>NC_051054.1:1510898-2110898 GCF_904848185.1 Acanthopagrus latus
CTTCGTCTTTAACGAGCTGCCAAATCTCAAAAAGTTTGACGGCAAAAAGATGTAATTACTGTCAAGATAACTCAGACAGAGTGTTTGTGTACGGAACAGATCTGACTAACTGCTGCATGGACTCAGTCTCTGATTGTGTCGCATTAATAATAAAAATCCTTCTGATATTTAGTTTAAAGGTTTTCTCCTCCAGTTTCTTTCACTTTTACATTTGCAGCATGAGCTAACATGTTCTCACCACCAGAGGGCGAAACCACTGATCCACTCCTCAGTAAGTAACTGAACACTCGGTATGTTGAGTACTTGGACTTTACTGCACCTCAGAGGGAAACATTGTACTTTCTACTCCACCACTTTTTAGTCTTCCCTCTCCTTCCTGTCCTGGTGAGGATTTTTTTCATCTTCAGTTAAATTAAAAAACCTCCTGGATCAGTTGGAAAATGCATCTTCACAAAAACACAACTTTGTCCACTGATTTAGGTGAAACTGGATCATTTCTTACTGAGAAAGTATTTCCTGTGTCCACTCTGGACTGATAGCTTCACCTGCTGCTAACGTAGCTGCTAACTGCTGCTGACATGCCGCTCAGTGAACACATCTGCACCAGTAAAAAGAAGAGAACGGTGGAGGTCAGGTACAGAACCGAGCTGGTAGCAGATTCTGGTAGTTACACAAAGTCCTGACTGAAGGTTAGCTTCATGAAGGCTGGGTTGTTCTGTCCCGGTCCGGCCGTGTTCATGAAGAGGAGCTGCTGGTTAACAGGGTCGGCGGCGGACATGTTAGTGATGATGATGTAAAGTAAAGTTCTGAACACTTTTTCTTGTAGTGGAGAATATTTTAAGTGTGGCATTAAAGGATGTGTGTCCAGAACCAAGGCTGAATGTGGTTCTGATGAGGACTCAGGGATCAGAAGCATTAGTAACACACACACACACACACACACACACACACACACACACACACACACACACACACACATACAGTCTGGATGACATCAGTCCTCCACAACACAAAGCTGGAGTTGTAACTCTGTCACACACTGACACACACTCGTCACTGCTCAGAACTGGGCTGTGGTCCAACACATCCCATGACTACACACACACACACACACACACACACACACACACACACACACACACACACACACACTGTCCTGCACCACAGGAACAAAAGCTCGTACAGCAGCAGTCCTACATCTAATCCATCTTTTCTCTCTGCTCTCGTTTGAAGACATAAACAAGTCTGATCATCAGAAATGAGGAAAAGAAGCTTTGTGCAGAAGAAACTGGCTAAGAGAGGCGACTCCGTGTGAAGCCGTGTGTTCGAGGCAGCGAGTGACTCAGCTGCAGACTCAGATCTCTGACAGGAAGTAGAAAACATCCTCTCTCTACTTTCCATCAGTGTGCCGAGCATCAGCGTGACTTCTGGTCTGAGAGTCTGGAGCCGCTACAGGATACAACACCACCACCAGCAGCACCATCATCACTGCTGCTGCTGCCGCCATGTTTTATTCACACACACACACACACACACACACACACACACACACAGTGCTGCAGAGCTAAAAACAGCAGAGAGGTGAGAGGAGAGGAGAGGAGAGGAGAGGAGAGGAGAGGAGAGGAGAGGAGAGGAGAGAGGAGGTGAGGTGAGGTGAGGAGGGAGGAGAGAGGGGAGGATACAGCAGCAGCCTCATGAAGATGAAACATCTGAGTCACTGTAGTTAAAAATAAACTCTCATCACTAAAAGATTCTCCATGTCGACTGTGTCTAAACGGGATAAAACATGTTTATGAATGAATGAATGAAAACAGTCGTCCAGCTGCTGCAGCTCAGTTTATGTTTGATCATCAGTTTCATAACAGCAGCACGTGAAACATGACGACGTTCAGCCGGCAAGGAAACGAGTAAAGGTCACGAATGCAGCGGGGACGCAGAACAAAGAGTGAACACAAGTGAGCAGGAGGAACGTTTCTTTCTCCCACTCGGATCAGAAGAAGCTCCCTGATTTCATTTTCATGTCAGAGCTGCATCTTGAATCAACAACTAATTATCTCAGGTCTTACATTTGGACCAGAGTCGACTCGAGCTCAGTGGCTTTAAGAACGATGTCTGACCAGTGGGAAAGTGGAATAAGGCCTGCTCCACATGCAGACGGGGATTTTCATTAAGGGATCTTTTAGAAAAAGAATATCTCCGGCCAGACGAGCATTATAACACCTTTCTGGAAACAGTCCTCATCTATACAACACACCTGTAAACACAGATCCAGAGGACATTCTCGTACCAGGACCGTAATAATAAGAAAGCAGGTTGTAAACACTAGGTAACGAAAATATGAACGAGACTCTGTTTCAGGAATCTCGGGCTATTCTAACTAGTTTTTTCAGGATTTACACATTTCTATCTTATTTCATATTGTAGCAATGGAAAAGACACAAAAGCGGAAGCAGGAATTTCTGACAAACACTGATGAACGCTTGTGTCCATGTCAACATTTCTGAAATGTGAATTCTGTTTTTCTGAAATCTAAATATAAAAAAGCAGAAATGTAAGTAGAAAATGACTTCATACAGATGTGTTACTAGTAGATAACATTTCAATAACAATAGTTTAATGTTTGTTTTGGGGTGAATTTCTCTTTTAAGAAACGATGTTGGAGTAAAGTGTGTGAATCAAACTGCTCCAGACCAGACGTCAGCTCCTCTTATATAAAAACCACCGGAGATGAGGATGAAGAATCAAACGCTCCGACTTCAGTTACATAAAGAACTGAGCGGTCAATAGCGTGACTTGTGGAAGCCGGTCGTTATGTAACACGAAGCCCGTGGCGAGAGGAGGAAGGCATTATGGGTAATTTGCTGCCTGAGGGTCAGACAGTGAAACGACTGATCTGCATGAATGCAACGCAAAAGGCATAAATACGTGTTTATATATTTGATATTGGCTGAGAGGTCACGAAGGTCACCGTCCTGAAGAAACCACATGATGTCACCTGCATGATGAACCAATCAGAGATGTGTGTGGTTACCTTGAGCTGCACCAGGTGGACGTCCACGTGTCTGTTGACGCTGTCTTGTCCCACAGAGTGTGTGAGCTGCGTGACTCGGTCGCTGGTCGCTCTCAGCCACTTCTCGATCTCTGGCAGGTGGAGGACGACCTTCCAGTCGGCTCCGGTGTGGAGCGGCGGAGGTTTCTTTGACCTGAAGCAACACAACGCTGCACATGAGACCGACAGCTGCACCGCTCACTACTTCTATAATGAAAGTCAACACAAACAAATATGGAGGAGAACGAACGTGGCGTGAAGTCAAAAAGGTAATCTGCTACCTCCTGGAGGGGTCTCGGGCCAGGTAAGGTCCTCCCCCAGGGAGGCTGGTCCGGCTGGGGCCCGGGTCGGGTGACAGTTCTCCGTCCTGACACTGATGCTCCGCCTCCAGGCTGAGAGGGGCGTCGGTGACAGCAGCGGTCGAGGTGGAGGAGTCGGGGTCACGGGTCGGGGTGACAGGGGTGACGGAGGTGACCATCGGGGACGGCAGCTCGGGGCCCACGGGCGAGAGAGCGATGATGCTCATGGTGTGAGACGGGAGGAGAGACAGACAGGAATCCTACTGTGGGTGGACGAGCCTCATTGGAGTAAACTGGAGAGAGAGAGAGGAAATAAAGAGGGAGAAATCAATCAAATCAATCAAAATATGAGTCTGGAGTCGGAGTGAAGGCCCAGAAATATTTACAATAAAAGATATTATTGTCTCTGTAAGACCAGTTTAAACCCCTGACATGATGATGACATAACAACCATAATAATGTAGTTTCACCCTTCAAAGAGCAGATAACAATGAATACAGCAGCAAATTCTAAGACTATTCACACATTGAAACAGAAATATTGAAATATACAAAATAAATAAAACACATAATAAATTGATAATAAATAATAAATTGGACTCTTGAGCTCCTTGAACAAAAATAGCATGTAAACACGACGAGTTAATTAGAGGTCAGGACTGACGTCATAGACGTGTATCAATAAGTCAATAAAGTAATTATCGTGTGTAACTTTCATCCATTCAGCCCGACTGGAGCTTCCATGAGAGTCGCTTCTCTTATCAGGAGAAATTTGGGATTCAGTGTCTTGCTCAAGGACGTGCAGACAAGATGATGTAGGAACCATCAACCCTGCAGTTTATGTAATATGACATTTATGACTTACAGTTTGAATTAAGGCTGCAACTCAGGATTATTCTCGCAATCCATTTTTAAATCTTTTCATCAAATCCTCACAGTAACAAGCTCATGTTTGATATTTCTGCTTGAAAAATAATCTAATTTTCTTCTGATCGACTAAAATTCACCAAGTTTTGAAGTTATGAGACAGTTTTCTATTTGTCACCTGTAAAAAGGGTTAGTTAAGTTGTGTGCCTCCATCAGTGACGGTCCTCACAGGTATAGATGTACAAGCGTGCATGTGTATCACACAGCGACAGTTCATTATCTGGTCTGGAGGAAAGACGAGCCGGAGATCAATACGCTGAAGGAGACGGTACTGCTGCACACACACACACACACACACACACACGTCCAAAAACACACACAAAAGATAAGAATCAAATAGTTTGTAAAGCTGGAAGTCAGTCCTGAAACACTGGATTGTTTTTTTTTAATATAGTCAGATTCAATAACCAATAAGGACATAGAGGTCGTATCCATGGTGATATATCAGATCCCCTCATTAATCAGTCGGGGTTCAGCTTTCAAACTTCACTTACGTTAAAAATTAAGTCAAACTCAACCAGACAAGTTTCATTTTGATCCAGAACAGAATCTGGCCGAAGTTATCATGTATAAATATTCCACACTTGTCACATTATCTGAGAACGAAAACAGAAACAGAGACAGAGCCGGATTCCTGTCTGACCTTTCAGCCCGACAGTTAATGTCCTGCTGTAGAAATAAACACAGAGATGTAAAACTACACGTGACCTTTCATATGCATCTGATAAAGTGATGGATCAGCTGTTCAGTAACACGCCCACACAGATAAGAAGAGAACGAGTCACAGAAACAGAAAGCAAACAAAGAAGAGAGAAAATAAGTGCTTACAGATCACACCTGCAGCAATCTGCTCTCTAATTATGCAACTTCTTAAAAACATTTCATCAGAGAACCCGTGATTAACACAAACAGAAGTCCTTCTTTCATATTTTATCCTCTTTTATCGCCACGTATCATCTTCTTCTCCTTCATCTGCATTTCATCTGAAGCGCCTTGTTATTTATGTGGCAGCTCGACGACCTGCACAAGCTGCAGAGCTCCGGTTTGTTTTGGTATTTTCCTCACCTTGAAATATGCGATGCTCATCTCACAGGTGGGGCGCTTCACAACAAAGGCTTGTTGTTTGTTACTGTGATGAGAAATGAGTCTGTGCAGAGGACTGATGTCTCAGAGGAACATCTGTTTCTGCCGCAGTGTTAATTTGCTGCCAGTTTAATGATTTAATCAACAAAGTCACGATAAAAAACTTGAAGCAAATTGTGCAAATGCACATAAATAATAACATAATGTGTTAAACATTTAAGACCTGAAACCATCTGAGGAACATGTACTGATTAATATGTGGCCTCTGACTGAAGAATAAACATCTCTAAGTTCCACTAAAAAGTATTTTCTGACAGACAAATCTTTTATTTGTTTTCCTGTGCACCAACAAAGTGGAGTTGGAACCTCATCAACTTAAGAATTTGTTAGGGACCAAACTCAGTATTTTTAAGGGTAACAACCAATTCACGTTAAATTAAAAGCTGCCAAATTTCCCTACCTGAGAGGATCTTTAGAGTAACTTCAAAGACAGCTGGAGACGTCTAAAAGTCACAGTGAGGACCAAAACTCCGACCTTAGCGACACGTCTAACCTGAGGAAACACCTGATCAAACCAGCTCCTCTGCAGCTGCAGCCAGCGCTTCAATCCTTCACAAAGAGTTGAACTGAAGAGTCATCAAGGTCCTTATTGACATCTTCATGTTTTTAATCACCTTTCTGGGGAATTGTTGCTGGACATAACTGGCCATCGTGTTACAACTGAAATTATATTTCTTGTTATAGACACTAATGTTCCAATAAAAAGGTGCTGTTGGGCACCAATACTGAATTCCAGGTACGGGTATCGTATCAAATGTGAACCATACTCATGTGGATGGGTCTTCTGGGTTTTTTGCCCACTTGACACATTTACATCCATTCACATCTATCATGTTACCTCTAAAATGCACTTCATCTAAGAGACCAAGCTGAGATCATGTAAATCAAAGTTATGAAAGTGCACAACTTGTAAGGTTAGAGACCTGGCGTCACGCTTGAGGAATATAGAAGCAACTTGAATGAAGACTATGTGGAATAAAAACAATATCTGTGATTCTGCTGCATTAACTTCAATCTGCTTTGTCTCCTTTGTGAATAAAAATGCTAAAGTGATGACGTGCGCTGGACTTCCCTCAGTAAAAAAAACCTTGCACATGTTCAGAAATGATGATGGATAATAAACCCTTATGAAGGTAAAATAGCACATACAAGGGTCGATTTTATTGCTCGAAAACAATGCTGACTGTGAAGGTTTCATACAGGTGACTTATCAGAAGTATCTGCTTGTAATTAAATTGGTTATGATGTCATTATAAACACATAAAATGTAATAAATGACAGGACAAAAGATAAAAGTAACAACATGGATTAAAACTGCAAGACGACTCGGTAAATGTTCAGTGTTGTATTTGGATGCGGGAACACATCCCAGTCTGATCACAGTTCGAGGTTCAGCTTTTATAGCTTGGTAATGATCTTTTATCAGAATTACATGAGGCAAAGAAGGAAGTACAGTCCTTTAATAAGGTGCACAAACAAACAAGAGCACACTGTAAACACTATGTCCCGCAGAGAGAAGACGTTTCAGAGGGAACACTGGAATACAGAAACTCCTGAAGGCATTCAAGACTTTCAGAAGAGTGATTGATCTGCTGTATCTGTACAGAGATGGATCGCTACATGGGTTTTCGTTCAGATGAGGATCTATTATGTTCTGTCTGCCATGATGTCTATAAGGAGCCCGTCCTGGTGACATGCGGCCACAGTTTCTGTAACGCCTGTCTTCAGAGATGGTGGAGACATAAAACGACTCCTGAGTGACCATATTGTAAGCAACCGTCTTCGCAAAGGAATCCTCCACGAAACTTGGCACTGAGGAAATTGTGTGAAGATTATTTACTGAAGAGAACTGAGAGACTTTCAACAAGTCCTGTAGCTCTGTGCAGTCCACATGCAGAGAAACTCAAACTCTTCTGTCTGGACCATCAGCAGCCAGTTTGTATCATCTGTTTGCACTCAAATTCGCACATCAGCTGCACCATCAGACCCATCGCTGAAGCAGCTCGGGATCACAGAGAGATACTCCGGGAACTCCTGAAGCCTGCACAGCAGAAACTGGAGGTTTTTAAAGACATTAAAGGAAACTTTGATCAAACAGCCAAAGACATTGAAGTTCAGGGTCAAGACACTGAGAGGCAGATCAAGGACGTGTTCTAAATGCTCTCAAAGGTTCTCAAAGAGGAAAAGGTGGCAAGGATTGATGCAGTGAGGCAGGAAAAGATGGATAGTTGTTTAGTTGGTCCAATAAACTATATATATATATATATATATATATATATATATATATATATATATATATATATATATATATATATATATATATACACACACACACACACACACACAACCTCTGTAGTCTCATTCAGACACTTGCTAACTCACATGAATGCTTTATAGTTACATTTTGGGACATTTAATGATATATTCAAAGTAGAATAACAATACCTGTAAATATCTTCAGCCTGTGGTAACCACACAACTTATTTCAGGCATTAACTGATAAACAAAACTCACAGACATGAAAAGTAAATCATTTTGAGATTCACAGATTAGGGCAGCAGCAACATATGGATCAACCCCTGGAACATTATAAAATACTATAGTTATACAATTCTGATAAATGCAGCTCGGGTGCGTCATATGAGGAGGTACAAGTTGACCTAATTGTGGTGTATGAGTTGTTTATTAGTGCTCTCGTGTGTAATGAGAGGTCAGTGTTTGCAATGCAAAACAGTTCATGCAGAGTTCCACCCATGACCTGAGTCAAACCAGAGAACCCAGCCTTTATTTGTCCTGATGAAAACTCAAACAAAACCATTACAATTCACTGTAAAACGAAACGTATCTGCGAGAGGACAGACTAAAGAGCAAATAGTAGAAACACAGAGAAACAATTTCAAGAAGTTTCTCGAGGAGAAAACCGGATTAACTCGACCAAGTTTACTGCTTTTCATGTTTTTTTTTTCTTCTTTGTCATCAAGACCTGGGACTGCTTCAGGAACTGTGTCTGCTGCACCTTTTGTGTGACTAACATTATGGCTACAAGATCAGAAGAGAATCTATTGTGTCCCGTCTGCTATGATGTCTTTAAGGACCCTGTTCTCCTGACATGTGGCCACAGTTTCTGTAACAATTGTCTTCAGAGATGGTGGAAAGAGAAAACTACTCCTGAGTGTCCACTGTGTAAAAGAAGATCAAAACAATGGGATCCACCACGAAACTTGGCACTAAAGAACTTGTGTGAAGCTTTTTTACTGGAGAGAACTTCAACAAGTCCTGCAGCTCTGTGCAGTCTGCACGCAGAGAAACTCAAACTCTTCTGTCTGGACCATCAGCAGCTTCTGTGTGTCATCTGTCTACACTCAGAGAGACACACCTGCCACACCATCAGACCCATCGATGAAGCAGCTCGGGATCACAGAGAGATACTCCGGGAACTCCTGAAGCCTGCACAGCAGAAACTGGAGGTTTTTAAAGATATTAAAGGAAACTTTGATCAAACAGCCAAAGACATTGAAGTTCAGGGTCAAGACACTGAGAGGCAGATCAAGGACGTGTTCTCAATGCTCTCAAAGTTTCTCAAAGAGGAAGAGGAGGCACGGCTTCGTGTAGTGAGGCAGGAAAAGATGGAGAAGATTCAGACGATGAAGGAAAGGAGTGCAGCTCTGAGCAGAGACACAGCAGCTCTTTCTGACCGAGTCAGAGCCACAGAGGAGGTGCTGAGAGCTGAAGATCTCTCATTCCTGCAGAGATACAAGTCTGCAGCTGAAGGAGCCCAGCAACTCCTGCCAGATGACCCACAGCCAGTCCCAGGAGGGCTGATAGACATGGAAAAACACCTCAACAACCTGTCGATTGAAATCTTGGAAAGTATTAAGAAGAAGGCAACTACTGTAGTCTCATTTAGGCGGTTGTTAACTCATATTAAAGCTTGATAATTAAACTGTGGGACATTTAGTGATGTATTTATGTCGAAGAACAATACTTGTAAATATGTAAATATCTTCAGCCTGTGGTAACAACACAAATTATTTCAGGCATTTAACTGAAAACCAATTAAAAAAAACCTCACAGACTTGAAGAGTAAACTGAGTCAAGATTCACTGATCATTCCACTATCGTTGTCATAATCTGAGGTCGTTACTGGGTACATGGGACTGAAATCTTGGACCGAATGATTCTGTAACTTTCAAAACAGGCATGCTGTTGACTGCTGTTGATGATTCATGCACAGCTCAGGTTGAGGCATCATGCAGGAACTAGCTACCATATCATTACTGTAACTCCTCTGGCCTTCTTGCCAGGTAAACCCACATTATAATGGGTTGGGTGGCAGTGAATCCATTAAAGATAACATTACTGATCACTGACCACCAGGGCAGCAACAACAACTGGATCAACCCTGGGGACATTATAAAATACTAAAGTTATACAATTTTAATTCATGAGGGGAAGAGGAGATAATGACTAAATTTTCATTTTTGGGTGAACGCTTCCTTTAAAGGTAATAAATAAATGGTAATAGCTACTTAACATTAGCATGCCAATGTTAGCATTTAGCTCACAGCACTGATGTGCCACTGAAGTACAGTCTGACAGAGCTGTTAGCATGACTGTGGACATTTAGAGGGGAAAGTCCTCACTTGGCAGGACGTCCCCTTAACGTGGTCCTCACAACGTACAAAAACAGACACATTCACACCGTACCTTTTTCATCTGCCCTCGACATTTAAAGACAAAATAATTCCAAATCTTAAAACCAGGTGGATTCATCCAGACTGCTCCACATGTGAAGATCAAACATGTGGTTCAACGACAACAAACTGTTTCATCTCCTCCATTTTTTTCTCCGTCTGAACAAAACAGACAAAACATTCTCCTCTTTTTTTTAATCTGCCAGTCACACTTTCTCTCTCTCTCTCTCTCCACTGTGATCCTTCTGTCTCTCTCTCTTTCTCTGACACACTCAGGCTGTCACGGCATGGCACTGCACACACACACACACACACACACACACACACACACACACACGTGTGTGTCTCCACCCCTTCATCTGAGCTGTAGCTTCAAATCCTTTTAAAAGCAGCACCAGACGCAGCGAACAGACAAATAAAATGTTTTATTCATATTCCCTTTTTTTTCTCTGAATAAAATATGCATCCAGCTCCCGATTCAGCCCGTCTGCAGGTTTCCAGCATTAAATCCACATCGATACAAAAAAACATAACAGAGCAGTTCATAGTAACAAAAAAGGAAGACAAACATCAGGCTGCAGCTTTAAATACATATTATTTGATTAAATATATGTATTTATCACATTAAAGAGTGATTTATCTGTTATATGTGCATAGAATTTTTTATAAATTCAACTATTATAATAATCACCAAACTTGTACAATTCTTTGCTTTTGAAAAACAATAATAATAAAAATGGTGGTTAAAAAGATAAAACTTTAAAATAAGAAAAGACAAATGATGTCCAAGCCTTTTAAAGAATGTGTGTTGGCTGGTTTTCAGGCAAATTCAATTTTGCCTTCCAGTATCAGTGTGAAATCTCTTCACCACACACACACACACACACACACACACACGGATCCAGTAAACACCAGCAGCAGCAGTGTGTTGCAGTGTGTTGCAGTGTGTTGCAGTGTGTTGCAGTGCGGGGGTGACTCAGGCTCTGTATTGATCAGCATTAGCAGCAGTGAAGCAGAGAAATGATGTCAGTGGAGCAGCTGGAGATAAACTCAACCTGCCCGACAGGATTAAAGACGGTAACCCAGTTCAGAACCCAGTTTGGCCGAAGACGGAGGTCAGAGCGAGAGGGAGACGCATGAATTTGCTTTCGATGATCAAGATAATAAAGATGTTAAAGACAAAGGAAGCTGTTCACATCCGGACAGATTCCCCCAAATATAGGAACACCTGCTGCCAACTGAAACAAGTTATCGTATAGCTAATCCTGCTTTTAATTTTGAATTATTCCTTTTATTAGATTTAGTTTTGAAGTTATGACTCCTCAAGTATTGATCTATTAAAATGTAATTAGAAAGCGATCTTTAGGATTAGTTTGGAATATCCCTTGTTCATGTTTTGTTTTTTGTGGTGTGAAGTTTTCCAAGCTTTAAAAGACGTCTTTCATCAACGTTCAACGTGTTGTTTCTCAGTTTTAAGTGAGACTCTTGCATCGTCACTGTGCATTTATCATTATTCATTTACTTCGCAAAATGTTTTATTTAATTTAATATTTTCTGGCAGGTCTGCTTTTTAGTTTTTACAGTTTTGTTGTTAGATGTTACAGGCATCTCATGTCTTGTTAGTTAGTATGCTGCTACTGGATATCTATCTATCTATCTATCTATCTATCTATCTATCTATCTATCTATCTATCTATCTATCTATCTATCTGATCTGACCCAATACTGAAACATACACTAATATGATTAAAGTCCAAAAGAAGTGAAACTGACTCCCCAAAAACTGAAAGCAGTGAGACCTCGAGCTGCTAATGCGTCCGATCAGACACCATCATTAATGTTCATAAACTCTGAGCTGCTCATCGAAGTTCGTCGTCTGCAAACTGCTCAAGCTTAAAGCATCGTTAATATCAATCAACGCAGGAGAGTCACACTCGTTCAGCCAAAGTTTCACAGAACTTTGAGAAGCTCGATCTGGCTGTTAAACTGTCCACAGAACAAACTGGATCCCGTCTTCAACTGGACTTTAGTTTGAGGATTCAGGAAGACAAACATCATGTGCAGCTGTAAAGATAAAGGATTCAGCCTGTTAACATTTCTTTAACAAATCCAGATTATCTCTTTTTTGGTTTGTGCCCCCTTAAAACACACAATGTGTAATTTACATAGAGTTTACTCCATCAGACAGATTCATCTAAATAAACTTCAGAGTCAAAAATATTCAGAATTCACAAGAAAATGTGTCGACTGGAGCAAAAGCTTGTAAAAATAAATAATTTTTGTGGCAGCAGTTTATTCAAATTCTGTTTAATCCCTTCAGTCATACCACTCATTTATCTTATTACTTAATTAATTTGTTATTAATGGCATTTAATCTAGTTTATTTTATGTTTTCTGTAACTGTCAGCCACAAAGTTTTTTGGTAATTAAACCTTCCTCGTCTCTTTCGCTGAATCACACTCATGCTCGTATGAGAGAAGCACTTCCTGTCTGCGAGGCGTGTCAGGATGAGGTCAGTGGGCAGAAACAGACATGACATCATCGGCATGACGTCATCGACCACATGACCACAGAGTGGGAGAAAGGGAGAGGGACGCTGATGATCATCATGAGAACAATGATGTTATGATGGTCACATGACTCAGATCAATAATTCTATTAATTAGCCTCCATAAGATGATGACGAGGAGTCGATTACATTCGAGCTGCTTGTATTGATCCAGGATCACGACTCGCCTTCACGTGAAACAACAATTTCCTGTGAGTCAGACATAATCTGATAAACCTGCAATATTAGATAACAGAATGTCTTTTTATCAAATGTTCATGTTTATAATTGTTAATGACTGCTGCTGTTTTATTTTATCTACATTTTAATTCAAAAGACAAGAGCTTTTACATTTTACTTTATAGTTTACACGCCTGCATGTTCTTCTGACATGCTGCCATTTTAAAAGTAAGTTGTTGTGTTGCGTTTTGACACATGAAGTTATTGAATTTAGCTTTCAGTGTTGGAAGATCAGCTCAGATTTAAGGTTTCATTCAATACTTCTTAGTGTCCCCTGGAAAAAAGCAGCATTTCTGTCAGTTTAAAAATCAAATTTCTTCTTGACTCTCAGTGATTTTGGTCTGTTGACACAAAAATGAGCTTGTATGGATATAATATGTATTTCGTTTAGCACACTTATTGATAAGAGAGGTTAAAAACTAAGGTTATGACGCCTCCTTGCTTGTTTCTATACTGATACAACAGAGCGGAGTGTTCATGAGTTAATTAGTCAGTGTACAGTGAAGAAAATAGGTCGCTGTCCTGCAGAAACGCCATCAGGGACTCAGGATGGACACGTGAGTGCATCACACGCACATGCAGCATAAACACACATATATACTATAATAAGAAGAAGTTGATAATAATTATTACATTAAACTCATTTTAATTCACATTAGCTGCAGAAACATGAACAATATTTCTTCAACCAAACAGAAATAATTCTTACAAGGAGGATGATTAAAGTGATCTGATGTGTGTTAACGAGCCACAAAGCATTTAATTTGAATAACTCCAGATTTAATCTGAACGTTTGTGACATTTATTTAATATAAAGTGAGTGATTGGTGAATGGAATTTGGTTTGTTCTGTTCTATAGAGAGACTGTGATACCCAAGATTTTAATCTTATATCACAGTAACAGTTTATAAAACATGATGACTTTCTACTGGTTTCTCATAAAAACTTCATCTGATAATAACATTTAAATTCATGACTAGTTTCTAACTTCTGTGTGTCAGTAAATTAAAATACATTTTAGGACATTTACATTTGACCTCAAACCTTAATCACAGAACTTATTTCAGATATTTAATCATAAAATCCACTGACTTTGAGACGACAATACCAGAAGTGCAAAAAAGCAGGCTTTCCAGGATTTAGGACTCCATTATTATTATTATTATTATTATTACGGCTGTTATTGGAATATTGTTGTCTGTGTCATTGTTGCCACTTGGGGGCCAAAATAAACACATCAGACAAAAATCATACCGGCATCCAGAATTAATCAAATATTTGACTCTGATTAGAGACTAAAATTAGTTTGAGACACGAAACAACAAACTGCTGCAGGTCAAACTGCTGCTGACTCTATTCATGAACCCACTGAGTTGTTATTCTATCAGATAATCCTGATTTCAGTGTTAATTTTAATCTATTTCAATGAAGAAAAGTTGAGTTTTAACCTTGAAAGCAACGCTGCTTTTGTTAAATGCGGATCGCGGTTTTCCAGAAATGTTTATGTTGTGAGAAATGTACTTTGATATCAGAAACTTAAAGTCAGCTGTTGTGTTTTCAGTTAAGATTCTTACCGTCTGGACGTTTCATGTTATACGCTTCAGTCTATCACACACATTACAAACAGACAGGCTTTAATCTGAGCTCAGCTGAGCGGTTATAACCATCTCTCAGTTTCACAACACGCACACGCTACAGAAATCGTCTTGTTTGACATCCCGTGACGTTTAATCCTCACCGTTCTCACGACTCAAAGCTCCGCGGCTGTTTATGAATCAGCAGTCTGAGAGTCACACAGGAGACTCTACGATTCATCTGTCTTTTGTGAGATTAAAGCCGAGATTAAAGCCACACCGGCAAAGATTCTTACGTAACGCAGCAGCTGTTTTTATCAGCTGGAACCTCGGAGTGACAGCGAAGCAAAGAGGAGGGATTCTTCAGCTTCCATCGAGATGCTGTGGACGCTGTTGTAAATTAAAAGTGAAATGTTTCACTGCAGCGGAAACACAAAAACTCCACTTTTACTTTTATGTACTCTGAGCATAAAAGAAGAAGATATAACCTGCAAAATATCATCTATTAGTTTTATAACGTCTTCTACAAGCTTCCCTGATGAAAGTATGTCGTTATTTTCCATATTTCCTGATCCACCTGCCTCTTCTTTTACTATTTTCCTTGTGCAAATTTTATATTTTGTTTGTTTTAATGTGAAAGTTCTTGTGCTGTCTTTACTTGGACTCCCTGGGGAAAGACCTCGAGCTTGGTGGATGTGTCATAGCTCAATAAAATAAATAAATAAATGAATAAAGAGGTTTATTTTAAAGTCAGACATGATATTAGCAATCTGAGGCTAACGTCTTGCTAATATCTTTCTTACAAGAACTGCATTTATGCTATTCCTAAATGTTTATCTCCTCGATATTTCCCATCATGCTCTTGTGTCTCCTCACAGACACAACTAGCTGTGCGTTGGCGACGCCCACAGCACATGGTGAACCCGCAGACGGGCGACTTCATGTTATAAATCATTTACAGCGAACCAAAACGTTGTGTGTGTTTCTGCTCATGTTGGAAAAGGAGGAGGCGTTACTGTGAAGCCGGGACTTAAAATAAACAGAGGAGAGGTCGATGAGGAGGAGACAGACTGCAGCCACAGAGGAATAACAGGGTGTGTGTGTGTGTGTGTGTGTGTGTGTGTGTGTGTGTGTGTGTTTGTCGGGTCCCAGGGGTGTCCCGGCCCAGCCCCAGTATGAATAATGGATCATCGGGGAGGAAGATGTGTTGGAGGATCTTCTCTTCCTGGTTGTTAATCTTTCTCTCTTGTCTGTATCGTGTTTCTGAGTGAGACGATGGAGAACAGCAGCAGCAGAGGTTAAAGTTATTATTTTATTTATCTAAATCAGTTATGTGTTGTGGCTACATCGACCCTTTGAATCCCTTCTCATCTGCACCGCACTCGAACCAAGGTAGCTGTTAGAAAGTGAAGTTGTGTTTAATTTAAAGTGAATAGGCGGCTTTTCTTCAGGGGATTTTGCCGGATTAAAGAAATTAACGGTTTAAAAGCAAGTTGACTTTCCTGACATTTCTGCGATCAGGGTTCAAACCAGGCTGTCCTGTCTGTGACCTTTTTACCCATCATGCATCACAAACATTATCACAATCCTCACCTCAGAGCTTAAAGTTGGGTTTCTTACAGTTACATACAAACTGAACCTGACGCAGGAAGAACAGGAAAGAAGAGAAGGAGTCATTGTTTGACAGAACCTGCAGATATTTGTGCAAATAAAAGTGATTTTATGTGCGTAAAGGATACGAATATTTACATTAGATTTATCATAATATGTTCTTAAATGTAAATATGCAAAAATATAATGTTAATTAAAGCCTTAATTGTTGATTTTCATGAATTTCTATGCTTGATTTTCTTTTCACAGTCAAAGTTTTGAGCAAAAAATGTTTTTGTTTTTACATTTTTTTAATGATGTTTACTAATTATTCTCCTCTAATTGTTAATTTTATTCAACAATATCTAAATTTACACTTTGAGTTTAAATCAGGTTTTATTCACTTTGATTTAAAGATATAATCTGTAACATTTCTGCATTAAATTGTTTACAAATGACTCGATCTGTGTCTCAATATTTTGTTTAGTTACGCATATATATATAAAATCCATAATATATTCGAGGTACAAACATGACGTGAATAAAACGTGATCTCGTCTGTGAACGTGAACACAACATCTCACGCTAAGTCAGAAAATCATCCAGCTACATCTTCTGTTGTGATTGAGAGACTTCACATCGGCAGAAATCGGACGCTTTCATTTATTAATCAGATCAATAATAATTTAACACCAGTGTAGAAGCTTCAAATTATTCACGTCCACAACTTTAAATAACTCCCAGCATTATATCCGTTCCTCTGCAGCGGTGCATCACTTTATGTTACAATAAATGATGTTACCGCGCTTCACTTTCCTGTCTGGACTCCCACCGGGACCGGACCGAACCATTAGGAGTGTGGAGGCCATGTTTTTTTCCCCGTGTAATTATGGGTAATATTACAGCTCGGTGTTTCCTTTCAGACCGCTGACGTTATCACACACACACACACACACACACACACACACACACACTTTCTGCAGAACAATTTCAATCTTGTGATGCTCCGAGATGATAAATGAACCACGTCGTTCTGTCGGAGCTGATAACGGTGTCGCTCTGTGACTCGGTGTTTTCAGCTGATAAAAAATACGACTGCAGACGGAGAGAAAGAAAGAAAGAAAGAAAGAGGTCAAAGTAAAGGACGTTCTCACAATCAAGACCGATTATTTGTGTCCTGGAAACGTGTTAAATCTTATAATCTGTCTGTGGTTGTGTTGGTGTGCAGTCACAGCAATCAGAGACACCAGCGTCACATTCCAACTGTCACATTTCAGACGTCTGGGAGTCTTTGAACGCAACATGAAGAACGGTTTCCGAAGCAGCTTCTCACCGGAAATTTGCGTCAAACGGAGCTGGTTGGATATAAGTGGGCTGATGGGGAACGCCAGGATGAAATAAACCGGAATTCCCTTTAATACGACATCATCTTCAGACAGAATGATGAAAAGGTAACAGACACACAAACTGATGTGATAGCAGCTCGTTTCTTCGTCTCGCTGTCAGGTTTTACAGCGACGGACCGAACAATGGAAATAAAAGGAAATAAAAGTTGTTTTTTAACCTTAACGACAACACTATGATGCTGAGTGATTAACGTTGTTACTATGGGCAACGCTGCTAATGAAGAAACAAAGATTTACACAACTCAGTACCAGAAAAGACGATGTGTCGAAGTTTCTTCACTCTCAACACAACAACACAAACTGTCTGTTAGAGATAAAATGTACATCATTGGTTCAGTATACACAAGATTTAATTGTGTTTTGGTTGCTACAATATGTCAATTATTGATTTTTCCCTCTCTTGTTATTAGATTAACTTTTATTAAATCATGGCAGCCTGACAGGGATTCAAAGAAAATCTTTATTAATAGAGACCTGGCTGACGGAGCAGTGACATGGAGAAGTTTCATAAGAAAGAAAGAAAGGAAGTTAGATACAGATTTTCTTCTTGTCGACTGATTTCAAACTCCTTTGAAAGATATGTTACATAACGCCTCAAGCTTTTAGGCTACTTCATTATTTAAAGGTTCTATTTATAAGAAAACTATATTTTGAGTCCCCCAACTTGTCAAAACAGGTCGGCCGCCATCGCAGAGCTTCAAAAACAAACGTAAAGTCGTGTTCAGTTAGCTTAACTGCTAACTACAACCTTCAGATTTAGTTTTGATGCTCTCCACGTTGGGTCGACATTCATTAGGTGGTTCTCAGAATGATTCAGATGCTGCGTCTAAAAACCTTAAAGCGAGTGGGGTCGAATACTACACTTGTCAATCCTGAGTGTGACCAGACCAGCTGGTCTGGAGTCAGCACAAGACATTTGCGGTCTGCTGCTGGCTGGGTGTCCTGCTGCATTTCGTCAGATAACTGGTCGATTCCTGCGTGTGTGTTCAATAATTTATTTTCCACAGATAACAGCCTCCCTGTCTCTCTGTCACAGAAACTGGGCGACCGGCTGCAGAAGTGTTGTTATGCCGAAACATCTTAGGATCTCCAATAATGTGATATATGTGTGATAATGAAACTGTGCTCGACTTTTAGTTCTGGAGCCACGACGAGTGAAAACAAACACTGTGACAACAGTTTGATCAGCACAGCTGGAGCCAGCAGATGTTGTGGTGAAGCTGAGGAGGAACATCAAACGTTCAGACGTCCTCTGAACTTATCACAGTGTTTTCAAAGTGGTTTCTGGTAGAGAGATGTCTTTTATGTCCCAGAATGCTGCTCAATAAAAACGAGGTGACGATGTTCGTTTTTGCAGGAAAAGAGTCTTATCTAGTCCGAAAATCCCAGAAATCCCTGCTGTGTTTAGCAGGACATACGAGGACGTCATTTTGGACTTCGGGAAACACTGATCAACATTTTATAATCCAAAGAACTAATCAATTAATCAAGGAAATAATAAATACATGTATGGACATTTAAAATATGTGTTAGTTGCTGCCCTGTTTGTGCTCAGTATTTCCTTACTGGAAATCTGTTCTGACTATATTTCTTGCTCACCAGACGCCGTGTCTCTCTGTTCTCTGGCTGGTAACTGTTCGCTGCCACACCCCGAGGTCTGAGCAGATGTTATCAATACAGAGAGAGACGAGGAAGAGGAAGGGGAGGAAGAGGAGGAAGAAGAGGAGGAGGATGGAGGATGGAGGAGGAATGGCTTACTGAGAGCAGGACAGCCACCAGGAGAGAAAATGAAGGAGAGAACACAGAAACAAAGCATAGTCGAAGAGTAGACGAGGAGGAAACATGAAGGTGAAGAGGGAAGACATGTGGACGATAAGGGAAGAGGCAAGGTGAGAAGAGAGGACGTCACGTGAGTCTGGAGGAGAAGTGAAGGAGAGCGATGATGATGATGAAAGGAGTAGAAGAGGAGGGAGAGCAGAGGAGGAGAGGAAGATGATGAACAGAAACAAAATGAACAAAGAAAGAACAACTCGATCTTTCCTTCCTGCCTCATGGTAAATATCTGCACACAAGTATATGAAAACACAGGCCCATAACACAGACAACTGAAGGCTAGCAACATGGCTACCATTGAGCTAAGCTAACAACAAGCTGGATAATGGCCAACAACAACAAACGAGGCCAAGAGCTAGACTGGATAACAAACTCCAGCCGGGGGACGGACCTGAAGAAGACGACTAACACTAACTGCCTCATGATCTTGCACCAAAACAAACATGGACGCCAGCTGCAGTTTCAGCGTCATTATGCAGCAATTTTTGTGTTGAAAGGGCCAAAAGGAAAGAGCGAGTTGATCATCTCTCATTGTCACAGGTGTGATAGTAGCAACAAGCTAGGCTAACAACTGTTTAGAGCACCGTGTGGCCACATAGTCAACCCCAGCCTGCCAGTACTGGAGGGAAATGTTTCACACATTTGGAATTAAACATTCGATTGATCGATGAAATCAAGGATACAACCAGGAAACACTCACAGACTGAGCTACAGATAATCCAGCTAATCGCAAGCAGCGATCTCACCCAGAGAAATACGGTTATAAATGAAAGAGATCTTAAGTGGAACATAAATCGTTTTACAACCCCAATTTGTTAAAACAAGAAGTGGAAGAATATTCAGCAAGTAGTGTTGTTAAAGTAACAGTGAGTTTATCAGTTTAAATATTAAATATCTACAATTTACGGCGTCGCGCCATCCCCCATAAGTGAAACTAATTACCCACTGTGTGTGTGTGTGTGTGTGTGTTTGGGGTTAAAGCGGCCTATTCTCTAGAGAGGAGCTGGATAACCCTGAACCCTGAACCTCATCATGTGGCACCCATTACAGCTTCACACACTCACTGTGAGTGATTTGTTCAATTTAAACATGGGGGATGGTGGGGGATCACACACACACACACACACACACACACACACACAGCTGACTGAGTTCCCAGCACCATTGTGTGATGCTAGAGGAGGACGGGGCCTCTGGTTTCTCACTGAAAGCTTCATTAACACTTTTAGGGTTTTAGGTCATGGTCGGATGTAAATAAGTAAATCTGAAACACTAAACGTTCCTCGTAGTCACTTTAAGTAACATTTTAAATGCAGGACTTTTACATTACGAAAGGATCTGATTACTTCACACTGGTTTTGGTCAAAGGTAGCTGAGAGTAATATCGATTCTTCAAGATGCTGATTTGACTCAAGATTTTTATTTTCTTTCGCAATTCATTTAAAACCTATTTTTCCCATAATCCTTTGCTTATTCTGCAATATGTAGTGAAATTTCCACTCAGCTGCATTTTCAAGGAGTAAAGCTGCTCTGTTACACCCGCAAACGTAATAACTGCCCACAAACGTAATAAACCACAAATGTAATACAAATCTGCAGCTTTGAATGTAATAATCCCGCAAATGTAATAAATTTCCCACAAACGTAACAAAATTTGCCTACTGCAAACGTAATACTGAATTTCCTGCAAATGTAATAACTATTACATTTGCAGGAAATTATTACATATGTGGGAAAGTGAAAATCTGTAAATGTAATAACTTCCCACAAATGTAATATGAGACAAAATAATGATCTTTGTGGTTGTTGTTGTTTATTTGTTTACTTATAAACCTGCCAATAGTGACTGAATGTTGACAAGCAACCCGCAGGTCAGGTGGGGCAGGTCAGAAAGTGACAGAGCAGTGTTCTAAGTTATTAATAACACACACACACACACACACACACACACACACACACACACACACACACACACACACACAGGTCATACTCATAATTTTAAGGGCTATGGCTACAAGCCTATGCTGGTGGCTTATGAGAGCCAATGTTTGAACCATTTAATGCCATTTTGCATATCAAAGGCTTGGGCTGCACGGTGGCCCAGTGGTTAGCACTGCTGCCTCACAGCTAGAAAATCGCCGGTTCGCGTCCCGCCTGGGATCTTTCTGTGTGGAGTTTGCATGTTCTCCCTGTGCAGCGTAGGTTTTCACCGGGTACTCCGGCTTCCTCCCACAGTCCAAAAACATACTGAGGTTAATTGATTATTCTAAATTGTCCGTAGGTGTGAATCAGAGTGTGCCTGGTTGTTTGTCTCTATGTGTAGCCCTGTGTCCAGGGTGTCCCCTGCCTTCGCCCTAAGTCAGCTGGGATACGATCCAGCCCCCCCGCGACCCTGCAGAGGATTAAGCGGCATACATATAATGTACAGATAATGGATGGATATCAAAAGCCAAAAACTTGAATAGATAGCGAACCGGCGATCTTCTAGCTTAAATGGTTCAAACATTGGCTCTCATAAGCCACCAGCATAGGCTTGTAGCCATAGCCCTTAAAATTATGAGCATGACCTGTGTGTGTGTGTGTGTTATTAATAACTTAGAACACTGCTCTGTCACTTTCTGACCTGCCCCACCTGACCTGCGGGTTGCTTGTCAACATTCAGTCACTATTGGCAGGTTTATAAGTAAACAAATAAACAACAACAACCACAAAGATCATTATTTTGTCTCATATTACATTTGTGGGAAGTTATCACATTTACAGATTTTCACTTTCCCACATATGTAATAATTTCCTGCAAATGTAATAGTTATTACATTTGCAGGAAATTCAGTATTACGTTTGCAGTAGGCAAATTTTATTACGTTTGTGGGAAATTTATTACATTTGCGGGATTATTACATTCAAAGCTGCAGATTTGTATTACGTTTGTGGTTTATTACGTTTGTGGGCAGTTATTACGTTTGCGGGTGTAACACTGCTCTTCTAAAGAACAAGGACCTCCTGCAATTAACCTCGTAAACAAGCACATTAAAATTTTCACATCCTTTTTGAAAACCAGTTGTAGTAACAGTTGTAATACAGCTTTCCATCCTGGAAGTGGAGGAAGTTAGTTTGATTTGATTATTGTGATTAAAAGCACTTTATATTGATTATTGCTGCCAGAACAATTAAATTCTATTATTTTTAACACAGAGAGATGAACTGAGTCAGTATTGTTTGATTCAACTCTAGACACACATAGAATACACATAGACTGCTTCAACTGTGACATTATAAATGTTTGAACAGGGAGGTATGATGACGATGATGATGACGACGATGATGCTGTATCATCCTCTTACTACAGCAGATCATTATCGTCCTCGGTCCCTGGTGGGGATTCAGGGCGTCGGCTCTGCAGAGAGAGACTGAGGCTACAGACCAGACCGGCGTGCAGCTCATCATGTCAAGGATCATTTCGGCTTTTACTTCCTAAAAGTCTCAAATCTAGAGCTGCCAGAAGACGGCTGTAAATCACCTGCGGCTGTTAACAAATTAGTAAACGAAGAGACATTTGCATAAACATTTACCAAAAATTAAAGGCGGGGAATATTTTATGATATAAACAGCTGCAGAAGAAAAAACTGTCTCAGAGAAAATTTTAAATTCTGATTCATTTTGACTTAAAACACTTGCAAATGTGTTTATTACAGTAAGTGCTTTACAAATGAACTTGACCTGAACTGAACACAACTAGCTCCTGGCTAATTGCAGATGATCCGGAGGGAGTCGGTCCATCTGCACAGGGAAGATTCAGCTCAAGTCTCACTCATTAACCATCTCTGATACACGACTGTGTGGAGGAGACCGGGGGAATAAATGCTGGAGGTTACAGATTAAGGTCAGGGGCGAATGTCTGGAGGCTGGTCAGTGAGGAAGCCTCTCTACATCACAAATTAAATGGCTAAACTGCATAAAAATGAGAGAGGAAGATGACTGGAAAGGGAGCAGCTTCCACCAGGCGTCTGCAGCATGTACAGTAATGTCTGAGGACATTAGCTTCAGTTTAGCTGCTGGGAGTAAAGCTGCTGTCAACCAAGTGAAGCACACGAGTGTGGAGTGAAGCTGCTGTCAACCAAGTGAAGCACACGAGTGTGGAGTGAAGCTGCTGTATTAATGTCATCTTGTCCAAACCAAATCATCAGGTCCACACACAGCAGGAGACGTTTCACTCTGCTGAAACAAAAGCCTTTGTCCTCTTGGTCTGTTTGACCACACCTTCAAATGATTTAACTCACTGACAGTACGTCCACTCAGACTGTATTCAGATCAGTTCTTAAAGCAGCATGGACGAGGAGGTCTCAGCAGAGCAGAGAAGCTCTGTCTGACACACTGAAGACACCACGAGACAAGATAAATGGACAAAATGGACCCTGATTACACCATTAGTAGTAATATTGGTAGAGCAAGTCATGTTCTAGATTAGCAATTTAAAGCAGCATATACGCATGTTCTGTGTATAATTGCTAATCACTTGTTGATATATACTCATTTGATGGCAACAAAAAAAGACTAGGAAAGTCTGTTCGCATCCTTGAAAGTCTCAGTGGTTCACAAGTCAGGATGGGTCGAGATTCATCACTCTGAGAAACACACGACTCTACAAATGACATTACTACACGTTAGGAATTGTCAGCAATGCATTTTAAAGTATTTTGTGCAGACAAATACTAAAGCAACACGTTCACAGATAGAAGCTGGACAGATCTGTTTGTAAGTCCAATTCAATCAGACACCAATTAGACAGACGTGTTAATAAACATTCACTGCTGTTGATTCATGAAGCAGCAAACTCTGTCTTTGAGGTTGGAGTCGATGACTTTCCCGAGACAGAAATCTGACTCAAGTGGAGTCAGATGCGTCGGGTGGGAACTCGAACAATCCGACTTCAAATGGGTCGCAAAATTCTGAACGGACAAAAACTGAACAAGTTGGAATGAACTCAGCTCAAACAAATCATGTTTACGTCACGTGTGTCTTCATCTTGACACAAACATACAGCTCCCTTCCTCATTCGTAGCATCTTATCATGATCTGATGTAGAAAACAGATTTCATCATGGGCAGAATCTCCTCTCTCATCTCTTTAAAATGACTGATGTAATTGATATAATCGTGTCGACATGTGCGATCCTCCGACAGCAGCACACGAGCAGCTTTCCTCCCTCTTTGTTTCAGATGTGATCTCAGACACCATCTGTAACAGGAGCAGCTACACCCACTGTAACCTTCTCTGACATCTACACTTCTCTGCAGCCACTCAGCACAGTTTAACAGCCCCGGAGGCGGTTACATCACATCCTGTGGAGTGGAAAATGCAGACAGTGAGCCGAGCTGTACTCCAACAACTCCCTGATCTCCACCATCAACTTAAACATAATGTCAACAACGTATTTCCCCCTTTTAAAACCCCTTGTCATCTCTGTCTCTGCAGTTCAATCCAGACAACATCCTTTCAGGAAGCTTTTGTCTAAAGATACAAAAGATCAACCTGGCAGGAAGTTTTCTCTGTTACCACATCACAGAGACTGTTATTGGGTCAGAACCGGCCCCACCCGGCTTTAAAATAAGGATTTTAAAGCTTTTAAAGAAGAGAAGACAAAATAAGAACACACAGTGAGATTATTATATTATGTGGGAAGACACGGAGGCCTTAGTCTGATACGAACCAGAACATCTCAGGTGGTCTCGTGGTTTTATCTGGTTTCTAACTGTTTGTGTTTCCAACCCACACCAGAGAAGAACTGGGCAGATTCTGAGTCCGATTCCCTCCTCACTGATTGGAAGCTGTGGTCCGTGACCCAAATATGAACCTTTAATGACCTTATTCCACCCCTTTTATAATTTTCTTAGAGGGTAAATAAGCACATTTACTAGTTTTGTCTGTTGCTAAACAAAACAATACTCTAATTTCAGGTTCCAACTGAGGTTGTTTAAGTACAAGAATCAAACAGTCAACTGACTGAAGGTGCATTGTTTGATTTTCCTTTACTTTCATACATGTTAAGTTTCTTTTCCAATTGTGAGAAATAATAAACAAAGCAAAGAGAAAAATGCTTTGACAGGTTTAAATCAGGAGCTTCACAGGTCAGGTACTGGGAATGTAAATGTCCGGCTGCAGTGTTTCAGGTTGATGTTAGCGAATGTCTGGAGTCTGAATCCTTCATATCAAACATGTCTGATCTGAAGGGACCAGTGAGCTGACAGCAGCAGAACTGGTTCTTGTTTAGTGCCTCATGAAAGACAATATCCAGTTTCAACAGTCCACCTCCATGATTGTTTTCATCTGAAGTCATGGTTGATCATCAGGATGAAATCATTTAGAGGAATCCTCCTTCTCTGTGAAATCCCTTGTTAAGTCTGCAGACTCACTCGATTCTTTGAGAATCAGATGAGATCAGAAAATCCTGCAGGGTTCCCGGTCTTAAGTCCATGTTCCCAGAACGCTGCAGTTATCAGGGATGAGAACATAATTAAGACCTTAATGATCTTTTCCTACAAACCGTGTAACTTTTTTAACAATCCAGGAAATTAAATCTACTTTTAAAGGAGCAGTCTGTAGTTTCAGGAATGAAATGTTAACAAGAAGAGACTAAATCATCAAACTTTCTTTGGGTTTCTTCTCCAGAACTGCGTATTGCAACTGCTTTTCAAAATGTCCACCGTGAGAAAGGTGATCAGATCCAGACTTTTCTCTCAGCCTCTTTGTGTTTTGTGTTTACAGACATTGGAAGATTTTTCATCATCTGTCAATAACTGCATCCCGTCTCTCCTTCCTGCATCAGTGGAGCTGAGGTGGAGCAGGTGAAGGTGCTCCTGGAGAACATATCTTCTCCACCATAGTTTAGAGTTAATGATGCACAGAGAAATGCTCTACGTCCAACGCAAACTTAGAAAGGCTGACTTACAGGAGGAAACGGCCCAGTTCATCACAGCACCAGGACAGGACGGCTCTACAGCAGGTGTTTAAAACCACCCAGAACATCACTGGTGCCACCGACAGAGCGTCAGTAGTCATGTTTCCATACGTTGGACCGAGGATGACACGGTGTAGGCTACGTGGCTACAGAAGGACACAGATGCTGGAGGTAAACAAAGCAAGAGACAAAATGGAGGGAGGTCTTCAGGAAGCACAAGCTCTGAGTCCACACGTGTTGCCTGCTGTGAAACTCTGAGTCACAGAAGACAAAAAACACCTAAAGTGAGGGTACAAACTTTTTTGCAAATCAGAGGAAGTTCTACTAACGTGATACTCTTCAAAATGCTTCATGGAAACACGGCTAATGACGTCGGTGAAGTGAGATGTCTGCACTGAGCACATAGATACTAAAAGACGACACCCAACCGGCCGCCATCTGACAACAGATACAGAAGTATCCGCTTCAAGCATCAATAAATGCAGATTGCTTCCAAACATATGAACACTTTTAGCCTTCATCGACACATCGCACAAACTTTAAAACTTCAAACTTTGAGAAAAACAAAACAGAGTCAGACAGAAGGAAGGATTTCCCCTCAGACGCAGCAACAAACTGAGGCTTTCCACCCAGTGAGAGGCAGCAGGACTGCCCCAGTATGAAGCAGGGCAGCAGACTGGGAGCACTGAGGAGGTGTTGGCCTCTTTCTGTATGCAGCAGGCAGAACGAGCTCCTCTGCAGAGCAGGCCTCCACAACAAAAGCTCCGGCAGGGAGAGACACTGGGAGTCACCTCCCTCTGCTGCTGCCTCCCTCTTTATCTTCCCCTTTGCATCGCTGTGGCGGCGTTAGCATCAGACAGCTCATTAAATCAGCATTCCACGAAGGATTAGGCACACACACACACACACACACACACACACACACACACTCGTCTTTCACATATACTAAACAGGAGGGAGGTGACACAGAGCAGCTCCAGCACTACGTACCACATCTCTCTGGGTTTCGTCTCCTTCAGTCCATCTCGTTCTTCTTCTCTTCCTGAGTGTCGGATGCTGGAGGATGCAGAGAGGGTGAGAGAGGGTGAGACAGGGAGAGAGGGAAGGAGGGAGAGAGGGAGGGAGGTGCCTCTGATGTTGTGGCAATCCCACTGCAGAGAGAGAGAGAAGGAGAGGGGGAGAGGGTGCTAACAGAGAGCAGGCTAACGCTAAACTAGCCACCAGCTCGGTATGGGACGGTGGGATGGACGGATGGGAGGGATGAGGATGATGATGCGGCACCTTTCAGAGAGGAAACAGAGAGGGAGAGGGAGCGGGGAGCCCTGTTACCTTGGAAACTGAGATGATGTGATGGAGAAGGTGGGGCTGAGCTCTGATTGGCTGACAGGGTGTGGTGCTCCCCCGTGCTGTGGGAGGAGGGGGAGGGAGGAGGAGGGGGAGGATGACAGAGCAAAGGCTGGGATGTGAGGAGCAGCTGCTGCCTGGAAGACGAGGAGCCATCGACGCCCCCCGGTGGCGACTCCTGGAGGAGCAGCAGAGGAGGAGACGCTGCAGAGAGAGAAACATGCACAGCAGCGTGTTTATATTTAATATTCATGGTTATAAAGAGTTTAGTTTGGATGCCAAATGTAAATATTTCAAAAAATTCCTGTCCTTTACCTCATTGAAAAACATAAAATGATTCTTACATCTGAAATAAAATTAAAAACTTAACACGTGTCGTCAATAAGTTACTTTTATCATCCTATGTTTCGGACAATATTATATTAAGTTGTCGTATAATAGGAAACATTCACATTTAGAGCTCGAGTGTGAGGAAATAAAAACAAAACAAACTAACTAAAACATAAAAATATTACAAAGAGTCAAAATTCACAACAAAGGTTATAATGTGAATGTTTTCAGAAGTTTGTTAACTCATTCATAAAGAGTAAGATCAATGTGCTGCCATTAATTCATCTACAGCTGTTTTTTATGATCGATAATAACTCCAAATTTAATATAATTTCATTATTTCTGTGCAGACTTTTAAAAACGATGACTAAAAATAACATCTTCAGGTCTTAAAAACACAAAATATCTGTAAATGTATCAATATAATTTGTTTTATATTGCCTGATATGACACATTACATATAGCATGTAACAAAATCATAAACTAAATTACTTTTATCATGCTGTTTGTTCCAAACATGTTTATTTATATTAAAGTTGGCATTAATTCATCTTCAGCTGGTCGACCCTTTTTTATTGATCCATTATAACCCAGAAATGTCGATTATTTGATAACTTTGTGCAAACTTAAACATCTTCAGGTCTTATAAACACAGAATATGTTAATATAAATGCTATAATTCACCCACAGCACCATCTGCTGATGAATTACAGACATGATGCAGCAGTTTGTGACACTCACATGAAATCTGACGTCCGGATGATGTTTGTTTCTGACTGATGGAGCTGTTTGACTGCAGGTGGAGTTAATCACACCTGTCTCCACCTCAGTGAGTCAGTGTGACACACCTGAAGAGGTCCAGCCTTTATTAAACTGAGCAGTTTCACCTGTGACTGAAGAGATGAAGCCCAGCAGGGTCAGGTTCTCTGTGGAACAACACTGTACACCAAACTACATTCAGAAAAGTGTCTTTTTTTTACATCAGCTTATCAATAAACACACCAAACACCAATATTATAACTGAAATATGATCGATTAGCTTCACTAATAAAATCGGCATACATCATCACCACCGTCATCATCCACAACTACACCAGAGGGCGCTGACGTCACCTGCAGGGGAGGAAACAGCTGAAGTGGAGGAAACTTAATATTTGGCAAACACTTTATTTAACTTTAAAACTTTATTGATCCCTGGTGGGAAATCCACAAATCATCATTGTATTAATGAGACAGCTGTAACAATAAAATGATACATTAATGATTATAACACGAGAATATGAGAGAATATTCTGCATAATGAGAATATTTCATGCTCATAGTTTTGTACTTTTACTTCAGTAGAAACTCAGATTAATGAAATGTTGCATGCAGGAATTTAAATTGTATTTCTACACAGTATGATGAGATGTCAGAAGATGCTTTAGTGTCGTGTACTTCACAGTCTGACCACTAGATGGAGCTCTTTACCTTCTCAACATCTGTCTGTGTTCAGATGAAGAGGAAGGACAAAAAAGCAAAGTATATATTTTCATTTTTAACGACCTTATCTTTGCTTTTTATATGAATTATTGATGTCTTAGGTGAAACTGCAAATAACTCCCTGTTTTATTGTGAGTGTCCTCAAGCCAGACAGATACAGAACCGCTGCCTTTATCTTTAATAGTGTGTTATTTCATAAATGTATCATACTTTATTAAATCTAAAATCTTAAATCTTAAAGGTAACCAGTAACTTCAGCTGCTCATGAAACTGCAGTGGAGTAAAAAGTGCAGTATTTTGTAGAAGTATACCTGAAATATGAGTATTGAGTATTTTAACAAAAAATGAGTTGTTACGTCTGTTGTTCTACTTTTTAATCACCTCGTCGTGTGTTTTGTGTTTCCTGCACTGAACAAACTCCTGGATGCTCAGTTTTATTTCAGCTCGATGCACAAAAGGAGAAATCAATACATTTGTAGAAGCAGAACAAAGAAAAGAAGATAATCTTCATATGTACAGTGCTGTTGCGGCTGCTGAAGTGCCTCTGAGCAGGTTTCTGGATGTATTTGTATGACAGAGTATCAGGGCAGGAGTGAGAAGACGGAGGACGGTTCTTTTTTCATTATGCACTTCAAAAATAAAGTCGAAAATGACGAGGAGAAAGTCGACATCTCAGGATTAAAGTCGACCTTTTGAGACGACATCAAACACTTCGTATGACTGTTTCAACAAAAAGCCTCGTGTAGATGAACTGCAGTTCAGAATCTGCCTCAGTAACAAAGACATTACTTCACTTTCAGCTCATGAACAGTGAAGTTGTCAAGTTTCAGAGGACACGTCACCGTCAGGACATAGTGACGTCAGAGAGCGGAGGCAGATCACAGCTGTCAGACGCTCCACAAATTGGATTTTAGGAACCAGAGGAGTCGACTTCATTCTCAAAACTGCATTTCAACTTTATCCTCGACATTTTGACTTTATCCTTAAAGTGCATAACTGAAAAGAAAACTTCCTCCTCTCATGTTGTCTCACCTTCGGCCCTGATGCTCGTCAGTTTGTGTCGTCTGAACCTGTTTCAGTAAAAACTAACAAGCAGTTTTTATGAATTATAAATATGAAAACAGTCGAAGGACGGAGAACGAGTCGCAGCAGGTTTGGAAAAAAAGAAACTTTATTTGGAAACATTATGGAGAGAAAACAGAAAGAAAAAGAAACAAACTTTGTTTTAGAGTTTTTCATTTCTGAAAATCATTTTTATTTACTATAATACACAGCGGATGATGTGAAGAGTCGGGTGGTTTGTACACCGATGTGACGGGATGATAGAAAGCAAGAAGAACGGCTGATTGGCTGATGAAAAAAAAACTACAGACGAACAGCTTAATCTTTTATTATCTAGCAGCTGCTGAACCCCTCCTCACCCTCCTCACCCTCCCACCGCCCCCCGAACACTTGAACATGGAGATCAGGGAGCTCCTGGCTCCGGTCCACTCCTCGCCGCCGCTCGCTCCCTTCGATGTGCCCTTCAACGTCCTCCTCAGTCCAACATCATAAAACCTTAAAATGGGCTTCTGGCTACGTTCCATTCTGAATATTTATCCCCTTTAACTCACCCTTTAGCCTCTCATTCACATCTCAAAGGTAAATTATGCCTCATTTGTCTGCGGCGGGTCCCATTCCAGACACATGTCCCCTTCACAGCGCCCTTTAAAGCTCGCTAAATCAGATTTGTGGCCGCGTTACGACAGACTTCTGGCTCCGTCGCTCTCCTTCAGGACGACCTCGTCCTCCGATCAAAACCTAAACTAATGATCCACGTCGGGTCGTTTCTTTTCTACTTCTTCTTATTCTCATAAAATCCTAAACATCTCAGGTAGAATTCGTAGTTCCAGTTATTTTCCATCAGTTTATCTGCTCATTATTTGGAAAGTTAAAGTTTCCAGAGTCCTGATAACGTCTTCAAACACGTTGTTTTGTCTGAATGGAATCCCAAACCCAGAACATTACAATTAAAGTTCAATAAAACAACAAAATGTAAGAAAACATCCCTTCTATGAGCTGGAACGAGCAAATTTGTGTATTTCTTGTTTAAAACCATCAAATTAAATCAACATCTGCTGATAAACGTCTTTGTTTCAGTGCTGGTGGGAAGATAAATTGTATTTTCTGACTTAAATCTGTCCAAAAAAGGCAGAATTTGACATTAAATCTCAACGTCTGGACATAAATATGAGCCGACCAGGAAACAGGAAGCAGCTGACCACGCCGAGGACACAGGAGACACATGTCTGAAATGGGACGCACCCCGACTCGACATTTTTCTATGATTGGATTCATCCCTCATCGCCGACGCCATCGAGACGCAAACACCCTCAAACTGGAGCGAAATTACTCCACCAGACATCCACTACAGTGCAGTGCATTCTGGGTAAGATGCGAGTTTAATAACATAATGAAACCGGCGGCAGAGAGGAGCAGAGGGGAAGTTAATGAAGGAGCGTTCAATTAATTAAAAAACAGCTTTTGAGGAGGCTTTTAATTTGGCGAGGAGATTTTACCGCCTGGGATTCTGTTGATTTAAACATCACAGTGACACTCAACGTGTCTAAAAGACTCTTATCTCATAATTTATGTTGAATTTGTTCAGTCAGTCCTCGAATTAAAACGTTGAAATTGATCAGGATTCTGTTTTTCTGAGGTTTTTTTCAACTTCTTTAGAAATTCATTGATTATTTCTATCTATTAGTGAAAACTTGAACACAAGTTGGATTTTGCTCTTGTTCCCGTGGAGCCGACCTGCTGTGTCCTGATTAGAAAGACTCTCTGGGTGACGCCGCAATTAACTGAAATTAATTGATTGAAATGGTGCTAATTTAACAGCCTATAATTAGCAACAAATTACCAGAGCTGAAGGTGTTTTGATCCTTCAGTCAGGTAAACATAAGAAGAAATACTCCTAGACACTGACGGTGTCGCAACACATTAGATCAGATGTAATTAATGTTACTTAAAAGTTACAGCATTCTCCTGAACAACTGAAGGAGCTGGAGATGTAAAAAAACAATAAAAACAAACTTCAAACCTCGATTAAAACTTTGCAGAACACTTCCTGTTTGCAGTGAACCTGTGGATGTGTTGACAACTATCACAGTGTTACTGTGATACTGAAGGAAACTTAAAAACATGATGTTTCTAAGGCAAGTTCTGCACATGAGGAGAGACTTCTCAGAGGGTTTCTAAGTGGATTCATGGAGTCCTCCTCTCCTCCCTCCATGCCGATGAAGCTCAGGTGATGTTTCATAGCCAACAAAACATTTCTGGAGCTTCACAGTACAACAAGAGGTGCAGAATTCAAAAACAACCAAACAAACTGATCTGAAAAAACGTTATTTTTGTCCTTGACGAGCTCGTGCAGACGCTTCAGACGGCGTCACTAACGCTTTTATCTCCACAGCTACAGTGAAGATTTCAGTTTCATAAACTGAGTAATTAACATCTTCTCAGATCAATTTGAGACTTGTTGGTTGTTTTTACGTTTTAAAACAAGTCTCCAGCTACTTCAGCTGTTCGGGAGAATGTTTTGTGGACTAAAACTTCACCTGACTTTCCTTCGAGCGAGGACATGATGACTGGATTTAAATTTTGGCAGGAACTTTTCCTTTTACTTGAGTTACTGCAAATCACAAACTTTTGTCAAGGAAACTATGGGAATTATTCAGATTTGTATACACGTATATATTTCTCTGTTCCAATGTGTGAAACTGGTTTATAAACTGGTTTGTATTTTTGTCCAAACAGACTCGCGTGTGCTGCAAGATTGTGGAAAACCGGCCATAAACGTTAACGTGCTCCAGTTAAAGACTGTCAGGGATTAATCTTTCAGACGGACGACGCTCGCTCAGCTCGTCCACAGAAACAAACTCGTTACTAAATTCAGCCTCGTTTCCGTCTCTCCGCTCTCGTTCTGCCTCCGAGTGTCGTGGATGAAACACGGCGATGAGGGATGTCTGATCTTCTCTTTCAGTCAAAGAGGAATTAAAACGGTCTGTCGTCAACCCTCTCCCCTCACACACACACACACACACACACACACACACACACACATTCACACACACCATCAGAAAATAATAAAGATGGTTTCAGTTACACCATCAGAACCACAAAGAAATATGATTATAGCTTCTGACAGATTATACAGTCCAGTACCCCGTGGTATTTCACTAAATCAGCAACCTCTGCTGCTGATAAATTTATATATATATATACTTATATATACTTCTTTCCTCTATTTAGGGAAAACTATTCAACATATAACCAAAAATATGATATTAAGAGTCGATTTCTTGCATGACAGAAAAGAAAAAACGAAACTCCTCGTAAGAGTTTTCCCCTTAAAACCGAAAAGATTCAGATAAAACGATGCAGATCTGAACAACAGCTCCTTTTCAGAGTTTCATTTCATTTTTTTAAACTTTAAAGTTTCTTTTTTTTTCCTCACTAAGTGGCAAAAACAGAGACATGCAAAGTTTTTAGTTTCCAACAAACCAACAGAACAAAAAAACAGAAATGACAGAGTGGGATGTCCGTTCGTCCGCCATCGAAACACGGAAGACGCCTCCTCGAAGCGAAACAGATCCAGAATGCATCGTAGTGGTTTTTTTCATCGCTCATGTGCCGTCACGGAGGAGTCGGAGGGGTCGGAGGAGGTCGTCCCTTCAGGTGGAGGGACGTCGGTCGGTGCATTAAGAGTTAGAGACTCTAACGAGACGAGACGGTTAGACTGAAGCTTGTAGTGAAGTCCGTAAAAGTCTGATCTCTCGTACGGAGCGTAACGAGTCTGTCAGTCCACGTTTTTTCCCTCCTGAATCCCCCCTTCCCTCTGCGGAGAAGGTACAAACTGGCTGCAATACAGACCCCAGGTCAGTTCACACAGATCACACACACCATCATCATCACACACACACACGAACACACAAACTGGGTAGAAATCAGACGATACAAAAAAATATTAAAAAAAGAAATGATAAAACATAAAACTACACAAACAGACATGAAGTTGGCGAGTGGGACTTTTGACACAAATCGTGCATGTGCTGTCCGGTCAGAGGGTTCATCTCGTTTTAGTCTTTTAGTATTTAAAACAGACGCCCCCCCTCCGTCCTCCCAAGACTAAAAATAATCCACAATATCTCATTTATCTGTGAGGCGTCGAGTTCACAGCTCCACAGTTTGTACGTCTGGTGTCGGAGGGAAAGTTTCTGGTGTCAAGTTTGTCCCTCGCTTCCTTTTATTTTGGGACAAAGGGCAACAAAAAACAAAAAAAAAAAATAGTAAGACGAAGAAATAATTTCCTGTGCCGAAATGTGGAGGAAGACTCCGTGAAATCCTTTCAGCCGGCAAACAGTCGGTCAGATATCGAACGAGCGAATCTGTGAGAATCAGGAGTGTCAGATTTGTGATGCAGTCGTCAGGACTCGAAGTTTAACTTCCCTTTTGTCTCGTGGTGAGAAGGGAAAAGGTGGGCGGGATTTAGGGAGACTCGCTGAGGACCCCAGTGTGCTATTCCATCAGGGTAAGTTAGGAGTGTCATCTTTATTTGTCCCAGAGTCCGACCCTGCTGAACGATTAGTGTTATGTGCCAAATCAAATCAGTTCATTCATCGACTGGTTTCAGTCTTCGTGTCATAAAAGGGGCAGTCAGATCCAAAAGTTAGTTCCAAAAGGTGACGTCCGATTGTAATTCTCTGATCCAGGATTCACCTCTTGAGCCGATCTCACAGATTAATCCAGCAGACGGTCGATGTGTCTCTAAAAGCTGACAGACAGCTGCTGATTCCTCACAACTCGGTTATTTTATGTTTTATTTGAACAGCCGACCAGCGTCGTGCAGAGAAGACGACCTCCAGGCGATCGTCGGCCCAAAGCAGCTGGAGGCGCACACAATCAACCCCGGACTTCATTTCCCAGCATGCTCCTGCGGCCGTTAGATGAGCGGGTCGGGGTGCAGGGTGTGTTGGATCTGCTGCGGCTGCAGCGGCGGGGGCAGCTGCAGCGGCAGCAGAGCCTCCACCATGTTGTGGCAGTGCGGCGGCGGCGTGCCCTCGCTGCTCGAGCTCTCGGCCACCTCGCCGCCGTGGAAGAAGTAGTCGCTCTGCACGATGAAGGACTCGATGACGGCCTGGTTCAGCTTGGTGGTGGACAGCGTGTCCTTGTTCTCGAAGTCCGGCCGCATCAGAGTCGGCCAGAAGCAGATGGAGAGGTTGTCGGCCGTCATCAGCGTGGTCTTACTGTGCTGGCTCACCCTGCGGGAGGAGACGGACGTTAGAACTCAAACGTGACATCAAATATCAATTAATACATTATGTCATCATAATGTTGGGAGATAAAAGCAATCTGTGGCGTTTTTCTCTGTTGTTTACATGTTCAGAAATCATCTTTTCTGAAAGCTTCATCCTCGTAACTATCAGGATCATCTGCACGTCCAGGAATGACGTGTAAAGACGCCACAAGGAGGCGAAGACGCCGTTTGTTCCAGAATGCATCAGCTGTGATTTCTGTCTCGATGGAGCATCAGCTGCTTCCTCCTCCAGCTGACTGGTGTTTGAAATCAATAACTGATGAAGTGTGACATCACGATTAGGCCGCTGACTCATTAAGTTAATTAAATTAATGGCAGCTGTCAGTGAACGCTGTCCAGCTTGTTGGGCTGATGTGTTGAACCGGATGAAGAGAAGCGACAGGACTGATAACGCAGTTCCACATCTCAGCTGATTAATCACCAATTAAGACAAAACAAACAGCTGAGAGAGACTCGAAGAAACGGAGACGTCGTGACATTCATCATATTTCCGCTCACAATCTGAATATTAGGCTCCATGTGAACGCAGCTTCCACATCCTGAAGGCTGTAATATTCTCTCTTCCACCGTCAACGTCACGTCTCTTTGACTGCCTTCTCGTATTAGTTGTGATTGTTTTGCCTAGTCAGACATTTTTCTGCCTCTAACAGGCCATTTCCTCTTTATATCTGTCACAGTGCAGCTCTGCTCTGAAGACACGCCGCTGGCAGCTGTATTATTAATGTTTCCTGCTCGTTTCAGATCCTCCAGTATGACTCCTACCCCTGTCATGTTTCTGTCTGCAGCAGAAGTTGAAGCTCTGCAGATTGAGGGTGTTGATTTTACTCTCTGGCGCACCTCAATCTGCTATTTCTTTCAAATCTTTAACTAGTCATTTGTGTACATCCATGTGGCTGTAAAGCTCTTTGAATCAGCTTGTGTCTGAGTGTGAATACATGAAAATGTTCCTGCAAGAGTTCTGACGAGTCAACATTGTTCAGGCTTCTGGTTCTTAAGCTGACGACGGAGCTTCACATCAAACCCGTTTTGCTGTAGTAGCTGGAGTCTTCAGAAGGATCAAGACCTCAAGTTGATCTGAATAGATGTTTTTTCCACCCTTGACGTGCAGTCGAGGTCGTGCACAGACAGCGTTCATGCTACAGCTGCGAGATTTCAGCCTACAAAAGGATGTAAATAACGTCTTTTCAGAACAATGTGTGATCTCGGAGCTTTCAGAGATGTATAGAGACATCTTAAGATTAGCTTGTATGTTTTAGCGGACGTTATTTAAACTCTTTTTAAAACGGACATCTTCAAATCCTTCAAACTCAACCGCATGTCGAGGGTGGAGATAACTTCTTGTCAAACCAGTTTGTGATCTCTGGGACTTTGACTTCACTTGACGAGCTGTATGAAGGCTTTTCATTTTCTTTTAAGGTTGTTCTTCCATTTTAAATCAGGTCTCCAGCATATTCACTTGTTAAGTGAGCAGATAATGACTGAATTCTCATTTTTAGATGAACTGTTCCTTTAAGAACGAAGCGCTGTGGACAGGACAGAACCAGGAGAGGCTCCGTTTGAGCCGTGATTCTTCTTCTCTGACACTAATTCAGGCGTGTCTTTGACTTTGACTCAGCTCTGATCACTCCGCTGGATGTTTTCACAGCAAATTAAACTCATTGGAAACGTTCAGCTGCTGCCAGCGCTCAGAGGCTCGATGTCGACGCCGCATCGTTTACGTCCCGCGACGACTCAGATGTTTTTAAGTCTGAATGAAGGGCACCTGCTGTGATGTGTTCACTGTCATCACAGGTATGCGTGCGTTCCAGCGTCGAGGCGTTTAGCTGCTGATGGAGCTTCATACTGAGGATTTTTCACACATGGATCAACATCATCACACTGACGGAGGAGAGTGTGTGTGTGTGTGTTTAAGTACCTCTAAGCTTTGTGTGGGTGTGTTTATGTCTGTGTGTGTTCATGTGTACTTTAGTTCTCACCTGTTGAGGTGTGTGATGATGTATTTGAAGACCTGGTAGTTGACCGGAGGGAACTTCTTCACGATCTCCCGCAAGACCTGCAGACGCTCGATGTAGTCCACGATTTCTGATACACACACACACACACGCACACACGCACACACACAGGGAGAGAAGACAGAAGGCGTTTTACATTTTACACACACTCTCTCTTGGGAACTGAAATTATACTCTCTGGAAAACAAAAGGCTGAGATGCTGCCAAGAGCAACTCCCACGCTGTGCCATGCACACACACACACACACACACACACACACACACACACACACACACACACACACTAACACACTAACACACACACTAACACACATGCACACACACACTAAGCCTTGTGGGCAGAAGTGATACTATATAATTTTTAAGCCTGCATCACGTCTTCCTCCGCTGGTTTAAATAAAACAGTTTTTGCCGACTAAGAAAACAAACACGTTTGTGTTTGAACTGTTCAGATTAAATAAAATCATCCTGAGATATTTTTATTATGATTCATATAATTATGAAGCTACAGAGCTGAACAGTCTAGAAACGTGGGATCATATTGGTATTTTTACAGTTTCCCTGCCTGTGGTGTTCGACAAATGTAACTCTGATATACAAGTTTGGTGTCTGTGATGTTTCTTCTGTTTGCTGCTTTACAGATGTATGAATGTATGAATCAACATTATTGATTCTACATGAATTGTTATACTTTCTTTGATGTCTGACAGGCTGAGAGGGTTTGATGTTTAACCAAAGCCGGTGACAAAGACTCGATAAAGATCTGACCGGGATTAAAACATTTAATCAACTTGTAATTTGAAGCAGAGAAAACAGTTTAGAAAAGAGCCTGAAACATTCGGTGCTGGACAGAAGCTAAAGTGAAGAATAGGAAAATAAAGTAAAGCACAGTTTCTGTTGTCAGGTGACGCCTGGAGGTGATAAATGTCCGTGGGAGCGTTAACGAGAACTTTCCTCGACCTAATAACTCTTCTCTTCTCCAGGTTTGATTGTTTCTGTCTTCCCCTGAGCTCCCTCATCAATCAAGTTCTTGCCGATGTAATTTGAACTGAAGTGCTCCGTCGTGTGATGGCGGGCTGCAGTGATCGGCTTGAATCAGCTGATTGCTTTTAATCAATTAATTTGAGTTTTAATATCCAAACTGTCAGAAAACTCAAACAGTGCATGGGTCAACCTCCTGGAGTTGTATGATTTCATTGTGAAAAGATATTTTATGTACAGCGATATTTAAACGTAGAAAAGCAGCAGTTGAGAAGATGTAATGAGCAAACACTGAGGTTTACTTGATTGATATTGATTCACTAATAATTTCTGAGTAATGAATCAGTAATGAGACGAGTGGAGTTCAGCTGCTGATGAGTCAGACATGTCAAAAAGAGAAACCTGAGAATATTTCATTTGAGAAAACTGAAGCTGCCGTCCTGCTGGTTTAAGCTCAAGCACAAACAAACACGCTGCTGCGTTCCTGAAGAGTGAAGCGTCTGTGATGTTTCCTCGACATCCTTCCTCCTCCCGAGAGAATCTTTCACTTTTCCTGCCGGCAAAAGCTCGTTGGAGCTGAAACGCTTCACTCACTTATTAAATATTTAAAGAGCAGATGTGAAATACGAGCTTTTACCTTCGAACTGTCACAACAAAGATACTTTAACACGACCGTGAACGTCCTTCGCACACTGGAATATTCTCCAGGATATTCCAGACATTCCAGGACCAGCGGGAAGCCTTTTTTCATATATTTTTAGACGATCGTTTACAGCCGCACACGTGACGGAGCTCAGATTTATTCACCCTGCGCCTCATCCATCATCTTAACGAGGAGCCGACGGGAGCTTTTGTGCCTCTAATGGCTGCGAGAGGTCAAAGGTCGTTAATCTGCGCCGGTGAATCTCGACATTAGTGAGAAATATAACAGAAAGAAACCGCAGGACCGACAGAACAGTTTGATCCTCATTCATCAAACACTACATACCCGTATATATCATTATATTAATGCCGTCGACACTGTGTTCCCACAATGCAATGGGCTCAATAAAATGATAAAACTATAAAGAAAGACTTTGGATGAAAATTTAATGATCCCTGCACCAGGAAGAGATGCTGCCGCCGCTGCAGTCAGATGAAATATAGATATTAAAAAAAAAGGAAAAACATGCTGAACAGAAACGTATGAATGAACAATTCAGGATCTGAGTTTGAAGAAGTGAAACGAAACGAGGTAAACAAAATGTCAAATGTTCAACATGAAGATGTGACAACAAACAGTTTGATCCAACAGTAAAACAATAGTCATCTCTTTATTCTTTACAACTAGAAAGCAACAAAACAAGTAGTTATCCTTCATTATCTGGAGCTTTAATTTATTACACAACTCTACAGACGTATAAACATTTTATTTAGAGGTTTTATTGGATTGGACACGTGAGATTTATGCCTGCTGACAGTGAAATTCCTCTAATGAGACGTGATTCTTTGCAGGAAACCTCTGAGGAAATTATTAAGGAAACGCAGATCTTTAAAACCAGGAAAACACACTTTACCCCTGTGAGGACTGCTGACGTTTCTCCAGAAGCACTTTTGGCCGATGGGAGTTTCTTTTTGTGACGGGGTTACAGGAAATGAAACGTGTTTGGAGCTGAATTAGCGGAGCCACTTTGATAGCAGTGACTCTTCGAGACAAGCCCGTCATCAAGATTCACCTCCAAGCAGGTAGCCCAGCTGGAAATGTGGAAATACTAAATCCCGGCCGTGTCGAGTCACAACGAGCAGAACCAGGCTGACAGATGTGATGGAAAATCAGCATATGACGCAAACAAACCTGAGACCTGCAGCAACTGAAACGGACCCTTCCTACCTAGAAACAGACCGAGCCGGTTCTGGTCCAGCGACAGGCTGGCAATAGACTTTTACGCTTCAACTTATTACGGAGTAAATGTTGATTTGGCAATGTAATGGCTTTTAGATTGGGTCCTTCACAACGTCGCTTTTACTCTATTTGGGCTGCCACCGGGCACAAAATGTCCCCCGACAGCGAAGGCAGCCTGGCCCCGCTCCCATTTGTTTCCACGTCTCCATTAGAGACTAAATGAATGAATAAACTCTTGTTTTGTCCTGAGGAAAACGGAAACAATCCAGTTGTCTTTGCAACAGCGATGCCGACAGTAATACCACTTGGAAACACTTTGAGAGAAAGGTTGGTGCTCCACTTGATAAACAGGCAGACCCCAAGACGACCTCCTGTCAAGATAATACATGTGTCAAACCGGCTTGTCAAGTTATTTCTCCCCAAGAAGAGAATGGCATCATGTTCCACGGAAACCAAAAGCAAGGAAGTAAAAAAGGAAAAGGGGAAAATCCCCCAATCCTGGAGCATCACAAAATCCTATCAAGAGTTTGCTGCTACAAGAGCAAAAGAGAACGAAGGAGGGGGAGAATGTGTGTGCTGACAAAAAGAGAGAAAAGCCAAAGGGATTAAAAAACAAAAAGTGGAAGTAAAAACAGGATGAAAAGAAGAAAAGGGAGTGACGGAGGGAGACAAAGGACTGGAGGGATGAGAGAAGAAGAAGAGTTCCTGCTTTATATGACTCATGTTCCAGAGAAGAAGAAGCAGCACGGCCTCGCTCTCAGCAAGACACTCATTAAAGTGTGTGTGTGTGTGTGTGTGTGTGTGTGTGTGTGTGTGTGTGTGTGTGTGTGTGTGTGTACACATACGCATAATATGTTTTTACATTTCTTGTTATAACAGAGTGTGTGTGTGTATTTTTGGCTCATTAATCTGCTGTCGTCAGCCTGCTGGTTTCAGCACTCAGCATCACTCACATGCAACCAGGAAACACACACACACACACACACACACACACACACACACACACACACAGCAGAGAGTAAATGTCTGACAGCATCCTGGGGCTGAAAAAAGCCTCTTAAAAGTGTGTGTGGTGTGACAGAAAGCTGTGTGTGAACTTAACCCCTGCAGCACTGAAGTTACAATAGACGAGAGGTTAACGGCACCGGTGTGTGTGTGTGTGTGTGTGTGTGTGTGTGTGTGTGTGTGTGTGTGTGTGTGTGTGTGTGTGTGTGTGTGTTATAACCTCTGTGTCAAAAGTGTATTTTTGTGTTTTTACTTCAAAGTCTCTCTTCTGAAGCCCAGAAAGAATCGGGGAGAAGATCTTTTGAGAATTTGGCAGACTCACAGATTCAGGTGGTGTCGACAGTATTTGTGTGTGTGTGTGTGTGTGTGTGAGACTGTTGTGTTCATTCTTACTGGCGGCCTCCACCAGCTCCGGGTGCAGACTGTAGGGGATCAGCGGGTCGGGCAGATCGGCGAAGAAAGCCTTCAGCGCTCCAGCAGCAGCGTTCACCGCCACGTCCATCGCCACGAAGTCGATGCTGTGATCTACAGAGACACAGAGAGAGAGAGAGAGTTTCACTTTCCACCATCTGCTGCAGATTCACAAGGTCACTTTTCATGTATTTTCTCTCTTGTTTCATGGCAGCTCCAGCTGAAGAACGCCTCTGCATCACAAGCACAGCAAACAGGAAAACAGCTCCACCCAGAAGAGCTGCAGGATAACAGGATCAAACTCAGACTCTCTGCAGGACTCGTGTTGTCAAAATCCTCCAGTTTCACACTCAAATTCTTCTCCGGTGTGCAGAAACACATCGCTGTCTGTCTTTGGCTCTATTTATTCCTACATTGTCCCTATAATCAGTCCCAAATGACATAATTCCATGCACGAAAAACAAAGCATAACCAATGTTAAGTACTGAGAGTTATTCATGAGAGAAAACACCGCCTGCCCGCCTCAGAGTGAAGAAATAACGCCACAGTCAGTCGATTGTTTGCAAACACTTTCAACACCTTCGCCGCAAAATTTGAGGACTCAGCAGAACGAAACAGCAAGTTTTCAATGTGTGATAAACATTTAAACCGGCCATGACGACGATGATGATGATGATGATGATGATGATGATGATGAAGGGGCAGTAGAAGCGCAGGGTGAGTCCATCTGTGTTAGTTTGACATCAGAGGTCAAAGGTATCTGATTCCAGATTCCTAAATGTGAATATGTCATAAGATGATGAATAAATGAATGTTGCGCCGAATCAGAAACGTGGTCTCTTTATATTGAATCAGTTATCAAGATGTGGAGTTTATCATGTTGAGTCACTTTCATCATCTCTTCTAACCTGGCGAGTCGTCTCTGTCCCAAAACACTTCAGACAGAACCGAGTGTCAGATGTTTAAAGAAACAGAAAACAGTTTTACATATCATGTTATTGTTCTACATGTAAAACATTACATTACCATGGCAGGAGACATTTTGTCCCACAGATACATAAATCATCTTAAACTGGGCATCATCAGTCAGTCTTTTATCTTTGTAGTCTATATGATTGCTGAACAACACAACACACATGCTTCTTACAACACGTCTCCTCGTTGCTCCTCCTCATGGCGCCGCAGCCAAACCCACTCGACTGTCACAGAGGGATGTAAAGTCTCTGTGAATCTCTGCGGACGTTCTTTTAACCAAAGTTTGAATTATTCAATTATTAAAGTGGAAACAGACGCCGCTGTCAGAAAGACAAACAGATCGCTTGCTGTCTTCCCTCGAGAAACGACTACAAACCAACGACTCGGGACAAAATGAGAGTTTATTCTATAATTCTGCGGACTGAAACGGTGCCGACTGGATCGCCTTCTTTTTCCCAGGAGAGTTTGTGCCCAGTGACACAGAACAGCATCGTGAAAGTGGATTTTAACACGAACCAATCAAAACAATTACATCTTTTACATTGCGATATGATGGAGATGTTCACATCTGTACACCGAGTCTTGCAGGACCATTATCAACCTGCGTCTCAGACCCGAGTCCGATAACCTTCGCTGATCCATCAGATATGGATTATTTTGTGGGTAAAGCTCCAGTTTAAAGGATATCAAAGAGCCTGTGAGTGTTTGTGTTGCAGCAGCGAGGCTCACAGCTGAGCTTTGTGTCCGAGCAGCAGAACAGAGCTGCTCTCTGATTGCAGCTAACAGAGGTTATCATCAGTCTGTCTGCAGGCACAGAGGCCCGAGTGTTTCTGTGATGGAGCCCGAACAGAACACACGTCCACTTCAAACAACCAGTTTACTGCTCTGTTATTCCTGTCGAGCGAGGAGGGAAGCTCCGGTTTGATTTCATGTTGTAGCCACAAAATGGAAAAAAAAAAAGGCAGCAGGTCGGGTCATCTGAGGATCAAACTGATGTCAGCTCTGCCATTGACCTCGAGTAGAAATACGGTGTAATGACGGTTTATAGATAATAAACAAATCGGCCCAGAGACTCTGGATGAAGCTGAAATATATATCACTTCCTGTTTTGACACTGGAACGGCCGAATGACGACAGGAAGGAGGAGAAAAGGGAGAAAGAAAGAGGACAGAGCCCCCGAGGTAACACGACAGCTGTCACAGTGAATCTGAACGACTGCCAACACACACACACACACACACACTCTCTTTCAAGGAAATAAAGAGATTGGAGGAGAGGCCAAGAGGAGAGAGAGATTTAAACAACAGGAAATGCACAAATAAAATGAGGACGGAGAGGGAGGGAGGAGACGGAGGAGCGAGACGGAGGGAAAGATGGACACGACTAACAACGAGAGGAGGAGAGACGACGAGGAAAGAGGAGGAGCAGCTGATGTTTAATGAAGTGTTTTTCATAAAACAGTCGACAAATGCTGCTTCAGCCCAAACTGTTAATGAAGCAGAACCACGGTGACCTCCGAGTCTCCGAGGAAAATCATCTCTGCAGCTCCCCGAGCAAATATATTCAAACCATCTCCATAAAGAAACATCCAGTTTATGTTGCTGGAGGCAGCCGGCAGGTAACAGCCCACCATCCACTCCTACTGACAGAGGAGCTAATTGGCTGTAATGGTGCTTTTCACACAGACACGACGAAGCTGCAGAGAAATATGAAACTAAAGGACAGCAGCTATAATCTCTGACAGAGCAAACCCGTGTTTGATTTGTTCTCTGGGACGATTTATCAGATGTTTGTTAAAGACGCCATTTGGTGACATTTAGCTGACGACATCCAGACGAAGAAGAGGAGGGAGACACCTGAACCGACTGAATGAGCCAGAAACAAAGAGCTGTGATGTAGCAGCATTTTTTTGCCACTGTTCTCACCAGTAAGGCAGCTAACTAATGAAGAATGACTGATAAACGGTTTTAAATGTAATGAAGAAAATAAGGAGAAACTGCACTCAATAGGTGAAATCGTAGATATCTGTTTCAGTTCCTCTCTCCTGCACTGATCCGAGCTGACGCTGATTCTACATGCTGAATCGGCCAGAAAGCCTCTGACAAGGGTTGTCTAGTGCCAACAGAGTTGGACGCAAAACACTGACTGCCCTGACAATGCAGACAGCTGACGATCAGCCCGGTGTGTGTGTGTGTGTGTGTGTGTGTGGGCCTCTGGAGGTATAACAGCCATAATGAAGGTACATTCAGAGCCTCAGGTCTGTCTGAGAGTTCATTTTTGTTACTTCTACTTGTTTTTCTTTTCTTCTTCGTGTCACTAAATTCCCCAGTAAGACTTGGATGTTGATTTGGAAGCAGAACGATAACAGAGTCAGCGAGTTCACTCTGGGCTTTTCACTGTAAGTCCAGTTTTTAAATGTATTTTGCACCATTAAAAGTCAAAATGCATCAGGCTACTGGAAGTTTCTGTTTGTATATGATACACATAAATATCATCAGATGACTTCTGATACTAAAGACCATCTCATTTCTAAATGTATTTATGGTTTATTATCAGAAGAAGACAGAAAAGAACATAAATCACTGAGCTATTGTCAGTGTGTGCGACAACTGACAGATTTATAACATTTATTTATTTTAAGGTATATTTTCATCATGTAAAGGTTGTGAGGAAATCACTCCTCATGTTCCAGCTGCTGACAAGTTATATGAGCCGCCTATTAATCTGAACAGGCATGACACAAATTGATTAACTACAATAAAAGAGGAAATAACACGATCAATAATCAGTGTGGGACTCCCCTATTTCATCAGCTGGCTGTAAACTGCCTGGCACTGCCGACCGTGAGCTGTTGATTTCTGCCTGTGGTGACTTTATTTATTCCAACAGCCCGTCTGGCAGCTCCCCAGCCCTCGTGTGCAGGTTCGACTCGGCTCCGCGGGGCCATGTGTTTCTCTTTAAGCACTTCTGCTGCGTGGTCAGATTTTGGAATCAGTTTTCTCTGCGGGTTGAATTTACTGCACACACCACACAAACCCTCCTCGATTGGTAACATGTTTCCAGAGAAACTCCTGAGCTCTCGAACGTTCGTGGGAAAATAATTCGGAATCACAATTTGCAGAAAAATAATGAGAACCGGCGGCGACCGTGCTTTGAAAACTCCTGTTACACTTCAGGTAGCTGAGTGTGTGTTTATGAGGTTGTGTGACTCTGTGCAGGTGTGTGTGTTTGTGTTACCTTGATCAAACTGTTTCTGGATGTTGTCCTGGTCCGTCTTGTTCCCGCTGACGCGATAAAGGCCTTCTGTCGTCAGACCTGCGAACACAAACAAGCTGCGGCTCAGAAACAGCTCCGACTGGAACAGAAACTGCTGAATTCAAAGAGACGGGCCGACAGGAGCTGTGTAATTGGTTTCAGATAATGTGGTTTTCTGTGACCACACAGCGAGATGTTTCTGGGATAAAGGTTAGAAACTTTCATGCCACGAATTCCAAAAGTTTCCCAGAAACTTTTTCTTTCTAGGTTTAACAGCCTCTGACACAGTAATCACCACTCGCATCACTAATTTTGGCTTTTTCTCATTAAAGTCTCGATAATTTCTGGTTTCCGGGACGTTGGCGTCATCAGTTTACTTTGAGGGAACAACACATGCAGCACAGATGAAAACATGAATCAATAAATAAACAAGATGATACTAAAAAGGATTACTTTTCTAAACTCTGGGTTGAGTTATTGATCAAAAACATCACTGCTGCTCTGCACAAACACATCAACATCACTGAATAACAGAGAAAAGTAGAGAGAAAATCTTTATGAAGATAAAAAAGAAAGGTGAAGAAAAAACAAGAAGAAGAAGAAGAAGAAGAAGAAGAGTAAATGCAACACTCGACTAAATATTTCATAATCTTACATCTCAAGATTCAGTTTGTTCATCTCGTGGATATTTTAATAGTTTTGAGCCTTTAATACAGCACATTTGGGCAAATTTGGGACTTTTTGCTTAATTCTATCAAACATGTTGATTTATTATCATATTCCGTCTTGTGTTTCGTTGATATTTTCCTTTTTATTGTATCGGAATTTGTTTGCAATCATTTATGAGTCATCAACTCACTGTTGGCTGGAATAATACAGTAAAAAAATATTGTTATTTCTTTATGTGTGGCAGAAGATCAGCTTGTTAATAAATGTAGTAAATATTGTACTGTGAGTCAGGGAGGTGTGAAAGATCTTTACACTTCAGCCTACATCTTTTCGGTCATTGCTATAATCTGTTTTAGAAATTATTTTGTGCCTCCTTTCAGGTTTCAGTTTGACTTCATTATATCTAAGGAAACAACATTATTTACACTCTTTTTAAGCTGAAATCTTCACTGTAGCTGCAACGCTAAAACCATTCATGTTTGAAGTGGGTGCTCGACCACACGTGGAGGGCGTAATTAACATCTTTTCAAATCAATCTGGGATCTGAGGGCGTCTGGAGATAAATCTGCTTAGAAATCCTTCATGAATCTCTCCACATGTGCAGAACTTGCCTTAGAAACATCATGTTTTTAAGTTTTCTTCAGTCTTCAAGTAAATTAGTGATAGTTGTCTGTACATACGAAGTTTTAATGAAGTTTGCTTATTTTAATTTCAGTTGTTTAGGAGAAGGACTACGAAACTTCACCTGACTTTTATCAGCATGTCAGTGAGTAGATTAATAACTGAATTTTGACTTTTGGGTGAACTTTTCCTTTACAAATATAGCAGGTATTGTACTGAGAGTCAGGTAGGTGTGATAAGCTCTCTAAGCTTCAGCCTACACCTTTTCGGTCATTGCTATAATCTGTTCATGAGTTATTTTGTGTCTGTTTAAGCACTCAGGTGTGTTATGTTCCTCCACATTTAACTTACTGGATTAAATGTTAATGAATTCTGTGAATCTTCTGCAAAACATAGCTGTGATTTGATTTAATAACATTTAAATTTGTCCAGCACTCATAACTATACAAACCATCTCTCACACACAATATGGGGCAACAGTTGTTTCGAGCAACAACAACAATAACAGACAAACAGGAAGTCAACAAATGACTCTGCGTTGGAGCCTTCAGCCGGTCTCGGAGCAGCTTCTGTTCGCGTTTCCAACCGTAAAAACATCTCAGCCAGCTGGCACCTGACAGCTGATCTCAGACCAGCACATATGGAGACAGAGTGTCTTAATTAGAGCTATAATGTGTGTTCAGGCTGCAGGGATGAACACACATTGAACACACATTACACACACACAGACACACACACACACAATCCATACAGGTTCTGCTCTGTCGCTGCTGCAAGGTCATCCTCACTGCAGTATACATGCCTGTGCTGTGTGTGTTGTCTCTGCAGAGGCAGTTAAGCAGAGACAGTATTATGTAAATTCAGCTTTAATGGATTCAACTAAATCATGTCAAGTGTGAGAAACTGTGGGAGTGTGTGTGTGTGTGTTCATCTACGCATATTTGTGTGTGCGTGTGTGTGTTGACTCAGGTGTGTGACAGAACACTTCGTCTTTTAAAGTTTACAGAAATCTGAGGAAAGCAGCATTTTTTTTCTTGCTAAATGAGTCTAATCAGCAGCCCACTCAGCCCAATTTGTGTGTGCATGTGTGTGTGTGTGTGTGTGCGCATGTGTGTGTGTGTGTGTGCATGTGTGTTGTGGCAGCGCCTCACACAGTCAGCAGAAGCAGCTCAGAAAACAGAGTGGGTGGAAAGCCTTTAATATGTTGCACTGCTGTGTATTTAATATGCTCAGATTACTATCTTTGCGAGGACTGACAGTTAGCACGCCGAGGCTTCGACCTTCAGCCTGATGACACACCGATATCACACAAATTACACGGTGGAAGAAAAACGCCTTGTTCAAACATGCGGACTCATCCGGAGCCGCTGAGTCACCGTCGTGCGACTTTAAACTCCGGTTCCGTTTCCTCACGTCGAGTTAAAAGTCGATGAGCGTTCAGAGTTTCACAGAAAACTGAACATCGAGATGTCGAACAGAAACCACAAAAACATCCGCGAGGAGCCGGAATTTTAATGATCGAGAACACAAAACAAATGAGAAAGGCTCAAATTTTAATGTGTGCTTGGCAGTTTTTTTTTCCTGGAATATTTACTGAGGTTAGACCAAAACTTCTGACTCTAACTGTATTTTTATTTTATTCTATTTTTGTTTTGCTTCGTCTTGTTTTTCCATTTTTATCCATCAGTCACTGTTTTTCCCTCTGTGACTCTTCACCAAGGAATAAATAAAGTATTTTCTTTTCAACACTAACATTAAATATTAAGACGTTAACTCTGAATTATCAGAAAGTGTATCTGTAGAACCAAATCTTTCCTGTCTCTTGATTGGGACGGGCTTTATCTTCGTGCATCATGCAGATGCAACATGCAGTAAAGACTGTAAAGAAGCCTGTTACCAAAACATTAGCAGCAGTGTTCTTTGACAGCTTTCACACTTGACAAAAAACCCAAACACTCACTCACATCTGGCTTTTGTCTTCAAACGTCAAGGGAACAATCATCATTTATTCCCAATTAAACGACCCGGCAGTAGTCACAGATATTTATCAGCTCCAGTTCTATTCTGCAGTGATGGAAACATGCTATCTGGGTGGACACACTCGTTTTATGCTCCTGGAGGGTTTAAATTATGTTTTTTTCTTTTGTTTTTGTCTTGAAGCTTGTTTTCCTGAGCGAGACCAAAGACACATTTCCTGTTTCTGTTTTTCTGTTCTCCCTGAAAGTGTTTTTCTTTGTGTGGTGACAGTTAGCTTGTATGAGCCTCGCAATAAAGTGTGATCTAATCTAATTTAACATACTATTCTGAAGCAATAGATGAAAAAATCTTAGTTAGTTATTGTCAAAATTCATGAATGGACACTTGAACTTCTTGCCAAGTTCCTGCTTCTCATAAACAGCTTGTTTCCAGCGATGTGACATCAAAGTCCGACTGATTCGCTCATGACGAATTCAGATTTCGACCTGTTTCATCACATCAGAACGCCTTTCTCTTCACAACCAGCAGCCCATTGTTTAAAGTTTCAGACCGACCCCTCGCTGACCCGATTCAGTGGGAAATACATCACATTAAGGAAGTAATGTTCTTTTGATTATAAAAACATTCACCTGGCATACGTTGACCTATAAAATCAGCTGATAACCATCAGGAAACAAACTATTTCTGTGTGTAGGCAATTATTTCGTCATGATTTCCTTTGTAGTCGATGAGCAGTGACGTCATACAGGTGGCTCATTTTTAAGATTCTTCCACATGAACCTGAACGCAGCATCGCTCATTCACCTGCGACTTTAAACTGACCCGTCCGCAAAAGGTCACCACCCCGAACATCTCCGTGTCCTCGGGAGGACATCTGATTGTCAACAGGATGTAACAGACCACACACATACACACACCACACACACACACATACACACACCACACACACACACACACACACACACATAAACCTGAGGGGAAGGAAGTTAACAGTGCAGCTCATGTTTGCATGTAGAGATCTGATAAGATTCATCCTGCTGTGATGTGATCCAATATCCTGATGTACACACACACACACACACACACACACACACACACACACACACTTACTTCCTCTCATCACTCATCACTCTCTCTCTCTATCTGTCCATCTCTTCCTTATCTCCGAACTGTTTCTCTCTCTACCTGTCTCTCTCTCCTCCCATTGGCCACTCGCAGCCGTTAGTTTATTGTCGTGACAACCATCTGCCGTGGGCGGAGACAGGAAGCCAGTTCAATGAGTGCAAGTCAATCATTGGCTATTTTTAACTCTTATTTTGCCAGGCGGGGACACACATGCCGATTTTCCATCACATCCGCTGGTCTGGCTCTGCTCGAGTTTGATGCAGGATTTTGCATTTCCACCACAACCGGGCTACCTGCTCGAAGGTGTGTCTGAAAGTGATGACACGCATGTCACAAAGGCACTCCGCTAATTCAGTCCGTTATTTAGCCATTTCAAAGCTGTTATTACAAAGCAGCATCACAGGAAACGTCGTGTTTTCAGCAGCAGTAACTCAACAGGAGTCTTGAAACAATGTTTGGTAGAACAAACAGGACGAGAGAAACTAAAGAGATTCTGCAAGAGGATACAAAACCCCTGAGAGCTGAACACAATGACTTTAAAATCTTCTTTCTCGTAGTGACCCACCGAATCTTCTGACTGCTCAGTTTGAGGCCTGTTTTATTCTCTACCTGCAGTTAAAAGTTCTATAAACTTTACAATGTGTACAGTGATAATTAAACTGCATAACTGTGACCAAAATCAACAGTCAATTTTTTCTTTAGTAACAAACATCTCGTGTGATTTCTCTCGAACACATTCAAAGTTTCCAATGGAGAGTTTATGTGTTCAATAATGGAACAAAGATGCACAGAAGATAAATAACTCCTACACTGTTCAACACACACAGAGAGGGACTGTTGTGAAAACTGCAAACAGTGTTGTCGCCCCGAGGAAAAGATCCAAACGCTCTGAAAACAGTCTCTGCTGCTGTTCAGGGATTCACTCAAAGAGACTGGAAGCTGAGAGCAGGTCTGTACCGCTGTTTATCATCACCGTGCAGGGTGACCTCTGACCTCAGCTGTTTGATAGTGACTCACAACGAGGTGTTTACTTGTCTTTATAAATAGGCACAACCTGCAAGTGTCAAACGTGTTATTCCCATTGAGAGAATGACTTTAAAGTGCTCACATGACACGGAGATAACCAGATTTAAGATAATGTAGCTCAACACGTAAACACGGTCTCTGTGTGTACGGCAGGCTGTCTACCTCCACGCAGGAACAGGAAGCCATTATTAACCAGGTCTAAGAATTATCATGTCGACTGTTCTCTTCACGGCTTCACATGCTCGACCTGCCATTGTACCGTGTCCTTGTCGGATTGCACAAAAACAAAGCCTGAAACATGTCATTCCTCTGAGCTGTGGAGCTCCATTGTTGTCCACAAACTATTAAAAACACATCAGTGAGTCAAACACGCTGGGCTTTATTTTGATTCAATCCCACACACGCCATTCTGCCGCCACGAATACTCACTGGGGGCTCCAAATGTGGATGCCAAAATTATTCCTCTTGTTTGTTTAGAGAAACAAAAAAACAAAAAAAAACTGGGACTTTTAAAGGGTAACTCCACAAGTTTTACACATTAAAACCACTCAGTGGTTACACTGTGATGAGGTTAATGTAGAAGCAGCTAAAACCGATGTCAGCCTGTTGGAGAAGCTCTGGTGCATGTCGTTCAACCAGAACCCAGGAACCTACAAAAGCTAACATCCTATTATCCGTAGCTTCCTTGACTAGAACCAGCATTTTCCATTGCAACTGATTTGAGCTTGTGTCTATTTAAGGATCCCTCAGAATAGTACGCACATCGTTCACTCACTGAGATCTCAGCTTGCGAGTTTATCGAGTGAATGCTGCTTACAAAACCATAATTTTATTAGCCCACCGAGCAACACTTCTAAAGCTGCCTGCACAGTTATTATCTGATGTCATCTATAATCATTTTCACAGTAAACTCTCAAGACAACTCAAGTTAAAACTGTGGCTGGGATTTTTTAAGGTGACATAAGAGGTCTGAGATGTGACAGGACACAGATACGAGTTAAGGAAACAGGAAAGACGGGATTTTTCCTATTTGGAATTGAAACTTCAGACAGGACAAGCACTGAGGGAATTTTTCTGTGACGAGGCCCCAGGGTTGCAGGAAATCTGACACCGACCCAATAGTAAAGACTGTTTTTATCCACCTGCACATGTGTGTGTTTCTTACCTGTGTGTTAGTTTGTTTATCCTGAACACACAGAAACACACACACCCAGCAGCGTCGTCAAATCTGACAGCAAACAGGATCTGCTGCTTCGTATCAGTAGATTACAGCCCACATGTTCCAGTTCCCCATGTCCAGAACATTAAGGCCTCATCCCGCTCATTATAAAACGGTCCATGACATGCAAACATGCAGCGACTCTTACAAGGAAGATGAATGTGCAGGTAAAGGCGCTTTTTCTTTCTCTCTAGAGGAGAACGAACGCTGCTTTTTCCCACAAACCTCAGGCTGAGAAATGAGCTGAGCTCTCAGGTCTGGAAGTCATTCTGCTGCCGATACTCGACTCCAGAGAGAGAGAGAGTGTGTGTGTGTGTGTGTGTGTGTGTGTGTGTGTTAAAGAAAGAGTGCAGCTTTATGTGTATGGAAGTAATGACCTAAGGTGAGCACTTTCTTTGTCTTTTTCTCTCTCTCGCTCTCAATTTCTCTCTCTCTCTCTCTCACACACACACACACACACACACACACACACACACACACACACACACACACACACACACACACACACACACACACACACACACACACACACACACACACCCTCAGAGTTGTGGTCTGGTGGAGTCATCAGTTTCTCCACTGGTGTGTTAATTTAATGACCGACCCTCCACACAACCGTGGGTCAATATAAATCAATACAAAGGCTGCAAGGAGGGTGTGTGTGTGTGTGTGTGTGTGTGTGTGTGTGTGTGTGTATGATTTAATATCTGGGCACCTTGTGTAACGAGATCCATACTCACACACACACTCTGAGCAGACAGCGGGCCCACAGCTGCAGTCTGAGATCTTTACAGTCGGGAGTTAAATCACAATTTCATCAAATGTACGGCTGCGGTGAACGTCTGCAGTAAAGAAAAGACGGCGCGTCTGGTTCTCTGCTCTCGGAGGCTGACAGCAGTTTCTCTGCAGTCAAACCGTCACGATAAAAAACCAAACAGAAACCTGAAACATGACACGCCGGGCCGCAGAGGGAAGTGAGCAGTAATTTCAGAGGAATATCAGCCTCCTCGAAACGCTCCGACTTTAAGACCACCAATGAAATATCAAGCAGCCCTCAGGACATCACATCAAGATCAGGATGTGAGAACAGATGTATAATGTCTTGCGTTTCTCTGGAGGAGCCTTGTCAAGTCTGAGAAAACAGCCCCAGTCAAGTAATCATGTTTCTCTCGGCTTTGAGACGACAGAAGTGTAACAGGAAGTCTGCAGTAAAAACTGGAAGTTGTACCTGGCAGGGAAGGTCTAGACAGAAGAAAATGTGTTTGGGATGAATAGAAATCTTCATGGGACGTCTCGGGGATGAAACTATGACTATTGTCCTTTCATGCTGTCATAGTTATCTCTCCCACCACAGCGCTGGTCATAAAAACTACTCAGGATGAGACATCAGAAAAATATGACGTGTTAGAACTTTTTAGAAAGATGTTAAATTCACATCAACTGCAGACAAATACTGTGACCAAGTAAAGAAGCAACATTTTGATTTTTGGATGGTTAAAATTGTTTTTTGGTGAACGAAGGCTGGAGCTCTGATGACTGTCTGGTATTTTTTTACATCACTAATAGCATCTAATATTTCTAACACTTGATCCAGTCAGGAGATTAAAAGTCAGAACATCTGTTTTGACTCCTCCTTTATGCAAGTGATATCATAAATCACCAGAATGTCCCCTACACATCTCAAATATAAGCAATGTCTGCACGAGCTGACTGAAAACAACAAGTATTGACTTTATCAAAACTTAATACTTTGGTTTGATGTGGCACTGCAGAATGAAATAGTTGGACTGGTGCATCTTCACAAGACACAGAGAAACAAAACCAGAGGAGAAATAATATGAAAATGTCATACTTGGACTAACTGGACTAAATTAAACAAGCAAATGTAACGTAAAGGTAAAACCAGAAACTGAATCAAATGTCACCTGATGAAACTTTCAAACTGATATTTAAAAGAACAAAACCTACGGAGATGTTTTCTCACTGGACCTGTTTGATGATGTGAAACACAGCTTGAGTGAGGAAATTTACATCAATATTTAAAATCGAGCAGCACGAATGTTTCTGCAGAAAAAACACAAAAGAAAGAAAGAAAGAAAGAAGAGATGAGACGCGAGGAGCCGAAGGCCGATCGCTGCGAGGCTGATAAGAAGCACGATGTTCGTAAGATCTTTCTTCTGTAAATGTCTCATTTACATCCTGTCAACCTGAATCTGAGCTGAATGTGTTCCATGTAGGAGGAGAGGGGAGGAGAGAGGAGGAGAAAGGAGAAGACGAGGGGAGAGAGGAGGAGAGAGGAGGAGAGAGAGAGGAGAGAGGAGGAGAGAGGAGGAGACGAGGGGAGAGAGGAGGAGAGAGAGAGGAGAGAGGAGGAGAGAGGAGGAGACGAGGGGAGAGAGGAGGAGACGAGGGGAGAGAGGAGGAGAGAGAGAGGAGGGAGGAGGAGGGAGAAGGAGGAGAGAGAGGAGGAGATGAGGGGAGAGAGGAGGAGAGAGAGAGGAGAGAGGAGGAGGAGGGAGAGGAGGAGGAGGGAGGGGAGAGGAGGAGGAGGAGAGAGAAGGAGGAGGGAGAGGAGGAGATGAGGGGAGAGAGGAGGAGGAGGGAGAAGGAGGAGGGAGAGGAGGAGATGAGGGGAGAGAGGAGGAGGAGGGAGGAGGAGGGAGGGGAGAGGAGGAGAGTCTCCTGGTACGTGCCACCACGTTCTGCTTCAATAAACTTTATTGGTATGACGCGTAAAAACGTTTGTGTTGCCAAAACAGAAAACGAAACACAGCGGATGAAGAAAAGCAAAGGTGAGAGCAAAACATATTTATCTTAGGTAGGAGCAGAATATTGTCAGTTAATCTATGTCAATATTCACATATATTAATGCAAATAGTAAATAAAAGTGTCTGTGAGGGTGTAAACAAAGATATTTCCCTGGTGATCGTATGCAATTCACGTCCTGTTGGTTTCATACTAAAGTTTCAGACACTGAAAAAACCCTCACATGTGGTTTTATTCAAATAAACAACATGCTGGTGAGAAATGTCAGACGCATTTTGGCTGACGCTGGTAAAAACACTCAGCTGATGTCAAACCAAGACAGCGAAACCCGCAAAACTTTTAATAATTACAGCTGTGAAGGATCACAGTCTGAAAACACAAACTGACCTCCCCACTGTGTGTGTGTGTGTGTGTGTGTGTTGACAGTCGGACAGATGTCCAGCTTTCAGGGAAGCGACAGGAGCAGCCGACAACACACCCACACAGTCACACACACTAATTTCTAATGTAACAGAGACAGATGGGCCGGCATTATAAATAGAGTCATCAAGCTGCAGCTACCTAGCTAACGCTCTATTTACTCTCACACACACACACACACAAACACACACACACACACACACACACACACACACACACACACACACACACACACACACACACACACACACACACACACACACACGGTTAGTCCACTTTTTGTGTCGTCCTGTTTTTTCATTACTTCTCGACCTGCAGCTCGATGAGATGAATGATAATGAGGCCTAATAAATCAGATCTGGACACAAACTCTGCAGAGACAAAGCACCAGCTATCATCCTCCACTTCAACCCAGCACGCTTTTCTTTGTCTGTTCAGCAGCAAAACAAACTAACAACTAGTTTATGACAGCAAAGTTGAATATCATTCATTCACCAACTTTGGAGTAGCAACAACCACAGGACGAAACTTGGTCTATAATGGAGACGTTAAACAAGTTGATTAATTGTCTCAGTGAATTTTCAGGCAAAATTGTCAAACATTGTGAGGTTCCAGCTTCTTAAATGTGAGGATGTGCAGCTATTCTTTGTCATTAATGACAGTAAGTGAAGCGTTTTAAGAGTTTTGGACTGTTTGTGGAAAGAAGAAGGAATTTGAAGATGTCACTTTTTGGCTCTGAGACGGTTCATAAAAAAGAAGACTCATCGTAGAAACAACCAGTATTTTCTGCAATGAAACAAGATTGTATTTACTATGAAATGTTCTCAAAGTTTTTTGTTGTATTGGCTGTTTTGAATCGTTATCATTTCTATATGCAAATCGGTCTTTTGTAAGATGTGATCTTAAGAAATGAAGGAGCAAATAAAACAACTCACTGCAATAAATCTGAGTGAATGCAGCACACCTAATGATATATTTACTATGACGCAGCATTTCTTGACATTATTATGACTCATGCTTTAATGTTTGAGCAGCATCTAACTCTCAAGACTGGAGCTAATCGTTAATGTCATAACTTATTGATCAAGTGAGATGTAGATGAAGTTGTTTTTGGATTTGTGGAGCAGAAGAAAACAGTGAGGGATTAGTAACAACTGCAGACGTCTTCTGTTCAACCACGAGTCACAAACCTCAAAATTATGCCGTTTACTGTAATTTAAGACAAAGAAAATCAATAAGTCTTTTTTGCATGAAGGCTGTGTGGTGAAATATCCCTTTAAACTTCGATGCACTGGAGAGGAGGGCAGCAAAAAACCCCACAGTTTGACCACGAGCACAAACATCTACTACAGCTGTGGGTTGTGAGTCGTGAGTCAGCTGTCAAACTCTGTTAAACACACACAAACACACACACACTACTGAAGACACACACCGCAGTTTTCAGTGACTTATCTGAACTCACCATCACACACACACACGTACACACACACTCAAAGCATTTATTTTTGGTAAGGCTAAGAGACAGCACGGGGGAGAAGAGGACGAAGAGAGAGGAGATAATGATGAGATGGAGAGGATGGAGAGTGAAGCCAAAGAGAGGAGAGTGAGAGGATAACAGGAGAGAGATGAGATGCTGGAGGGAGGACAGAGGCGAGAGAGGAAAGAGGGAGTAGGGGAAAGAAGAAAGACGAAAAGGAAGAAGGGAAGATTAAAAGAAAGGATTACAGAGGGCAGCGAGGAGAGGAGAGGGGCAGAGAGAGTCAGCACCTTGTGTTGTACAACATGGCCGACTAAACGCCCTCCAGAGACCTTCATCAAAGCTACCGCATCATCACAAATCTGTGTGTGTGTGTGTGTGTGTGTGTGTGTGTATTAAGCCTGCAGCAAGGTGCTCGGTGAGGTCAGCGGCTCTCAGAGAGGCGACAGAGTGACTTGTCTGTAACAGCAGGACTTCAAATCCTCTCAACACTTCTCCATTTGCAGCTAATGTCCAGCTGTTAAAGGACTATTCCACCCTTCCTTTTTTTGTTTTTAACACTCTAACCACCTTTAATGGAGTTTATGACCGTTTCTAAATCTGCATTTTTTCCCCGTCTCATTTGGAGCTGATTTTCAGTCCATCACGATGTCTAAAAAGCCGTCAATAATGGATGTTTCTGCGGTTACGTAAGGCCGTAATCACAATCCAATTAAAAAGGAAACATTGCCAGCTGTATTCATAAGCCATGCGCATTGTTTGTTTCCAACCGTTCACACACAAGACGTAAAAAAAAACCCAAAAAGCAGACGCAACAAAAGCTAGAAAACATTCAACTCAGTGGGGGAACAAGCGAGGAGAATCAGGGAACGAGCAGAAACTCACAGCGAAGCTTAAAACGGCTAAAAATAAAGACGTGTTCAGCAGACAGAATCACACCCACCGCTGATCCCATTTGGGCCAAACTTGGGGGAAACGATCGTTCAAAGCATTGTGAATGACACTGATCGGCGAGAAGTGCAGTTACAGCCGAAAAACAAGGTGACATTTCACTCCTGATTGGCTGAGACGGCGATGACATTACCCAGTGAGCCGGGACATTTTATTATTTTTTTTCTTACAGTTTCCTTGTTAACAACGAGAGAGACGGAGGAAGTGTCGAGTTTGAGGCTGTCTGAGTTTATTTTAATGTTTCAATTTCAGCTGCATGTCAGAAAAGGATGAATTTGACTGCAGATCCGGCTGTCAAAGTGTTCAGTCCTCAAACTTTTGGACCTTTTTCCGAAACAGACCCAACTGACAGGACTGAACTTGTCAAAAAGGTTCCCCATTGACAAACATCAGTTATATAAATTCTTACTGAATACATGAATCTATACGTGAAAGATAAACCCTCCTGGTGAGGATTCAGTTCAACTATGTTCTGCTGGAAAATCGATAAGTGCAAGCTGATATTCAACCACAATGTTCTATCACGAAACGCAGTCACTTAAAATTATAAATACCATATACAATCTATTACATCACAGGTAGGGAAAGTGTCCGCTAACCACCGCTAATTTATGCTACGTAAAATGCCATATGCTTTAAAAGTGGTGACTAGCGAAACATGATTTGCGTCTATGAATCTCAACAGTTTTCCCATCATCAAGGATCAATATCATATTGTATTATGATGACACTTGTGATTCACAGTCCTGCAAAGTAACACTAACATTTAATAACAGGTTGTATCTTCAGGATCCCAGTGAATGTTTTTTATTTCTTCAAAGTTCCAGCTGGACCTTCGTTTGTCTTTGTACCTGCGCTGTTGTCTGACCCAGCTGGATGAGAATATTATCCACCATTTTTTTGCTTTTACTGTGTTGGTTTACTCAACCCATAAACGACGGGACACACTGTGAACGGCTTTCATACAGACGATTACTTCAGCTCCAAGTAGCTCTTACAAAAACAGTGTGTTCTGGGGATTATTCAGAGCGACCCAGACTCTGTCGTCATGCTGTCCGTGCCACAAATTCATTTCAAATGCACTGGTGCGTAGATAGAAATCTCAAAACCTGGTCACATAACAACACGACTATTTGCAAGATAGCACCAGAGCCAAGTGAGAAAATATATTTGTTTTGTGTCCTCTGGGGGATCTAAACCCTCGTCTGTGATGAATGGCCAATGATGTAACCCAAGGTGTCCGACTGAAAAAAGAAAATAACGGGACGCTGTGATTCGTCTTTCGCTCCACCGCACACATTATCCTCACGCTGCACACAATGAGGTCCGAGTGAACGTGGTCACTTTCTCCGATCGCCGGCTGGTTTGTTTTCAGAGCGCTCACATGTTCGCTGGCGGCATCATCGCAGAGAACATGGGAGGGATAAAAAAAAAAAAGAGAGAGAGAGAGAGAGAAGGGCAGTATAAGGGCTTTTCAAGCCAAACTAATGGAGTGCTGGACTGCTCAGATACAGCCACAGGACACACTCTCCCCGTCACACACAAGCCCCATTAGACCAGATGACTGCCTCAGAGCTAGGTGGCATGGCACTAGCCTCCCTCTCACTCTGTTTCCTCTTTCTCCCTGCACAGCCTGGCCCCAAGACACGAACACACACAACGACCCATCCAGAGCCTGACGTCGCCCCGGGCCTGAATCAAGCTGGCCTCGTCTGTCCCCCTAATACTCTGCTGCACACACACGCTAGGGGCCGTAACCAATTGCCTTAATCTAATCCTGCACTGGCCCTCTCACTTTAGGCAATATGAAGAAGGAAGGAAACAGAGAGAGAGACTAAAAGGGGAAATATCCTCTTCCTCTTCTTCTGCGTTCAGTCAGCAAACAAAGACAGTGAGAGGTGGACTGAGGTTTAGGTTACTCTGCTTGTGTTTGTAGGTAGATTTAGTTTGCAGCAGAAGAAGACAAAGCATCTGTCCGGACAGACACAAGCTGTACTCTCTGTTTCACTTGTTTAAAACCTTCATTCTGCCCACTGCTGATATCGTTGTTTAAACACTGCTCAGGCCAAAACAGGCCATTATTGTGCTTGTTGATACACGTCAGCTGATGTTCTCGACTGTAAATATACACATCATAATTCTGCAGTTACAAAACACTGAGAAAGTCGTTTAACAGTCCAATAACACAGAGAAAGAGAAAGTCTTCATTAGGGAGCCACAGCCAAAACATTTTGATTTGCACATATTTCCATTTCTATTTTTGCTGTCAGACAACTCACTGAGTATAAAACATGGACTTCATTGTGCCTCATAGCCACCATCAATCAGGACTCAGGTGACACGGGAACTTTTCACACCTGTGGGGATTTGTCCTGGCTCTGCTTTGCTTCTAACTCAATCTCTGTGGTTTGATGTGTCCATGTTTGTACGTTCAGATATCTTCTGTACTTTACAGTTTAGTCATGTTCGCTTTCAACTGTTTCAGGAGTCGTGTGAAGTTGCTGCTACTGAAAATATTTCCTGGCTCTGCAGCTTCATACCAAAAGGTTTAAAATAACTCAGTATCAACAGATTTTTAATGTGTAGAAATTAGAGCACATGAAATGTGTTGATTACCACATTAGTGGAGCTCTGTTAGTAGCTATTTGTTGATCCTACTGCAGGAAGGAAGAATATTTAAATCCGCTTTGTTGACCATTAATCATGATGACAGTCTTCGGTTAAAGACACACCTTCGCACAGGTAGCCCTGCTCAAACCAAGACAAGTCAAGCAAGCACAGAAAACCAACCCGGGACGCTCCTGCAGCAACTTGTTCTGTTGCTCTGTTAAATTGGCTCCTCTGTGCTTCTCATCAAAGCACTGGACCAGCACCAGTCTGAAAACCACTTTTAGAAAGCTGCATGTCTGGGTGAGAAAACACAAACGTAGCATGAAGGTCTTAGCGGACATATTGTGGATGTACACGCAGAGAGAGAGAGAAGGTCATGATGGATACTTCTGAAGCCAAATACAGGCGATTACTTTCAATTAACTAAAGTACAAAGAAGGATGCACCGAGGCCACTCTGTCTGTCTGTCTCTGTGTCTCTCTCTGTCTCTGTCTCTGTCTCTCTGTCTCTCTCTCTCTGGGGATGATCAGCACACAGAGAGAACAAACACAAGAGAAGAAATAAAGAGGGCGAGCGAGGAAGGCAGAAAGAGCAAAGTTTGCCCAGAGGGAGGGAGAGCGCCTGGATGAAAGAGGTTAGAGTCCTGCTTCACCTATTCACCAGGACGAGAGAGGGAGAGAGAGAGAGAGAGAGAGGGAGAGAGGGATGGGCAGGAGGGTAATGGAGGAGTGGCTGTTCAAATATTCAGCCCCACACACACACACACACACACACACACACACACACACACACACACACACACACACACACGCACACACACACACACACACATTTTCTTATCTCTTAGTGTCTCTGAGTTGGTGACCAGGAAATCCACAGGGAAGAGATTAAGAGTACGGGCAAGGGAGCAGGATGTAATGCAGAGTGTGTGTGTGTGTGTGTGTGTGTGTGTGTGTGTGTGTGTGTGTGTGTGTGTGTGTGTGTGTGTGTGTGTGTGTGTGTGTTTAAAATGACAACAAATATTAATTTAAAACTGTGTGCTTGAATTTTTTTTAGGGAAAACTGGACTGAAACACTTGAGTATCTAAAATTAGATTGTTAAGATCACACAAGTGGGCGCACACACACGCACACACACACACACAGTATGTGTCTAAGCACAAACATCTTTTGTAACCACCAGCAACAACCCAGACTGATACCACAAATACATCAGGTCATACATACATTCATACATGTTTTGGTCTCTCTCTCTAACACACACACACACACACACACACACACACACACACACAATCTGCCCAAAAACCACATGCAACACAAACAGCTCCCATCACCTCTCTGCCTCTCAGCTGGTGGTTTATCACATGTGGTTAAAACTTCCAGTTCGTCTCTTCAACTGGTAAAAATCAAACACCAGTTGGTGACTCACACACTCAGAGGTACAAGGAAACACGGCTCTGACTCAGATCCAACATCACCACCGTAAAAGAAGGGTCAAAGTTTAGAGAAGCGGGCTGATCAGACGGACTAATCCTGAGCAGGAAGTTAATCAGTTAATCAGTTAATCAGTGCAGACTGCTGTCATGTAAACGGAGCTGTACACCTGCTGGGCTGAAATATCACAAACCTCCAGAGTCTCTCTGGACGCAGTCATGTGAGAAAATGAAATTCACCAATGACCCGGAAGTAATCGGAGAAAGGGCAAGATTTTGTGCGCAGAGATTTCCTGGTACAGTGGAGGAAAACTGAAAAGCAGCTGTAATAAAGTGTCTGATATGTCTTGGTGTAACTTAAAGCTCCAATGATATATTAGTTATTAGTCAACTATTTTGATAATTGATACCTAAAATTCTCTGGTTGCAGCATCTTCAATGTGAATATTTTCTGGTTTCTTTCCTTCTCTATGATGGTGGACTGAATGTTTTTGGGTCATTTGAAGATGTCGTGCTGGGCTTCGGGAAACGCTGATCGTCTTCGGCTTCAACCAATGTTACTGGTGAAGTGTGTTGAGGTGAAACGATCAGGATAGCACAGTTTTTTCATTTTCCTTCTAATGTGTTGATACTGCAGAAAGTGCCTGTTGTCTTGGTTTCAACACGTCTGCAGGTTATTTAACCATCATTTGTTTGCAGTCGTTATATATAAAACCAACATGTTTTCTGCACCTCAGTCTGGTTCGTGTTGTCGTGACTCACGCGTAGCCGTGGATTGTTAGCTGTTGGAAAAGCTTCCACATGAAGTGTGAATTAAGTGAGATGTTTTCATCCCAGACAGGCAGAAACACCAGAAGGCCACGGGTCAGACGGTCAGGCCCGACCCAACAGGCCGCTGGGAGCTCTGGCTGCTCTGACCATTGAACAGGAAGCCCAGTCAGTGTGTTTCCATTGGACATGACGTCAGACCAGCTGCCAGCAAGAAATCAACACATGATTACATCACAACACACACACAATGAGTGTAGGGAATGGGAACACGCCAACCGCCAATCAATTTCCAACTTGAACTCTCACTTTAGCTGATTTGTGCTGGAGCTCAGAGAGCTGGAGGCAGAGATATAATAATAAAGAGAAGAGGATGATTGACAGGGACGAGCAGAAGAACACTGTGTTAAGATTACGTCTCATCTCCTGTCAGTTGTGCTTTTGTAGCCTCTTATATCCCAACGCTCTCCATCCAAACTCTTCCTCCACTGAATGACGACGAGGCTCTTCAAGCGAACACTCAAACGATGTACTCTAAAACCTATGAATTATTGTTATAAAACCTATTTCACTCCAGAGAAAATCCCTCTATTGCGCTACAAAGTCAGGAGTGGTGATCTGACTTCAAAGCGGGCTGAAAATAGCCAATAATCAGCTTTGTATGAGGCCCGGTTGACATGGCTGCTGAATAATTCTCCAGCAGAGCTCAGAGTGGAAGTTAGAAGCCGGTCTGCTGGGGTTTCCCTGCATCGCTTCTCCAGAGAGACGCCAGATGGGCACTTGCAAAATCTGGCATCGTTACAACAGACCGAAGAAACTTACAAGTGCAAGACAATGTCACTGACACCAGAAATTAGATATTCAGGCTGATAGAGATGTCTATTATAATACTGACTGCTCACCCAAAGGAGTTACGTTATTTAAAAGCAGGGCTGGGCAGCAGATCGTTGTTGACTCATGCTCTGACTCTGCCAGTCTGCATACGTCCAAATGCAGGACTGTCGTGCATAAATCAGCCATAACAACGTCACGTTAGCCAGCTAGCTAATTAGCACCCATGACCTCAGCAATCTAGTCATTTGTTTCATGCTTGTTAATAAGAAAAGGACCCAACACTTCACCCTACCCCTCGGTCCTAACAAGAATCGGGACAAGGCATCAATGTGCAAAATGGAGAGTAAGGTTAAATGGTGTTTTGGATCGGGCCAAAGCTTTACTTCCTGATAAGAATCATAATAATCATAATCATGATTGCCAAAAAATGATGGCACAACACGAGACGATGGAAAATTTGAAACTCCAATGATGAATCACATAAACTGACTGAAAGTCGCATTCAAACAAATGATGGAAAGTGCAATTCTTCCAAGAGCAAACTTCGTTTAAGATGCGTTTTATACAGTCAAATAGCCGAAGGAAGTTCTTTTGAAAAGCAGAACAGAACAGAACCGCCTCTCCCCCCTCCATCCATCCCTCCTCCTCACATTATACTAAGTGCTGGGGAAGATAACCAATGGGACTTCCAAATGCATCAACATCAAAAAGCTATTTAATCATTGCTCTGCCTCTCTCTCTCCAGCCTTCGTGCCAAATACCATTTCATGTCTCTGGGGAGCAGGAAACATTTAATAAAACTTCTCTAATCGAGTTCGGCAGCGGGGAGCTGCGTGGCCTCGCTCACGCAGTCGCATCCGTCTGCTCGTCATCTGAAAGACTCTGCTTCTTCTCCACGTTCGTCAAATGTGTTTTATTCTCAAAAGCCACGCTGATGTTCAGAGGGAAGTTTTGTAAGGACACCTGACAAAAATAAACCCTATTGTGCCTTTTGTGTTCCAGCGTCAGGCCCAGGGGTGACCACAAATCACGTTTTCGGGGCTGCGAGGGACTGGATAGTTACATTTAGAAGATATTTCACTCAATGCACGTTAGAACAAATGTGCAATTTAAGCAGCACTTAAACTAGATTAAAATATATGCAGCCTGAACTGGTGCAGACTGCAGCCCGGGGCGTGTGTGCTTTAGCCATTTTAAAATACCAAGATGTCAGCAAATTTGGGTGAACAAAGAGGCAGAAAACAAGTGAGCCAGCGCCTCACTCCCACCGCTGTACATTCACTTCTCACCTGTTCTTTAAGCATTTTGCCGTCAAGACAGATGAAGCATCAGGATGACTGCTTTCTGACTGATGACGTCTGATTTCTTGAAGAAAAGTACATCTTTAAAATCCTGGCTTGTGCAATGATGCGGTTGCCGTGCTGCTAAAAAGGCAACACGGCCGGCATATAAAATATGAAGAATTTGCATCCGCGAGCACTCAGAATTAATTATTCCTGTGCTGTATATTAATAAAAAAAAAAGGTTTTAGGATGCAAATGAGCGGTTTAAATGTTGCAGCTGTCTTTATATTTTATCATTTTAATGCCAAAAATAAAAGGAATATCAGTGTTTTAACAGGAAATGTCTCCAGAAGGACGGAGATATCACGGTGGAATCACCTTGACCGAAAAAGTCAAGGACAAAGTCTTTTTACATAAAATCAAATGTAGTCTTACATCTGTCGTTTTCTGTGGAAGGACAGTAAAATGTTTTGGGTGTTTAAGCTTAAATTTGTCACATCAAGTTAGTAACTCTCAGCTGAAAACACCCCATGAGGTTCAAAGCTTTTCATTCTCTTTCAGAAACCTTGAAGGTTTTGATTAATTTCTCTCGGGAGGCAAGTTGACAGATTTGGGCACTGCTTCCACACTCTCTGGAAAAAAATACCACTTCAAAATTAAGTAACAAACAAACAGTACAAGTTGTTTTTGTCTTTTAACAAGTGGAAAAAAATTGTCTTGTTTATGTCACTGAAATGAGACTTTCTGGGTGTCTTATATAAAGTGTAATGACATATTTTTTACTTGAAAACACAAATATACTTGTAAGCACTGAGTTCTTGCACCGCGTCTAAAAAGGCAACATGGTCGGGACATAAAATATGAAGAATTTGCATCAGCACCAGCATCAGCGAGCACTCAGAGTTAATTATTCACTCCACTGCGCTGTATATTAATAAAATAGTTTCAGGATTCAAATGAGAGGTTTAAATGTTGGGCCCATCTTTATGATTTATCATTTCACTACCAAAAAAGTAAAAGACAGTCTGTGTTTTCAGTCGCCTTGACACCACTACTGAAATGATGTCATAGTGTATGTCTATTTAAAGATATAATCTTTAACTCAGTAATCTGATAACCTGTCGCTCTCACATCTGGTTAAACATCCAATTTTTTGTCAGTTAGTGAGGAAAGAAGTTGGTGAACATCACTAAACGTAACGTGAATAAAATTGTAAATAATGACCTCGTCTGTGAGCATTTCAGAGTCACATCAGAGTTTTTCCAGCAGGACGTCCCTGCGTCTCCCTCTAGGACGATTGGACAATGTGATTTTTTATTAACAGGGATGTCTCCTTTAACTTTGACGGAGCCGCTCCCCTAGGACGACTAACACACTGCGTTTCCATCAGTAAAGAAGTCATTTTTCAAAAGCAACTCCTGCTGTCTGAATACCTGAGAGTTCACTTTTCATGGAGCGAGAGGTTGCTGAGTGCGTGGGCAGGGAACTTTAGCGAAGTACCTCATGTCTCCACTTACTCATCTCTCTTTAACAAAAAAACCCTTTCACCTTCTTCCTCAGCTCTTCTTAGCTGTCACTTCTCTTCTGCAGCACTTCTCTCTCCGGAGTATTATCAGTTCTCTGCGGCTCTGACCCCTTCGCCTCCTTAATGTCGGATTCTAGTAGAAATTGAAGTTCCCCCTGCCGTTGACCTCTCTGTGTGTCGTTCCGGATAACACTGCGAGCTTAATGCAGAAAATACAGAGTGCAGATTTGTGCTCGACCTTGTACAGTTGGGTAAAACTGTGGCCGTCTAAAAGCGTGATCCCCTGACTGCTGCATTTTGGAGAAATGTAAGTTCAGGACTTATCAGTGTGCTGTAAAGGCCACACACAAAGACATACCTGAGGCAGAGGCACACCGAGTGCTTCAGAGACCAACAGACTTACTCTCCTCAAGATACAATCATACAGTGAAAACATTTCATTTACACATCCGCAGCTACGTGTATATTTACACTTCCTCTCAGATGATGTGTATGAGTGTGCACATGTGAGACAACACACACACACACAGACAGACAAGTCCAGTTATGATTTATGTTCTCTATAAAAGGCTACTCACATCATCCACCTTGTTTTCACACCTGACTCCATCCCTCCTCTGAAGAAGCGTCTGACAGCTGGTGTAGCTTGACAATGAAAGAAATCGTTAACCTCTAACGCCGCCACAGTCGTCCGGAGATATTTTCTTTCTCAACTCCACCAGTCTTTCCTCAGTTCAATTAACTCGCACAAAGGGGACATTTTATAATCCTAGACTTGTAGAAGCACTTTCATTCTCGCCTGCACCTTCTATTCCCTCAACCAGGCAGCATCACTTCATTGATTAGTTGTCAACTATTTTTATAATCAACCGGTTTTGGTTTCCAGCTTTTCAAACAAAATATCTTTGGGATGTGGACCAAACAAGACACTTCAGTCGTCCGTAATGTCTCATCACAATCGATAACTATACTAAGAGGAACAAAAGCACACGTGGATGGTCGGTGGATAAAAAGATCCTAAAAGCTCATCTGGCAGCTGAAGAAGAAGAAGAAGAAGAAGAAGAAGAAGAAGAAGAAGAAGAAGAAAGTGAGCTGTCACAAGAGAAGAAGAACACAGAGATTTACTTAGAAAATTATGTGTTACACTCGTATAAAGCTGTAATCTACAGAACTGAAAACATCTTGAAACACTGAGTGGGTGATGTGAATCACATCACAGGGGATTTTCTACATAAGGACGTACTTATCACGTTGGAATCACCTTGGCCGACAAATTCAAGGACTTTGTTTTTCTGCCTTTTTGAAATAAAATTCAGCGTTTCTTTGTTGTCGGTTTCTGGGGTAAGAGAATCACACGTTTCGAGTGTCTAAGCTTACATTTGTCGTGTAAAGCCAGTAACTCCGAGTTACAACATCCCTGGGTGTTCATCTGGAGGCGTGTTGACAGATTTAGCGCTCGGTTTTAATTCAAAACAGTGCTTTCTTGGCCATTGTCTTCAGAAACCTTGAAGGCTTTGGTTAATTTTTTTCTTAAAATGTACAAACCTTTGAGGGTTTCCAGTGCCCTTGGGAAGCCTGTTAGTTATATTATAATTAGAGTGCGGCGGCTGGAACGCTCTAAAAATGATAACAAGCAGATCCCTCCGAACGGGAAACGGAGAGACAGCGAGCGCAGAACAAGCATCATCCTAATTTAATGCAGGCATTTTATCTCAGAGTTTCTTTGACTGTGCACATTTTACACAAAACTCTTGACAGAGACGTGCACTTAATTAGCCGATTCCTGGAAAAAGTCACATTGTGTTGTCACCATGAAACCCACAGAGAAAGTTGTGTTTCTGCATCAAATCTTTGGGGTATAGGAGGAGCTGACGTACACAGCACGCGGCTCAGTCTTATCACTTACACAAACCCACCAAATAAAGGTCACACGCGGAATCACAGCTTCACGTCTTCACACCTTCAGTCACATTTACAGCCACGCTCCGTCACACACACACACACTTTTGTCTCACACTCATAAATTCACAGTTTCTCCTCTCACACTTTCTGGTCTGAAACCGACGGCACCACAAACAGCTATCATCACCTCTCTGCCTCTGTGCCTCTCGGCTGGCAGTTTATTACATGTGGTTGAACTAAACCAACCAGCCGTCTGGCTCCTCGCTGCAACCAAACAAATAAAAAGCAGTGACCGTATGAGGGCTGGAACTACACTTCATTATTATTGTGGCTTCACCTATTGAATAATTTTTTTGTGGAGCTGATTAATCCAGCCATCTATCAGCAAAAGACTAATCAGGAATGATTTCCGTAAGAGGTTTGCCACATAAATCAGTAGTTTAAACTGCTAAAATGTGAATATTTGTCTTGAAAGATGGCACATTGGATGTCTTTGGTTTTGGAGTGTGAAAACAAATCATTTCAAAGTGTCACCTTTGATTCATTTTTCACTATTTCACTGCAATCTATGAAAAATAAGGCTTTCATGTAGCAGCTGGAACAGAGGACGCTTCCTGAATGTGACAAACATCACAAATATGACATCTTTCTTAGAGTCGGGCGACAGCGCCTCCTGATTTCTTGGCTGATTGACTGGGCTCACTGTTTTCTTCACGGTTGCAGACAATAACTACGGGTGAAAACAGCCATCAAATTTGTTGTATCACACAAGTACTGAATTGCTATGATGTATAAAGTGTTTCCAGTGTTACTGGTCCTGTTAATGTTTCCCAGTGTGTCAATACAACCAAAATGACCCAGATGTAGGTTGCAAACACTCAATCATGTTCTGTCATCGTATTGATGCAAAAATCTTCAGAGTCTGCTTTGAAAAGCATCTTAGAATCAAGCGAAACAATAAAAATAACCATCAGTTACCATGTTATACAGATTTATCTAGTAACTGTCTGCCTTTAGTCTCAAACAGGAAGGAAATGATCACAAGTCCCCAAACCTCAAGGTGACGTCTTTAAATTGCTAGACTCGTCCTACCATTCATCCAAAATTGGGCAACAACTCCTAACTTTCCATATTGGTGTTTATTTTAATGAATTTTTTAATTTCCACTAACACATTTCAGCCATTATGGGCTGTATTATGGCATCATTTGCCTTAAACTCATTAAGTGTTGAGTGTCTGTAGGTGACACTCTGAGCCACAGAGCAGAAATATAAAACAAATACTTTTCTGGGAGTATTTTTCCAGAGAAAGAGACACATTAAATGGGCCAACATAAAGAGAAGGAGTGCGTTCACACTTTGACTTTCACCCCCAATTATTGTGACAAGTGTCTGATGGAAAAACAACAATAACACAACATCATAGTGACGTTTTAATGATTCCTGCTGGGACACTCTCTCCTCCCACCCTGCTCAGAGGTCAGAGATCAGATAGAGAGTCAGTATCTTATTTTAGCAGACAGTTTCTCTTTCTGAAGGAGGGTCTACCTTCCACTGAGCAATCACACCAACACAAACAATCTCTTACACCTCTCTACATCCACAGGACAACCCCACCCTCTGAGCTACAAACTCAAATATGTTCGACAGGCAGATTAAAACCCTCCCTGGGCTCCCAAAGAAAGAAACCACCTGAAAGGTCTCATCAAGTTGCAAAAGCTCTTAAATTGTCTGGATATGAAGCACCTTACACAACAGCAGTCTTTAAAAAAATGGACAAAGTTCTCAGTGCGTCTGGAGAGAAATGATATTCCACAAGAAGAAGGGAAGGGAAAAGCTATTAAATCTACCCAACAGACCGTCTGGACTTAGAGGGTTTCACGGCACTACCCATGAAATCTCCAATACACTGCTGTCAGCTGGCAGGCGTCCACACACACACGCACCAGAATCCACACTCATACAGCGCCGGGATTAATCCTGAAGTTAGTTGGCAGCCACCGACGGGCTCATGGAGATCCAGCTGAATATCAAAACATATTCGGAAGGGATTTTCAGGACAGGAATTAACAGCCTCCATAATGAGAAAGAGCTCAGACACTACCTTCAGAACAGAACCAAACACTGTGAGGAACACAGGAAATACCTCCATTTAATGGACCTGCTATACATTTGCTGCACATATGGCTTCCAGGGCGAAGAGAATAAGGTGATAAGACATGTGTTTCCAGTCTGGTGTTAAAGGGACCTTCCTGTCGACAGCTGAAGGGTTCCTACGATTACAAATGTCTACCGTAACTTCCTTAAAGAGCCTTTCTCCAACTTCCACAAATACTACAACTGATCCAGAATTGAGCACACAGTGAAAATGCCTCAGTGCCTGCAGTAACACTATCCCCCCCTGAACACACAAACACTGCACAGGAAACATGACGTCAGATATTTTAAAGAATCTGACTGGAGGGAATTTACTTTGAGCTCTTTCACCAAGAGACACTTTTGCTTCTTAGAGCTTATTCAAAGGCATTAAAACATGGAAAAAGAGCACTGAACCATAAGTAAATACATTATGCAACAAGCTAGTAAAATATTAAATATGTTTAAAAAATTCATTTCTCTGGTCAGAGGGAGAAAGTAGCAGTTTGGTTGATGCTGCTTGGGTCTTTTAAGAGGCAGAGGGGAAAGGTTTATGGCCTGTGTGCTTAAATGTGGAGAGTAAGACATTGAAACAGGCTGGGTTGTGGGTTTAAATCCCACTGCAGTCCTTTAAGAAAGACTCTTAAGCATCCACCACACATGGTGTATAAATATCTATCAGACTGATCTGTGACCTCACTCAGGAATCTCTCAGATTTCGGGGGGAGGCCGCCATGCAACAGCTGGGCAGGAAGCCAGACACATTCCCAGCATGCACTGGTGTCTGCGTCAACAGTTAAGGCATGTCTTATTTCAAAAGTAAACTTATCCAGAATCAGTCTGCTCTTCTGATAACGACTGACTTATACAGATGGCAAATTCAACAGTTTTAAAAAGAGTTGTTGAGTCAAGCAGCAACGATTACTCAATAATCCCTCAAAAGAAAATTAGCTGCCAACTATTTTGCTAATCCATTAATTATTTCACTAATTTTTAGAGCAAACATTTTCTGGTTACAGCTCGTTAAATGCAACTAAACCACTTATCAGGAAAATAATCCTCATCTTAACTAATAGTGACAACTTCTTGCACTTCTCGTGATTGGTTTGGAAATGAAGGCACTTTGTGTACCTGTGTTAATCTCTCTGCTGCCGCTCCTCAATCACTTCTTTGATCTCAGTAATCTTTCAGCATCTTATTTTGAAATCACTCCAGCGGTTCTTTGGCAACACATCAGATGCTGTGCCAATAACACTCATTGAATTGAAATTGACTAGTATTGAGTGGCAGCCTGGCAGGCTGGATGACAGACCAGACAAAACATGTTTGAAAGGTGACATCAAAGCCGAGCGGTGGACCGTCTTGGAATTTAGATTCATGGGCTTCCCCCCATCCATCCATCCATCCATCCATCCAACACTCACTTTCCTGTTCACTTAGTCATTTGGAAAGACATGACAGGCATCTTCACAGTGAATAACCACAATGCTTTTGCATGTAACAACAAACCAGCTCTACCATGCAAGAGTTACAAAACACCAGAGAAACTTGGCTGCACCTGAACGCACAGGCAGAGAGAAGAGAGGGAGGATAAAGGAGCAGAAGCAACAGAGGAGAGTGGGATATGAAACAGAGAGAGAGAGAGAAACTGATGAAACGGCACGACTCACCTGTACGCTCGATGTATTCGACACATTTCTCGATGAAGAGAGGGATGGGTCGATCCGCGGTCACCAGGCTCTGCAGGGGAACGCCAAAGTAGTTGCTCTCCCAGGTTCTTCGGGTGGGCGGGTACAGAGGTTTGGGGGGCTTGGAAGATTTCGGCTGTAAAGGGAGATAAGAGAATTAAAAGAGGGATGAGATGAGACAACAGGAACAGAGGCGAAGGAAGAGAGTGAGGGATAAAGAGAGGCAGGAAATAAGATTGTGAGAGAGGGAAGGAAGGAACAAACAGGAAGATGGGCAAAACATAGGAGGATGAAAGGATGAGATTAGCAAGATGTAAACAAAGAGAAAGAGTGAGAGAAAATGGGGTAAAAAATAAGGACAAAAAATTGGACAGAGAACAGTAGAGAAGGAATGAGGAAGTAAAAGGGAAGAAAACGAGAAATAGTTTAAAGAGGAAATTGAGTGAAAGGAGAACAGGAAAAGAAGCCAAATGAGATGATGGAGGAGAGACAAGAGCAGGTTGTGATGATGAAAATTGATGAGCAGAAAAGGAAAAATAGAAATGAAAAAGGAATGAAAGAAGAGGGATTTGAGAAAAGACACGAGGGAGAACAGAAACAGAGAGAGGATGATGAGAAAGCAGAACATATCAGAGAAGAAGAAGAAGAGGAAGAGAAGGAGGAGGAGGCGGAGGAGGAGGAGGAGGAGGAGGAGGGCAATCGGGGAAAAGATCAGAAAGAAAGTAAGTGGGATGAAGGGAAAGAGGGAGAAAGCAGAGGGAGGCCCGTGTGGAGGAAGACGAGAAGAAAGAAGACAACAACAGACAAAACTGTTATTCAAGACTGACACTGAGACGAGAGGCAAGGTAGCAAGGTGGCTTTGATTTCCCACACTGCTCTGCTCTTCAAAGTGTTGTCATGCCTACAGCAGTTCGGGCTGCTCTCTAATTGGTCAGGACGGCGACTTAACACCTTCCATTTTGTACCTTGTGGCTCTCCCTTCGCTCTCCTCTCTGATTATCAAAAGACAGTTTGAATATATTCTAACAATACCGTGCATTCATGACGCCCATGTAGTGCCGCCGGCTGTTTCTATACTGATTTGCACACTACTATCTGATTTGAGCCACTGTCAGTGTATGTGTGTGTGTGTGTGTGTGTGTGTATGTGTGGGGCAACTATAAACAGTTCAGATCGACATCAGATGTTCCTGATTAAGTTAGAAATTTCTCAATTTGATTCATAAAAACTGTCTGAAAGGTTCCATTTTGAGCGTCGAGCACTGACTTAAAAAATGTTGTTGCCATTTTAGATTTTAGTCTCAACTCTTACGTGAGTGTACCTGTAAATATTCTTCCATTTTCTGCAATAATTGCCACTCCACTACATATTTTTAATAACTTAACTTACACTAGTTGTTTTGCAGACTGTGTGCTGCTGTTTTATTTGGTATCCCTCAGTCGCTTGTTTCTTTAATGTGACCGTTCTTATTCATTTACAGGTGTGTGTTTGTCAGCATATAAAATGTTAGTTTTATCGCCACATGCATACAGTGTTTGTTTTGGTGTTTAGATGATGGTGGCTGAATAAAATGCACTTGCTCATTTATTCGTGTGTGTGCTCTCAGTCTCAGACGGGCCTTTAGAGAGCTGTTGTAAAGGATAAGCAGGCATCATATCGCAGGAGAGGCCTCTTCTCTGAGATTATACAGACAGAGCCCCACTGTCTTTAACAGGGCTTCTATTATCAAGCTTTTTATTGGTTGTCTGGGGCCTGTGGGGTGGGGAGGCTCATAAACCATTTCAGCAGTGGGGCCGATCAATCAATTATCAGATTAGTTTATTCTCACCACGAGTCCCGGGCCTATTAAAAATAGAAATCTGCTCATATCTCACACCCACACTCTATTATACACAATCTCTTCTGCTATCTTTCACACACACACACACACACACACACACACACACACACACACACACACACACACACACAATCTCATATTGAATGCACTGAAGCTTTCTTTCAGTCAGTCTTAAAAAAAAACACACACACACACAAGAAAGCTTTGGCTCAGACTACAAGATCTTTGCTGTCTTGCTTCTTTCTGTTTCTGTTGCTCTATAAAGCTCTTTCAAACCACCATCAAACAGTTGACGAAACTTATCCAGCACTGAAACTCATATTCATCTCAGACTCACCTTCTTCGGTTCCTTTGGCGTCTTGGGCGTCTTCTTCTTCTTCATCTTCTTGTCCTCCTGCTCAGGGTCAGAGGTAATGGCTGGGTTATCTATCCCTCCCTTCCAGGGGTCGGCAGGGGACAGCAGTGGGTCCTCCTCGCTGCCCCGGTGGGCTCTTCCCTTTTTCTTTTTCTGCGTGGCGGGGCCAGACTCCTCACCGTCACTGTCAGAGTGGAATCGTCGTTGGTAGGCCTTTGTCTTGCTGAACAAGATCTTAGAGCGATGTTTGTATTTTGATGGCCGCCGTCCAGCCTGAGACTTCCTGTCGTATCCATTCTCTTCCTCTCCTCCTCCATGAAGGCCATGTAATCCACCAAAGGAGTTTCTTATTTTGACCAGACGGCTGTGTGCGTCTTCAGGCACAGCATATATGTCATCGTTGTGGAAACCCCTGGACCTTAGCAAGGTGTCCACGGGGTCTGCATAGTTGTCTGACGCCTCCACGTCCTCAGAGTGTGTCATTGGGCCACGTGGCATCCTACGGTTGCTTCGCATGCCGGCCTCAATGGTTTTGAGCAGGTTGGGGTCCAGCTTTTTGACATTAGGTTTGGGGAGCACTGGTTTGGGCCGGACAGGTGGAGGCACTTTGTGGTTGCGCTCATGGTCTCCAACAGGCGTGCTATGAACTGGGTACTCATTGCCTTCGAGGTCGATTCGGTACTTGGCTCGCTCGCTGGGTGTGGGGAGAAGCTGGACGTCGTCGCCTATTGGACTGTAAGGTGGCGGGGCCTCGTTATCATCATCAGACTCTGGGTAATAGGTGTTGTAGGCTGGGGAGTGGCTATGTGGCGAGGTGGGGAAGACGTCCTCACTGGCTCCAGTGGTGCACTCCCGGGACGAGGTGTCAAACAGGAAGGAGCTCTCAATATTTGGCTTTTTCTCCAGCACTTCATTGAAGAAGGGTGTAAAAACCTCTGTCTGACGATGATACTGTGACAGTGAGTACAGCGCTGTAAACTTGGCAGCAATCTCTGTGGCAATGTGCTCTCCCTCCGTCATCAACTCCTTGATGGCATCATTCTCAAAGAAGTCAGCCTGACTGTCTGTGATCGCCACCATCTGGACGGGGATCACGTCCTGGACTTCAGCCAAAAACGCCCGAAGGGTGGCCATAGAGGCTTTGCGTTTGGCAGAGTAGACCAAGATGTAACCGTGCACGAGTTCATCTTTGCGGACCCCGATAGCAGAGTGGTAGGAAAGGACAGTGACTTGGATCCTCCTCCTGCTGTCCCTGATGATCTTGTCCAGTATCAGCGTGTTGGGCTGACCCGGCTGCCCTGCGCTACAGCAATGCGAGTCTAAGAAAGGCGAGAGGATGAGGTCAACGCTGAAAGGATCCCAGCACATAGCACACATGACTATCCTAAGGTCCGTCTCTGACATGTCTTTGATACAGGGCAGCGGGGCCAAGACATCAAAGTTATGCTTCAGCCCTTCCAACACTGCTCGCAGACCCTGCTTAATTTGAAACTCTGTAAATTTACGTGGAAAGGCCCCAGAGGGGATGTCGACAAAGGTGCACTGCAGCTTGTTAGCCAGCTGTTGGCCCTGGTGCCTCAGGATAGGTATGTTTTTGCAAACACTGTCTCTCTGGTTTGCCAGGATGAGAATGAACGGTAGTGGCTGAGCAAACCTATCTCTCCTGCTCTGTGCTATTTCTGCTCTGATCCTGCCTATGCAATCTCCAATACAGTTGAGAGATTCTATGGAGTTGAACACACAAAAGCAGCCATGTGGCTTGAAAGTGTTGACCCATGCATGGCTGAAGAGCAGGGTGGAGTTGACATCCACGGGAAGAAGCTCCAGTTCATAGATTTTACCATCCAGGGTGTACTCGTCATCTGTGGACTGAGCTCTGATCTCATTGGCTAATTCCTGTGAGAGACCCTCCCTTCCCAGGAGGCAGAGGTTGATCTTATCGATGTTGGCACTGCTATAGTAGAGATTAGAGCGTCCATGGTCGAGCTGTACCAGCCTGTTTGCTAAAACCTGCTCCACTTTCAGATCCACACAGTTCTGCCCGCTCAGGCATGTCTCCTTAGTGGGATGGTAAACAAACCCAATGTGTTTGAGGAGGAGCGACTCTCTATCTGGGGCAAGTTTCTGCAGCGCTCTGTATCTGGGTTCCTCATTCAGCACACTGTGAATTTCGCTCATCTTATCGCAGCTGGGGGTTGCATTCAGATCCAAGTCATAGAATAACTCAGCATGCTCAAAAAGCATTTCCTGAAAATCCTCTTTGGCCCTTTCAACTATTTCCTGCTGGTGTCTACAGTAAACATCCCTTCTATCTGATTCTGTAATGTACTTGTAGGCCTCGTCCTCCATGACAAAGCACATGACTTCCTCCCAAGGTTGCCCTGGACTGATAAAATGAACCCTGTCCAGCGTCTTCTTGAATCTGTCTTTCATCTCCACCCTTCTCTTCTCAGAAAGCAGGTGCTGGACATGGTTGTGGTAAATCCTCTCACCATCGAGTGTTTCCAGGAGGTCAAAGGGTATCCTGCGGTCACTGTTGTCGATGTGGTCCGACTCATCCCATGGTGTATGTTCCAGAACTACAAACCAGTACTGGAAATCAGGGCGGTTCCGTATTACACTCTGCGCCTCGGGCCACGAGAGCTGTTCTACCTCCTCAAGGTTATTGAGTAGGTTGTTAAGGGTTTTCGGTAGTGTTGTCAGGTACTCCTCCCTCCTCCTCCTAATGTGCTCCTGCTTCAGTTGTGCAATGTGCTTTGTGAACATGTTGCGTGCTTTCCTGGAGCCCTCCAAGGTGATGAAGTCATCATAGTCTGGTTGGCCCTTCAGATTATTGACCACTGTTTTCCACGTGGTGTGGTAATCTCTCAGCGAATGTACCATCAATTTCTCAAATCGATCCGTTACAGAGGCAACAAGCTGCCGTTGGATCTTATAGGCCTCCAGGTATGGCACAGTTTTTGGCTTCCCCCTCGTTTTATCCAGCTGCTGGATGAGGGCATTGAAGGAGAGCTCCACGTTGACATTGGCGCGTGCTGATGTCTCGATTAGCAGCAGGTTCTTCTTGCTGGCAACAAAGGCCTGCAGGTCCCTCAGGTGCTGGTCCACACACTCATCACATTTTGTGGCAGCAACGACGATCGGCTTCTTTGACTTGACAATTTGGGAGTAGAGGCTGTTGACAAACTTCATTTGGTCGTCAAACTTCCTATTGCACCCCTTGCTAACATCAATGCAGAGCAAAAAGCCATCGATGTTCAGCTTCCCATCAGGCATCTGTTTCTGGTCAAAGTCCTGCTCCAAGCCCAGCTGATCCGTGCAGATGTACATAAGCTTCTCCGCCGACTGGAGCTTGGTTGACGCCGCCCGTTTAGTGTATGGCTGCAGGTTCGTACTCCGATGCGGAAGAAACGTCTGGTCATCAATGAACTCTGTTTGTTCGATGATTTGGATTTTACAGTCCAACCCATCGTCCCCTCGATGGCAAACATCCCCCCAGTACAGGAAGTGGTCATTGTTAACCACACGTCCCCCAAAGTCTATTGTGCTCAACACTGAGGTGTGCTCCGAGTAGTAGCCATCCGCATCGGGACGCACATAACGGTTGCATAAACAGGACTTGCCAACGCCACAATTTCCCTTCTCTTTCTCTGTCCCCGAGAGGCCAACCACACTGACGGCGAATGTCGGGGGGCGCGCATCCTTGTTCTTGGCCATTATATCCCCCCACTCATCGCTAACTTGGTCACTTCCAGGAAAAAAGGTCAAGATATCATTCCAGTTCTGCTCGTCAGTGGTACAGAGGCACTTTCATCCTGATTTTTCCCCTGGTAGTGGTGAATCCCCCTCCGACTCTTGGTATCTCCCTCAGTTTCTATCCTGTGTCTTCTTTAAGCTGGGATAGAACAGCCGGCTTCTCCTTTTATCACCTGCCTGCAAGACATGGAATTCACAATTAGGAACAGATAAAGGCAAAACAAATAAAAACACTGTTGCACTGATTCGTCCTCAGAGCACTTCAGTCTTCTTATCACAACTAATATAATTAGTTCTTTGTTTCTCTGCCAGTCCCCCCAAGACACATATGAACATGTGTGCATCGTGTGGCGTTTTAAAAAACAACAAATCAGACATGTTAATCAGGCATTAAGCAGAGTTATCAGAAAATTAGACAAAGGTAACATTTTATCACACCTGTGCAGAACAAACTAATCCCTCCTTAATGTTTAAAGCTTTGAAGGTTTTAATAGGTGTTTATTAGTAATAGGACGTGCGGGTGTTACACTAATATAAAAATGGAACAGAAAAGCCTCCAGCATTTTTGAGAAAATAAGAGTTGAAAAAAATTACACAACTAAATGGGCTTTTTGAGAAAACAAAATCCAAAGTGTGACAGTACGACTTATATAAGAGAAAGGAGAGTAATTCAATCATGGCCGGCACTCAGCAATGTCACTTTTCCCTTCGCAGAGAAAAAGAAGTGCTTTCAACCAATTTGTGCCGAGGCAGGATAAAAATGGCATGCAACTCCAGCCCTTTGACAGTCACTGACCTAGAAATGATTTGCTTCGCTGTGAGAATGAAACAGAGAAAATAAATCAGTTCACAGATTTGCTATCATCATCGGCATATCCTAGGGCTACATGATTAGAGCTAAACGTATAATCCTGATTATTCTGCCTGTCTGTCTTGTAATACATTCTGCCTGATATTCTGGTCATGATTATTAATCCTAATTGACTGTCTTGATTTGCTGCTTGCACCTCATTTATTCAACATTAACAACCTGGTGAAATTATTCACTGCTGACAATACCAATATTCAGCAATTTCAGATTGTGGAAATGTGGCAGCATCGAGGCATATGCCTCTGACTGACTGTGAAACATTTCTGTCAGTATTATCTGGGATTGCCACAGTCAAATAAGCCTGAACCCTTCCATGACCTAACTAGAGGCTGATAGCTGATAACTGCAGAGAGAATTGCAGTCAGTGTTGCGTTTTACTGAACGATGGCAATCAGCCAGTGAATTTGCCTGCGTGAGCTGGAACTGCTAGCTGCAGCACGGCGGCATGCTGAGCCTGAGAAACTGCACCAAAGAAGGAATTTGGTCCACTGAGACGCAGAAATGAGGTTTCCCCTGACTGTTTGTAGAGGCCAAGGTGATGATGTCACCTGAGTGGGGGCCTTGTGCAAAGAAATGGACTTTCTGTGAGTTCAACAGATCTGCTGCAACCGTAAGAAAAAAATCAAACTCATGGTAATGTATGTAGGATTCTAAAACAAGGAGGAAAAAAGGTTTGTTAAAAGAGATCTCTGTGCAACTACATATAATCCAGGTGAAGTTTACCTGCAGGCAATGTCCCACAAATGTTTCATCACCTGATCTTTAATTGTGACTCCTCCAACCAGGAGCACCTCAAACACACCTAGGATATTAGATGATGTAAGCGAGTAAACCGACCAGCAGGTCAGTCAGGTTTGCAAATCTAACCATTATCACCTACAACAGCCTCATGTTCCAACCTGAGTGCAGCAGGCAGGAGTGTATCTGAGCTTGTGAACACCTGAGGCACGACCAGCGCACATACAAAAGTCAAACAGTTCCCTTTTATACTCGCTCATAGATACCAGCCACCTAAATACACCTGTTTTCTAATCAAGATCCATGCATTTCTCCCTGAGAAATTGACAAAAATGTTGAGAAACATTTAAGAAAGTGAGAAGTCTCCTGGATCTGTCCCTTTATCTGGAAAAGATAACAGGGTCTTCTCTGGACTGAGACCATCCTCCATTCAAGTTTGGTGACTGACAAACCAGCCACGAAACAAACAGTCATGAGTGAAAAAACTTCCTCCTTGGTGGAAGTGTAATACTGAAACTGTCGACTAACTTCACAATCAGTCGCATTTAGTGTTTAAAATGTGACATCTTCCAACCAACACCGAAACACAAAGACTCTTTATTTACGGTCACAAATGACAAAGAAAAGCAGCGTATCCTCACGTTTATGAGCTTGAAAAATGACTTGAACGATTATAAAAACAGTTAGCAACTGATTTTCTTTCGATCAACTTATTGATTGACTAATCGGTGCAGCTCTGTTGCACATTAAAAAAATGTGTCTCTGGTAACACCGCAACCACTGAGACTAATCCGGGCTCTTTACTTGGCAAAAGTCTGAAACCATCAATTACAACAACTGAAATCTATTAATTTCCTGTTGATTGACTAACCAACCAATTATTACAGCCCTACATTCCTCCCTTCTGAACCACACAAGATCAGTCACCCGAATCCGAACATCTGTTTTACATTTATGTCAGCCAATATCAAAGTCTTTCATTCCGCTGTCAACACACAGGGTCGATGTAAGCCTCATGAATAGTTATTAACATGTATGAAGGGGAGCGGTGGTAGCAGTGTTCGCCTGATAGCTGCACTGTAAACACCTAGAAGGAGCCTCTGATTCTGCTTCTACTGCAAGCAGCCAAAACTGCATTCACGCAGCACTAAAATCTAAAAGTGGCGTTGTGCATCATGATTAGTCTATTCACTGTGAGGCTGCAGGGGGGATTAAGGTATCACTTGGCAAGCTGGTTTTAGAGATGACTAAATGCTGTTAAGCCCTGAAACACAGCAGAACACCGTCACGGATGGTGGGTCTTTTAAAGACGCACCCAGCTGGATATTTCCGAAAAATTAAACTTTTGCAGCTACTTTAACAAACGCACTCCTGACTCATTACATTCGGGTGCAGAAAACTCTCCTCCCACAGGAAGAGATGAATCAAAACTCGTGAGGAATCCAAACCGACTCCTATTAGGGAGCAGAGAAAAATGGGCTCCCCAAACATTACATCTTTTCCTCTCTTTGCTTCATATAAATCATGACAGACGAGCCAGAGCTGAGGAGGTTGTCTGACCCCGCCTCTCAGCATTTCTGGGTGCTCACTTTCAAATTTTTAACCCATTACCTGTCACTGACGTTTTTGTTACGTAACGTGGTTTTAAATTTCAGTCAGATGAATAACGGTTGTAATACAAAGCAACACAGAGACCCAGTGTGTCTGTCTTATGAGTGTAAAAAGAGCGAGACCATCTTATTTTACAATAATTACATGGACACTGATATTCCACTAATAATCAGACTAAGAGCCACCTTAATCTGAAGAGACTGATCTGATTTGTCCCAGTCTGAATTAATTTCAATCAGGGACAGAGAGCTGGTGCAAACGCTCGCTAATCAAATCAATAGGAAAATATTAGCGCCTAATAACCATGTCACCACTTAATCAGATCCATTTTCTCCACTAGTAATAAATATATTCTTTCTGCGGCTTTTCTACTGGCACTGAGGCAGCAGCCAAGTCAACCTGATCCACGCCGCAACCAAGTGAATCATGGGAACGTAAATACAACAGGCTGACATGACAAGTCAAAACCAAATGAGCACGTGTATGGAAAAGCCCCAGAGGGAGTAACACCAGTCAAAACTATCTTTCACTTTGTTTACTGTGTGTTTGTCTCTTTTAGTAGCGATTAAATGACTCTCACAAAATGTGAGTGTAGGGAAGTGGAGAGTCTATTACCATAAAAACAAGTACAGAACAACTGAACTGATAAAAAAAAAGAGAACAGGCAACAAACAAAAGATCAGAGAGGTTTCAAAAGTGTGGCGGATTGGTCACGAGGAATGTTGCTTGCTTTGTCATCGGAGCCATCAATATCAGGATCTCACAACAACCTTCTTCTTCATCTGTTATATCTCTGGTAGCTAAGAATTCCCCAATATCTGATCAGAATGATTTCAATCAGACTGAAGAGTTTCCGCGTAACAGCTACTGCCTTCACTTTCTTACTGTCTAAGGAAAGTAGATCTTTCAATTCACCGTGCGGTCGTGCAACAAAACCTCTTTGTTGCTGCAAGTTTTGACAACATGAATACTTTACTTCATAACTCTGAGGGAGGCGCACGGCTGTGGCTTCCTGGAAAATAATTTTCCTTTAAAAGAGCATCAGTAAAAAGCTCGTGTAAATAAAACCTGCTCCAGCATCAGGTCCAGACCTGAAAATCCAGCGTCACCCATCTGACTTCCCCTTCGCGAGGTGGCAGTGATGTAAGAACAACAATTTATAGGCCAACTGACACGTTTAACCGTGCCGTCACTCAGAACAGGGCTCGCCGGTACCAATGCCCCGAGGTGGTTTGTGAAGCTGAGACTGATATCGAGTGCTTCCCACCGTATTAGCATATGCCAATACCAATATACATTCCTGCATGGTTCTCAACACAGATACATGTCTATAAATTTCTATCCGCTGTGATACAGTTAAAGCCATGTTGTTCTACTCATGTAAGTCGGACCAACAGAGTCCTTTTGAGTCAATTGATAATCTAACACCATTGATTCCCACTAATAAATCATTGATTCCACAATGTCTATACCCAATAACTGGCAGTGTTGGAGGTCAAGCATTACAGAAGCAACATGGGACAGTAATATATTTCTTTTAGCAGTAACAGAGTAATAAAACACCTTACTAATTTTATTTCAATTAATACAGTTATGTCACGCAATGTGGGACGTAACCGTTACCGACCGAAGGATATCAGGCCAGTGCGTAAAATATCGGTTGGTAAAATATGTCCTATGTGCTTGTCTCCTACTTTTATTTGCATTGTTGAAAAATATCCACACTCTGTTCTATACTGAACCTGTTTAGAAAATGTATTATTGGTTTTGTTGTTTTAATTAAAGAGGAACTTTAAGTTCTTGTTGATTCTAGCGTCCCCCGTGTCGCACAGAAGCGATGCGACACCAGCGCCTGCTGTTGTAAAGATGTCAGAGTGACATACAGACGGCAGCATGGATGGATCATGATGAGGTCATGTATCTATAGGTGATTTCATATGTGATCTATCTGATCAGACCGCAGTCTTTCCGCTGATGGTGTCCTTTGTCGTTACAGTTCATTTATAATCATCAGAGGATATATACTGCATTTTGAAAGTGACTTGTCCAACACTGACAACCGGGACACATTGGAATGATATAATCCAAATGAGAGGACAGCGAGGGGGCTGACTCCTCGGGTAAAATCCGGACTGTCCCTTTAACGAGAGTTTTTCGGTAAAGGGCAAAGGCAAGCTGCAGCAGTCAGAGTCAATGCAAATGGCATGCAGAGCCGCTGCAGGACAAACCCACTGACCTGCCTGAGAGACACGGAATAAAAAAAGTTAACAAGCTGCTGATGACAAACTGTGGTCACAGTTTCTCATCACAGCCGAGACGTTTATGTGCAAAAAGAAAAAAAAACAAAAAACGGGAAAATCCAATAACCTGCTCCAGAGACACTCCTGGATGTGACCCTCCATCCATCCATCCATCCATCCATCAGCCCATCCTACATGCTACAATTAGCGATTAGCAGGACTTTTAAAAGGGAAGTCATGACAGATAAAAGCAGATAAATAGAGATATAAGCTTCTGAATGCTCTGAATACAGATGTCACCACAGCAGCTGTGATATTAATCTTCCTTTCCTGTCAGAACGAGGTTAATTTCCAAGTCTGTTCACCTTGTTATAAAAGAAAGGAAAAAAAGGGGGAGGATATCGTGCAAAACATCCAACTCAGTGTGGAGGGAGAGAAACAGGGGGAGTGAGGGCGAGTTAAGGGAGTTAACGTGCCTGAGTTTGTGGATCTCGTATTAAAACCAACAGACGTTAATGTTAATGCGTCAATGCACCGTGGCTAACGCTCGCGACCACAGGTTCTGATCCGGCGGTTAGCAGCTCCTGACGGTTAGGGGGGGGCACGAGGAGGAAGCCCGGCTCGGTTCGGCCCGGCTCGGCCCTGATACTTCCAGGAGAGGAAGGGCAAAAAAAAGAATCCCACCTTTCCCAATTCGGGATTAGCTAACATTAGCCGAGCTGTGCTAGCCTCGCATGCAAAAGAGGGTTGAGGGACACTTAGCTCGCTAGCGTTAGCCACACCAATCCCAGGCTAACGTGAGGGAGGAAAACTGGTTAAAATCACAACCCGGGCTAATTTAACAACCGTGCTCGTATTCAGACCCTGGTTCCCTCTGACCCGGGATAGCGCGTGAACAGAGCCAGGTTTCGCCCACATGAACAGAGTGCTAGCTAAGCTAATGAAGTCCCAATCCCAGTCCAAATACATTCCCCTACCCACCTAATAACATGGTCGCTCCCAGATCCACATACCACGGAAAAGAGGAGAAAGCATTCCCACATTTCAGGGCTAAAAAACTCCTTGTTACAATCCACAGTCTGCGGGCAGCAGTGTCCTCAGTCTCAATCCGAAGTTGGCTGTAGTTGAAGGTGTAGTCCCGTGTAGTTCCAGCCTGTATTTTAGTGTATTTTGCTGTAGTTAGTGTGGTATGCGCTGTAAGCCGAAACCTGCTCCGCTCTGCTCCCTCCCCTCTCAGCAGCACTGCCAGGCAGTAATGGCGACTCTCTCTCCTCCACCCCCCACACTGTGTGTCTATGTCGCTCTACCTTTCCATTCACTCTCTCTCTCTCTCTCTCTCTCTCTCTCTTTAATATCATATTTATATTTTGTGGCAATAAATTTAAAGTCACTTTAAAATCAAGAACAATCAAATCTAGAAGCATTATACAAAATTAAAATTAATCTAAATGTGCACTCAGCTTAATTGTCCCTTTAAATCATATAAATGACATAGAGGGTTGAACATTATGTGGATTAAACATAATAAAATGCCTAAAACGTAAATGTGTAAGTTATGTAAACATAATAATAACACAAAACACAATTATCTTAAAGAGTTCATACTGTGCTAATTTTCAGGTTCATATTTTATTTGGGGGTTCTTGTAGAGTAGTTTTACACATTTTAGTTTGTCAAAAACCACATTATTCCTCTCATGTGCTGTCTTGAACTCTTCCTTTTAGACTAAACATGTTCAGTCTTTGATGCATTATTTGACCAATCAGCCAATCAGAGGCAGAGTAGGGCGGGGCATGCCAAGAAAAGTAGTGTGATCTAAAATAACGCCCACAGCAGAAGCCTCTATAAGTCTGCTGACTGACTGTTTATATTCTATAGATCTATAAGATATATAGTTATAGAATGCCTGTTACGTAGTGATGCAAATAGAAATGACTATATTTGAAAAGAGAGGATCTGCAGTCTGCTTTTATAAAATGCTTTTTGATGTGTCCATTTTTAATCTGTCAAATTCTGACAGAAGAAGAAGAAGAAAAGTAACAGATATGTCCAATTTTGACTTTTTATTTATTAAACTTATTTCTTTGCTAAAAAGAACCTACTGACATGGGTAACACTGTATGATAACCATCGTTAATACATTTGTAGTTTATTGGATTTAATTTAGTTATTTCCCGATGAAATTTTTTACAAACTTTAAAGGTTGAAAACATCAGTTGAAACTATCTAATGGCTCTAATTTTATTATACAGCTAGCTTGACTAGCTTGAAGTTATGTTCTGTTGAAATGCTCCAGTTAGCGACAATAGCATGAACGTTGGACGTATGCAAACTGAAGCACATCCAGGTGTGGAAGAAGCACATTGTCCAGTATTTATTCTTAATCTGTGAAGTTGGAGAAGGCCTCCGACCAAATCCTCTTGTGGATGTGCTGCAGGAGTGCCAGGGTCGTCCCATGTCACTGATTATGAGCTGTCAGTTTGCGCTGGAAACCTTCGGCCACAGTCACAAGGTTAGTGATGAAAGGAATAAAGGTCCAAAGACAAACAGCTGGAATTCGGTTGCTCATAAGGTTTCCATTTACAGACTAATCAACTCATCGTTTCATCGCAAATGCTGTGTGCTGCCAAAACAGGGAACATCAAACAAACCTAACAAACCTGAAATATAACGCAACATGTCACATACACGTGTAGCAGTGAGGCGCTAAATAAGAAAAAGATTCAGGTCTTTCCGCCTCTTTTCTCATTGTGTAACAGTCTCCATCATCCCGTTTATATAAATGTATAATAAACGTCTCTTTCTGTCTCTTTTATTCGTTTCAATAATCCTCTGTATTGGCATGAATGTTAGATGAACCACGCTGCCAAAGAAGCATCTAGACACAAATTAGAACCTCGCTCTTGCTCGATCACTCTCTCTGTGATGTAATTATGTTGTTCTTTTTCTTCCTATGAAAATTGTTTAATCATGTATAACATCGCTGTAAATAAAAACATTTGCTCGACGGGAACAACAGGCTCTGATAGTGGATACATGCTGTCGTTGTAGCCTCCGCTGCTTTTAAAACAAAGACAGCTAATCAATCGGTTGATCAGAAAATTAATCTAATCCAATTCTGATGATCTCCTTTGGTTTCCTGGGTGACTGTTTTCTTTTTATCTCACAGTGCTGGCTCAATTTCCACTAATAAGAGAGTTAAACAACATTTGTGTGATGTCGGAGTCACAGTGTTGACAGTAATGAAAAGAAACACAGCAGTCGCTGTTAGATAATGGTGGGCTGTGGGTGCACAAAGGAGTCCTCAGTGGAAATCCCTCATTTATATTTCAGTTGTTCTGGGCCGGGATCAATATGGGCTGCTGGTTCCAGTGGATTCCCTCGAGTACAATGCTGTGTTAATGAGCCTCAGAGCTCAGAAACACTACTCTCACCCAGATAAGAGTGAACAGTCGCAGCGGGGACGGGTCAGAAAAATCTAAAATTAGCCCGCTGCAAGGTGAAATTAAAAGACACATAAAAGCATGAAATACTTGTTAAACTTAAATTGTTGATGGCTGTAGAGATTCTGTGGCGTATTGTTCTCCATCCTCTGGATAAATGTCCAAATGTAAATGAGGCTGAGCTGCTTGTATTCTACATTCAGCGGCTTCACTGGAAACAGATATTAAAAAATGTTGTAAAATAAATCCTGTGATGATTAAACGTCTGTGTTTGGGTTCAGTGTGTCTGAATTAAAGAGCGAGGGGCCTCTTTCAACAGCCGCCATTTTGCACCAATGATGTAACAACCCCACAGGGACAGATCCATCACCGAGGAGGAAACACGGACAGCAGTTTGTATCTCACAGCAGCAGGACGGAGACGATGTATCTCAGGGACGGCTGTCCACAACCATGGACATATGTTAGTGTCTGCCTACGGCTTTATTTATGGGCCTATATGTCTTGTTCTGCTGCTCAGGGCTAAAAGGGATGGAAATTAATGGGTCTGGACCATAAATCAATATTATATCATTATCATGATATGAGACCATATATGTGGTCTTCTCCTGGTTTTAAAGGCAGTAAAGTATCATCACTTAAATGTTGTCTCAGTGTCGATATCGAGGTATTTGATCAAAAATATATTAATATCTGACTTAATCACCCAGTTGTGGTGATTTACAAATACTGAAATATATATTATGTTCCGTCATGAAGGCTAAAAATGTTGATATCAGTACTGAGATATTATTTCTGTACAGAAGCCCTAAACAGAAAACATTTAACTCATCATCCCTTATCCTGTGATAACAGTTTACATCTGTTTTCTCGAGGTCACTGGTCAATATTTACTTATCAATAATAAGAAAATGACTTAATGAGTTTCATTCAAGACTCATTACCTGGAGATAACAAAGCTCGTTGCCTTGAGATCTCGAGAAATCTCATGTAAAACATTACTGTCATCCTGCGATGATGACATAGATAACTTGTGACCTCGAGAAAACAAACATACTTAAACTTGTTGTCACAGAAAAACTGAGGAAATAATACATTTGACCCATATCTTCAGCATTTAAAGGCTCATCCAACCCTAGTTATTAATAATATAGGATAATCAATAGTATTTATTGTCAGTATTGTTGGCAGCAGCCAGCAAGCAGTTAGCATAGCTTAGCACAAACACTGTAAACAGGGGGAACCAGCTAGCCTAAAAATACTGTGAAAATAACAAGTTGGGGATTTTTTCCAGCTCTGACTGAGATGAAACTCACCTGGACAGGTGTATGAACACAGTTTATATTAAAGCCCAGTTTCCAGGAGCTCTTAGAGATTCAGAACCGGTCCTCACTCTGGACCAGTTGCTGAGTTACATGTGGACCCATATTTTCATGTTTGTGTGTGTGTGTGTGTGTGTGTGTGTGTGTGTGTGTGTGTGTGTGTGTGTGTGTGTGCTGCCGGCGCTGCACCATCAGCATCTCCATATGGAATCTGCAGATTGTTCACTTTCTCTCAGCCTTTCATGTTTCACACCTTTCTGGTTTGTAAAATCCTGACAGGGCGCTTTTGTTTTTTTCCTTTTCTCAGCGTGAGGGTAGACCATGAAGCTCTCTCCACTAAGTGTGTGTTGCAGTAACGCAGGACTGTAGCAGCAGCTCGTGGCCTCTGATTGGCTTGAAGGAGCTTCTCTTTCTGATGAGGATCCACCGAGCGAGGCAGGAAGTTCAGATTTAGGTTAAAGTAACTTCATTTGTTCATCAGTAATCACAGCGAGTGTGAGAGGAACAAAACTCAGCTCCTGTGAAACCACAAGCTGAAATATTAAAGGTAAGAAATTCAACACAGCAGCTTTGACTGACACAAACTTCTGGATGCCGGGTTGTCAAAAAATGTAATCAAAATACAGTTTCTAGCTTTTACATGCAATCTTTTTCATTTGTTTTGCCTTTAAATGTCTAATTTACAATATTAACACATATATAAACAATGAAATGACCTTTGAATATCCTCAAACTGTTATAATAAACATGATCAGTGTGTGAAAAATCTACAGAACCGATACTTCAAAAGACATTTTCTGGTTATTCAGCTACAGATTCTCCATGTTGTTGTACATTCAACATGTAAATTCACAGTCTTTGTGCGTGTGTTACAAAAATACAGGGAAAATCTGTAAAATAAACAGGAAAAATGCTGTAAAATTACAGATACATCAGAGCTTTGAGCGCTGTAGACGCTATCTGCCTACCTGGACATCTTTTAAACTCCTCACTTCTCCTGAATATGAATCTGCCGGAGCATATTGACTTTCTCACGGCTCTGTGAGAAGATGTAATGAGTTACCCTCCGCCCGCGTTAACAGGAATGTAAAGCATCTGTGAAAAACATACACAATGACTCTCGTCTAACACATTAGCGGTCATTAGCATTGCAAATGTAGCGCTCTCGCATCGTGATTCATTTAAAAGCGACAGGTGCAGTAAATGACGCCGAGGTGCAGCTTCAGTAAACCTGATCAGTCTGATGGATCGTGGGAGTGAAGAGTTAAGACGCCTCTTGTTTTATTATGTGGATCAGAAGTGTAGCAGCTACTCCCCTGTAAGTAAAACACACAGGGAGCTGTTAACTACGTTTAGAGGCCAGCTCATTTTCTTAAGCTTGTTAAATAGTGTATTACATTCTCTCCACTGGAAGGTCGAGCTGGAGGGGATGTTTCCTGAACACTGGGCCGCCACAGAGGGCAGTTTTTCATGTTTAATCATATTTTAACCACATGGGCGTTTAAGAGGGCAGGTATCACATGTCTTCCAGCGCACCTGAGAGTCTGTCAGGTTATCAGCTCACTTGGTGCACATTCTGCAAACACTTCCTTCAGAATTGTGAGCATTTTACGAGAAATATGTTAATGTTTGTGATTATGTTTTCACAGAGTCCAGCTTTTGCACACCTGTGGATCGACAGGTGCGTTGGAGAAGAACAAGGGCCGACAAAGTCAGGGGAAAAAAACTAATGCACACTGTCCACTTCAATTCTCAGAACTTCATCGGGTCATCGTATCGTATCGTATCGTATCGTATCGTATCGTATCGTATCCTGATGTGATGTATCATCATAGGATAACCTGATGAAGGTCTGAGTACTGAAACGTGGTCTTTAAACTTTTTGTTTTCCTGATTCTGATTATATATTTGAAATGAAATGCTAACGAGTGAAGTGTTTAAGTCAGACGCATAGGATTACAAGAAGTGATTAACAGCGAACTCGACACGATAATGATTATATCACAAGATAATCACCTGATGATACGTCACGATATCTGTCAAACTGATGGAGTCAGAACAGTTCTGCTGGTTAAAAGAGTTTTTTGGGGGGGTTTTCAAGTCTTGAGTCTCGGGTCCAAGGACAGAGGCCGTACACTTCACAGATTGTGTAATTTATGATCAAATTGACTTGACTTGACATTTCTTGAGGAAACAAGTGACACTGTGGCAGCAAAACAAAATGACCTCCAACCTCGAACAGGAAAAAGACAAAAAACAAAAAGAAATGTGAAGTAAAACTCTCGTCAGACGCCACAAAATGAATCTGTCTCCTGTATTTCATGCGTAATGTTCAGTCTTCATGTCACAGGGTTTATATTATAACGTGTGCCTTTGAGTTTTTACAGGGCGTGATACAGCGCTGCAGCAGGTGAGGAGGTCACATCTGGAACAGCTGGTCAGTAGTGATCACAGTCCTCGTCTCTTCAGTCTCCAGGTAACTGAGGCGATAACGTTCCCGCGTGTCAGACTGCATTAACGGTCGTCTCACTGAGGAATGTGTGTGAAGAGATGCTTCTGAAGTCCAGAACCGTCTCTTCAGTCTCGTTGACTTTGAGGGAGAATGATTGTTGTCCTCGCTGCAGATCTCTGCGGGCTGACTCATCCTTGTTAGTGAAGCGCCGCTCTGCCGGCCCGCCATCGGCAGATTTAACGACACCGTGGCTGTGATGTGAGGCATCAGGTCAGGATGGAGGACCAGGTGTGACTGCCTGATGTCTGTTGCTAGGAGCTGAGCGGTGATGGATTCAGTCTGGAACGTCTCGGTCAAGTGTTTCTGTCATCCAGGTGTGATGGAGCCAAGTGTGGTGTGTCTGTAGTGAAGTGTGTTGATGCAGTCTGATCGGAGGACTCACATCAGGAACAGCTGCTTCGTGACACGTCGAGTAAGAAGTATGAAGGTGAAGGATTCAAGTAGCAAGTCGTTTTACTTCGACTGCATCTGCCACTCTTACAGCAGTGATGTACTTCAGTCTGATGCACACAGACAGGCGGACAGATGAGCTGCATGGCCACAAATATCATCCAAAAAAACATATATTAATGCAGATAAAACACAACTTATAATATGTTATTACGATAACATCATTCACAGAGAAGCTGAGTGTTTCTACACTGATGCTCTGAGCGATAAATGATGAATGATGCCGACTCGCCGCCTGACATTTACACTGAAGCTTCTCAGTATCTTTGGACGTTAAAAATAAAACTCCCCTGTCTGATGAGATAGCGAGCGAGCCTCCTGCTGGATTTAAAGATTCATCAGCTGATTTCCTGCTTCACACACACACACACACACACACACACACACACACACACACTCTGAGCCCTGCAGTGTGTGTGTGGAGCATCAGAACGATGGAAACAGCATCAATGACAGAGAGCGATGACTCTTCCTGCCTCCCCGTCAGTAATATCACTCCAGGGCTTACCACATTTTTCCTTTTTTTCTTGGGAAAATCTCCTTAAAACCCACTCAGAGTAAAACCCAGAGGGTGCGAGAGCTTTGACAGAGCCATCAGCCGGGCTGAGAGGACGTCCTGTCCTCCCCTGCAGCTCTGCAGCAGCTCTGGAGCTGACGGGTCAGCTGCCGCTTCATAAACCGCACCAGTGGTTCTGTCCAGCTGCTGTTCACGGGCCGGATTTCCCCCCCAGTCATGATGTAACATCCTCATATTTATCTCACACCCACACCTTTGATTAATGATGATAAATGAGGGCGAATAAGTCTTAATCCACAGCTGTGTTGTCAGGCTGCTCTCTGTTTCTGTTAGCCAGACAGCTAATGCTTTGCCAGCCAGATTCAAAGACAGTAAGATTACTCAGTAGTACTTGTAGTATTAGTAGTACTAGTACTAGAGGTAATAGTATTTGTGAGTGTATCAGCAGTGGTACGAGCAGCTGCACTCAGAAACAGAAGTAAACACAGCAAAAGAAAACAGCAAACTAACCTATACTTTTAAAATATCTGTGTGTAAACTTTGAATAGGTCACAGCAGCAGAGACACAAACAGATGAAATGTTCTGATAATAATGAACCCGAACAGTCTTGTGATTATTCGGGCCGAGTCGGTGTGAGATCCTGCAGGATTTGGCTGCTTCACAGCTCCATATTGTTGCGGAGGACGGAGATATAAATACTCAGACAGCTTCCTGCTTCTCCCTGCTGGGGTTCAGCGTTACAGGCGTCCCAGCTGAGCACACACCCAGACACAATAGACCGGCCCGGCCCGCTTCACCAGGCCCGGGCTGGCCTTCATGGAGGATTATCCCACACAAGTCCCCCTTCATGGTTTTTATTCAGAGCGTGAAGAAGGACGGACACAAAGCCAGGAGACATTCAGAGTCACTTATGGTTTAAAATCACACGAGGTGATGAAGTCAGGAGGAAATCTGAGTTCTTTCTGCTGATCGTCACTCAAAGATTTCACTGCCAGCGTCCACGTTCATGTTTTTAGATACGTTTTGACTTTCACATACTCCTTTTTATTGTGTAAAATATGATTAACTGACAGCTTAACTGACTTATAAAGTGAGCAATCTGAATCCAGTGATAAAGACAGAGAGATGTAGCTGAAAGATCCAGAAAAAGATTGTAAGGATACTTTGAGTTACCTTTGCTTACAAAAATTCAGATACAACTTATTAAAGGAACTGTTCACCCCAAAATTAAAATTCAGACATTATCTAGTGCCGAAGTTTTGTAGTTTAACAAAATATGATAATATACATTTAAAAAACTTAATGCTAATTAAAGATGCAAAACAGTAGATTCTAAATGTTGGTCCCACCCCTCTGTACACCTCACAGTGGTTTGGTCCACTCACACATCAGTCTGTGTGTGGAGGTGCAGACAGACGTGGTAAAAGCTGCTATATTTCTCTTGTCACAAAGTTTTAGGTTTAAGCACAAAAAGCACTCAGAAAAACAATGTGTTGGCTTAAAATAGCTCCTGTTTCAGTCGCCTCAAACACCTCAGGTCCATAAAAACACCTGGTTTTGTTTGTGACGAACAGTGAGAGAAAATGTCTTGGTTGTCCTTAAAAACCTTCAGGGGTGAATGAGGATGTTTTCTGTTTATTGTCCCCACAAACAGTGAAGTGAAATATCCTCCTTTGGTTGCAGCTTTCTCCTAAACAACTGAAGTAGCTGGAGACTTTTTAAAAACGTATAAAAAAAACAACCTAAGAAACATAAAATGGCTCCATACATCATCTGGTGCTTGGAAAATCGATTTAAAGATGTTTAAGAAGATAATTATATCCTTTTTTAAGACTAGCATGCACGTTGTCTGAAGCGGGTGCACAAGTCCAGCAGCACAACAAGGATGTAAATAAAGTCTTTTTAAAATAATTCAGGATCTCTGGGCTTGTGGAGACGTTTTTAAAACAAGTCTTCTGTTGCAAACCCCGTTTTGCTGATCCAGAAATGTTTTGTAGAAAAGGAAACTTCACCGGTCTTTTCATCAGCATGTTCGTGAGTAGATCATAGCTACATTTTCATTTCCTTTGATATTTGTTAAGTGAGGTTTCAGAGGAGGAAGCTGTCAGCGGTGCAGCAACACAAAGTTCAACTTCAGTCTGAAAACCGTCCTCCTGTTGTTGACACGTCTGTCGGGACAGACGGGGACAGACTGCGACAGACTGCGAGGTCACAGTCACAATATTGAAATGTTTGCATCGAGGCACTCAAGTGTAATGAAAGTCTCTGCGCTCGCCTCCTCAGGTGGGCGAGTTCCCACATCAGCACCTGTCACCACTCCTGCTGAGCCGCGGGATGGAAAACAGCCAACGCTGATAAGCTGCAGACTTCATACTGCTGCTCAGAGCTGGAAAGTAACTAAGTACATTTACTCAAGTACAGATACTGTGACGCCATCTCAGAGACAAACACTGTAGTTTTTACTGCGTTACATTGATCTGCTTGAACAAAATGTGTATGTACTGACACATAAATAATGATAAACACTTTATTGATCCTTGGGGGGGAAATTCACGAGCAACCCAGCAGATTATACAGTAAATAAAAGCAGCTCCACCTTCACCGGCTGCAGTAATGATGAAGAAATGGATCATTCTGCATGAGTACTTTAATCACATATAGATGCTGATACTTCTGTACTTTATGTATATGAGTGTGTCTTCCTCCTCTGGTGCTGCATGAATGAACACAGCCTCAACAAGGACACTCTGTTAGCATAGCGCGCTGACCTCCACTAGGCTACAAATAAGCAAAATGCAGGATTATTCAGCAGGAACCGTGAAGAGGAACTCTTGTTGTGATGAGAAGGACGTCAGAGCGACTCTTTTACTACCTGCAGCACAAAGACGCTCACATCAGAGATCGAGCTGCGACAACAGGACGACTGTTCGTTGTGTCGCGTCACATCAAAGATTACAGCTTGCAGCCAACAAGCTGCTGAAAGACAAAGTGTTGTTGTGATTACGCAGCATTCACTGACACCACTCTCACTAATGGAGACGCTCCTGATCGAGAATATGACGGTGAGATCGTGGATCCTTCTGTTCCTCCTCCACTTCTGAGCATCCAGTGAATCAAATTTTGCATCAGTTGAATATCCTGTATTCCTTTTAGGATTCTTAGCAGAAAATATCAAAAATAGCGGCTTATTTTCTGCCAATGTGTTTTGTTGTTTTTTTTACGTCCCTTCAAATTATTATTTCCAGCAGTTTGTGTGACGAAAACAGGAGGTCAGAACATTTCCATCCATGATCGACTCCAAACCGTGATGTTCTCCTAAACCTAACCAGAGCATAAACACAATGTTGTGACGAGGAGGAAACTGAAATGTCAACCTCAACTTGAACTTATCTGTGGTTTTATAGAAACATAATCGGCTTACATTTATTCTGGCACTCTGGTTGGAGAATCAAAATTGGGAGACGACCAAAAACAGCTTTCCTATCGAGAAAAGTCCTCAGTGTTGTTCTTTGGTCTTCTGTAATTAAATAAACTCTCCTGTTCTGGTAGAACTGATGCTGTAGCAGCTACACTAACCTCTCATTGTTGTTTAAATCTGAGCAGTCACTTCTCTCGCTGGTTGTCAAAAATCTTATTGCCACCAAAAGCAAGATACAAAACATAAATGGTGAAAATACTGAATTATCCGTATGCCTGAAAGCCCACAGGACTTTGAATGAGAGAGCTTCAAAGTTTGAGAGATGAAATCCGACATAGAGACGATCTTTTCCTCCTCAGTTCATTAAAACAGTCATTCAGTATTTAGAGATAATGTTTAATGTCAGATGGTTCGTTGTATCTCAGCTTTGAAGACTCTCCCGCAGCTGAAAGGTCATCAGCTGGAGTCAGCGTGACTCCGTCAGCTCCTGCGACTTCTGTCAGCGACTCCTCGAGCGATACAGCGACCCCCCTCCCGCGTTAGCAGCGCGTCGCCCTGAAACATCACGTCAGCGAGTATCTGAAGTGTGAATGCAGAGCGTACAGTAAAACCTCTCCCGCGCCTCCCGATAGCAGCGGAGAGCGTTTCATCAGACGGGGCCTGCCGCTGCCTGCATCCTGACTCCCTCGCTTTGATCCTGAACCCTGCAGTCATATGCAAAGCAGGCTGGGAAGACGCCGCCATGCTGGGAGGCATCGCCTGCACAGAGTAAAGAGTGGAGTAGACTGAGTTTCCTTTACAGAGGTTAAAGTCTGACGGAGAGATTCACACCGGCGCTGAGTTACAACAACAGCACCACTCCCTTCACATGAGACACATCCAGTCTCTAATAATGAGACTCTCACTGATACAGAACAATACAGAGCAGGAACGTGTTCGTCATCCACCAGAGCTGCAGATCAATAAGAAGAGTTTAATCTTTCGTGTCCTGGTGAAGCTGCTCTGCTCTCACTGTCTTCACAGTTAGTCATTTCATATATTTCCCAAAATGGCGACAAAAGTCCTCACAAAATGGATGTACGATCGTTTCCTCGTAAACTGAGCTGTCGTCTCCGTCGTGTTCTGGCAGCTCCTGGTGAAACCAGTACGAACAAGCCTCTGCTGACTGATAGTCAGTGAATATGTGTCAATTAAAAAGATGTAATTCTCCAGTTGCACAACATAGTGTGACGTAAATCCACTTTACAAAGACTGCACATCCTTTTCCTCTGACGACGACTCTGCAGTGCTCTTGAAGAGTTTTTAGGGAGTTTTCAGACCGAGAACCACGTAACCAATAAAAAGAAAACTTCACGGACCATTTAACTTCCCAACATCCGTCAAAAAACAATCGTCCTCCTTCAACAGTTTCCATCTTTCTGACCATGTCTGGATCCAGAACCAGACTGCACTGATCCTTGTGGGTCGGCTGCACTGCTGGAGCCTGAAGACGCAGCAAAACAGCCAACTCAAATAAAAAATGGTTGAATTCACGTGTGAGTTGATTTAATATTAAAAACACATTGATTCCAGTCACGACGAGGCTTTGGAGTCACCCAACATCACGGAAAGTTTGAGCGTGAGTTTCAATGTACTCGCTAATGTTTGCAATGACTTCTTTTAAATGTCTTCCTGCCTTCAGTTCATTCGTGCCGCTGTAATGAATATTTTCTGTACTTGATTCCTGATTGACTTGGTAACGAACAGGCGGGTTTATCAGACGGACAGGAAACACTGAGACTGAACCAGACAGTAGAAGTGCAAAAAAAAAACTAAAATCATGAGCTAAAAAAGGCTAAAAATCTACATAGAGTGGGAATGTAGGACCCAGCTGAACATGATAAATCACACCGTGTGAAGTGATGATGATCAACATCCTGTGGTTGACACACGTTTAAAAAAACCTGTGTGGATCTTCTGATTTTGGTGGAAAAGCGACATTACTGTGAGCGACTTCTTCACTCTGCACAAACCGATTGTTAAAAAGTTAATAAAACAGCTGTCAGTGGAGGTTTAAGTCGACCAGCTATAGATGGAATACATTATTTCCTGGAGGCAGCAGATCTCCTGCTGAGCTGCAGAGTTCACACTGATTCACAGACTCAGATTGAACCGTGGTCGTCACAAAGACGGATGAGATTCATGATGATGCTGTGAGGAGACAGCGGCGGCCGCTCTGCGTGTTCCCGCCTCCTCCCAAACTTCAAAGTTCGCCCTGACGGACGCTCGCGGCCTCCGTCTGCCGACGAGACGGAACCGCTCATCTTTTAAACAACATGTGCTTCTGTTATCTGTCATCACCACTCGTTTCCTCTCTGCTGTAACAACATGTGAGGCCGATACAAACACATCGAGGAGGGGAGACATTTTCGGTGACCTCCATCAGGATGAGATGACTTTATCAGCTCGGTATGAGGGTGGAGACGACACACACCGACTCACACACTCACTCGGGGAGGTTTCTGGCCTCTGTAGGGGGTCTGTGCTGCAGCGGCGAGCAGCTGGCTGCATATGATACTATTAACAGAAGTGATGTGAGCGCGCACCGCAATAAAATGTTTTTTTGGCAAACGCTGAATGTGTTGCTGAGGGTGTGTGCTGCTCCACTCGATGATGTGAAGTACGTGGAGAAAACGCTGTGGGAGGAGGAGGAGGAGGAGGAGGAGCAGGACAATATGTGAGGCACATAGTTTTAGTCACAGTCATCCAGAATCAAATGCCTCATTTACATTTTCTCTGAAGTCACTTCTTTTTATCACCAACAGGACGGAGACGGAGACACAGACGCTCCTCCTCGTGTCCGAACGCCTCAAACTTTGACCGAGTTGGACTTGCTGGCAGCGCTCCGTCCCTCTGGTGTCGAGCTGAATCCAAAACCTCAAACTATTGTTCTCTTAAAAACAGCTGCTGGTGATTTCCACTGTTGGTCAGCCTGAGATTCTTTCTGGGGATAAATGTCGATGATTTCAAGATTCAAGATTCGATTTATTCATCATTTTGCAACCAGGATTGTATAACTGAATAAGACTGAAGACCAATTATCTTTGACAAAATAGAAAAAGTTAATTTGCCGGTAAATGTTGTGTATATTTGGGGATCTAAGGCTTCAACAAAATTGCCAAATGGACGACTCGATGTGGATTCACTCCACTGGATATTTAAAGGACAAGTCCGAACATTTCCAGCCATGTTTTGTGGCATCAGAGCAGGTGCTTTTTAAGCAGCTGTGCAGACATTTCCATCCGTCATCATGGCGACCCAAAACAGATATTTTAAGCCAAACCGGTGATGTTTTTCTAAACCTAGCCACAAAGTTTTGGTGCCTAAACCCAACCAGAGTATAATCACAGCGTTGTGACAAGAGAGAGATAAGAAATTCAACTTAAAGAGCTTTAATGTATCTGTGTTTCTGCAGAAATGTGCTTAGCTAACATTTATTCTGGAGATCTGGTTGTTAAAATTACTTTGTTAGGTTTAGTAAAAGATCAATGTTTGGGTTAAAATGACCTCATGAAGGCTACAGGAGCTTCTTTGTCATGGTTGCAACTATAATCTGAGCCTGAACTTTTAGTCATTGTGACAATTTAAAGATTTCTGAACCAGTTTGATTTGAATCCTAGTACCGAATGAATGCTGTTATGAGGCTGAAACGACAGATACTGTCACTGTGTGTCTACATACTTTTGGCCAAACAGAGTATGTAGAGTCAGGGGGGGAGAAAGTGCAGAATAATGAGTGTGAAAGTGAAAGAGAGAGAGGTGACAGTCAGAGGGAGGGAGGAGGGAGGAGGGGTGAGTTAGCATAAAGAGGACAGGGAAGGGCGAGAGACACTGAGAGAGAGAGAGGAGAGAGAGGGGACATTTAAAAATAGAGAAGAAGAAGAAGAGAGGACGGAGGAAGGAGGTGTGTGTGTGTGTGTGTGTGTGTGTGTGTGTGTGTGTGTGTGTGTGTGTGTGTGTGTGTGTGTGTGTAGCAGCTGTTTTCCTGCATCCAGTGAATACTAAAGTCATCTTCTGTATCAGGGCCACGGCGCTAATTTCCCATGATCCTCTCCTCCAACAACCTTCACTCCACCCAGGTGTGTTTGTCATTTCAAACAGGAAGACTGAGGTGTGACTCTGACATCAACACACACACACACACACACACACAGTTTATAAATCAAACAGCGATGACTGTTCTGCAGTGAATTCGTCATCACGTAATGATGGTGTGATGAAAACAGCCAATAAACAGCTAAACAGCAGAATCAGATCTTTTTATCTTTATCATATCACAGGTCACAGGGTCGGAACAAGGTAGCATAGAAAACGACTGCAGACAGGTAAATGTCAGGAAGGAACAGTTTGGCAGTTATATAGTAAAATCATGATTCATACATTCACAGGAAAAGGCAGCTGAGAACTGAAAACTGTTCAGGTCAGATCAGTGTTCATGGATCCGCCATCAGAATGGTGCAGCAGTGTGGGAGTGTCACTCCCTGGTCCGTGTGTGGGGCGTGTTGGGAACCCCCCGCTGATCAGTTTGTCGAAAGATGAAGCTTTAGTTTGGGTCTCTGTTCAGACACAGTGGTACCAAACCTGGCAACCTGAACAAAAGATTTCATGTTAAACTGTCGTCATCAAAGAAAAGAAAGAAAGACATTTTTTCAACTGAGGCAGCCTCACTGTTGCTAAGCTAAGCTAACCAGATCCAGACTCCAAACACACCGACTGAGATTTCAGTGCATCTTCTCATCGTATTCTCTAAAAGGAAGTGACTGCGCGTCTCTGAACCGTCTCCTTTAAGGTCAGGACTCCTCTTAACGCGATGAGACACTTCAGGAAACTTCTGCTCTTTTATTAAACTGCTCTGGATTCTCAGCAGGACGATGAATTCAGCCTGTAGAATAAAAACAAACTGACAGGAAAAACCAATTCAGTCAACACATACGGGAAGAGTCTGAAAGAGAGTGTGTGTGTTTCCAGAGAAGGAAGCGGCCTTACAATCTAAACAAAAGCTTCTCATGAATCACCTCTCAGCTGCTCTCGGTTTGTTTCTTTCCTGTAACGACTGACCAGCAGCTCCATCACTCACGGCTGCATCAATCAGCAGTAACGACCTCGGAGTCCATCAGTGACTCAGCAGCTACACTCAGATCTGTTCCAGAGAGCCATCAGTCAGACGCTCTTTCTTTAATGTGTCTCAAACGCTTTCAATATTTAAAAACATCATGAATAACTCAGTCAGATGTCCTTTTTTTAATGTGTTTGCAGCTTCTAAACAACCAGGAGCTTCTTCAGTCTCATCGGACGGAGATTAGAGATGCTAAAAGTTTTGGTCTCCCTGGATCTTTGTGAAGACAGTTTTCAAATGATTCAAGGATCTTAAATAGACACTACTCAGCCTGGTCTTTGTTCACAAAAGAAAAAGTCAAGGGAAACTCAGAATATTTGATCTAATAAATGAAAACGTCGGTCTTCATCCTTCATGACTCGTTCAAAGTTAGTTAATCAAACAGACAATATTAATGTTCAGTCCTCCGTCTGGCAGAATCATCTTCTCAAAGCCCTGAAACCTGAGCGATAAAATATCATGTTTGAGATCAATGAAATGTGCAACTGCCGGTTCATTACCTCGTTAACATCATTGTTCAAAGACGCATTTGAAACACTCGTTGAAAAAACGTCCAGAGGAGAACAAGAGTGAACGTTTCTACAGGGTATAATTAGACTTCTTCTCAGCTCCAGTCACAGACGAATAAAGAACTTCTTAAGGTTCAGAACTGAAGTTTACCAAATTTTACTTCATGCAGCAAAAACTGCAGGCTGGATTCAAACCCACTGGTCTCAAACTGCATGAAGCTGGCTGTGCTTTACCAGGTGAGGTTTGGTCGTCCAACCTTCGATCACCAACCAACCAGGTGAAAGTTGCATAAATGAATAAACAGCTCACCTGGTAAAGTTAATGTCTTACTTCAAATCCATCCTGAGGTCAAACTTGGCATCACTAGTGAACGCTGGAAAAAGAAAATGGTCTTTGACAACAATGGAAAGACGTTTTTGCTCAGCGGATGTCCTCAGCAGAAAGAACGGCCATATATGTCGACTTCAGCTATAAGCAGCTAATTATGACACATATTCACGTTGGCGACCTCGTGTGGATGTGGTTATTATTGCAGCAGCAAAGGAGGAAGTCAGGAAAAGTAATATAAAGAGTGAAAAACCAAAAGTACAAACTGTCAGTGAGGAAGAGAAACACAGGGATTGTTTGGTTGTATAAACAAAGAAGAATAAAGAGTTCAAATGAAATAAAAAACAATATCAGGCAGATATACAGAGATATCAATATCTGTCCCGCCTGTTTTAGGTTGGAAATCTAATTTATGCAGTTTTTACTGGATGCTTCAATCTAAATGTAAAACAGAGAAAAACAGTGAAAAGTGGTACAAAAAAATATCTACTGCTCTTTTCATTCTGTGTGATACAAATCAATGAGACGAGATAAGATTAACTTTTTCTGTTTTTATTGTCGTCTCCTCCAGCGCACAGATGTGATAATGAATAAAACATCACACATTATTCTCAGGAGCAGCACGTCTCTCTAGAAAAAGTCACAAAATGTCAGGACGTATCTCTGCTGTTATAACGTGCAAAGAAAAGGATATTACATTTAAAATTTGGCCCACCAGTTTCAAATCCTGTGTGTTTCTGTAAAGTATTTTTAAAAAGCAGAAAAAGGAGCAGAATGTGGAAGTGAGAGCAGAAGCATTAAATATAAAAAAAAAAAGGAAGAAGAACATCACCAACAGAGAAACATAAGACGAAGCAAACAAACACTGAAAACCAAAAAAAAAGTGAGCTTCCCCCCTGCGGTGAGCGGCTGCTTCCTCCAGGGGGGAACAGCTTCAGCAGGAAGAACAAGAAGATGTAATTATTATAGCAGGAAGTGAACTTGAAGAAAAGAAGAAGAAGAATAAAAGAGCTGCAGCAGCGCTGATGAGAAGATGGATCTGTTTTGTTCTTGTAATGCAGCCAGAGAACAGACGAGCTCTTCATCCTCGTCTCTGCTGCCTTGACCTCATTCCTGAACGCGTCTCTGTGTTTATTCCACTGAAATGTGCCATGTTTACTCCCTGCAGAGGTGAAAACATCTGTACATGTCGTTGTTGAAGCTGTTTGAGGGATGATGACCTGTAAAACTCATTTTTTGGGGTGAACTCGGAGGAGATGCAGCTGTGCTTCGAGCTAAACGCTAACGTCAACCTGACGGTGTCAGATCGACGAAGTTCAGAGGATTCATCGTCCAATCGAGATATTTCAGCTTATTATTGTCGCTCCTGGTTGATTGTGGAGCAGGTGAGCAGTTTTACATCCCTAATTATTTATATAAATAATTTCTAAGGCTCCGTGTTTCCTCATGAAGAAGGAGAACAGGGCCAAGTGGGTCAGAATCAGAACAAACGGAGCGAAGTTTCAACATTAACCCGACGCCTGACGCGGTCCACGGCACACTTTGTTCTCTGCTGGAGGTGAGAACCGGTCCGTCACTCAGTAATATTTCATAAAGTACTTCGGTTCACCTATATCGCCATAGCAACCTCAGCCTGATTTTTAATTGGAGCCCGAGGCCAGTCTGCATCCCTTTCATCTTCCACACACACACACACACACACACACACACACTGAATGCATCTGTGCTCGGAGACACACACAGATCGACTCTCTTTCTTTATCACACACACACACACTGCTGCGAGGCGTTGTCTCCCGACGGGACGAGGCTGATCTGGTGTCAGCCGTCGCTCTTGATGTTTAAAAGGTTCAAATCAGGTTCACGAGCGTCAGTCAGTTTGTCACAAACACACGTCTCCACCGTTAGCCGCCTCGTTTTCCTGCCGCAGGTTCTGAAAAAAAAGAAAGAAAAAGAAACAGGTTCAGAGCTGAAAACAAGTCGTGTGAACGCTGCAGCAGGTTCAGCTGGATGTGAACATTCCTGCTGCTCAAACCGGCTGTTAAAAACTAAAGGAACGCTTCCTGACACGCTTCAAACCGAACTGATGGACCACAGAACCCAATAATATAAACTCAAGTGGATATCTCCCAGTGTTTTTAGTGCAAAACACTAAATGTGTGTGTTGAAAGATTTTAGCAACAATGCTAACAAGGCAGAAGCGTGCTGGCATGACAATCTGAGCAGTTCTGTGTGCCAAAACGTTTCTGTTGTTCGGTCGTGATGGGAAGAGGAGGAAACATCAGCTCGACCTCCATCATCCATCATCAAGGGAGGAGGTGCAGGTGGAGGTGCGCTGGGAGCAGGGCGGAGCTAACTACAAGACACCAGAGGACAGAACTACAAAACAAAACAGGAAAACAACAGTCTGGTTTGGTTTTTAAGTTTAGGTTTTGTACTCGCTTGTCAAATGACACACAGAAACAAAACTTCCCAGTTGCTGTGTCATCTGTCCATGTATTGATTCCAGACTCGCTGAAAAGATTTATTTAGTTACAGATTTATTTGCCAGCACTCGTTAACGACTGTTGTAATGAGGCGACCTGCTGTAGCTTGTTTCTCTCGGCTTCCAGTTGAAAGTTAAGTTGAACCTCTTTTAATAATGCAAAGCTGAAAAGGTCATTTTTTATTTTTTTTTTTTTTAGGATCCATTAGCGACAAACTCCCCACAGCCCGGAGGGACGGATGGAAAATGTCCTCCAGGCTTTTAAGAAAAAAGATTGCGCAGCATAATGTTACTCTGAAGGTTTTGGAGGGGAGGAACATAAAACCAGATGGATTTGGTGAAATGTCAGAAGCTTTGATTTATAAATAACAAATAAGGGGAAAAAAATGCCTGAAGAGCTGCTTATATCAGCTTAATAGATACAAGCAAGAGACGAATCCAAACACGGACTTTAAAAAACTAAATACAAGAAACTAAATTTGTAGTTTGTGAGCGACGAGGCTGCAGGAAATCACCACATCAGCATGCAGCTCATCCATAACTCTGCACGACGGGCGGAGGAGAAACTGAAATTATGAAGAAAAAGAAATTAAACTGCACCGATTTTCATTTTAGCTATAAATTATTCAGACACACACACACACACACACACACACACACACACACACACACACGTCTGACCGTCTGGCCCGAGGCTGAAGGGACTCAGGTGAACCACAACGCTTATTAACCCTCCCACACACACACACACACACACACACACACACACAACACACACACAACACACACAGACCTTTAACAAGACAAAGGGAGGCTCCATCCTTCGACAGGCGGAGCGAACACAGTGTCGAACTCCATCTTTGTTCTGTTTCAAACCACTGGAGCACAGAGCATCATGGGAAATGAAATGGGGGGGGGGCTGTCATGTCAAGATTTCCCCTGATAGTTCAGTCAATCAATCTGCAACTTTGGCAATTAAGTTTCGTAGTCGGTCAAGAGAGGAAGAAGTGCTGACTTTTGTCCAAAATGGAGGACGACATCAGTTTATATCTACTTAACCGTCTTCTGTCGACGTATTTAATTTATAAAACAGGCAGGTTCAGTTCATCCTACGCTGGTTATTTGCATACACAAATGTATTTTCCTCCGCGACCCTCGAGGCTGCACAGATGTGACAGCATGAATTCGATTAAAGCAGCGCCGAGTAGTTTCTGAGAAGAATTGTAATATTTACACTATTAATGAGGTAATGAAGCCGTAAGTGCATAAACAAGCTGTTCTCAGAGGAAAACAGTAAACAAACACAATGATCACGACACATCTGGTTGTCGACTGAATGACTGAGCGGTCGTGTTTCGTCCTGTGTGGCTGGTGGTTGTTACTGTCTTCGTGGCGTCAACACTCGGGGGACGGAAAACTCGTCGTCCTCCCTCAGATTCATTCCTCTACGCTGGCAGTAAACAAAACATTAGAGTTGTTCTGTCTTTTCAGAAGTGACTCAGAGACACCGACTCCATCACCGTCCATGCTACATTCACCCCCGCGACCTCTGACCCCGCTGCATGACCGACTACATGGTCACAAGGCCACGCAGGCTCGACGCTGCTGCCTTGAGTTTCTTGTAAATGCTGCGAGGGAGGGAGAGTTCTCAGCAGCGGCTGAAGCTGCAGAGATGGAAGAATTGTTTCCTGGTGTTGACTTTGTGTCTGTGTGACGTGAATCATGAAGACGAGACGAGACAAAGGGAGGAAGACTTCAGCCAGGAGGGAGAGGAGGGAGAGGAGAGGAGGGAGAGGAGGGAGAGGAGGGAGAGGAGAGGAGAGGGAGAGGAGGGAGAGGAGGGAGAGGAGAGGAGAGGGAGAGGAGAGGAGAGGGAGAGGAGGGAGAGGAGGGAGAGGAGAGGAGAGGGAGAGGAGAGGAGAGGAGGGAGAGGAGAGGAGAGGAGGGAGAGGAGAGGGAGAGGAGAGGGAGAGGAGGGAGAGGAGAGGAGGGAGAAGAGAGGAGGGAGAGGAGGAGGAGAGGAGGGAGAGGAGAGGAGGGAGAGGGAGAGGAGAGGGAGAGGAGAGGAGAGGAGGGAGAGGAGAGGAGGGAGAGGAGGGAGAGGAGAGGGAGAGGAGAGGAGAGGAGAGGAGAGGAGAGGAGAGGAGGGAGAGGAGGGAGGCAGCAGGGAAGGACGATGAGGTAGAAAAGAGAAAAGACTGTGAGAAGGAAAAAGAGATAGAAAGAGCCAAATGAGAAGAGGAGGCTTCACCTTGTTTTCCCAGAGGAAGAAGACAGATGAGTGGAGGAGTGTGGGGGTGCTGCTTTAATGAGCACACACACACACACACACACACACACAGTGACACAGCACAATTGGTACCAGCTGCTGCTGTTTATCGTTATTAACGAAAAAATCCCAAGGTCAATAAGGAGTGTGTGTGTGTGTGTGTGTGTGTGTGTGTGTGGGTGTGTGTGTGTGTGTGTGTGTGTGTGTGTGTGTGTGTGTGTGTGTGTCCAGGGAGAGGAGAGGAAGGCGAGTGGGCGACGATGGGTGTGAAGAATCTTTTGACCTCCGTCGTGATGAAAGCTGCGAGCTTCACTGTTTCCTTTCTCCACACAGAGACACTTTCACTGAGAAACACACCAAACGTTCAGGAGCAAGAGACACAAAATGGCGCTTGAATACTTGTAGCACGTTAAACACAAGGGGTTTAAAAAATCTATGGCACCAGGCGCAAATATTTCAGGGTGTGTCCAGCTCCGCTGTGCTCGTTAAAATGTGGATAATCTGGCAGTAAAGTTTAAAGATGATTGTTGAGGGTCCAGCTCAGAGAGCACGGATGTAATCCTCCCGAACATCAGGACGAACATCATCACAATCATTGTTCCTCCTCAGCGGAGCTAATCGCTCCTGTAGTGTGATGTACAGGATGTAAGGTGAGCAGATAACGTCTCTTCAAACCACACATACATCCAGTGTTCACATTTCAGGCCTATTAGCCAGCTTTCAGGAGGTGGAGAGGGTGGTGGTGGTGGTGTTATCACAGCCTGTGTTAAGTGTCATGAGGCAATTAACTGCTGAACCCAAATGCAGATACCACCAGGGCAGAACTGGAGTCAGCGTGAGGCGCTGAGAGGACGGGTCAGAGAGGAGCAGGGAAGGATATCCAGGACCGTGAAACCCACAGAAAACAGGGTTATTATTCACAAGGCTTGAACGTAGCTGCACCACAACAACAGGGAACTGGCAGCATGGAGACGACTGGGCGGGGTACAAGAAGAAGAAGAAGAAGCAGAAGAAGAAGAAGAAGAAGAAGAAGAAGAAGAAGAAGAAGAAGAAGAAGAAGAAGAAGAAGAAGAAGAAGAAGTCTTGATGAGGCCGTGCAGCTGGTCTGGCAACAACCAGACACCGAGAGAGAAACTGCTGCGAGGAAAAGGAGCCGATGTTACAATAACGCTGCTGACCGCAGTTTGAGACAAACAACTTGATATTTTAAGGACACCTGGAGACTTTTCCAGCTGACATTTCTGACTATTCTTCACTGGAAGTCTAGAAATAGAAAGTTCAACATAAACAGACGTAAAGTTGCAACACAATGATGCTCAAATCTGTTGTTTTGCAGAAATGTACTTATTCTGGAGTTCACGCTAAGTAGAAACAGTTTGGTACGTCTTTGTTTCTTCAGGATTCGTCTCCTTAAACCTTGTTCTGCTCCCGGCAGTACCAGGGTTTCGGGCCCTGCGGTGAGAAGGAAAGTGGGTTTCTGATGGCTGCTGCTGTCGCTACTCACTTCTACTTTTCAGCGTTTTGTCTCACCCATCTAGTTTGTTTCACTCGGCTATCCGACGCAATCAGGAAGCTCGAGACTCTCGAAAATGTCGTTTCATGTCGACTGGTTCAGTAACAGGTGCTTCAGTCGACTCGGCGTGTCAGCTCGGCTCTGCCTTCCTCCAAATTAAACATTTTTTGTTTTATCTCGCACAAAAGATGAAAGAAACTGAAGTTGCACGGCTTCCAGTCCTCTCATTATGACATCTCGTACGCTGCTGCAGAGTTCTGGTACACAGTCTGTGGTTTCATCACACGGAGAGCTGTCGTCTTCCTCCCAACATTTTATCTTTCTGTTATTGTTTACGGATCCCAGTCTTCACCTGCACCCAGAGCAGAAGAAGAAGAAGAAGAAGAAGAAGAAGAAGAAGAAGAAGAGGAGCGGTGTTTGTTTCTATGTTTGTGAGAAGACGTCTCTCCCACTCATTTTCTCCGTCTTCTTCTTCGTATTCTCTAATTTGGGAAATGCAGGATGTGGTTTTCATAACAATGAGGAGTTATATTTCATTTCAGGGCTGACTGAGACACACACACACACACACACACACACACACACACACACACAGAAGATTATTCACATTCACCGACTCACACAGAAACCTGCTCATTACACAGGCTGATACACACACGTATAAGTGTGTGTTTTATGTCTATTCCACATTATGCAAATGTACAACACAACACACACACACACACACACAGACACACACACACACACACAGACACACACACACAGACACACACAGACACACACATAGGAGGAGGAGGAAGATGGAGGAAGAAGGAAATGGAAATGAGACTTGCTGCTGGATGAGTGACAGACGTGATTCAGCTGCAGCTGAACTCTGGTTTCGCCTCGACGAGCTCTGAGGATATTTTTATCCTCGTTCTGATCATCGGCGCTGATTACGATTCTTTCATCGTCGTTTCTTTTATTTTAAGTATTTACCTCATCACGCGTGGCGAGTGTCTTCAGATTTGAGCCTCTGAGATGAGACTCCACCAGATGAAGTCAGATTACAGTGTCTCGTTCGTTAGTGTCTCAGTTTACAGCTTCGTCCTGGGTTTGATCTCTGATCCTGGTTATTTATATCTGTGTTGACTTGACTCTGACGCCTCGTTCACACAAAGCTCCCAGTAAATTACTGGGATCACCTGTCAGGCACCAGGACAGGCCTTCACTAATCACACGTCCAGATACGTGTCATGGTGAGGCAGGAATAGAGACTCCAGAAGTTCACTTCTTCTTCTTCTTCTTCTTCTTCTTCTTCTTCTTCTTCTTCTTCTTCTTCTTCTTCTTCTTCTTCGAGGACGAACAACTCTTTTTCAGAGACATGGTGTCCGACGAGCTGTTTTTGTCCGGTGCTCGTGTTACATATTTAATAGTCGACATGCAACTCGATATCGTGATCAGAAACACATGAGAGCAACTGTAAAAAGAGAAACTACGTCATCAGAGTTTTGTCGGTCTCGTGATGGGTTTGTTGTCTCCGTGTTAAAACATTTGGAAACACCAGCGAAGATAAAACTGGATGCAGCTCTCGTGACTCTGGATGTGGCTGCTGCTGGACTGCTGCTTCCTTCACTCTGGTCTGTTCAGCACTTAAATGTCCCTTTTAAATAAATCAAACCAGGTTTAGAACAAGTTAAAGTGTTTCTACTCCTCCATACTCATAGTAATAACTCTTTTTAATCTTGTAATCAATGAGATGATTAGAATGTGAATGTGATCTCTGCGTCTTTCTGTCGCAGCGTCACACGAAGGAGTTCTCGTGAGGTTAGAAGTTTAAAAAAGTTTCTTAACATAACCTGAATCAATAATATATTTCAGTCTGTTATATTATTCATGTTGCAGCTCTCAGCGGTGATGAATCAACCCGAAGGAGAGGAAATCTTTATTTTGTGCCTCTGATACCAGAATCAGGCGCAGAGAGATAAGATGGGAAACACCAGGAAGGGTTTCTTCTTCCTCCTCTTCCTCTTCCTCCTCCTCTTCCTCCTCCTCCTCTTCCTCCTCTTCCTCTTCCTCCTCTTCCTCCTCTTCCTCCTCTTCCTCCTCCTCCTCCTCTATATATCTGGTTCATTTCCTGAGCTGAAATAGAATTGACTTCCTGATTCAAGGTTAAATGAGTTTGATGTCAGTTCTCTGCAGGGAGAAAAGAGAGACGGAGCGAGGTGGAGGTAAAATTAATATGTTGACTGATGTCGGTGTGTGTGTGTGTGTGTGTGTGTGTGTGTGTGTGTGTGTGTGTGTGTTTTGCAGTCATTACTTCCATCCAGAAGCTGAAGTCAGTCGGACATCTTGAGTCTCAGTTTTCAGTCTGTGGTTTGTGTTTCTGTGTCGACTAAACAACCTGCAGGAGAAGCTGAGTCGATGATGTCACCTGCTGCCTCGTGATGCTCCTGATCTTCAGGACTCGAACAATTAATTTCATCACCAAATAATTGTTGACATCACATGTGTATTACCTTCTGTTACCTTCTGGAGGTGGAGGAGATAGCGGTGCTGTTAAAGGCTGCCAGCCCTGGTACAGTTCTCGTACTGCTTCAGCTCTAATTTCACAACGTTTCTTAGCGTTTTTAAGCTTGTTATCAACTTGTTATATCGATATTTATTCCAGTTGATACACACTGGAGCTGGCAGAAACTGTATTTTGTTACATGTTCAACTCAGAAAAGCAGCAGATCTTCATCACTGAGCGGTCGTCACGAGGCAGCGTTTGTTTTCTTCTTTTAATGGATTCATGGATTATAAAAAAACAGTCAGATTAGTTTCTCACAACAAATCATTCAGCTGCTCTCCTCTCTGCAGGTGAAGTCTGGTGGAGAGAAAATAGTTCCCACATGAAACATCTCACAGCAAGGTGAGTTTTTTAAACGAATCACCATCTAGAAGTCGGATAAACAACACGACAGGTAAGAGGAGGAACTGATCGGTGTTGGACTGTTGAGGACTGAAGTCTGCAGTGAACATCAGCGGGGTTGAACATCGTGGTCACACTGATCAGGAGTTATCGTCACACACATCATGAGACGTAAATCCTGTGGATCCTGTGAATCTCTGGTACGTGGGCGAGCAGTTTAAATCCCATCCAGGGAGAGTGGACACTGAAAACCACTTCACAGAGACGCAGCCGCAGGATGCAAATCCATCAAGTGGAAGAAAACAAAAAGGGTTTCTATGTTTGAGAAAATCTGAAGGATTATGACTTTATTTTACTGTTTCTGTTACAGTCCCGAGTGTCTGGGCTGAAAAATAAATCCTGATTATGCAAATGTTTCATCTGTTTGCAGTTTTATTTCTGAAAGTGAATTAAAGGTTTAAAAACAAACTCTGTGTTTGTTTGTGAAACCCCAAAGTTTGAGAAGATGTCAGGAACATTTCAGACTACAGACTCCAATTACCGGATCCACAACTGTACGTGTGTGTGCTTCAACCAGAACCAACACAGTTCTGTCACCTTCCAAGAGAGAAACCTCCGCCCTCCTCCTCCATGTCTGGGAGTCCACACACACACACACACACACACGCACACACACACACACACACACACACACACGCACACACACACACACACACACACACACACACACTCGTTGACCTTGGGATTGAGAGTGGCGTGGCCTCGTTGCTGTGACGACACAGCTGGTACCAATTGTGCTGTGTCACCGACTGTGTGTGTGTGTGTGTGTGTGTGTGTGTGTGTGTGTGTGTGTGTGTGTGTGTGTGTGGGGGTTGTTCAGCGCCGACACAGTGAGACATTTCACAGCTGCGGTCAGTTTCTGGCGAAGACTGTGTGAAAAAAAAAAAAATGCCTGTTTTGATTCAACGTCTTCTTCATCTGATGACATCACTGACTCCTCCTCCTCCTCTGGTCATGTGACCCCGTCCAATCAAAATAAACAACAGATTTGCAGATTCAAAGGTAAAACATGAAGTGTTGATATTGTACTTTTTGCTCCACATCTACATTTATCTGACGGCCGTAGTTAAAAGTTACTTCACAGGTTTGTTTCTTTAATTTATAAGATGAAAAACTGAAAACAAGCTGTTTTTGTGCTTTTCTGATGATCTTATAAAATATGAGGCGCTGCTGTAGATCAAACAGTGTGTGAGGGAGTTAAAATGAGCTCAACTTGAAACATCTACAGCCGTGATATTGATCCACACACATCAGATCATCAGCTGTGTGAGTGCAGCCGACAGGATGACAGACAGCAGACTGGATGTTTCACCATCATCAGCTCAACATTATGTTTCTGTTCGGTGTGCAGCCAGCGCCCCCTGCTGTGTGCCTGCAGGCGTGAACATTAAAGGATCATTCAGGTAATTTTCAGGCTGGATTTTACTTTTCTTCTGTCTAACAGAAGCCAGAATCGACTCAACAAAAACCAAAACAATGTTGTCCCAGTTTCCTGTCAGACAGTTTGATTTATTCATCATCCTCAATGAATCAGAATCTGTCGTTCAGCTCGTGCATGACAGCTTAACGATTTCATCTTTAAAAAACAAACAAACATGTAAATACATTTTTTCTCAATAAATGTAGATGTTTTGTTGGCTGCTGTGGAGGGAATTCTTTATCTTGTATCTCTATCCATTAAATATCCAGGAAGTGTTTCTTCTTCTTTTTCTCTTCCTCCTTCAGCTTCAGGTTTCTTGTTCAAAACTAAAATATTTTTCTTAGAAGACGGATTTTAATGTTTTGATTGAAGCCCAACTTTTACATTATGATGCATGGAAATGTTACCACCCCTCTAGATGTTTCACATCATCGTCCTCTGTCATGTTTGTTTTGTTTTTTATTTTACTGCCTGTGACTCAGACTACACTGGAACTCTGGGTAATGAAGTTTAAATACATGAAACAACAGATAAACTTTAACATAACGAAAATGATAAACAGACTTCAGCTCACAGTTTTATTGAATATCATCACATGTATTCAGTAATACTGCTGTACTAGTACACAGAATACTAACAGTGTGTACTGATGTTAGTAGTGCTTTGGACTGAACGTATTGTGCGTTACGACAGCGGAGACGTTTGTGCGTTTCTGTCTCTATGTGTGTTGTTGTTGTTTGTCACGGAGTGTGTGTGTGTTCACGTGTGTGTTCACAGTTTCTGTTGACTTCCTGTTGGAGCTGTCAATCAGGTGTTGACCTCCTCTAGTTGCCGGACCACAGCGGACGCCACCTTCCTGTACGCCTCCGCCTAGAGTGGAGACACACACACACACACACACACACACACACACAAACACACACATTAAAGAACTACACAAACAAAAATACACCTGAGAGCTTCGTTAAGGTGCAGAGAAACGTGTTTTTACAGCAGAACAAAAACACAAAAGAAGGAGGAACAGACCTGTCAGGATAGAATAGAATAGAAAGTCAAGTATAGAATAGAATAGAACAGAACAGAACAGAACAGAACAGAACAGAACAGAACAGAGCAGAGACCTCTGGGCTGTCAGGGGAGGAGACGACCACTGGCTTCCCTCTGTCTGACATCTCTCTGATGTTTAGATGAAGAGGAATGTCGCCTGCAGAGAGACGCAGTCAGAATCACATCAAATCTATTAAAATGATCTAAGATAAAGTCTTCAAGCAGCTACAGTTTGTTCTGTTCAGGATGCTGTGAGTTTAACACACTCCAGAACTTAATTCTAAAACACCGTCCGCTCCTCCGGCCTACCTAATAACTGGACTCCCAGAGCGTCTGCGAGCTGTCGGGCCCCGTCGGAGCCGAAGATGTGAGTCTGGTGGTTACAGTTGGGACACTGGAAGACGCTCATGTTCTGAACCAGGCCGAGAACCTGCAGTGAAGACCAAACTCTTTAACCCTCCTGTCACTCTAACCCTCAGTCTGTGGATTTAACAGCTGTGGTTCATATTACCGGCACGTGAACCTTCCTGAACATCTCGGCTCCTCTGCGAGCGTCCAGCAGAGCGATGTCCTGCGGCGTCGACACGATTACAGCTCCTACAAAACAAAACAGACACGTGACGCCTTCCTCACGTCAGTCTGGCTGTCGGAGCACTCGCCACTTTAGAACAAGCAGCTCCAGCTATGAAAGTCATAAACAGGTGTGGAGCTAAAAGACTAAATTATCCTGAACTGACCTGCTACTGGGATGTTCTGGCTGATCGACAGCTGGACGTCTCCTGTCCCGGGAGGCATGTCGACCACCAGGTAGTCCAACGAGCCCCAGTCCACCTACAAACACTCCGTATGTTAGAATTCAAATCAGGTTTGTTTTCCAGCCACTTTCACTATCAGTCTGTGAGATGTTCTCACCTGTCTGAGCAGTTTCTCTATCGCTGACATCACCATCAGGCCCCTCCACACGATGGGAGCCACGTCGTCCACCAGGAACCCCATCGACATGCTGACAGAGAGGAGAGGAGGGTCACAGGAGGGACGGTTTAATTTAGCTTTCACCTTTTAAACTGGTAGTTCAGAGAGAAGGGGAGAGATGTGACGACTCACCAAGGAATCCCATAGTTGGTGAGTGGGATCATCAGATTGTCTGGAAGAGAAATGAAAAACAGCTGAAGTCAGATTACAGGAACAGAAGCTTCATCACATTTATCAGAAACCTCGACTGTCTCCTGACAGCACAAATACACACATCAGTCACTCAGAAAATATTTAAACTTATGGATGTAAAGAGAAAGATCAACAAGGTGCCGTACTGTCAGAGAGCTCCGGGTTTCCCTTCAGGTTCATCAGTTTGGGAATCGACGGACCGTAGACGTCAGCGTCCAACAGACCGACTGACTTCGACTGAGACAGAAAGAAAGAAAGAAAGAAAGAAAGAAAGAAAGAAAGAAAGAAAGAAAGAAAGAAAGAAAGAAAGAGTTAAATCTCCTACACTGAACATCTGACTCAAAGTAAAGACAACTAACAGACAATTCTGATTGAGAACAATTTAAGATCTAATCTAAGAGAACAATTTAGATAAACGACCAGGTAAGAAGTCTCCTTACTGGATTGTTGGCCATTAATCCAAGAGCCAAATTCACTGCAGAGAGAGAGAAACATATGAGTCAGACACAGAAGAATTAACTGTAGAGTATTCAGTACAAACTCCTAAAGATTTGGATGAATTTGCTCTTGAGGAACAAAAGCAGGAAATCTGTGCTGTACCTGCGGTGGTCGACTTGCCCACGCCACCTTTCCCTGAAGCCACGACGATGACCTGTTTGACCCCCGCGATGGGCTTCTGTTTGGGGAGACCTCTCGCCATGTGCTGCTTCTGCCTCTCCTGTAACGCCTTGCTGTCCACCGACCTCTGAGATACACAACAACACACAAGGTACACCTTGTTGCTCCATGGCCCATGCTGAATTAACCTTTATTTGCAAATATTTCAGAAAACATCCAATGATATACGGTACATGCTCTGTTTCCTTGGTGAAGAGAAAGTGAACCTTAAATCGACAAAATTTTACATGGAGTTTGGTTTAAAGTTTTTTGTTTTCTGTTTTGGGGAGCCAATAACAGCTCTCTAAAGCTAAATTTATACTACTTCCTTATAGGTCAGTTAAAGGCCATTGATGTGAACGTGTGAAAACCTTTTAACTGTTAATTATTCTCCAACATGGTTATTAACCATGGATTAAGCCCAGTTATACACCCTTTATAAAGAGGGAATTGAGGGACGGTAGTGCAAATTATTACCCAGGCTGATTAATTAACTACAAATACGTCATTTACATGAATTAAAATAAAAACAATAGCTCACTGAGAAGCTATGAGACCGATTTATTGTAAAAAATATTTGGTCATTGACAATCTTTGAATAAAGTCACTTTGAACACAACACACACTTCCGGTTGTTAGGTTCAAAATAATACAGCATTTAAAGTAATTTACCTATCGAGGCGAAAGTACATTCATAACACAGGTATCTAACAATATACGATACAATAAACTACAAGACATGAAATTCAATAACGTTTTGGAGCTGTACTTTCTATTATTATCTGACGTACCGTTTTCATTTCTATTACAAAATAAAACATACTTCCGGTTTCGTTCCCGCTTCCTGTCTAGCTTGACGCTAGCACGAAGCTGCTAGCTAGCTCACCTGTGTTATGCTAACGGACACGGGCTGTAATCTCACCTGGCAGCGGACGAACTGAACACAACACGCAGGTCCGAGGTTTATTTCAGTCCTTGTTCGTAGAGCTGAAGGTTTATTAACGGATAATCTCAGTAAATGAGACAGTCTGCTGTATGTTAGCTGAGCCATGTTAGCTGTTTAGCTACTCCTCTGCGCGACAGCCTGATGCGCGTCAAGCTTGCGCAAAGTACGCATGCGTGGTAGGCGTGCGTAACCTTTTGTTTTAGGGTTAATTTTCTATCTTTACTCAAACGCAGTTTTCAAGAGTGTGTTTTTCCGTGTTTGGATATAGATATAGATTGACTTGAGTATAGCCTTTAATGAATACGCATAATCAATCGAAAAGAAAGTGAAGACTGCGAAAACAATGCGCAGTTTTGAGGCTCTTTAAGCAGCTTCAGTTGACGTTAATACGGAAGTGAGTTGCATGATGAGTTTTCTTCAAATTTGTGTCATTCATTGAAGATTTCTGTCACTTCATGAGTCGGTGTTGTTCTGTCTGTTGATGTTTCAGGTTGGGTTTGTTGGTCCTGGTTCTTCTGCATCACTGTTTCATGTTTAGAGTTTAAATCAGGGACGTCAGAGAGGATAAAAAGTTAGAACCTGAGGAATAATGTCGGAGAAAGGCAGTGGACCTGTGGCCCGGACGGTGCTGCAGCAGTGTCTGCAGGCCAGGCTGCAGGTGAAACCAGCAGAGGAAGACTCAGAGGCCCAGTTTGTCCAGGTGAGACCAGGTGCACTGCGTCACATGGGATGTAGTAGACCAGTGATATACATTTATGTATTTTGATTTATTCTTATTATGCACTACATCACAGTTCACTTTTATAATGAAATAACAATAACAAGTAAAATATAAATGGCTGCATTATGCCTGAAACTCATAAATGTGAGGATTTCCTGCATCTCTTTGTCATTTATGAATGTAAATTTAGAGTTGTTGTGTTTTGGGCTGTTGGACCAAAGAAGACATTTAAAGACATCACTTTGGACTGTTTGGACTTCTGTTTTACATTTTTGTTTTGTGCCTCACCCAATCCAATCCAGCTCTTCAGCAGACTTTTTTAGTGTCATCTTTTATTATCTTTTCCAAAATTTTGTACACAGGTATTTTAATAGTATTGATCCAAAGTGAAGTCACTGTGCTCATCAACAAATCAACGTTTCTTACAACCTTTAAGATTCTCTACCTTTAATCAAAGTGAATATAATCATCACTTGCGGCCCTTCTTGATGACATTTGCTCTGTTCTCAGATCGACAGGGGGATGGTGATCTACATCTGCTTCTTTAAAGGAGCCACAGACGACATCTTGCCCAAGATGGGTCAGTGACCTTTCTTAACCTTTTGACCCACATAATTAAACCCTTCACTGAGGTGTTAAACATTGTCTCCTCAGTGTCCACTCTGCTGAATGTACGGCTGTGTGAGTCCGACTCAGGGAAGATGGTGTCGGTGCTGGAGCTCCCGGGCAGCGTGCTGATCGTCCCTCAGGCCACGCTGGGCGGGAAGTCCAAAGGCAGAGCTATGCAGTACCACAACAACATCAGCAAGGAGGACGGGCTGCGGCTGTACGGCAGCTTCGTCTCTCTGTGTGAGAAGGAACTGGCGGCTGCTGCTTCAGCTGAGAGCGGAGCTGAAGTGAAACACGGGACTTATGGGAACAGACAAGTGCTGAAACTGGACACCAACGGACCCTACACACACCTGATGGAGTTCTGACCCGCAGGGAAGACGAGGAGTTGGACTTAATGTTTGAATATTTACCATCAAGGCTGCAGCAGCCATCGATGTATCATGTGATTTATAATTTTGTGATAAAAAAACAAAACACAGATTTGGAGTCTGTTGCTGTTTTTGTGTAAGTAGAAAATAAATAAACATGAATAACACATCCGGGTCAGCAGGGGGCGCTGTGCTGTGTGTCAGGGACCGGAAGTGAGCAGTACTCGGTAAGATTGGGTTACAGCAGTGTTTACAACCTGCGTCAAAACTGCTGCTCGTCCTCAGATCCGTCAGTCTACAGCAATCACACTTCCGGTGAAACGGCTCCCCGCCAAAGTAAAGGCACACAAACCATGGACTACAACGTGAAAGGAGCTGTTTCACAAAAAAAAATTCAAACAGTTATATTCATAGTGTTTTTTTTTTTTAACTGGCTGTGTGATGTATGAGCAGTATGACTATCAAACAAATCATGATTCAATCTCTTATTGTTTTTCCTGCTCTCCTCATATTTGATTACTTCATTATGTTATTATCGCTTCTGCGAAACATGAACCTTTATTTTGAAAATCCTTACCGGAACGTACCGGGCACATGCTAGCTGCTGCTAGCTTAAACCTGCACAACACCAAACGGCACATTTAGCCTCATATTTGAGCTGAAATGTGTTACTTTGCAGCTTTTCTGTGTACATTTGAACACGACACAATGAATCCAGCTGTTTTTAGGAGCAACCCGGTGGAAAATTATCGCAGTTAAACTTGAGCTCTTGTTGAAAGTTGCTGACGGTGTAACGAGGATTTGTGTTGACCGGACGCAGGATGTTCTAAGGTGGGGAGCTGGAAACTTCACACATTTACATTATTAGTTTGTTGCATGAAGATGAGATTCATGATTTTGTGGTTTCAGAACTCTTGTAAAAGTCTGTGTGCATGTCTGTTTTTACAGAAATAGAGAACTGACAGTGGGACAGTCAATCAACCAACCAATCAATCAGTCAGCCAATAATCAATGAATCTTTTGTTTACAAATTCTCATTACTAATGAGGAAGTGTCTGTCAGGTCACTTGAGCTATGTCTTAAAATAGCTTATTTTTACTAAATAACTGTCCAAAACCCAGATGTTTTTACTTTAATGTGGAAAAATATCAGAAAATTATGACTTATTTGCTTATTAGCAATTAAAAGGAGAAGTTTAATGTTATTATTTCATGTTTAACAAACCACCCATTGATTATTTGTTCAAGCTGTCCACGCTGATGTGAAATATTCAAGAGTTTTCTGTAACAAACATGGAGAAAAGAAAGCAAATATGTGACATTCTTACTTGATAATCATCAAACAATTAGTTGAATATCAAGATTGTTATCAGCTGTTTTTTAGAGACTGTTAGTTAATCGATTGAATCATCTTTTCCAGCTTTACTGTGTTGATCAATTTGATTTATACAGCACAAACCTCAGTGGGCTTTACAGTCTCTACAGTGAGCGACATCCTCCAGCAGAAACCTTTTTAACAGGGAGAAAAAAGATGGAGGAAGTACAGAAAGTTAACAGAAGTACAGATATAAGAAGAGATAACAGAGGAGAGCGATGATCCAGCGGAGTGTGTCTTGGTCCATCTGAAGGAGGCCTGAATTAAAAGACTTGCATCAGAGTTAACTGTCTGTGTTTCCTCCGTTACAGATGCCTTCATTCGACCTCATAGATAAGGTCGAGCTTTTTGTGCGGACGGGAACTTTTCAAGTCGGTGCGTCCAAGAGTTCAAAGAAAGTAACCCGAGCTGCCAGCAAACACTTCATCTATAAAGGTATTTCAGAGACGGGGACAGACACACAAAAAGTTCATTACTGACAGATGTGTAAAAAAAATTGGACACCAACTCTGTCTGCATGGTTGAGAGAAAACACAGGAAGTCTGCAGAGTTCAGGTCGAACTTTATTAAAGATCATAATAATCAGTCAGTCGGTCGAATCGCTCACTGATTGTCTTCGTCTTTAGTTTGTCTGTCACTGACTGTGGTTCCTCCCTCCGTCCTCCAGACGGCTGTCTGTGGCGATCCTATCGAGGCCGCCTCCTCCGCGTCGTCAGGAGCGACGAGGAAGTGAGGGAGATCCTGGCCCGTTACCATGACAACAACAACCACGCCGGCCGGTCCCGGGCCGTGAAGGAGATCATGGTTAGTTAAGATGATAAAAGGATCGATGGCGAGCGCGGTGTTGGAAACTGGATCTGTTTCTAATATTCCTCCTCTTCCTCCTCCAGTTGATGTATTACTGGGTTGGAGTGACGGAGGCGGTGAAGAACTGGGTCAGAGCTTGCGCTGTGTGTCAGAGCAAAAGTCCGGCAGAACCTCCCGACCCGCCCGTCCGCTTCTGCCTGGCCTACGGCTGCGATGCCTCCAACTACGTTTACCCCGGGCTCAGCTTCCACAGGTGGATCTCAAACTGTGGATCTTAAATATTCTTAGTTTTGGAGCAGTGGTACTGCGAGGCTCGGCTCAGTTAGTCCACCTCAGTTCTGTTCTGGCTCGGTATTAAAGTGCTCCACACCCCGCAGGTTTCCAAAGGAGGCGGAGAAGAGACGATTGTGGCTGGCGGTGGCTCAGAGGGACGAGGGCTCGCTGCGTATGAACTCCTGCCTCTGCTCGAGACACTTCGAGCCGTCCTGCTTCACGCTGAGCGAGGACGGCCAGCTGACTCTGCCGCCGGACGCCGTGCCCACCATCTTTTCTGTGACGGTGCAGGAGGACGAGGTGACACAGTAACGCTCACCGAGGCAGTTGAAGCTCATCTGAAGGCTTATTTTTGCATCAAGAACATCAGCTTTGAGCTACTGTAGAAGGACAAAACACGAGTTTATTCTTTCAGTCAGTCTCTGATGGAGAGGTGAAGCTCTCACCCTCCCTCTCGCCTCCATCAGTGTAGAGTTTCCACAGTTGTTCCAGTTGTTCCGCTGTTACCTGGAGATAACGACCGGGGAAAACAAAGCCTCTTCCTGTTTTGGTTGTCAGACGGACTCACTCGCTTCCTTTGGGCTGTAATTCGAACCTTTGAGCCTGGAGGCAGTGAAAGAGAGTTAAATGGAACAAGTCTATATGTGAATTGTGATGGAAAAATTCCTTTTCATTATGGGTTGATGAATTTTGAACTATGCAAATGCATGAACACCTAACCTCTGCCCTATATGATTGTAACAGTGTCACGAACCAGCCAAAACTCAGATAGAAAGTCGTCTTCTTGTCTTATGTTTTATGTCTGATAATTTTATGCTTTGCACAGAGTCCCAGGTCATGCGTCATGAAGTTTTAACTTTACGTCTTGTGTCGATGAGAAGCCTGTCTGATTGGGATAGTCGTATGTACGTGTGTGTGTGTGTAGCTTAATCACTGCTGGCACCGAGAGTGCTTGTCTCTTCCCCTGACCTTGTTGATATCTGTGTATAAAATTGTGAACACTCCTTTACTCGGGGCTCATTCACTCAGCTCATGAATTTGACTGTGTGGTGAGTCCATCTGCAGATGGTTGGATTAAACTTACCGAAAAGACAGATCTGACTTTACTCTTTTATTGACAGAAATTTCCACCACAGGATCATGTCTTTGATACGTTACAGTGATTATTAATATGCCTTGCCTCCATTTTTAGTAAATACTGATGCAGCAGTGAAATAGCTGCAGGACAACGACTCCATCCACGTATAAACCTCGCTTTCACTCTGCTCTTCAGGAGCTGGATTCTCCTGACAAACAAACGCTGTTACAGCACAAAGGAAGCTCGTCTGTCGTGCAACCAGAGCAGGAAGAGGCTTTGTTTTCCCCGGTCGCTCTCCCAGGTTAACAACTGTGGAAACTAAAGTAATGTAATAAACAGTAATGATTCAACCTGTTTACTCCAGTAAAGTAACAGAGTTCAGGCTCTGACATGGACTCAGAGCATCAGAGTAAAAAGTTTCCCTCTGAAGGACATTTGTGGTCAAAGCTAACTGAAGCTCACGTCATATTAATAGTATTAAAGTTAAAGGATTTGTCCCAGCTGTTCCTGAGTCCATCGTCATCTGTTTTCAGGTCTCCGTCCCTTCAGATGAGGACTTCCTCCAGTCCAGCACCCTGGAGGACTTCCTGTCCACAGCCGCTGCCGCTGCAGAACCCACAGAACCGACTGACCCGGCCTTCGATCAGTCTGAAACACCCGTGGAGCTGCAGGAGCACCAGTACTCCCTCCCAGCTCCCGATCCCGAGTCCATGGAGACAGTGGAGGAGTACAAGAGGAGGAAGACTATCATCGAGCCGAGCTTCGCCGTCTACAACCAGATCGCCAGGTAGACCTGTGATCACCTGACCGCTTCATCACATGTTCATCTTTCTTTGTTAACGGCAGTTGTGTTGAGAGGTTTTTACTTTGTACTCTGCAGGTATCTGAGCCACAGGATCTTACCTATGCAGAGCAAGCAAAGCAGATTTGCTTTAAAAAGGATGTCCAAGCGCTTCGGCCTGATAGGTGAGAGGACGGAGGGATAAAACACGTCATCACTCACTTTATTTACCTCCTACAGTCCTCAGAGAGACACATTTTAGTATCACGTGAAGATGAAATGTCTTGAGAAACACTTCTCTTGTGTTTCAGATGGAGTGCTGATGTACACACGAGTCTCTCCTCCTCTCAGAGTGCCGCGCAGCAGAGAGGAGGTTTGTGTTGTTTAAAGTCACGATATGCGAGCGGAGCTACCAGGAGGACGAGTTTTTATTAAAGTACCAAAGAGAAAATCATTCGCGGCTCTGACATGCTGACTGAACCATCCGTCCTGCGTTTTGCTTCCAGGTGAACTCGATCCTGAAGCAGTTCCACGACAACCAGGGTCACTACGGTCAGGGAATCTGCCAGCGTCAGATCACAAAGCACTTCTACTGGGCCAGCATGACCCGAGACCTGGCCCGCTGGATCAACAGCTGCAACACCTGCCTGAACAGAACCAAGAGGAAGTGGCTCCGCTGCAGCGTCAACAACTGCACCAACTGCTGCGGCCCGGTGGAGCGAGGCCTGGGCCTCACCTTCCACAGGTACGAGCACAGGTGTCAGAATTCAGAGATAGAGGTTTATATTCTTCTTTTCACTGTATATTCACACATCCTGACCTCCAGGTTTCCTCTTCACAACACGGTCCTGCTGACCCAGTGGTTGAGGGCTGTTGGTCGTCCGAACTGGCACCCACGGCTCCGCTCGTCTATTTGTTCGACCCATTTCACCGAGGACTGTTTCGACCGCAGCGGAGACAAGGTCACCCTCACTGCAGACGCCGTGCCCACGCTGCTGGTGCACGGCGACTCAGCTGTAAGACACAACAGTTACTGACTGTACATCAGATCATCAGATAATGAATCATTAATTAGTCTGTGCTGTTTTAAAAGTCGGGTCTCTCCTCCTCAGACTCCGTCCAGAGGTCCGGCCCAGCCTGCTGTCGGGGAGGAGGTTCGTTTAGATGATCACAAAATGATTCGAGCAGTTTGCAAATTTCAGCCTTTTTACATCCATTTGGACCAGTTTTGTATTTTGACTTCCTGTTTGTGTGTGTGCAGACATATTTTGCCAAGTACGACGCCGTGGAGCTCTACCTGAGCAGACGCATCTATCCGCCTGGACTCAGCTACGTAGAGAAGAACACCTTCAGGAGGTTCTGCAAGAAGTTCGCCATCAAAGGTTTGAACAGAACCACCGTCATCAGGATTATCATTGAACTCCTTTGATACCTACTAACGTGGCCGTGTTCTGGTTCTCCAGACGGCGAGCTCCACATGGTGAGTGAAGATCGGCTGCGTTTGGTTCTGAGGACTCGGCAGCAGGTCGAAGCCGCTCTGGTGGATTATCACAACGAGCTGAACCACCTCGGAGTCAACAAGAGTCTCCGACTGCTCAGCGAAAGGTGAGACGGATAAATCACCTCCGTCAGGATGAGAGGAAACTTTCATTGATCCTGCACTTGATAACACCTGATCTCTGACAGGTATTTCTGGAAGACCATGAAAGCTGATGTGATGCAGTGGGTCAACAGCTGCTCTCAGTGCAGCAGGAAGAAGAAAAGAAAACCAGAAACAGAAGCGGGTCGATCAGAGACGCTCATATCGCCACAGATACACGAGGACGTGGACAGGTGTGTTACAGTCTGCATGGAGGCATCTGGGAGATTAGAGCTGTGCTTCATATTAAATTTCTCTTTCACCTTCTGTCTTTGTCTTCGTGTCGGCAGTGGGAAGGATGACGATGATTGCAGCGATGATGACGAGGATGACGGTGGAGATGTTGGTGAAGGTGCTGTGAGTGTCGCTGGTGAAGAGCAGCAGCCAGAGAATCCGGCGGTCGTAGTGGTGAGTTTCTCTGCTCGTACACCATCGTTAGATCTGAGCCAGATTCATCTCTGTCATCATGTGACACAACACATCTCTCATGTCGATCCCAGGAGAGCTCTTCGTCTTCTCAGCCTGTAACTCCCGTCAACCCTCAGCCCAGAATCCCCATCCTCCTCCATCTGAGAGCTCCCGTCCACTTCCAGCCCAAAACTCCCATAATCCTCCAGCCGAGGACTCCTAACACGCCCTTTGTCGCCAGACTCTGGTCCGTCAACAGAGCGACTCCAAACCTCCAGAAGAGGCCGAACAGCTCTGACGTTCAGCCTGAGAACCAGAACCAGAGCCGCGTCCAGGTTCAGGAGCGTCAGACAGAAACAGGGAGCTCAGACGGCAGCGCCAGAACTCACCACTGCGTCAAAGTCCAGGAGACAAACAAACTCCTCACAGAGTCACATCCTCCACCGGAGCCCACGGCTAAACTTCCACAACCTGCAACCAAGCAGATTCAACCAAGTCACAGCAGAGGGACAAAGACCCAAAAATCAGCTCAGAGTCCAGGTGTCCAGCGCCTGGAGAAGAGAAAGATGGAGCTGGCGGCGGGTTCATCAGCTAAGAGGAGCTCCGGCGGTGGTCTGGAGCCTGTGGTGGCCTCCAGCACCAAACCCTGGCCCGTCTGCACCATCACTCAGTCAGCCCCCACAAAGACAGCTGGACCTCCTCCTGAGGTGGACAGGTACGGCACCAAGAACCGCCTGCTCTCCTTTTATTCAAGTGTTTTGATTGATTTGTAATATTTGTGTGTGTGAGCAGCCCTGCTCTGTTTCGGAGGCCCGGGAGTCTTCAGGCCCGGACCGTCATCCAGCAGTGCAGCACGGCGAAGGTCAAGACCAAACCAGCCGTGGACGGAGCCGACACCGAGTGGGCGGAGGTGAGTCTGTAGATCTGTTTAGATCTGTAGGTTAAAGGAGATTTGATCCACAAAACACACATTTTCCCAAGTGACTGAGATTAAGGATCGACCTGGATCAGAGAGATCTGGGATCAGAACTCTTGATGTTTCAGTCTCGAGCCTCACGTCACTACTCAGCTGTGAGATTTCACATTTTGTGGATTTAGTGGATCTTCTCTGTTCCTCTCTGTCCTCAGATCCAGGAGGGGATAGTCGTCTACGTCTGCTTCTTCCACGGAGCCACTGAGGACGCCACTTACGAGATGGGTGAGGATCATCATATTCGTGTTGCATCATGCACACTGATGTTCAGCGAGTTAAACGGCACCATGAATCCGGCCTCTTTTGCCTTTTTTTCAACAGCCAACAGCCTGATGACCACCAGATTTTTCCGTAAAGACACCGGACACTGCGTCTCCGTTCTCGACCTTCCCGGGAGCGTCTTGTTGATCCCTCAGGACTCCCTGATCGGGGAGCCGGTGCCCAAGAGAAAGATCCAGTACAAGGGCGGCTGCGAGCTGTGGTGGGGCGCACAGCTGTTCTCAAACCTGGTGTCGGCCTGCAGGGAGCTCATGGACGACTCGGCGAAGTGCACGAAGGCCGGCGTGAAGGTGGAGCACGGAGTCTACGGACAGAAACAGGAAGTCGCCCTGAACTCTGTGGAGCCGCTGACGCTGCTGCTGGAGTTCTGAGGTTCTGATCCATGTTCTCGTTTCTACGTCTCCTTATCGAGCTTCTTTTCTGCGAGAAGGTTCTCACGCTCCTGCAGTTAGAGCCACGTTTTAGTTAATTAATGAGAAACATGTCGAGTTTACTAAAACACTTTAGTTACTGTGGAACCAGAGGAACAAAACTAAGGAACTGAAAATCTCCTTTTTTTTTATTTCCTGCAGAATCTGAAGAACCTCGACAGAAGAGCAACAGTTTATAGATTTAGTTTTACACCCGAGGAAAACAAAAGCAACAGCTTCATTTTGTTCTGTCGTCCGACTCTGATGTTTTAATGTTTGAAAAGAAAGAAAAGACCCACAGAGGTGGAAACACGGGTAGAAATGCCAGAATATTTCTCAGTTTGATGGTTATTTATTTCTGCTTTAGAACAAAAACAGGTGGAAAACTTTCAGCAAATTTTATTTCTGTTGTTCTTCAGCGTCAGCGGTCACGTCCTCTTTCTCTTTTTATAGACTGTTTATTTAAAAAACAAGTCGAACATCATCTGGTTCCCTTTCTGACAGTAGATGAAGAGTTTTTGGGTTTTGACTGCTGGTTGGACGACAGAAACTTTATGAAGACGTCACGTTAATCAGCAGATTCATCGATAATGAAGAGAATCGTTTCCTCTCGTGAGCAGATTTTTTTGTTTTCTAATCTAAATTATATTTTAAAAAATGAATTCTGTTAACGGCTTGTTTGTTTCACGCTGAAGACACAAATATATAGTTTCATTTTTAAAACAGCCGCTCACCAGCCAGGAGGAAATGTCGCGTTTGTCAGGAACTATTTTCAGCAGCGGATTGACGCCTGCATGCCGTCTGTTGGGATCGCTTTGTCTTTTGTTCATATTGTTTATATTGTACAGTTAAGAGGAAAAAGCCTCAATATTAAATAACTATTTTTTGTTTAAAAAAATGTGTACTTGTCATTCTTTCAATACTGTGTAATGAGGATAAATTCAACAAGAAGTCACATTGTGAAATTAAACATCTGTGACCTTCCTTCTTTCATTACAGTTCATAATTTGTAAATCTTTAACTTTTGGGAAATAAAGAAAAAAAACATCTTTATTTCCCAAAACATCTGCACAGAACTAAACTGAGTGGATAAAATTAGATCAACTGAACAAGAAATCAAAGTGACGATGAAGAAAAAGGACCAAAAATAAACAATTCATTCTTCTTTTTTAATTTACAATCATTGTTTTTATAAATAATACAACAGAATATTAGAATTTCATTTATTCAGCCAACGAACAAAAGCTTCAACAAACAATAATCACTCTTCAAGTCTTTTTTAACGTTAGTTGAAAAACGCCCTGCATGACTCCAGCTGGTTTCAACAGTCTGAGACAAACGGAAACAAACAAAGCAGAAGAAGAAGAAGAAGCTTTGTTGGGTTCATTCATGAGAAACAAACTCAGGAAAAGGGAATAAAAGGAGAGAAGAACCTGCATTTTAACGGCATTGTGGGAAATAAAACACATTTTACATCCTCAACTACAAAAAAACTGAGAGCACAAACATCGTTTGTTCCAGATTCTCAGTGTGAATATTTGCTGCTTTCAAAACATTCAAATAGAAACTGAAAAAAAAACATTTGGATTCAATGACATGAAAAAAGAAAATGAAAACAGAGACTTGAGAAATAAACTGAACAAATCTAGATAACTTTGTGTTTAATCAACACAACATTGGCAACAGTGCAAAATTACAATAAACTAAAATTAAAATGAACTAAAGCAAAACTGAAACTGTAAAAATACTGAATATTTTCATGTTGGACAAAACAAGCAGTTTAAAAACACCCAGTGAGGCTTTAAAAACCTGACGGGTACAAACCAAATGATTCACTGATTAATCAGTGAAACTACTGAGTTTATTGATCGTTAGCTGCAGCATTTGTTAATATTTATATAAATGTATATTTTAGACAAATCACATCAGTATCAGATTTAAAATTCAACTGATCACTAAAATTTCGAAAGAAAATGAAAATAGGTAGTTTGTCCATAAAATGAGATGTTGGTTGAAACACAAATAAAATACAACAAAACTAGAGATGTTCACACTGTCGTCAGTCTGTGTTCATACAAATCTAAACAGTCCAGGTGCACCAACATGTTTTTGGGAGGAAAGTGGTTCAGAGTTCAGCACAAGTGACAATTAATTTAATGTTAAAGGAAGATATTAATACATGGAGACTTCAACAAATAGGGAGTCGTGAAAATAAAACGTAGTAATAAACGTAAAACAAAGTGTTGCAGCCGAACGACGGAGACGACGAGCTGCTGGTTTCATTTTAGCACCTGTGATTCTAATTTTTGAGACGATGTTTCACTCACGGCAGACGAATTATCATCGAATTATTTTGAGAATCTATTAACTGGTTTAAGTCATATTTAAGAAAAGAGACTCACAGAACATTTGACATTTGAGGACCTCAAACACTGATCAACATCTTCTGACCAAACGACTGATCAAGAACATCATCAACAGATCGATCGACAATGAAAATAATCTTTAGCTGCAACTTGAGAAAATGTTTAACCGTCCGCCATGATGAAGTCAGTATTACGTCTATTTCATTAATTCTGACAGCATCATCGTTTCCCCAGTATTTTGTTCTCTGTTTCTCTTTCAATCGATTCACTGACAAAATTAATCAGCGGTGAATATGAACATTAGTCAGAGGCCCGATCCATCGTTTCTCAGCTCTGTTGGCTCTACAAAATAAAAAAATAAACTAGAATTCACTAAATAACTGATAAATGACACACGTCAGTTCATTTTTCCTCCACTGATGTGAAGATAACATCACTTCTCTACGTGGTTCCAGTTTCTTTTACAACATGTTTAAAATGACCCATGACTGAATGAATGATCTGGCCTCTGTTATCGTCGCTCACGCTCGGACATCGTCGCTGAAGCTCAACAACAACACGTCACACTTCATGAGGAGAACCAGGATTTACATTTCTGTTCATCTTTGCTCCATCCACTCGTTTACTCTGACTGTGTCTGAACTCTCTCACCGGCTGTTTCTCCTCTTTGATAAATCATGTTGCTGAACTCACACACACCCTGTAAACCGGGTCCTTAATGGACTCAAGTGCTTCTTTTTTTAGGGGTCTCAAGCCAAAAATGTCGACTCTGATATTCAGCTCATCGTTTAATAACTCATGTTGAGGCTCTTCTGCCTCTTTAATCCGTCTCTGTGAAGAAAAGCAGCTCCAGCAGCAGCCGTCACTTCAGCTTTCTGATGTCTCTTCCTGCTTCTGTTCCCGCCGCTGTCTTCTTCTCTCCTCGGGGGGAATTAAATCCAATTTCCCAGATCTTCCTCTGCTCAGTCGCCCTCCCACACACAGTCACACTCCCTCAGCGGGTTCCTCTGGCGCATCGTCGTGATCACGTTGATCCTGTTCTCCGACAGCTCTCGCAGCTGGTTGATGAGCTCCTGCACGCAGGGGCTCGGCCACGGGTGACCGTTCAGGTAGTCCCTCAGGATGAACGAGCGCTCCACCAGCAGCTCCAGCTGCACCAGGTGACGCAGCCGGTGGAGGCTCAGCAGGTCTTTCTCCGGTTCTCTACGGAAAAACCTGAGGGACAAAAGAGGACAGGAGGAAAGCTTTTATCATATGTTTACTTTACGCTGAAGAAGCTCACTTTAAAAAGGCACCGTGTCAATCAATCAAACTCAAAACAAAACAAAAGATGGAAGTTTTGTTCACGTTCTGATCTCCTCTCCTGGAAGTTTTAACAACAGGCGACCAAATTAAGCACGTTGTAACTGTAAGAAAAACTATAGATTCCTTCGATCGTTGTTCAAAACACTTGAGATGTAAGTAGAAAACTCAAACCTGCTCGTCTCTGTAACCTCACTGCAAACCTGAAACAACGTCCCGTCTCTCTCACCGTATCCTGAGCGTCCTGAGCTGAGGGAACAACATGGGGATTCGTCTGCAGAGGCTGCCGCTGGATCGGTTCTGCTCGATGTCCAGGTGCTCGAGGCCCGGGACCTTGGGAGCGATGGAGTCCATGTCTTTGAGAGTGATGGCCACACGCAGCGTCAGCCTGTTCACGCTGGACGGGATGGTGGTCGTGTAGACGGCGAGGGAGTTTCCACCTGAGAGGACGTGAAAGGTCACATCAAACATCTGGACTAACAACACATTATCCATTAGTTTCTGATATTTCACTGGCTGTAAAACTACTGATGATGTCACTGATTGTGTATCGCCGGCTCACCGATGATGCTGAGCGTCTCCAGCTGCTGCAGAGGACTCAGCCAGGACGGGAGGCGACACTCGATGCCCTCCCTGATGTACCTGTAGCGGACCGTCAGAGACCTGAGTGACGTCAGGCTCCGCAGGGCGTTCTCTGGCAGGATGGTTTCTGGGTAATCCACCAGCTCCAGGGTGGTGAGAGCCGGGCCGCCGTACCGGGACGATCCTACAGGACAGAGTTCAGGAAACTAGATGACATCATGTGACGCGTCGTGTTGGAGGTCAACAGGCGTCACTGATATCAACAATTTTTGCAGCAAAGAGGAAACTAGTGGAGAAATAAAAGACTCTTTGTTTGGGTAAAAAAAGTTATTTTTGTTGAATTGATTCCTGTAAACATTCTGCAATGAACATTTCTAATGAGTCTTTAGGTTTCTTGGATGTTCAGGACAAATTCCAACCAAATCCAGTGAAAAAGGACTAAACTTTAAAGGAGCATGCTGTTGTTTATATATTTAAGTTAAGGAGCTCAAACATGCAGAACCCTCAGGTAAACACACACACACACACACACACACACAGGTGACAGTCTCACCTGGCTGGTCCGGGTCCGGGGGGCTCAGGTAGTCGTCGGGCAGCGGCTCGGGCGGCTCCCCCCTCATCCCCCAGGACAGGTGCTTGAGCTTCTTCAGGTGGAGCAGCAGGTTGTGGAAGACGCTGCGGGGCACCGGCCTCACCGTGTCCAGCCCGTAGCCCTCCCCCTGCTGGTGGAACAGCAGGTACCGAAGGTTGACCAGGTTCGACACGGTGTTGATGAACTCCACCGTGCAGGTGAGCCGGACGTTACACACGCTCAGGTGAGTCAGCCTGTCCCGCAGCTGCTCGCTCAGGCCCCGCCCCAGCATCGGCTCGTCCCAGGTGGCGTTCCGCACCCCGAACTCCCTCAGGTCCGGGAACCTGCTCAGGTTGTCCAGGTACTTCTCCTTGTACAGCCGACCCCCGTCCACGAACACGATGGCGGTGAGGGAGGGCAGGAACTTGACGAGCCGCCGCCACTCTTTGCGCCGCAGGTGTCGCACCGCCACCCGGGTGAGCTTGCGGTGGCGCAGCGTGTCCCAGAAGCCGTAGGTGTAGCGGCGCAGGTCGGACAGAACCACCGTGTCGGCCCGCCACAGGGACGAGTGGTCGATGAGCTTCTTGAGGTACCTGCAGCAGGTGCGCACCGTGTGCCGCTCCTCCGTGCTCAGGTAGCTGAACACGTACACCCAAACTTCAGGAGGGAGCTGCAGCAGCGCGTCCATCAGTCAGCCGGAGCTCAGGCCGCTTCAGGGGAGCAGAGAGCGGGTCAAAGATCCCCGAACATTCAGACTGGACCAGACCAGAACTTCCACCGTGTTCCAGTCCAGTGTGAAGGCGGCCAGCTGCATTTAAACTGTTGTTATTTAAACTGAGGCGCAGCTAGCTCATCTTACACGGCAGCGGCTGCGACGCGTCGCGCTCTGATGATGTCATTTGTTGTTGAGGCGCGTTTGATAGAAGAAAAATTAAAATACCGATTAAATTTTTAAAAAATTCTTTAAACGAGCAAATGTCAATGTTAGAGCTGGAAAAAGACTAAAAGAAGAGTTCGATTTATTTATTATTTATTTTGTTTCTTTTCTTGTACACATTAGTTTTATTTTATTTTAATATGTTTAATGTTTGACACTATTCCCTGAACACTGAGAACAAAGTAAACTTTTATCCCATTTTAATTTATTATAGTTTAATTTAATACTTTAAACATGTTATTATTATGTCTTTTAATGTCAATGCAACTTCTAAATTAGATAATACATAGAAAATAATAATAATAATAATAATAATAATAATAATAATAATGAATTGTGTTTCATGGCACCTTTCATGGCAAGGTCACCTTACACACACACACACACACACACACACAGCTGCCTGTTCACAGTCGATGCCTGTGATTCAGAATGCAGACAAACAGGTTACCTGTGTGTGTGTGTGTGTGTGTGTGTGTGTGTGTGTGTGTGTGAGGATCAGCGTTGTGCACATTTCACAGGTTTGTCTACACAGTGATTAACATGTTAGTGAAATAATCTATGAACCATATCACCAAATGTTTGGAAATGATTCAGGTGACGTGGACTGACAATCAAATACAACCACAGCTGATCAAATATATTTTTAATCTGTTTCATTTGCTGATGTGAATTAATACATATAAATTAGAAGTAATGAACAAAGGTAGCCCCAGTGATCAGGGAAACAGCAGACAGGTTATCTGTCTACAGGAGGGGTCAAAGGTCATCAGGCAGGTTAGTAGGAGGTGACTGATCAGCCTGAAGTGAACAGGAAGTTCAGACTGAGAATTTCTTTAATGACGTTTTGCAATTTTATTCTTTGAAGAGAAGAATTTCCTGCTTCCACATTTACACCAGTTACTGATGTGTTTTACTCCTTGAATTACATGTGGAGGTGAAAATAAATTACAGTCTCTACGTCCGTCTGGCTGCGAGAGACGACATCACATACGTTTCTTCATCTTCCAAGATCGAGTGAAATATCTTGATGCAAAGATGAAGAAGTGAATCAGGAGGCGAGTGATAGAGGTGCAGGTTGGTGGATTGTGTTCATTTTAAAACAAGCTAGCTGATTCCCCCTGCTTCCAGTTTCTGTGCTACGCTAAGCTAAGCTAACTGGCTGCTAGCTGTTTAACTACTGCTTTAAAAAGGATGAATAGCTATTTTTTTCTGGGCTGAACAACCAATCAAGAGAACTCTCTCATTCTCTCTTTCTCTCTCCTCGCGGCTTTATTCACGAGCCAACCACGACCCGAGACATGACTCCTCTGAGATGTTTCTCCCAATCAGTCTCCTCTCATTTCCTGTCACCTGACTAATAAAGAACAAAAACATCCCCCAAAATACTAAAAATCTGGTAAAGGACAAACTAGAGACAAAGAACTATGTGACAGTTACTTGACACTCAGGGTTCTTAGTCAAGCTGCATGAAAGTTTATGAAAAATGTTAAAAACGAGGAGTTTAGTATGAAAATGTAACCCATCAGGTCCGTGACACCGTCCTGAAGACAGTGTGAGGTTTCAAACACACCCAGAGAGACGAGGAGGAAACGATAACAATCATAGCCCTGCGAGTTCAAACATTCATAGAGATTTCTGTATACTGTACAAGCCTATGGACTTTATTTTTTACACAGCTCGTAAACATCTGGGAGACAAACCGGAGAATTACCAACATATTCATCAGCTTTCTAACTCTCCATCTGCAGCACAGTGTCAGCTCGACCATCCCTTCACCTGACAGAGTCCGTTTGGAATTATTTTGGTGTTTCGTGAGTCTAAATACTCAAAGAGAGACCCAGAAACACTCACAGTCAGTTCAGTAGTCATTCATCTCCTTTCAAAGGCAGATACTGGTGTTTGTTTGAGTTCTTTCACTCCACAAAAACCTTCCTCAGCTTTGTCCATTTAACTCAAATCCTTCTGTTTCTCTTCTACTGCGCTGGCGAGAACGTCAGGACCATCCACCCGATCACGAAGTAGAAGAGGAACACCGGGTAGACCACCAGCGCCTTGCGGTTGGCTGGCTGACTGTCGGCGAGGAAGGCCGTGGAGGCGAAGGTGGACCAGCCGAACGACGCCGTCACCACCACCAGCCGCACGCCGAAGCTGACCGGGCCTGAGCCGCCGACCAGAACGATCCGGCACACGGCCATGGCCACGGTCAGAGGCATGATGCAGTATCCCAACACACACAGGCTCTGGAAGAAGGAGATGGTGCCGCCGAGCAGCTTGGAGTTCAGGGTGATGATGATGGAGCCGAACCAGATGATGACGAAGACCTGAAGGAAAAATATAATTCAGCATGTTAGTGAGGAGGCAGAGGAGAGACTGTTGTTTTCTATAACCAATATTTAAGACAAAAGCATCTTCAGGCTATTTTATGACACTAATACAAGACAGAGACACACGATAATGTCATGGCATCGATTCTGATCATCAATTAATAGTTTAGATTTGTCTTTTTGAATGAAAAAGTACATCTTTGTGTGAGAATTTGCTCCTTTTCTTCATCTTATCAAATACTAAACTTTTGGACTTTGGATCAAATCAAAAGGAGCAATCAGAAAATATTTGCTTGGATTTAGAAAAAATAACAAAAAAATGCTGATATGTATCAGACAGCAATGGAAAATATACACAACCGGCCCTCTGCAAATAATGAAATTACAGCTGATACATATAATTAATAATACAAAGACGAAATGCTTAAGTTGACTTAACATGTGCAGCATCTACACACAGTAGGTGGAGGGATGCACCTTTACAGTTGGCTTGCCAGCAGCAAATTAAGACAGAAGAAGAAGAAGAAGAAGAAGAAGAAGAAGCTGTTGTCTTCAAAGTGGATGACTTCTCAAAAACAGCTTGACAGAAAGATTTCTGCATCAGGCTGCATTAAACTTTTTGTTTAGTTACTTTAAATCATTTTTGAGCACAAACTTCAAACATTTGCTGGTTCCAGATTCCCGTTTTTGTAACAATGGAGAGTCTTTGACTTGTTTAGACAAAAGGAGCAAATTTAAGACGTCAGCTCTGTGGAATAAAGGGGAAACACTACATAGACTATTATAGACTATCAATTGATCGATTAATCGTGAAAATGATCAGTTGATAATTCCCTTGTGACCATGTTCGGGACTCTGGGGGTCCAGAGACAGTTTCCTTCCTGCCTTTTCCCAGATAGTATCCAGCCTTCACCCTGATCACGCTGTCAAATTAATGAAATAATTAAAATTGAGCACCTCAGCGAACTGCGGTCCGCCCTGGTCGTCGCTGTCCGCCGACCCGCCCTGCAGCAGCAGAGCCAGCGTCACGCAGAGCAGCAGCGGGCCCCACAGGTCCCAGTCCCGCAGCAGAGCCGAGCTGCGCTTCGGGTACAGGACGTGGATGAACTTGTTCCCCACCGCCCGCAGGTCCCGCAGGATGGTCTCCTTCACCGGCTCGTCCAGGGTGGAGAACTCGTCATCCCGCCTGGAGGAGCCCATGGGCACGGAGATGTCTCCCTCCACCGGGATGTCCTCTGAGATGGACACATCTGACAGCCCGGCGAACGGTCTGCTGGCCTCGTCCGCTGCCGCCATTTTACTTGAGAGCGAAGAGTTTAACGTGGGTCTTCAGTTATCTCGAGAGCTTAGATGACGCCAACAGAGGCCATTTAATAAAAAGCGAAGTTAGACAACGACTAAAGTCACGACAGCTTCTCTACACCCGTGAATTCTGGTCCAGTTGGTCCAGTTGGTCCGGTGCTGCTGCGCTCTGCTGCTCCACGTCAGCTGAGGATTGTTTACTTCCGCAGGATGTGGGTCACGTACATCCGGGTGGTGCGTTCAGGTACTTATGGTGAACGCGTACAACGTCTTTCTTAAATGAAACACAATTACACATATAATACAAAAGTAAATTAATTCTTCACAACGACTGACACATTTTGCACATGATTGTTACATCTTAAATTTAGAATAATTTCCGTCCCAACACACTTTTTCTGATCGATGAAAACGTTTTTCTGTCGGATTAATGATGTTATTTCCATTCCTATCATATATTCAGTTAATCTATACAAAACTACAAATTAATGCATTTCAAGTTATTGTCATTAGATTAAAGTGGAAGTTGACACAAATAGCGGGGAACAAAGAAAAATATCCGTATGGAATATAGAGTAATACGTATTAACGATGATTACCTTTGTATTTGAAGGCATCAGAAAACCTGGCGAAGACGTCGCCTACTGATGACGCACTAAGCCGTCGACACTCGTTGCTCGTTCGTGTGTTTACATCATGAGAGCGTCCCTTCGCTCACACGTTTCTAGTTAGTTTCATGTGTTAAATGAGTTAAAGTTCATATTTTACGACACATTTTAAATCGTTTTAATGTTTTAAGCAGTCTGAGTGAGCAGCAGTGAGATGGATGAAAGTAGGAAACGGGTGAAATCGGACTGTGAGGAGCTGCTGAGCCGCTTCCAGACCACAGATTCCGTCCGATTCGAGATTTTCTCCAAAATATGGAGGGAAATGAAATTCTCCGAGATTTTCTAGTAAGTCTAACCTAAAAATCTCTCTATTGTCAATCACAATGTTGTTTACTTGCGGATATAAGTCAAGTCATTGGTTATATTGTGGAACAAAATGACTACAAACTTGCGTCCACAAAATAAAAGCACGTGTTACTGTATTCTGCATCGTCTTCTTCTGCTGTAACGTTGCTTCATCATCTCACTTACAAATACAATTTTCAAGCTTTTATCATCCACATCTATCTTTAATTGTTGCTAACAATGTGGTGAGCATTAAAACAGGCGCAATAAACAAAACATACAGGAAATAACATACAATCGTGGAATTAATTGAGTGAAACTGCGATGTGGAGAAAAGAGATCATTCATAATCATGAATCATGGCATTATAAAATAATTTTTAGGTCTAAAAAAAGTTTTATGTTGCAGTGGGAACAAACTGTTGTAACCACTGCTTATTTTCATTTAGATTATTTTTTTGATTAATCGGATTCGTCAGAATCAGAATCATGCTCAGTATTTAACGCAATGTGTCACATGTTGTTGTGTTATCAGCGGCACTGTGGGGCACAAGAAGCGAGCGTTCAGTCAGCTGATCCTGGACACTGCCAGCAGATTCTTCCTGCCTCCGTTCAGCTTCCAGATCAGAGTCGGAGGACTTTATCTGCTGTACAGCTTGTATAAGTGTCAGACTGCCTCGCCACCGGAGCAGGTCAGGAACACACCTACATGTTATGTTGATCATCACATTAAATAAGGTCCTAACTAAATGAAGTGTTCTGTCCTTCTTCAGATCCGCCTGGCGCTGAAGGACTGGGAGGACATTAAGAAGTTTGAGAAGGACGCTGTGGATGCTGAGCACCTTGATGCCGTTTACATCCTGCGACAGCTGATGTTCCAAAAAGCTTTCCACTTCACCGCCATGCCCACATTGGTGAGCACTTACCTTTTATCAGCTCAGAGTCCAGAGTGGGATCCTCTCCTCCTCACTGCCTTCCAGCTCTCCAGCGGTTCTGTCCCAGTTTCCCTCCAGGTCTCCTCCTGGCAGCAGGATTAAGAAGCAGAACAGCCACTTAGTTTACGGTTTCTGTCCTGCTGGCTAACATGCTTCCTCCTCACTTCCCCAGACTCCAGATGAGAAAGAGATGAAGAGACTGAGAAATTATTTTCACCAAATTAGACCCATGTGCTCACTCCAGTGTCTATCTGAGAAGATGTTAATCCATAATATGCACATTGTTTATTTATTTTACAGCTATATATCTGCACATTCTTTCCTACTTACAAACTTACACTCCCCTCTCTCCTCTTTCTGTTTCACCCTTTTTCCTTCATCTCCCTCCTGCCAGCTCGCCTTCAGGAAGAAGAGGAAGCTGGAGAAGTCTCCGTTGTGTGAGGAGTTCCTGGAGCGAGCATCCCGACCTCAGGAGCTGATCAACATCGAGCTGCTGGATGTGAGCAGAGACTCGATAACATCACTGGATCTGAAAGTAGATTTATTTAAAAGTATTTACTTGTTATTTTTCTTTGTGCAGGAGTTGTCCAACATTCATGACCTCTACGACAAGCTGAAGATGTCTGTCACTTCGAAGTCAGAGCAGAATTCCGCTAACCTGATCCGTAAAGACCTGGTGCCGCAGCTGCGCAGCACTGTGGTGGATTTCTACAAGTGGCAGCAAAGGAAGGTGAGACTTTTATAATTGTTAGACAAAATATTTATATGGTTATTTAAATAATTTTACATCTGTGTTCTCTTTGTATATTATGTTCTTTAGTCTTCTCAGGAGGGGACCAATGAAGATGAAGAAAGCGGAGAGGGGACGTCGACTCAGCAGGAGGTGAGTTACACTGCATGTTTTTATCATTGAGTGAACTTTCTTTAAATACTTAAATTAAAGTGTATTACATAAATCCCTTCTGTTTTCACCTGCACCTTCTCTGGAGTTGTAATAATAAGTTTGTCCAGAGGGTGGCGCTGTGGTCTGACAGCCTGTTTTGTGTCCTCAGTGCTCCAAGAGAGCTGATCGTCTCGCCTCCATCAAATCCAAAGCGTACGGACAGGCCACAGAGGTTTGTGTTTCAAGACAGAGATTTTGTTTTACTCTTATTTTTCCGAATAGTTTCTTAATGTGTATCATGTTAAATGTGTTTCTTTTAAAACATCCACATAAACAAAACCACCTGCTTTTCTCAGGCCTGCAAGTCGCGGCGTCATCGTCAGGTGGAGCTGGACGCCACGAGTCACGAGGCTGGACCCTCTCACTCGTCAGGCTACATCAGAATTACTAAACCGTCACTCAAAGCCAGAACCAGGTTAAATGTTCACATCACAGGTAAATCCCTCCCACAGCCTCGTACGAAATAAGTTTATAACTATATAAAAACTCTCCCTGAGTTGAGGAGTAACGCAGGCTGCAATGTTTTCTTCTATTCTGGATGTTTTGTGAAATAATCCTCACTTCTTGTTCTTGTCAGATGACATGCTGACAGACGCCATCGCGACCACTCGGCTCAGTCGTCTCACCGCACTGGACTTTGTTCCTGAAGGTACGCAGTCGGCAGCCACACTGTTAGAAACACTCGCTGAAACAGTTTGCACACAGTTACCTTTTCTGTCTTCCCGAGGAAAGCTGTTGCAGATGCTTCAACCTTAAAACATCTGCACCAAGTTTAATTGCAGTTTCTCTGATGGCTGTCAAAGATTCAGTCCAGACCATCAGACTGACTCGCCACACTGCTTTTTTTAGGCCATAAAACATTTACCAGGATGCATTATTCTAAGCTCAAATAACCTTTTCTCTTAATAGCAACTCAACATCCTCCAAATGTAGTTAATTTTGCTTTTGTTTTTCCTTCATTCAGCAAAACAACGCACAAAAACTCCAAGCCATGAAGAAGACCACAGCTGAGTCGACCTGCGTCCTGAGTGAAGCTGCTGTTTAGTTGAAGTTTGTTTTAAAATGTGGAAAACAACTTTTATCACTCTAATGATGTTTCTGTCATCCTGAATACCAGTTCTGTATCAGAAAATCTGGATGTTTTGACATTTTAAGATGTTTTCATGTATTTTTTATGAATCTTATAGTAACTAGTCCATTTATGAAAAAGGGAGGTTCTGACTGTTCTACAAACTCATAAAAGCTTGTTGAAAATGTCTCCTGTATCTGCCTGTTAGAGCTCTCACAGTAAAGGACGTATAGTTTGTGTCTATATGTACGTTTGACGAAGCTTAGCAGGAATAATGACCACAAACATTTCTCTAATAAAGCTCGTCTTTCTGTGCAGCTTCTACAGTACAAAAGTTTATAATGGATATCTGTTCTGCAGCTTTGTCTCAGTTTTTGTTTATTTTGTTAAAATATTTTATGAAGTTTTGCTGTTTTAAATGAAACTGCTTTTTTTTACAGCTGCTGTTTTCGTCCATCTCTTTCTTGTGTGATATTTGATTCAGCCTGTTTACTGAAGTCTCCACCTCATTTGTGTTTCCATCAGCTTTTATTGTCAATTTATTGTCCCTGTGTTTTATGATTTCACTTAATATTTTGTTTTATTATTTTCTTTTTCCATGGAAAGCAGCTCAGTTAGCCAAGGTAGCCAAGGTTGCCAGCTGTCCTGTTTTCCCAGGATTGTTCTCTTTTTGCATCAGCTACACAACACAAACATAATGTGATAAAACATTTTCTTATTTATGGCAGATCAGAATTTTACATCTCTGACCCCCCTTTGCAATTCCCATGAGCGTGACTGACTCAGAATCAGAACTCCTTTACTGGTCCTGCAAACGGGGATACTTGTGTGTCACAAAAGCCTGAGGACAATTCAGTTTAACAATAAACAATAATAATATATATAATATAATATAGTAAAAAAGTAAGACATAGACTCTTATATACGTAATATATGTGAAGTCATTATTCACATTTAATATCATTCATTTTATAGCAAAAGTACAGAACAGAAATCAATAAGACTTGAGCTGAGGTGTCCAGATTACCTGAATTCACCTGAATACAATATTAAAGTAATGTATCTTGATTACATCGCTTTAGTATTGAAATAATAGCAAATAGAAACCAGAGAAATTAAATATCATTCAAAAGTAACCTTTTATAAATCCTACTAACAATGGTTTATCTGTGTTTGTTCTATTAATATTTATTTTGGCTTCTTTTGACAAGACAGATTGAGAAGTAACAGGAAACAGGATGAATAAAGGACAGCAGCTGGGACTGGAACCCCAGGCGAAGGCAAAATTTCTGAAAATGGAACACCTGTGTTACCACCTGAACTAAACAGTGTTTAGATTTCAGCTGAATCTCAGTGGTTGGATACAGGTAAACCATGCAAAATGGGTCCAGCCCACAGATTTTCTGACGAATCCAGGTGGTGCGCGCCGAAAGGGGCGGTCTCTGTCGTTTCCCGCGCGAAGTTAATGCATTTCCCTCCAAAACTGTAGATTCCTTTATTAATTGCTGAGGGATGCTACTCTGGTCCTGCTCTTCTCTGTGGACACGAACACGGTGAGTAAACTTTTCTGTGCGAATCTGCTTTATGTGTCCAGTTACCTGCTCAGTACAGGTGTATTCATGTCTGTGTGGGAGGTGTACAGATCAGTTATTACTTATTGATCTCAGGTAATAATCCCAGGTGATATTCCTTCAGATGTCGGAGAGCTGCGTTAGCTAAACCAGTTCTGCTTATGTGCAGGTTAAAATGGAGCCAGCCTCACTCTCATGTTGGTGAGATTTGTTTTTGCCTCAAATGTTTCTGAAATAACTCTGAACATGAAGCAGAAGACTTCTCATTAAACTGTTAAATGTTGAGGTAAATTCGGCTGGAACATAATCTTTTAATTACAGCAAATTAAATCGTTATGTTTTGCTCCTGCACCAAACTCCATTGTGATTTTGGTCGCTTTAGCTCTGCTGTGCTTATTACATGAATAATGCACATTTAATTAAAGTTGGTCACTATTTTAAGACAAGTGCTTAGCTTAGGTAAAATCGGCATGAAACTTTTTTTTAAATGTATGTATTTTTTAGAACGGCAAGAGATCTTGTTAGCTAATGTTTGTTACATGATGTTAGCTAGCTAGCTAGCTTTAAAGTTGTTGGAGATGCACTGCAGGGTTTGGGAAACACGTTCGCAGCGGCTCAGCTGCCTTTATTAAGGGGTACTGACACTATAACGAGCTTATAAAGACGTCTGAGTTATTTCATCGTCGTGTTTTTACAGACAGGTTTGCATGTTAGCTAATGTGTGTGTCTGCTGGAGAGTGTTAGCATGACGCCATTATCGTGCTGTGTAATGTTAGCTTGTTAATACTAGAATCATTACAGCTGAATGTGTGAGTACAGCACAGTTAGCTAACAGGCTCCACATTAACAATGTCTCAGTATGTTAGTATGTCAGCATCTATAAAGGTCATTTTGAACAGCTAAAGTAGTTTATACACACAATATGCAGCCTTATTGTAGCTGCACAGAATGCATTCAGTGTGTTTATTTAAATCACTGCAATAACTCCACTGACTTTAAAATCATATTACTTGTGTATGAAGCACGAAATGTTCTCAGGACTTAATACATTTGGTTTACTTTTGGTTTACCTTAAAAAAAAACACATTTGTTAAATCAGATTGTAGTAGATTTTATAGTGCAGAGTGATGTCATGCACATGGTTACAGACTGCTATATTATTCTATATTATGACATGATAATCCTGTAAGAAATCCCCTTTTTGCCAGATGTGTCTGTAATCTTCTTTTTAACTGTTAGAATCAGAATACACACACACACACACACATATATCTGCATGTCATCATGATGTTATACTAAAGTACCTCCTCCTCTCTCCAGGTGAACAGTGGGACTTGTCTTCAGCTTCAGGTGGAACAGCTCTGACCTGTATGGTGATCGAAACAGGAGAGGAGACACACCTGGTCCAACAAGGTCAGTGCAGGGGGCAAAAATTAAAAGCAGAAAGTGTGAGATTTGTCAGTTGCTGTTCATTAATACTCTAGTATCAGTATATTATTCTAGATAGTCGAGTCTCATTCACAGGTCGTTGAATACCAACAGTCACTACAGTGTCACTGTCGGGACACTAGTCTCTCTCCCTCTTTTTCTATTTGTCTTTTTAAAAAAACTAATTAAAAAGGCAAACAAATTTGCAAACAAGCGATGTACAACTCATTTATATATAATATAAATTATATAATTATATTTTATTTAACATGTGTATCTACACTGTTCAGCCACAATATTAAAACAACTGACAAGTGAAGTGATCATTGATCATCTTGTTACAATCAAATGTTCTGCTGGGAAACTTTGACTTCTGTCATTTCTGTGGATTCTCTTTGACAAACACAGCCACCCAAACACCGTTCAGACCAACTGCACCCCCTCATGGCAAAGAACCCAAGGTGTCAAACTGGTCTCCTCATTGTCCAGATCCCAATCCAGTCGATCATCTGTTGGATGCATCAGAACCAACTGCCATCCATGTTGGGGCCCCCATGGATTGTTCTTGGCTCTGACTGCATCCAGTAGAAGCTCAGCTGGATTGAGATCTGGGGAATCTGGAGGTCATGTTGACACCTTGAGCTCTTTCCCACGTTCCTCGGGTCGTTCCTGAGCAGTTTTTGCAGTATTGCAGGCGCGTTGTCCTGCTGGGGGGGCACTGCCACCAAGGAGTGCTGCTGCCATGACGGGGTGCACTTGGTCTGCAGCTGTGTTTGGGTGACTGCTGTTTGTCAAAGAGACATCCACATGAATGCCAGGACTCATGGCTTCACAACCGAACATGACATTGAAACACAATGATCCATGTTTATTCACCTGTCACTGGTTCTAATGTTGTGGCTCTCAGTGTGTACACATGTTAAATACTTTATGAATTAGATTAAATAAATGCATTTAGGCTCTGTAACCAGACTTGTTTATATTTCTTCTCAGTAAAACCAAGACTGGTTAGAATACTTCTACTTCCTTTGAACCCTGTGGGTTTTGAGCTGGAACTTATACGAGTTGAAATAGACAGCTTCACTTATGTAGATTCAACATTAACATTAGCGGCGGCCTGTTTGCCCAGCAGGCCACTAATAAGGGTCGTATTCAGTGGTTCTCATGGTCTCATTCATGGTAGAGGTGCAGCAAACTGAGCTACAAACACCAGCAGAATGACTGGAGACATGTTAATTTCTGGTGGCCTGTGTAAGATTTCTCTTGAGTGGTTGTTAGTTTGTCTATGTCTTTCTGAGTGTGTAAACTATGATGAGCAGAGCCTGGTGTTAACATTGTTGTTCTTATTCATGGTAGAAGTGCAGTGAATTGAGAGCTACAGCATCAGCAGGACTGAGCAGAGACGTGTTGTTTTGGAGGCCTTGTGGTAAAGAGCTTTCTAGGGACAAAAGTTCAATAACAGCATTCCAGTTGTTAGTGGTCTGCCAGGCAAAACTGGTGTTATAATTATAATTTACTGGTTAACTTGAGCGGACTTCAACTATCTTCAATGGCAAATGCCCGAGTGCTGTCCATCGGAGCTGTAAGCAGTGTTTTCCATGAATGGCAGTAGTCAGGCCTTTGATCAGTTGCTGGTATTGGTAATAGCGTATCTTACGAGCCCTCGTGCGATCCCGCCAACTTACAGGTCCCTCATGTTCAGACACCTATGGTTGGTAGAAGCGTGCACATAGTGTGCGTGTTTAGCTTGGGCCTCGGCCTGGCTAGGGACATGCTCAGGGCCACGGTAGAAGCTAGCCTGACGCCACTAAAGCAGCTTGGATCTCTGCCCTCAACTGTCCATGACGATTTCCCTCGCGAGTTCAGTGTGTATGGGCGCGATGCCTTTGCTTGAAGATAATGTTGAACCTCTGTAAGAAAACAAATTAAAAAACAATTGCAGGAATTAATTTTCTTTGCAAACGTGTGCAACAGCATCCTGCTTGATAACACCATGCAGAGATCATTACATGCTGTTACAGGGCCCTCGGCCTTAATGCCCAGCAGACCACTAATAAGGATCCGATTGTGCCGTGGTGAAGTTTTTTGTATAGAAGCAGTTGTTGTGGTCATGTTTATGGTAGAAATGCAATAAATTGATAGCTACAAACAGCTTGAGCGGTTGTTAGTTTGTCTGCGTCCTTCTGATTGTATTGAAGGTTTGTTTTCAGTTAAGGTACATCTCCACTCGAGCGCACAAATGTGCGTTCAGAGAGTGCTTGATAAGCTTTATGAAGCCTTTGAGTTTGTCATGTTGCGAACTGATAGCTAGCTTGAGCGGTTATTAGATTGTCTGCATCCGTCTGAGTGTATTGAAGGTTTGTTTTCAGTGCAGGTACGTCTCCACTCGAGCGCACAAATGTGCTTTCAGGGAGTGCTTGATAAGCTTATTGAAGCCTTGGAGGTTGTTGTTTTGCTGGAGAGACATCGTGGTATAAAGCTTTTCAGGCTAACATTGTTAGCTGAACTATATTGAGCGCAGTAAGCTACGACAACCAGTTCACCACCGTAGAGTTCTAGGCCCAAAAGTTCAGTAACAGTGATCCAGTTGTTAGTGTTCTGCCAGGCAAACCTGGTTGTCAGGCTTGGGTGAACCGACCAACCAGAGCAGACTGAGGCCTCACCTCAAAACCCACAGGATTCAGGGAGTGTTTTTACAGCTACTGGATATAAAAAAAAATATCTATCTTGAAAAAAAATGTCTATGAAATACAAGTCTTATCACTATTAACAACTCGACTCTCTCTGAGTCCTGTTAATAGCCCACAAAGTGTGTTATTTGACGACCTTAGAATGAGACTCAAAAATCAGCTGTCTTTCTACAGAATTGCTTTATTAGTATACTGACATCATTAAATCAATTGATTAATAACTGTCCTCCATAATGCAGGACACTGGCTTGTCTCACATTTCCTCTCTCAGATCTCAACTTTCTGCTTTTAATGCTGATTAACTTAATCTATAATAATACATCATGTTTGATCAGCAAATATTTAATATTGATGCCATGAATCTGCAAAGTAACTAATACTTAAAGCTGTTAGACAAAATGCAGAGAAAGTATGAATAATATAGTTAAAAACTCAATTATGCAAAATATGAAAAGTATTTAACATGTATATCTTCACTGTTCAGCCACAACATTAAAACAACTGACAAGTGAAGTGAGCATTGACCATTTTGTTACAATCAAATGTTCTGCTGGGAAACTTTGAGTTCTGTCATTTCTGTGGATTCTCTTTGACAAACACCAGCCACCCAAACACCGTTCAGACCAACTGCACCCCCTCATGGCAAAGAACCCACGGTGTGAAACTGGCCTCCTCATTGTCCAGATCCCAATCCAGCTGAACATCTGTTGGATGCATCAGAACCAACTACCATCCATGTTGGGGCCCCCATGGATTGTTCTTGGCTCTGACTGCATCCAGTGGAAGCTCAGCTGGATTGAGATCTGGGGAATCTGGAGGTCAGGTTGACACCTTGAGCTCTTTCCCACGTTCCTCGGGTCGTTCCCGAGCAGTTTTTGCAGCGTTGCAGGCGCGTTGTCCTGCTGGGGGGGCACTGCCACCAAGGAGTGCTGCTGCCATGACGGGGTGCACTTGTTCTGCAGCTGTGTTTGGGTGACTGCTGTTTGTCAAAGAGACATCCACACGAATGCCAGGACTCATGGCTTCACAACCGAACATGACATTGAAACACAATGATCCATGTTTATTCACCTGTCACTGGTTCTAATGTTGATGCTCTCAGTGTGTACACATGTTAAATGCTTTATGAATTAGATTAAATAAATGCATTTAGGCTCTGTAACCAGACTTGTTTATATTTCCTCTCAGTAAAACAAAACCTGTAAATGTTCAAATTTACTTCCCATTAAATTAAATTAAAACTCCATTCAAATAAATTATCAAAAGTGATTTCAGGTTAAATACAACTGAGTGAGGGCCTCAAACCTCCACACGGCGACTCAAAACTCATCAAAAATAGGTCCAGGTCTCTTTGTGGAGGACAAACAACTACCACAAACACAAAACTTCCACAAACAAAACCTCTAAAAACAATAAAACCTGCACAAACACACAAAACCTCTGAAAACAATAAAACCTGCACAAACACACAAAACCTCTAAAAACAATAAAACATGCACAAACACACAAAACCTCTAAAAACAATAAAACATGCACAAACACACAAAACCTCTTAAAATAAACACAAACTCTTTAAACAAAAACCTCTAAAAACAAACAAAAATATCTAAAAACAAACAGACAAAACCTCTTAAAAAAAACTCTTAAACAAACAAAAACCTTAAAACAAATGCACAAAACCTCTAAAAAAAACCAAAAACCTCTAAAAACAAACAGACAAAACCTCTTAAAAAAACTCTTAAAGCAAACAAAAACCTTAAAACAAATGCACAAAACCTCTAAAAACAAACAAAAACCTCTAAAAACAAACAAATGAAATCTCCAGAAACAAACAAACAAACATAAAAAGACACCACCTCCACAAAGAGACATCAAACTACCACTGCTCTTCTTTATTTTCCTGCAGGTGACAGACGAACAAGACGAGCCGCCACAGGAGCCTGAAGCAGGAAATCTGAGTATCTGTCTTCGGATGAAACTCCTTCAGGTCGTGCAGTTGTCTGTTGATTTTGGTTTCACATTTGTTTTAACACAATAAAACCTTTTTTTGAATTACACTCTGTTGTGGTATTAATTCTGATTTTTAAATGTTGAGTCTTTTGATAGAGTCCAATGTCTCTTCTGAGTGACACTGTCAAAGCTTTAACTATATTCAATATATACATTGTCTTTCTGCAATGGTGACCAGGGCTTCCATTACCTTCATTATCTATTCCTATTTTGGGAATGACTGATTTACAAACCATGTGTTGTTTACAGTTTTTCTTGATTGCTTTGATGCAGCAGTCAACTGAAACTCCCCATTTACAGTCAGAGGCAGAAACAGTGGTGCTCATGCTCAAAATGACACATTTTGTTTGCAAAAGGCTCTAACTGTGCCAAAACAACAACAATTTTGCCTTCAAACAACACAACTTGTAAGAGTGTATGAGCTCTTCCAATCAACCATTACACAGTGGCCAACAAAAGACAAAATCCAGCACTCAGTGCGAATCAGTGCACCTTCTTGCAAAGAATTGGATCCAGAATCAGAGATGCTTTGATGCAAATTTTATCGAATCCATTGACTCTTTTTTCAAACTGTGGCTGAAAAGTCAAATACTGTAAATATTACATTTCTGCAGCTTCACAGCAAGCGTTTCCCTGAACAACTGACGTAGCCGGGGACTTGTTTTAAAATGTAGAAAAGAAGATAAAGATAAAATCTATTACAGTAAAGTATAAAAATCTATTACTGTAGAATATAAAAATCTATTACAGTAAAGTATAAAAATCTATTACTGTAGAATATAAAAATCTATTACTGTAGAATATAAAAATCTATTACCGTGGAGTATAAGAAACTATTGATACTCAGTCTGTCTTGACGATGGGGCCACATGGCCTCATCCACATCACATTCAGTATCCTCTTTGTAATGCACCGAGGGAAAAATCCTCTTCTTGCCTCATCCAACCTTGACATTCCTCTGCACCTATTTCTCACTCTCATCTGCCTCAGACTCTTTCGATCCATGTTGGTGAAGAACAACACAGACGCTGCACCTTTTAAGGCCTGCAGACTGACTGCTCATTGAAGATTTGTGTGAAGGAGTGTCAAACAGGTGCTTCAGTGATTTCATACTGATGTCGGTAGTTTCTAATAGTTAGGAACAGATGCTTTGGTTACCATAGCTAAAACAATGGAGTGTGGACTGTCTGAATGACATCCATGTTAACTGTTCTGCAAAAGGGTGGAGAAAATGAGTCAACCCAATGAGAAAAGATTAACACGAGGTGTCTTGTGCTCTGCTCAGACAGTGATGATGAAAACCGAGTGGATCCCAGTTTCTTTCAGCAGGTCAAAGCAATCAAGAAAAACGGCAATACTGTCTGAGCAGGTGAGCCTCTCTCCATCTCTTGTCGCATTAATGAAGTGAGAGGTTTATGACGTTGTACCAGCAGCTGATATGAAATATACCTGAAGTGCTGCCTGTAGTATCACCTAGCAGAAAGACAAAGGGTCATTTTGAGCAGCTTGAGTAGTTTACATGCTCATCATGCTGCCTCACTGTGGTCTGCACACAATGGTTTCTGTGTGTTTGTCTCAGTTCTGGTTTAATGTGCGTTTTAAGTCACTGCGCCGACTCCCTGTTTGTCAAAAGATAGATTTTAAAATCCTATTTCTGGTCTGTGAAGCACTAAATGTTCTCAGGACTGAACACATTTGGTTGACTTGTACGGGGGATCAGGACGGTTATTTAAAATGTTTGTTCTGATACAGTTACGCATTTAAAGAATTAGTCAGTAACATAATCGAGGTAAAACTGTCTGCTCATAAACCAGAGAATGAAACTGTGTTCACTGTGGCTTTCAAATAAGTTAATTAATTTAATGCATTTTTTAATGTCTTAATGTTTTAGTTTTGATTAATTTCTGTGTCTCTGAATGGACTGAATTCTATATAAATAAACGTGCTTAAGTAAGGTTTTAGTTGACTTAAGGTTTTTACATCTCAACCTGTAGATCTCTAAAGCTTGTTTGAAACTGAGTACTTATTAATATAAAAGAGAAATCAGGACCTGAAATAAATCCAAAAGGTGCTTCAGTCAGGATAGTTTACAGGCTCGCAACTGTCATTGTCAGATTTTTCTCTGAATGCTTTTTTTCCACTCTCTTCTGTCAGCGAATTCAGTCCAAGCCTGAAGAATTAACTTACAATTTCATTAATTAAAACATGCAATTTTCACAGAAGTACCTCAGCATGTCAACTTTCCACAAGAATCAGCAGTTCTGCTAAGCTAGGTGAGTTAGCTTACGAAATAAAAGTCTATAACCGACTGGTTACCTGCTTTTAATCACTGTTTGACTTAACTAAAGTCCTGGGATGAATTTCAATTACAGTTTCATATATGTAATTAAATTTGAGCTTAATTAGCCGAGGCTAGCCATGTGGCAGTCTCATGAGCAAGCTAACGTCACCTAGCTTAAACTGGATTTAACTGCTTAGTTTTTGGATGTTTTCTTTGTCACTTACACACATACACACACGTATTAATGCGTATTTTATGTCAAAAGAAATACCAGCAGGTATTAAACAAGTCAGATATTCGTATTTTTACGACATTGTGGCTAAAAGTTTAGCATTAGCTACATTAGCCTTAGCTTATTGATGGACGCATGAGATGTTCAAGGACCGGGAGGCTGTTCGTGAAAGGTAAACATTCGCCTAGTCCTTCTTAAATTGGCTCAATTTGTGCAAATTATGTCCCGTATTTAAGCACATATAGCTAAATCAACCGATAAAATAATAACGTGACTTTTAAATCAACACATTTTTGAAAATGAGATGAACGTAAACCGATGACATGTCGATTTTTCCCACAGCCCGTGAAGGCGCCTCCGTGCACCGCTGTGTGGCTGCGGATCTGCGGGGTCTGGAGGATGAGGAGCGGCGGGGACGCTGCTGCCTCCGCTCCGTCCATCACACACTCGGTCCTGCTGTCGGTGTGAGGGAACCAGCCGCAGCCATGGCCTCCGACAGTAAGTAACGACCGTCTGCTCACCGTGTGTCCGCCTCTGAGCGTGTCTTTTCCCGTGTCAGTGCCGGTGATGGACGCTGTTTTCAGGCTCTGATGTGGGGATTGGCTGGCTGAGCGGCAGGATGTGTAGGCCAATTATTCTGTTACACCAAATATTATTATTTTTCAGCATTTTAGCCATAATTATATATATATATATATATATATATATATATATATATATATATATATATATATATATAGATATATTTCCTTGCCTATATAATCCTCAAATTAAGGATCTATGCATGATATTCCTCCTGTACTCCTGCAGGGGCTCTGACTGTATTAGACTCACTGGAGAGTTGATAGTTGCCTCATCATGGCCACTTCATGGAAACCTATCTCTGTTTCTCCTCTAGCACAATGATAATATCCAGGTTTGAATTATTTTAAGACCTCCCCAGTGTGCTGTTTTATAACATCCTCCAGGCCTGACTCCATTTTGAGTTTAAAGGGACCCTGTGGTGTCTTTCACTGCATTTATTATCATTAATAATCTGCCTTAACCTTCCACAAACCCGAAATTATATCACTTTTTATTTATATATATATATACATTCTCGTTACTGTTCAAATTTTTTAAAGCCAGCAATGTGCATTTAGTATTAGCCTATCAAATAACCTTAAAGTATTTCACATTTACAATATATATTATGGGCATTTTGCAAAGGTTTTAAAGCCAACAGATGACATTTAGTGTTATGTCTTTAAAAAACACATTTAACATATATATTCTTGCCATTTTTCAGCATTTTCACAGCCAGTAATGCACATTTAGTGTCACCCTTTCAACAGAAAGTATTCATAACCACAAGCTCTTCAGAACTTCTTGGATTCACATATTTGATCAGTAATCGTAACAGTTTTTGGTTTTCAGAAACTAACATCAGATTGAAGTTGTTGGTAAATAACGTGCAGTATCTCCCTGCCGTTGTCATTCAAGTCAGTCGAGCTAAAAAAAGACTTTGCAGCATGTGAACATCAGGCGTGTGAATGTAGTGAAATGTCTAAAATAAAGAAAGGAAAGCCAGAGAGGCGCTGATCCATCTCTCAACCAGAGGAGAGTCTGCAGGAAGAGAGAGTTCAGACTTGGTGTTAGCGACTGTCCTGAGTGATCCGATCACAGGTGGACGGCTCTGCGTTCAGGTGTGAATCCCCCCAAGAAGACGGATAAAGGACACATGTGAGATTCAGACCACAGAAGAACAAGATGACGAATAACAAATCGAAGAAGAAGAAGCCACAACAACAGGCGGAACTGTTGAACGAAAAACCACAGCATCACCAGACTGCCTTAACAAATCGCTTGATTTTAGGAGTTGTTGAGTGAGAAGAAACTTAATAAATGCTGTGAAACGACTACAACAGATTCCAAATCATCTGTGCGTTCTTGTAGATTCAGCATTAAAACTGATTGAACATTAAAACATTAAATTGTTCCTTTCTGATTTGCCTCACCACGACATCATTGTGCAGACAGGTGAAGTGGGATGTAGGTGTGTTGGTCAGAAGGACAGCGAGGTGTGACGACAGGCAGGTAAACAGAAGATTAAACGCTCTGATTCCACTAAAACGAGCTGATTCTCCCATAAAATGTTGCTGTTTAAAAACGCTGGTGTGACTGTAGCTTTACGTCTGTAGTACAAAAATAAATCACGACACCACAAGTAAACACCGTCGTTGCTGAGAGGAGATGCAGAGCAGCTTCAGAGATCTCCTCAGCGCGCTCCATTAAACTGTAGGAAGCAGTCAGCCATGTCTGTGTTGCTGTTTCTGGTTATTGTGGCCTACTTACAGGCTGATTCGATTTCTAATTCATGGCTCTCTCCTCCCCTCTGTGGGCTCAGACTGCTGGCTCTCAGTCGAGACTCATGAGTAATATTTAATGCTGGTGTGTGTGTGTGTGTGTGTGTGTGTGTGTGTGTGTGTGTGTGTGTGTGTGAGATATTCGCTGTGTCAGGAAATTGAAATCCGTGTGTGTTCCTGTTTATTTGAGGTCTGGGGCCCGTTGATGGAGCTGACTGACGGGAAATCAGACGCATTTCACTTTCACTTTCCTCTGCAGGAGGATCAGAATCTCATAAAGATTTCTCAGAGGTGTTTAGTGAAAATTGCGATGGGTGAAGTTATTCGTGAGCATTATAACTCCCCAACCAGCTGACACACACTAAACACTGATGATGAGCGACAAGAGGCGAAAAACAAGCTGAGGAAACGTTTCTGGGGAGCGTTAAAGGTCTTCAGCATCTGTTGTTTGTGTTTTCCAGCACAGTCTGAAAACCAAAATCGAACATGAACCTATAAGTTTAAGAAAAAGACATTTTAAAGTTCTCAACTTCACAAGCTAACAACAAAAAGCTAAACAACAAAAGCTGACAGAGACAGTGTCCAACATTTACTTCTACTTTGATTATTCTGCTGATTATTCTCATGATTAATCGTTTAGTTTGAAAACCGTCTCGCTTCTTCAGTCCAAAACTCAAAGACTCCTCATTTACTGCCATAAAGGACAAAGAAAAGCAGCGAATCGTCACATTTTAGAGGCTGAAACCAGCTCATCTTTGATATTTATGTTTAAAAATTGAATTAAACTCTTATCCAGATGTTGGGTATAATTTTCTTTATCAACTAATCGTTGCTGCTCTCGTCAAAAGATTTCATTGAGATCAAGAATTTGTACATATAAGACGCTAAGACTTTGCACTTATTGTCTTCCCACTCGTGTTCCTGATTTTGGAAATTGTAGTTTTGAAATCAAAGATCTAATTTGATCAGTTGTGGCCTTTGCTGTCCGACTCTGCAGTGTGTGGCGGGCGACTCTCCACCTTCCTCTGGGTTTGTTGTGTCTCGATGGTGTTCAGGAAGAGACGTCCGCCTCGCCCAGAGGGAGGCAGGAAAGCTGCGTTGATTGATGGTTTGTACAGAACACAGAACTGATCCGACTGGAGAACAGAGGGATGAAGGAGAATGTTTAGGAAGACCAGACTCAAGTTTGTTCTCTTGGGAGTTTAAAAGAGGAGAAGAAGAAGAAGGAGGTGAAGACATGAGCAGCGAAGGAACTAATGAGACGACGAGGTCGAGGGGCAAATGTGAGCGTTACATTTTACTGTCTTGTTGCTGAAAACTCAGTAATTCAGCCTAATTTCTTGTTTAAAGTCTTGATTGTTTGGTTTCACCTGCTGTTAACTTTGAGGGAATTCTTGACGATACTGAGGCAGAAGCTTGATTCAGATTTGGGCTCTTTTGATATCGTTGTGTCAGGTTACTTGAGCTGTGTGATGCTTCAGGTACGTCTGTGATCTAATTAGGAACTATTAGACATTAAGATTTAAAGGATGAATCCAGTGTAATTCAGGATTTATGGGTTCAAATGTTCAGCAATGTTCCCCTGTTGTACTGCTGCAATTCAGCCTTTTAACCAGCAGGTGGCGTCTCAACATCAGTTCTGTAAAGCTTTGTTTTGTGGTGCTGGAGCTGAAAGTGCTCAGGACTCCTAAAGTCATTATTTGTGTTTCAGTGTGGCTGAAAGCTGGCAGATAGTTTGATGCTGAGTTCACTTCCTGTCAGCTTTGACACTTCAGACTGTGACATGATGTGTTTTAAACTTCTTCCTCGACAAGTAACACTGTGCCAGTATGTACAATTTCAATATCTTAAGGTAAAGAACAGATACTGTATGGAGTCATGAAATTATATTAATTATATGATATTATACACAGATTTACAAAATGGATCTTAACAATAACTTAAAGATATGTTCTGAAGTTTTATTAAGGAAACACTTGCAAAAGACAGAATTCACTGTCTGCTTCAATTTGGATTGAATAAATTCAGTCCAAATATTAAAAGTAAAGCTAAATAAATGTTTTTAAATGTGAGTCACAGTCGTTCCTGTCTGCAGTGGTTTACTGTCAAGGCAACGTTTCCTTGTGTGATTTTCTTTTGTTGTCTTCTGGTGAAATTTGTGGAAATGAAACCAACATCACTGTGTTGCTCTGCTAGAGCTCAATGATTATTTATTTTCCCTAAATCACATTTATATTGGATTCATGTATTTATGTGCCAGTACAAGTTTAGCTGTCAAAAATGTTAACATCGTACGGAGAGCGAAAAGATGATTTTGATATGTAGATGATTTATTGTTGATATTTTACAGTTTCTGCACTGATGCAGGACTTTAAGAACGTTTTCCTACACGTGCTTTGTTTTTAGTTGCTAGCCAGATAGCTAGCTAATACACCAGCTAGCAGCTTAGCTGTGACCGGGCCGTGGATGTATCATCAGATGTCACCGATTCAGTCCAGTGAGAATCGCTCGCCTGGTGCGTCCACCAGAAAAGTTTCTTGCTTCCAGGCGTCATGATGCATTTTGAAGTAGAAGCGTGTCCAGGTGTTATTGTACCTCCATGGACTGAGCTCGATGGAGGACACAGTACAACAGACAGATTACTCTTGAACGTGTTCTGACTTTGCAGATGCGTCGCTTATTAAAGGATTGATATAATAAACACATTATCAGCGAGGTGATATGTGTCTGACTTTATGAAAGCCGCCTGATTTTGGCACCTGACTGTGAACTCGCTGAACAGTAACTGGGAGTTTTAATACTTTGTACTTTGAGCTTCTCTCTCCTTCTTAGTCATCATCTCTTCATCTCAACCCTGAAACGCTCTCGTCCTCCTGGCCAATCAGGACGAACAGACAGACAGCGCCATGGTAACATGAGACCTTCTCACATGTGGGTGGGAAAAGACACACTCATTATACCTTAATAGAGCCACTGGGCTGTTTCCAGGGAAACTATGATGTTCAGGTGTGTGTGTGTGTGTGTGTGTGTGTGTGTGTGTGTGTGTGTGTGTGTGTGTGTGTGTGTGTGGATTTGAATCAGACATGATGTTTCTGGGTTGATTCGACCTCCCGGCCCGACAACAACAACAACAGCTCGGCTGCTTGTGTGTTAAGTTCAGCGAGGTCAGTGAACGTCACATGTCGGCTCTGGAGGATTTTGTAACAGATGCAGGTGCGATCAGACGTCTCAGGGTTGATACGGGTTTCTTTACCCAACGTCTCATTAACAACTGGTGTCTGTGCTTAAACAGAAGACAGAAGAAGACTCCGACTGAGTCAGGCATCATGTTTTTACATCTTACGTGTATTTGGCGTGATCTTAATGGTTGTGAAGATCCTCTGATCCTCTAATTCACAGAAACGTTAATACGCTTGAGGTGGTTTGTTTATTTTCCATCTCTGACGTTGTGAACATTCAGCTCATGTGACTGATCAGCTGTTTCCACTGTCTGCATCATCATCACTGCATTTCTTCATCGTCTCCGGCCAGCGTGCGACACGGCCGATGTTTGCTGACGTGCAAGAACAATTACAGCGACAATTACTTGTTGAAAGTGGTTCCTGAAGACCTCGCTCCATATTGTCTCCTGATTTGTCCACATCAACACCGCGTCGTCTACTACTCAGTAGATTCACATTTTCATTCCTTATATTTTTTGTGAACTTTCAGAAGTTTGCTGAATATTCGCTTGACATTGAAACACGTAAAGTGTCGATGGAGAGAGGCGATGAGAAATACTCATTAATGCTCAGAAATTTAAAGCCAATAGACCAACATCGATGTTAGTTTCTCCAAAATCACATCAGTTTTAGCTTCTTCAGTTTTGGTTTGAGCCTCTCAGTTTTGTCATTTCAGTCAAACCTCACAACAATTATTATTAATTGAAGACAGGATCTATGCCATCCTAAATTATTGTAAAATAAAATAGGATGTTTTTCTAAATGCAGCGTGGAAAAATGTTTCTGTAACACAGAAAATATGAGGCTAAATGTTTCCCGGTCGTGTTGCACTGTCATTCAAAAACCTGAAGGGAAGAAGAAGAATCATCTTCTCAGCATCCAACCCTGTGATAACAGGAGAACGTCATTGTTTTTGGAAAACCTTTTGTTTTTCACACCCACAGCGCACAGATGAGCGTTTTCAGATCTTTCTGTGGGAGTGAAAAACGGCTGGTTCAGCGAGGATGGGAGGACGAAAACAAAGAGCAGAAAAACAAGTTTCAAAATCAGCACGAAAACACAAGATTTATTACGACAGAGGAGAAATCCTGGCCTCTGCATTCATCACACAAACACTGAGGACCGTCAGCTGTGTGTTGTAGTAATGATCTGTCACACAGGTCCTGAAACTAATTACCTACATTAATGTGACCTTACAGCGAACTGACAGAGACGGCAGGGGCTCCTTGTTATTCATCACTGAAAGAGAAGAAAGAGGAAACTACAAAGCATCTGATGCGTCCTCCTCACCATCGCTCATATCTCTCGTTAATGAGCGCTAACAACATGGCCTCCGACGCTGCTGCTGCTTCTTCTTCTTCTTCTTCTTCTGCCTTTTCTTTTTTTTTCCATCTTAATCTAACGCTCACATCAAAGTGCTCCTCTTTTCTCCTCTGGAGCTTCTCACTTCAAAGCCGGGGTGGAAAAGTCAGCAGCTGCATAATAATGAGGGGATAAGGATTTAGTATTCACACACACACACACACACAAACAACCTTTCACAACCGAGTCTGATTAGCGATTGTGAGATATTTATGCTTCGATCTCTGCGTCTCATTAGCCTGATCCGATGCGTCTCATTGACTTCTGGGTCACATCGCCTCCTTAATCCTCGTTTGTATGTTAATTCATTAAGTTTCGCCTTTAATACGTTTTCACGTTCGACAAACTGTTTCATCAATACTCTCTGTTTTATCTCCAGCTGACTCCCCGCTGGTTGCATTCATTAAATTCACCTCTCACAGAGATTAGTTCAGATTAAAATGATATAATCTGATGTAAATATCGTTATCTATGAGCGAAGGAATGAAAACTGATCAAACTGAAACAAATTCTGCTTTTAAGTCCCGAACAAAACAAAGTAATCGTTCTGTTGATCATCACGAGTGTCACTGAAACTTCAGGAATCATCGTCTCTCTTCATCCCTCCGCCTGGAATATTAAAAATAAATCCTGTTTTGAAACGTAGAGATGGACAGATGATCAGTTGGATGATTTCTTTACGGATGTTTTGATCCAACACGTTGACGTGGCGTGCGTGGGACTGTAGTAAGAGCGATACTTGGCATTTAAAGAGTTTGGAGGGTGTTGTTTGATTTATTCTCCTTTCCAAAAAAAAAAAAAACAGAAAAGAGTAAAAGAGAAAATGTTCTTTCTGTCAATATAAGTTACTGATGTCAGCAGACCTGCGTGTCGGTCCAGAGAGATGCTGTGTTGGACTCTCTGCTCAGTGTTTGTGTTGAGACGTGTGTCCAAGCCTGTTTGTGGAAGTTAAACATAGATTGAGTGAAAATTTTAATTTGTGACCAAAGTAAAACCTGCAGAACTGACAAACATTTCACTAAAATGTTGCTAAGCCAAAGCTGTAAAGCTCTAAAAAGACGTTGAACAAGTAAACATCTAAATATTTGCATGCTAATATTAGCATTTAGCATTGAGGTGTTGAAACAGACTGGTTCTGATGATAACTGTGATCATGTGACCATCAGTTCAGGTAGATATTGTGATGATATCGTCATTGTGACATCTGATATTGTAACAAACTTAATTTAGCTAAATTTTTAGAATTAAAGTTGAATAATAAATGCCAGTGTTGGGTTTTGTGGCTTGTTTTTGCTGATGTTTGTATCCAAGGTTGGAAACGGTTTGTTTTTCTGGTGCCTCCTCTGAATAGTGTTTTATATTTTCGAAAGATTTCAGCAAGTAAAAATAAAACAAAATCCTCTTCCAGCCCCTCTAATGTGTAGATGTGATGCTTTTCCTGTTTTTCTCTGGCTGTAAATTGAATTTCAGTTGGGTTTTTGATTGTAGGGACAAAGATAGCTGTTTGAAGACGTCACCTTGTGTGCCGGGAAGTTGTGATGTGCATTTAGAAGAGTGGCTGCGGTTATTTATGTGTTAGAGAGAGCCGAGCAAACAGGGATCTCTGAAGTGTGTTCATGTTTGAGTCCTGTGTCTGTGTGTGTGTGTGTGTGTGTGTGTGTGTGTGTGTGTGTGTGTGTGTGTGTGTGTGTGCAGCAGGTGTGAGGCCAGACCTTGACCCGGGGTTTCTTCCTGTCCATCTGGATGCAGACAGTAGGAGGCTCTGAGCCTCCAACACTGAGCTCAGTGTCCGACCGTCAGAGCAGCTGAGAGGGAAACTCCAGTTTTACGGCGGCACCCGAACACACCGTCCAAACATTTACTGTCGTGCTGTGTTCACTCCTGCAGGGGGTTTCAGTTTGTAAATTAATTCACAGACTTTATAACCGTTTGAAGTCACAGCTTCAGATACATTTTAGATTGTTGTGGAAAAGTTATTTCAGTTTGTGTTTCAGTCGATATTTTAGCCCACGGTGCTCCGTTGCATCGCAAAACAAGTTAGTGTTAACCTTTTTGCTTTGTCAGATATATCTAGTACATGTAGTAGAGTGTAAAACAGACATTATTTAAGCATGTTAGCTTGTTAGAGAGCTGCTGTGATGACTTCATACAGTTGTGGTGAACGTCTTAGCAAACTTGACATTATTTACAGATCCAGCAGACACACAGCAACATTTCTTCAGAGAGGTGTCAAGTCAAATATTCACTCTCTTTCAGTCACAACCAAATATATCTGTGTCTTTAGCTGCTGAACGCCTCACCAGCTAACTGTGGTTTATCAGAGTGTGTTTGATAAAAACAGTCACCTGCTGCTGCTGGTAAACAGGTTAATCACAGAGCTGAGACTCGACCCAACAGTAAATGTGCCATAAAACCAAAAACAGAAGCTATAAGAGGCTAAAATGGTCGACCCAAACGCCAGAATCAATGCTAACTAATTAGGTGGCACGTTTCTTTGCCGTGTTTAGGGCAACAGAACTAAACGTCTTGATATTTTCCAGCTATGTTTTTGGCAGCAGATTCAGGTATTTTAAGCCAAAAGGGATATTTTCTTCACCCTAAACCAACATTTACGGCAACATGTTCTCTCAGATAACTAAGATCTTGCGTCTTGTTATTCATGTTGACCAGTTTCCAGCTCCAGACTTAATCCAACAGCTAAGACACAAACGCTGGTGCCTGTGCATGTGAAGGCAGGATTTAAAAAACATTACAGATGCTGCTGCTCGCAGTTTTAAGCCAAGACTGCATCACCGCCACGGGAGCCAGATGCTGTTGTTGCTCATTATTTCGCCGCCGAACGCAGATAAAGAACGCCGTTTGCTCTGCGAGGACGCGAGTGGATGTTTTGTGCGTTCGGTTAATGAGGTACGCGTGTTCTGCGGGGAAGATTCGGTGGCTTAAACATGACAGAGGGAGTGATCAGAGCGAGAAAACAAAAGGTGGCGTGTGAAATAAACAGAACATCATAGTATTACACACACACACACACACACACACACACACACACACACACACACACACACACACACACACCTACGCTGTTGAGTCCTGACTCTGGCGTCGGCTCTCAGCAGGATGTGTACTCGTCTCCGTTCGCTCCCATTGATTCGACGCCGCTCTCTGAAATGTTACCGTGGAAACGCGAGACGGCGACCCCCATAATGCATTTCTATTCATCTGCGTGGAGTCTGAGCCGCCTCGCTGGGATCAGAGTACTACGCCTTGTGTCGCCGTATCGCTCTCCTCGTTTCCCTCCATCTGCACAGCAGCAGCTTCCCGTCTTACTCCTCTATTTTGGTTTTCACTCCTCTCGTCTCCTCTCTCCTCTCTTCTTCTATTTCTGGCCAGATGTTTGTCTTCCTCTCTCCTCCTCTTCATTTCTCTTGTCTCATATTAATCATGACTTCTTTCTGCCTCCACTCTCTCTTCACATCCCTTCCTCTGTGTTTACTTCTTTCTTTCTGTCTTATATTTTACTCGTCTCTTTCAGTCCTGACAGGAAGATGCGATATTTGCATGATCTTTTTAAAATGTTTGCACAATAGAAGGGAAAGAGGTCGTTTCTGCCGCATGAACAGAATCCCACAATGCAAGAAAATTACCATTACATGAACCCTTTTTTCACAAGATTTCAGGCTGGTGTAACTTCACCAACCTCTCAGCAATATCTCTGTTGTTCATTTTGTTATGGACTCGTTTCAGTGGGTCAGAACTTCTCATGTTCCTTCCTCCAAGCTTCAGTTCTTTAAGAGTTTGTGATGCAGAGATCCAGTTCAGTTCTGAAGCTGAGGAGATTTTGAGGTTCCATCCAAGTTCAAGTTCACCCAGAATTCAGAACCTGGTGTGAAAAGTCTGTTAAATCCAACACTGAACTGTACTTCTGTCATTCTCTGCATGTTTATTCTCAGCCTCACTAACCGGGAATTTTAACTGGATTGAGTTCATTGGATGTTCTTAGCTGAATAATAAAGCTCATCTACTCTCCAATATTATTAATATCTCCGCTGTTGGAGCCAAATTGTGATTCTGCCACCACATCTTGAAGTTATTTGGTCGTGCAGAACTCACTAAATATAACTGCAGAGTTGAAAAACACACTTTTTTTTTTTTACATTTTCTGATTTTCTCCCGAGAAGGATTGTTTTCATTCCTGTGAAACTGCTGACATTTATCGCAGAAACTTGGTAGATTTTCTTTGTTTTGAACAGTTTACAACAGCCGCTCTGCAACCGGCTGAAACTTCAAGGTGTTTTCAGTTGTTTCTGTTATTATTTTGTTTGTTATAAACTAATGTAAGCAAACTATCAGCCTCAGGGGTGTTTTACAGGTAGAGTAACTGAGAGGGGCGGGGCTTCTGCTTAGTGAAATTACCCTTCAGGTGCTCTTGAGCAAGGCACTGAGCTGCCGGTTCAGCTCATGAAACCAGCTGGGAAACTGTCTTCAGCTGTATTTTTTTTTTTATTTACACTGACTCTGCTCTTGAGCAAGGCACTGAGGGTAATTCAAATACTAAAGTGTCACTCGTTCTGTCTGTGTGTATCACATGTACCATGCGTACTGTGTGTGTGTGTGTGTGTGTGTGTGTGTGTGTGTGTGTCCAGACTGTCTGTTCGTGTGGTCTGATCAGTGTGTCATTGTGTGTCCCCTCTCCCTCTCCCTCCTCCTGCCAGTCACCCCAGAGGCCATCGGCTTCCTGTCGGCGGTGGGCGTCTTCATCGTGGCGTTGGCCGTCCTCTTCCTCTTCATCAACAAGAAGCTGTGTTTCTCGCGCGTCGGCGGGCTGCCCTGCCTGGAGCAACATGGCCGCCGGAAGAAGGGACGAGTGGGAATCCGCCAGGGGCTCGGTGAGTGTCTGAGCATCCTTACATTCACGCTGATTTTTCAAGGCGGAAATGTTCTTCCTCGCCATCTGTGACAGGTACAGAGGCAGAATGGGAGGACAGATTTTGAGCTAAAAACTTAAACTCACATGTCTTCATTATCTTCCGCAATTGAGTTGTTATAGTAACCGTCTCTGGCGGCTTATATAGAGTAAAAATCCTCGCGACAGGCAGCCCTCTCAGATAGTGAGAGACGATCTTCCCCCCGTCTTCCTCGGCATCGTTCCAAGAATATCTGCGTCCACATGGATCAACTGAAAACGGCTCAACACACTGTAGTTCATACTCCAGGCCTATAGGTGGTGCTTGAAATTCACCAAAAACCGAGAAGAAGAGGCGGAGCATGCACATAAAGCTTGCACACTGTATACAAACAGACAGTAGAAGAAGAAAAAGAACACAACAAGAAGAAAACGAAAATGGCTGCTCAGTTGTCCATAATCCTTTTTCACTCAGCGTCGTGGCAGAGCAGCAGAATATTTTCCCCTAGTAACCCTGATAGGCTGAATATCTTCTGTAGCACCAACACAAGCATGTAGTCCGCCATTGTTGTTGTTGTTGTTATGAGACGTCGCGGAGTTCAGAGGTCGAGGGGGCGGGGCGAAGTATGCAGATTTGCTGTCCAAAACGATGCAAAACACGTGCGTTTACACACAGAAACGTTTCCATGTGGACGGCCCCTTAATGATGGTGAGCAAAAGAAACGTCTCTTTGTCACTTTCCACGATGCACACTGAATCAGCATCTCAGTCACAACACTTTAAAACAGCATCCATATGATTATAAATTAGATAAATGCCTAAAAACCTTCAGATCTGGACATCATGGTTCGTAACGTCGCACCTCTTTTGGTTCCACAACAGCAGCTCGCTGTATGTAATAACGCACTGGGGGGCGGAGCCTTCATTGCGGCGATATTGCAGAATCTCTGTGTGAGAACATCTATAATTGATCCAGGAAAATGTATCAGTAACCAGATGTTAGTGTCAGAAACTGTAGACGTCTTATTATTATTTCTGTAAGTCTGTCACAAGTGAGCGCTGTCTGCTTTCTAGCGAAGGTTCATTTCTTATATAACCTGAGAGATCTCAGTAGAGAAGCGAGGCGAGAGAGTGACTCCTGTGTGCATTATGACTCCCAATTAAACTATTGAGTAACGGAGAGGCAGCGTGGGTGAGTCTGTGTTTGTACAGTGGTTTCTGTGGGCGAGTTTGTATGTATGAGAGAAAGAAGTGGAGTGAGTCAGCCACATAACTGCCACACAGCTCTGCAGCAGCACGTAATACAAAATATTAACATTATAAAACCTTGAAGAAAAATTCAGCAGAGAGGAAACAGAGAGAGAGAGCGAGAGAAAAGGACACTCAGTTTGTTTTGTGTTCAACCAGTAAAACTCTTTCTTTCCTCCCACTTGTCAAACACTGCTAACACCCACAGCAACGGTTACTAAAGGTCAACAGAGTGTTAGCTAACCCGGCTCCGTCCAGCGTTGGAAAATACACCCACAGTGGTCTGACATTCAAGTTCAGTCCTATTTATTTTGTACGTACACAAACAGAAAAGCTTCCTGAATTCGTGTCGTCACAGCAGCGTTTTCACAGGCTGCGTGGAGGCAGGAGTTGTTGTGATTGTCTCATTTTCTTAAGGAGGAAACTACAAACTTATAACAAACCAGCTCGGACGAGACTACTTCCTGGCTGAGAGCAGAAACTTCCTGGAGTCTCCTCCATCTAATATGATGATGAGGCGAGGAGCAAATCACCAGACAAGTGGGATTATAGTCCAGACCAAACTTACATCACACAATGTAAAGGTCTTACAACGTACTGTAGATACGTAGGGTTTAAGTCTACTTCTCCATGCATCTCCCATAGGCTTCCATAGAGCCGACAACAAGCAGAGCATTCAGCTGTTTGTATTGTGATGTAATGAGCTGATGCTAAGCTACGTGGACAGGTCGCAGGATGTAGCCTCAGAACTAAAAGCACATTTCATCGAAGATCGAATTACTCTTGAAGTATCATTAACATGTTGTGTGCAGTATCACTTCTCTGTTGAAGTGTACTGAAAAAGCTCTGACACTAATAGTTATGAGAGCTTCGTCCGTGTGGGCTGAAGTGGGTGAATCCTGCAGGCTAATTCAAATCTGGCTGAGCACCTGTGAGTCATTTCAGTCCAAAATCAAAGTTTGGACTGAAACCAGCGTCAGTTTGGACGTAAACAGAACATTTTCAGGATTTTGATGCTTCATGATCAGATCATAAATGACGGAAAGATAAAGTCACATTTCTGCCAGCAGGATGTTTGAACGTGTGAGTCAAACGCTGAACAAACACCGTGCTGCTCCGTTTGTTCCTCACCTGCAGCAGGTGGAGTTTCTGCTGTGTACACTTGGTTTACTGAACAAATAAGACGTCCCGTTTGAAGTTTCGCCATAAAAACTCACAACTCACACAATCCTCTGGAGCTTCACCGGACGAGGTAGGAGCTCTTTAGCTTAACTTCTACGAAGAACATCGAAAAACTCACGTCACTTTCAATAAATATGTCTCATAACACAAGGAGGTTCTGCATATTATTGTTAAATGTCTTTCCAAAATGTCAATTCTTTGAAAAATAAGCTTAAAGTTGTTGCTTTAGCCTGACAATCTTTAATTTCTGGAATCATCCGGATGGTTTTGATGATAATAATCTTTAAGTTAGACGGTTACTGAGTCAACATACAGAAAACAAACATTTCTTTGCAACTTTATACAACGAAGTTCGACGTTTGTCTTTACAAACTGAGTGCAGCTGAACAGGTTGTGTCCGTCTTTATATTGATTCAGCGTATCGACGAGCACTTACTGCCAATTCATCAGTTCAGTGATCAAGTGACCTTCTCGCCTCGGCTGTGCTGATTTTAAAGATTTAAGCAGCGCAGTGTCACCAAGACTGTTCGGTGCAACATCAGCTGTAAAACGATTAAAACAGAGATGCCGAACAGAAGGTTTAGTTCTCGCTTGATGTAGAAAAGTATTAATAATGATGATGAACTGTGGCAGAGCGTCCATCATCGCCTCGCCTCTGCATTTTCAAATTTATTTTAGTTATGACAAATAATGCTGGAGAACATCCAGATAAAAGCAGCGTTTATGTTTTGAAAAGTAGGTCACCACCCGTGTCCACCCGGGAGGAAACTATGAAACCACTTCAGACGGCACTGAAGCATCAGCTGCTTCATTCATGCTTCACAATCAGCGGCTCATTCATCAGCTGTGTGGCGACCACCGCACCCGCCACTCCTCGCTGCCGCCGCTCGTTCAAGTGCCTTCTCAAAGAGCCCTGTTTGTTATAAATGCATCAGTGTTTCTGACTAAACAAAGGTTTCAACCGCTTTTAAATCCTGAGATCAGCGATACTCCACAGATATTGTTTTTGTCTGATGTTGGATATGAAACAGACAGGAAACAGGAAGAAGTCTTCGCAGCAACACATCTGTGTCTTGAACCGCTGATATTTACATCTTAATACGCTGCATTTTTACTTAAAAACAAGTGTTTTTTCAGTGGGGTTTGGTTGATCTGCTCTTCAGTCTGTTCGAGCGAGTACATGTGTTCACTGAGCCACATGACTCCACTCTGACAGCCTGGAAATAGCTCGAGAAGACACAAAGTTAAGAGACCGATCAGCCGGCGTCGTCGCTCGCCCACTCGCAGAGCAGCTTCCTGCTCTGTAGGTAACCATGGCGATCGTTGAAGGTAGAGACAGTGACCTGAGATTTAAAGAGATGGAGGTGGAGGCGGGGGTCTGGTTCGCTCCATCGCCACATCACTCACTCAGCTGTTGCTATCCAATTATGGTCGAATCAGGATGTGAGAGGAGTGACCCGCCGACCCGCTAACGCTAACGCTAACGGGTTTCATCTTATCTATCAGAGAGAGAGAGAGCAGGTGAGGGGGGGCGAGCGAGCACAGGTTGATACAGGAGCTGGTTCACCACGACTGTGACACAAAATGACTTTTATACTCTGAACATCATAACCTGAGACTTTGTGCTTTCATTCAACCTGGATCTCCTCTCCTTTCTTCCTTGATTCCTTCTTTCCTTTCCTTTCCTTTCCTTTCCTTTCCTTTCCTTTCCTTTCCTTTCTTCCTTGTTTCCTGCCCTTACCATCTTGATTCTTCCTTTCCTTTCATTTCTTCCTTTTTGTTTCTTCATTTCCTTTACTTTCCTTTCTTCCTTGTTTCCTTCCTTTCCTTTCCTTTCTTCTTTGTTACCTCTCCTTACCCTCTCATTTCTTCCTTTCCTTTCTGTTCCTTTCGTCCTTGTTTTCTTCTCTTTCTCCCTTCTCTTCTTTATTCTCTATTTCCTCCATCCTATTTCTTTCTTGTTTCTTATCTCCTCTCCTTCTCCTATTCGCTTAGCCTTGTTTCCTCCTCTCCTCTCCTCTCCTCTCCTCTCCTCTCGTCTCCTCTCCTCTCCTCTCCTCTCCTCTCCTCTCCTCTTGTCTCCTCTCCTCTCCTCTCCTCCTTTATCTCTCCCAGTTCTTCCTCTTCGTCACCTCCCTTGTCTCCCTGTGCTTCTCTCCTCCTCCAGTGAACAGTTATGGGGATGATGAAGATGATGGCAGCAGCTCCTCTGACAGTGAAGAAGAAGTCCTGAAGCAGTTCGAGATCTCCGTCTCGCGTTCGCAGAGTTTTCGTAACGCGGCGTCGAACAGCGGCGAGCAGCAGCAGACGACGACGCAGCTCGCTTTGGGCCGACGCCACAAATTCACCCGTCTGTCGGACCAGGAGGAGGGCAGCACCGAGCCGTCGGACTGCGAAGGTGAGCTTGGATTCTACATGAGCCGGGTCAGAATGTCCAGCAAACAGAAAACCAGCGAGATCCTCCTCTAATCCGTCCCAGTGTCGATGAGCCAAAAGGCCACAAATAACGTTTTTAGTGCAGATTAGAGGCTGTAAAGAGCTCAGAGAGGCTCAGCGTGATTGGACCGCTGTGGCCGGGTGAGTGTGGACAGACAGCAGTTTAATTAGGACGCTTGTTTGTAGTCAGCTGGATTCTGGTGGTTTAAGACTGACCCGGGGAGGATGAGATGGAAACAAACACAACCCAGGAGGGTTTTTTATATACGTCTTTGTCTGTGAAATCTACAACTAATGTGATTCTGATGGATGAGTGTGTTTCTTATTTGTGGGTTTGGAAAACAAAAAGACACGACAGAAAATATTCTGTGATGTGACTAAAGATTACAGTGGTGGATTTGGGAAGTTGTCATATTTAGTTTTGTTAATATCTGTCTTTAAATATTCACCGCTCGTTTTCAAATGTTTCAGTAATGTGGTTCCTAAAATTCCCTTCCTAAAAATTGTGATTAATGATAATCCCAACATCCAGTAAAACATAATCTGGATTATCATCTGAGCCGGGATCCTGCGGCGCGGTCACTATCTGGTCAGGATGTTTTACCACCCAACAAACCAAATCAAATTCAAAGGGCCTGGAAGGGATTTCCCAACAGGTTAGGACTCAGATACATTCATAGTGTTGCTCCTTGATAATTAAAAAAGTTGAGTAAAGGAATTTTTAAAAAATGAGTCTGAAAGTTAAAAGAAGTTCAGATTATCTTCTGTGGAACCTGTCGAAATCCTCAGACATCCTTCGAACTGTCGGAAAGATGTGGGTGTTTCTTTCTGAAGGATTTGGACCGTCGGACGAGCACTTCTGAGCCAGCTGACTAATACTGAAACATTTAGAGAAGTGTTGATCGATCTGTGTTGTTCTTAACGATTAGATTAATTGAATCGGATTTGATTACGTGACATTGGAAGAGAGTCGGGGTAGATGTGACGGATCAGATGAAACCCAGCGACAGACGTGTTGTTGTGAGCTGTAGTTTGTAGCATCTTAAACTGTTTTACTCTTTATTTGGATCATGAAGGTTTGAACTGGAGCGACCTACTTACTTGATTAGTTGATCGACTGAATGATTTTGATATAAACAAGCAAAAACACCAAATATTTTCAGCGTCGGCTTCTCGTGTGTGAGGATTTCACGCTGTTCTTTGTCACGTAACGTCTTTGGACTCTTAAATATCTTTTTTTCTTATGAGAAGTTATGAAAAATCCAGGCTCCGAGCTAGTAGCTGCACGGCTAACGTTAGCCAGTTAGCACCACATTCATTTTGGTCCCAGTGAGTGAAAACAAACACACTGAGGTGAACCTGCCTTCTCTGAGACGAACAGCTGGTCGCTGGTGTGTGGTGACATTGTTCAGCCGGGGTCACTCCGTCACAACTGGTATTTATTTTCCATCTAAAGCAACATGTGAGCCGCGCTGTAACACACACACACACACACACACACACACACAGCGGCTGGTGACTCACCTCAGCCTGTTGCCATGGTCAGCACTCTATGCAGCACATTGATAACAGTCGAAGCGACCTTAATGATGGAGAATTGGAGATAATTGCTATTGATTGGTCTGAGGTACAGGCTGTTCTGCGAGTGTTTCTGTCTCAGGAAAAGGTCAGCGTTTGACAGATTACACAATATCACCTCTCTTAACACACACACACACACACACTCCCAAACGAGGTTTAGGTGGCTTCTTTTAGACCTCCGAGACTCAATTAGATGGTTGACCAGAGGAGGCGATCATGTCCAGCCGGGTCAGATACTTTTGGATTCGTCATCAACACGATTACAGAACGACAGTCGCTGTAGGTGTCCTGATCGTCTCAACTGCAGCCACAGTTTCTTCATTTTGTCAACTGTTATATAATTTTTTGATGATAGTTACAGTGTCTTTGACCTTTAATCAGGCTGCTTTCAGTTTCAGATCTTTATTATTGTAATTACTGTGTTTTAGATGTTCAGAAACAAACGTCCTGGGTGATTCGATGACATAATAATCGTCTTGTTTGACCCTCTTTGTGACCACATCGCACATCCCTGTAAATCTTTCAGATTGCGAGGACCAGTTGCATCGCAGTAGCCAACATGCAGGGACAAGGAGAGACGTTATTTAATGTAGAACATTTGCTGAATTTACGAGAAGGCTAAAATAAATTAGAATTTGTCAGAGAAGTTCCTCCTCATGCAGTATCTCATAAAATTGAGAGATTTTTTAAGGGAGTCTGGGGACTTTCTCCACGGGCGACAAAGAAGCAGCTTGTATTTGTCACTGTTCACTGTATTTGTAAAAGTTGACATGTTTTGTCTCAATAAATAATAATTTAATGCTGCAATTAACAAAAAGATCGCAGCTGTTTCACAACGTTTTTAGTTTCTCCTCGTATCATAACTCCTAAACTTGTACGTTTTGTGAAGGGAGTCTGGTGAATTTGTGTTTTTCAGATTTAAAAACCTGACTATTGAACCCAACCGTCCTCACACCTACAGATTTAAACCACCAGTGGACCTAATGCTGACTTTCCTCTGCTGTTGTCTTCCCTCTGCAGAGATGGAGGCTCCGAGCCGGCAGGGGTTCCAGGACCCGCTCTCGGCCGCACTAGAAGAGAGCGAGAGGGCGTCGGCACTTTCTCTGGACAAACCGGCCAAACTGGAGGTGTCCAGCGTAAAAGACAGTCCCACTCTGAGCATGAGGCGACAGGCCGCAGACGGCAGCGAGGACACGGAGAAGGTGCTGGATCTCGACAAAAACGACGGCACAGACAGCTCCTCCACATGGAGCCCCGAGGTACTGCAGCCCGACATGTCGCATCGAGCTATGATTTATTTAGTTTGTGTTTCTGTTTCTGTTTGTGTCAGTTAAACCAGTAATAAGCTGACTGAAAACAATGATTTCATCTCTGTTTTTATTCTACAAGTTGACACATGACATCACAAACTTCTTGAGAAAACTTCTGCAGCATTTCACACGTCTCAGCTCTCCATTTCTTACCGAAAAACTAAAAAAAAAAACAAAAAACACCAAAGCAGGGGGATTACTTAACGAGGTCAGTGAGTTGACACGCAGCCCTGCTGTTACCCATCATGCTTGGCAGAGGTATCATCGTCATTCAGCTGTGAGCGGATTATCACTCTGCCATGTTATCCTCTCAGGTTCATTTTGGAGGAAACAAACCAAACACGGCCCACCGAGGCCTCGAGGTTTCGTATAAATAGTTGATATTTCCTCCGCTCTCCACGCTGCGTTGGCTAGCAAACAGAAGCTCATGAATAATAATCTGTGTGTGTGTGTGTGTGTGTGTGTGTAAATGATTAAAGTATGCATACATGTGCTTACCCTGTATTTATGTGTGTTGTCGGGTCGTCGGTGTGTGTTTGTGCATGTAGGAGAGTGGGAATGTAAAATCTAACAACCTCTCAGTCACCAAATCACACTTTGAAATTGGGAGCAATCTGTGCAGTAAACACCTCCCACACACACACACACACACACACACACACACACAAACGCACACACACACACACACACACACACACACACACACACACACACACATCCCTGGAGATGCAGGGCGATACTGACATCTAGAAATGCTTCATAAATAACAAATGAGTTTGGATCAGTGGAGCCATGTTGTAGCACTTTTATTTATACAGTTATATAACAGCCCTGAAACCGCTAATGCTACCGCTAGTATTACTACTGCTGCTAATAATAATGATACCACATCAACAAGTTGTGATACTATAACTGCACGTATTGTTACTGTACACAGACGAGTGTTTAAACAAACGCTAAGCTAACAGTGATGCAAACTGTCATTAAATTAAGACCATGTTAAGACCAAGTTTCCTTATTAGGTCATAATTATGAGATATAAAGTCCAAATAACGAGACAACTGTTGACTTTTTATGTCATAATTCCACTTTTGTTTACCTTTTGCAACAAAAATTCATAGAGTTTTGTAAAAGATTGCAATTTTACCCAAATCTCTGCAAACTTACGCACATATATAGGATATATTGATGACATGATTGATTAACGGATCGAGGAGGAGGATGAAGTAGTAAACATCCGCAGATGCTCGTCAGGTGAACATCTGTGTTTTCTCCTTCATGTGTGGACGTTCCGACCGGCACGTTCGACAGCAGCTCCGTCATTATCTTATCTCCTCCGTGTGTTTCCATGTCGACGCCGACACTCGGCCGCGCTCTGTCAACACTCGACACAAACGATGTTGTGTTTGCAGACTGTGGAGGAGGAGGAGGAGGAGGAGGAGGAGGAGGAGGGGGTTTATTTCTCCTTTATGACCGGATCTCTGCTCAGTTTGTGTCTCTGAATGTTTGAAAGAAGCTTTCAGTGACTTCGAGTCGTTATGTTGACAGTAGTGGAAAGTAACACAGTACATTTCTAATTTCTGGTGCAACAATTTCTTTGTGTGTTGAGTCCAAATATGTGTGATAAGAAGTTGTAGCAAGCAGGTGTGTTTGATGCACAACAGATTCTGGTCTGAGTATGAAGATTGAGGATATTTGCTGGAGTGTCCAGAGGAGAGAGTGGATCTGTTCATCCAGCTGAGAAGATTATCGTCATGCTCGGGGAGTCAGGGGCGACTGGAAGGAATCGATGGCCTAATGATCCTGAGTTTGCCCTCGTTCTGTTGTCGCTCTATTCATATCTCAGCTGATTGCAAGTTTAGTTATAGATAAACTGAAGCGGAGAGGCCGGAGGCCGAGAGATGATCAGTTTCGATCCTTCAGATTTAGTTGATAACAAGAATTACTAAAACAATAACCACTTTACCTCTGCAGGAATTCTTTCTGTAATGTTGTCTCACTCTCAGAATAACAGTCTAAGTCTGTCAGCAAAAAAGTCTGGAAGCACAGTGAAGCAGCTAGTCTGGGTCTGTTCACAGTTCCCACACATGCACATAAGTATGTTTCATTTCTTTTGTTAGTAAAAAAATCTTCTCTTTTCTGTCCCTACCTTCTCAGCAGGAGCAGCCTCCCCAGGACGACGTCTTCCCTCAGCCGGTCAGCTCTTCCCCTCGACCTCCCATCTCTAAATGTGGAGACCTGGTCCTGTCTCTGGAGTACCGGCCCGACACGGAGAAGCTGATGGTCACTGTGGTCGCGGCGCGGGACATCCCCGACAAAGCTCGCAGCGGGATGGACTCCTGGCAGGTGCACATGGTCCTGCTTCCCTCCAAGAAACAGCGACAGAAGACGGCGGTGCAGAAAGGCTCGCAGCCGCTCTTCAACGAGACGTTTCGCTTCTCGCGCCTGGATCCGTCGGAGCTGCACATGTCAGCCGTCAGGTTCAGGCTGTACGCGCTCGGAGGGAGGATGTCCCGCGAGCGGATGATGGGCGAGAAGGTGCTGCGTTTAGGTGGGCTGGACCCGGACGGAGGGAAGATGGAGACGACGCTGGTTCTGGAGCCTCGCAGCAACCTCAAGGTGACTTTGTTGTGGTCTAAACAATAAGTACACATTCATTTTTAGACATTTATTTTATTGTTCTGTGTCTGACAGAGTGTGGACTCCCAGGTGAGCCTGTCTGCTGTGTCACAGAGCGACAGCGCCTCGTCCACTCAGTCTCTGACCCACGGTGGCGTCCCAGAGCTGCTGGTGGGCCTCTCCTACAACGCCACCACGGGACGAATGTCTGTGGAGCTCATCAAGGGAAGCCACTTCAGAAACCTGGCCATCAACAGACCACCAGGTCTGCAGAGAACCTCACGCCCACACACACACACACACACGCACACACACACATACACACACGCACACACACACACACACACACACGCGCACACACACACATACACACACACACACACACACACACACACATACACACACACACACACACACACACACTGTACTCATTTAGAAACAGCTGTGTTTCCACAAACTGACGAGAAACTCTGAAGCAAACTTTTGAAAGCTTGTGATTGAGAAGTTGCTAGATTATAAACTAGAATATCTTCCCCAGTTCCACCTTCTGTCCACATATGGTCACTTCTGGCTCCAAGACTTCAAAATGATAGTTGACAAAACAATGGCTGACACTTCAGTCCTCGGGATTGTTAACCAATGCCAAAGGAAGTGTGAGCTGGGATTCGACCATGTCAGTAAAATTAGTTTTAACTTGCCAACTTTAATCCGTCAGAGCCACAGAGAGTCTCCTGTAAATACATGAGTTAGAGACATGACAGAAAGGGAAGTTAAGAAACTACTTGGTTTGTCTAATTTGTCTTCCTCCGCTCTGCTTCAGACACCTACGGGCGCCTGACTCTGTTAAACTCGGTCGGTCAGGAGATCTCTCGCTGTAAGACGTCAGTGCGTCGCGGCCAGCCCAACCCCGTCTACAAGGAGACGTTCGTCTTCCAGGTGGCGCTGTTCCAGCTGTCGGACGTCACCTTGCTGGTCTCCATCTACAACCGCCGCAGCATGAAGCGCAAAGAGATGGTGGGCTGGATCGCTCTGGGCCAGAACAGCAGCGGCGAGGAGGAGCAGCTCCACTGGCAGGACATGAAGGAGAGTCGAGGACAGCAGGTCTGCCGCTGGCACGTCCTGCTGGAGGCGTAACGCCACCGACATCTGGGATTTTTTTTCTTCTGAGCTGGAAGAGAGTTTATTCTGGAAGTTGCAGACAGGATGATGCATGTGGCTTCAGAGGCGACGGATTCAAGGACTGAGCTTTCTCCACGATCGTCACATCTGAGTAAAGATGGACACGCATCAACCCTGGCTGGTTATTTTATGTCAGCATGAAGGAACAAATTCATCAGCTTCTGGAGGCTGACTCGACTTTTTGTTGAGGAGAAAGGAAATAGATAAATGAAAGTAAAGAAGAAAGCCTTCAGCAGGGTTACATGATAAAAAGCTTGCGATTCACTCGATTGGCAGATAAAAACCAGAATTTCTTTGTCGTGGAAAACCTTTATATGTCTGAAGGTTTCCTGATAAAAAGCTTTGTGGAGCGTCCGTCAGCCTCCAAGAGGAGCTGAGAATTTGTCCTTCACGTACAGCTTTTATTGGTGAAACAGCTCCGTGATGAGCTGCAGTTTTGTTTTTCTGGTGAAATGCTGTGTTAGAAAGTGCACACAAATTAGAGGTGTGTGTGGGTGTGTGTGTGTGTTTGTGTGACTTAATCTAAGTGACGTTTTTACTTAATCTTGCTGTTCTTTCACCGGCTGGCAAATCAATGGAGATGCAAACAGAGAGTGCACAGTGAGATGCTCAGCTGTGAATGAATGCAGACAGGAAACAGAACGAGCCTGTTTATATCCGCCGCTAACATGATTCCTGCGTGATCAAAGGAAAAAACAACCACCAAGACGTGTTGTGATCCGATCGACTCAAACCACTTGTCGAGGTCGTCTGAGACAAACGTTTCCCCCGACAAAGACGTCGTCAGCGCAGGAAGTGGTGGTCGTTCTGGTCACAGGATGCCGAGGTAGCCCAAGGCCAAACTGAAACAACTGACAGCAATATCACCAAACTCCCTTAACAAATTGCACAATTTTCATGTTGTTAAGTCAGGAGAAACTTAGAAAACTTTGCAAAGCAGCTATAGCAACATTTAGAAATCTAATTTCTGCCTTCTTGTAAATTTGGCATCGATGACAAGTCATTAAGTTGTTTATTTCCCTATAAAACTTGTCAGGGTTTCACAGCATCAGGCTATTTTTCAGCTGGTTTCACCTCTAACACTAAATTTATGAATGAAAGCAACATTTTATTGACAGAAAACATGTCTGATTTTAGAAATACAGTAATCAGTAACAAATTCAGGCTTCTGCTTTGTCACCCTCGAAGAAAGACACCAGACTCCCTTAAAAAAAAAAGTTTTTGTGTGTAGATGGAACTTTTTAAACATTGTTAAAATCTGGCTATAACACGTTCAACATTATTTGGGCCTTCTAGTCAATTTGGTATTAGATATAATAACCAATATAGGCTAATTCTTTGTTGCTAGTGGAGAAAAATCCCAGACTCCCTTCAAAAATCACTTAATTCTGAGAGTTGCTGCATCAGGAGAGACTTTATAAATGCTGTCAAACACTGTCTCTGACAGATTCTTTATTATTTAGGCCTTCTTGTAAATTCTGCAAGTGTTATACATCAAATTCTTTCTTTCTTGTGTTTGTTTGTCTATAAGGGTTTATGTAATGAACTTAGGAGTGTTCACTTGTGATTGGATCACCAAAGACACATGTTAATAGCAGGTATAAACAGGCTTAAAGATGCAACATCCTGAAAGTCTGATCTTGAAAATATTCCTTTCACATCCTCTCAGAAACACAGCAGGTTTGTCTCAAAGATTCTGGGATCTTTGCTGCAGTTTGTGTCTAAGAATGTTGGATTTTATACGATATTGTCGGAAACTGACATGATCAAATCAATCAATATGAACAGATCGCATCTCCCACATCTTCACCATCTCATCCTCCTTCATGCAAGCATCCGTTAAAACACTTTCAGCCACAGAAAAGGCGAGTGATCGATACGATGATGTCAGCGTTGCCACTGAAGGATCACGTGACCGTAAGCTGCCGAGCACAGAAACAAAACACGAGAGTGGAACTGAAGCTGTTTTGTGATTCAAGTGGAGGAGGAAGGCGTCTCATTCATATTCAGTGCTCATTCATATTCTCCTGACACATGTGCTACTACAGGCAGGAAATCTCCAGCAGCTGGAGACTCTTAACCCCCGCTGGGATGAGAGCGTCTCTTCCCCCCCTTCGCTGCCTCGTCGACGCTGAATGATGTTATTTGGCCTCAGCTCGAACTCCTTCACAGGGCAAAGCTCATTTCAACACCCATCAACGCTGAGCTGAAAAGAGGCTTTAAATATCTCACTGCAGCTGTTAATAACATGCAATGAATTACTCTGGAAGTGTGTGTTTTTTTCACCACACTCTCTCCGTGGTAATTGGTAGTTACAGCTGTAGAATCGTACAGTGCGATGACGGTAATGCCGCCGTTAATGCTCATCCTCTTCCAGCCCGGGCATCATTGAGTCATAAGGCAGCAGTTCAGCCCAGAGGGGGGATTATATTTGTTTGTGTCGACAGATACTGGAGCTCCAAACCCCTCGGGGGTTCACACGCTGAGAGCAGAGATGTGTTTATTTGAGCGTTCGGGCAGGTGACAACAAAACCTCTTTAGAAATGTTGCAGCTCGGTTTTAGAAAACTGAATGAGAGCGACTCAAATATTCAAGATTTCACGGGTGTAAGGAGATGACAGTCTGTAATTAGTTTTGGAAAGTCAACCGTAACAAATGAACGGAGAAGCTGATGCTCATATTCAAATTCTTCATATGGATTAAAGGGTCAGTTCAACCAAATCAGACAAAGGAAACTATCCTGCACATCCCTCCAGGCATGGAGCCATCCCAATGTTTTTTCTGTGCCGGGGTTTTGAGAGACTTTATCTTAAATTCAGATTATAATAAATCTGTTTTTGCTCCTCAAACCACCAAAAAAAATATATGTAGAATTTCAGTACAGAAACTTGGATCACAATTTCCAGAATAAACCACTTGGTTAGGTTTTGGAAAACATCATGTTTAGGTTTACAAAACCCCGTTTTGTCTTTGAAATTTCCCAGCATCTTTTCTTAAATATCCAGTGGTGTCACGCTGACGAATTGAAATGCCATCTTGAACAATGGTCTCTGGCTCGACAGTCATCTCCACTAACATGACTGGAAAATATCCTGATGTCTCTTTAAACATATCCAGTGGTTTCACCCTTACAAATGTTGACGCACCATTTCAAACAGTGGTCTCTGGCTTAACAGCCATTTTGGCTAGTGGCCTTGTTCTGTGGTATCGTTTTTAAAAACCTGATGTTTGTTGCCACTAAGGTGGCTGGAAAATGTGCCACAGCCAATTTAGATACTAAATCCAGTGGTTTCATGCCTACAGATGTTGGAACACTGTCTCAAACAGTGGTCTCTGGTTTGGCAGCCATCTCGATTGTCACCCTGTCCATGCAACTTATTGAAAAAAATCTAGTTTTGTCGACACAAACATCACATCAGCATCTTGTTAAAAAAAGATCCAGCGGTTTCATGCTTCATATGTCAGCTTATAAAGATTAAGATTGGCTTTATTTATCCCACAAGAGGGAAACCCACTTGTTAAAACAGCTGGAGATATTTGCAACAGTACAGGAAAAAGATTACAAAGATGTTTATAAAAACAAACGTATCCGTTGACCAACTTTTTATTCTACCGGGCTGAAACATGTTTTTCCAGTTTTTTTGTAATCTTGACAATATCTCCGTAGAATAGAGGATTTACTACCCACTACATAAATGAGCTCTCTGTCATATAATAATTAATAAACCGTCCAAGGAAAATTCATTATAAATCAAGGACATGAGATACTCTTTGGAATGATGAATGGGTTATACAAACCTCGACCTTGTGTGAGTCACAACGGAAGATAAGAATGATTCAAATAGCTGGTTTTCACCAACATCATCATCATCATCATCATCATCACCGTCACTAGTTTACTGGAAAGTGGATATTTAGTTGGACGAACAAAACATCACAGATGAAAAACATGTACAAGTGTTTAGAATAGAAGCACTTCTGTCTTTTCCAAGGACGACACGACGACTTATTATGTCGGTAACTGATTCAGGGAAGCAGTGAAGACTGAAAAACAAGATATTTTATTCAAAGATGAATGATTTAATGAAAAAGGCACAATTAATGGACTCATTCTATATCTGGTAAATACAGGAAACAAGCTGTAAAATGCTGTGCGTCTCGTGTTTAAACTGCAGATATGTAATGGCGAATACTTCAGGTATAAATGAAGCGTGGGTGAGGAATAGGAGTGCTGCAGCTGGTTTGATGTTTTGTACAATTCAACAGGATTTTTATTTAATGGGTAATATTATTATTTTGTACATTAACACTCCCCAAAGATCAAAATGATTGAGAAAGTTAGCTACAGAGACCAAATTTCTGCCTAAGATAGCCAATTCTCCATTAGCTTGTTATTGTTTTCTTTGTTTTCTTTTTAAAAACTTGGCTTCCAGACATAAAAATAGGTTTGTTTGTTTGTTTGTTTGTTTTTACCTAATATGATAACTGTTAACTGTAATAAAATAGCTAATACATAAGAAGTTAGCATCCAAGAATTAATGATCCAGATAGAAGACAAGATAGTAAAGATTTTGAACAGTATGTTGAAAAGAATACGATTCTTCGCTGACGATACCTGCCTTTATATGGAACTTATAGAGTCATTGAGGCTAACAATTTAGCAAGCTAACAAGCAGGTAATGCAGGCTAACACACAAAGATCATCACTGAAAATATGAACTGAAACTCTAACCTACTAAAATTACAATATATTAAGTTTTCTTGACCACAATAACGTTTATGTTCAGCGACCTTTAACGAGATCTTTCTTATCAGCACTCCTATTCTGCTGGCTTCAAACATGTGAGCGTGTGAAAAGTGACATGAACTATATTTACTGCACAGACTGATATATTTTATGCATGTTGAGTTGTTGTACAGAATCTATAACATCTATTCTATATTTTTTAAAATAGTAAATGTTTAATGTTCTTAAGTATTTCCCAGGATTTCTATGGTATTTACACGTCTGCATGCTCAGTTGGAGACCCCAGGTTGTATTACACAATCGGATGCGTGCTGCAGATGTAATATACAGTCGTGATACTCTGACAAAGTGCCTGTAAACATTTCGAGATGAAACATATCCGCCGTGACAAAAAGGGATGATCCAAAATTTGCATGAAGCCTTCTCGTTGTTCCCTGTGAATGCTGCTGTAGGACTGCATGCGTGGAAGGTGACGACAGGGCGGGTCGACTCGTGTCCAGGCCGAGACCAGGGCTGAAGTTTAGTCCACAAATCTGGCTGTTCTACAAATCAAAGAGAGAAAATGTGATTGCAATAACACAAGGAGTGTCTCGGTATCATATCAGGGCTTCACTGGCATCAAAAGTGGAGCCTGCAGCTGTTTTCTAGTGGACAGGACTGAAACGCCGACACTGTCGAGACTCGTCCTGCAGCCCTGGTCCGGCCCGTGCATGCCGAGCCCCCGAGGCACCCAGAAAGCACTTTTTGTACCAAGTTTTGTCGTTGCCAATAAAACCCAGAAGATCCCTGCTGTGGGAACGTCTGTCTGCCATCTGTTTTCTTGGGTCTGTCTCTCCGTCCTGAGCTCCGTTCAGATGTCTTAATTCTGAGAACGAGGCCAACGTCCACAACCAGAATATAATCGCAGTTCATCCCCGTCTGATTGGTGGTAGAGATTTCCAGTTTCACGCAGGAAGTCACACAGAGTGGATTAGAGATTAGGGAAAGTATTTCGTGGTTTTTAAGTGTTTTGGGACAGTTGAGTCTAAATCTGTGCTGGCAGATGCTTTGGTTTTTAAATGTGTTTGTGTTGTTTATTAGCTGTCAAGTGTTCAACAAACATTTCTGTTTTCTTAAAGGAAATGCTATAATAATAACAAATTTATTTTAATTGTGATAGTTTTAATTCATCTACTGAAGCTACCAAGATAAAAGCATTAGCATGCACCCCATCTGAAGTGGGAGCATTGAGTGTATAGATAACATAAATTTAATATTGATTTAGGATTTGTATTTCACTAAATGAGCTGTGTGGAGCCATTTTATGTTTTTGTTATGTTTTTGGGGAAGCAAAGTGATTATAGCAGAAGGTTAAAACAGTCTGGATGAGTGAGGAGACTTTTTAGTTTCTGTCAATGATAGTCTGCTAGCTAACGTTAGCCTCAAAGGCTAAAAGGTTTACCACTGCTTAGCAGAGCCAACAGCTGCAGCAAATACCAATCACCATCATTTCAAACAGGTTTTAAACCTGATGAGTGTGTGAGTAGTTCAGGAGGCTTCAGACTGGATCTGTAAACACGTCACATTACCAGATAATCCGTCCTGAACAGCGTATTTTGGATAAACACTGTACATGTAGTTTATTTATAATTCACTCTCACTTTTGATTTTGATTTTTAAATTAATTTATTATCAGATACTTTAAGACTTTTACTCAAGTCTTAAAATATGGCTGGCTTTCTTTACTTTTATTCCAGCATGACTTTTTGGTGGTGAGTATTTCTGTTAATTGTCCTCATATTTATGATTTATTTAACTGTAGTTCTGTTTTACATTTGACCAAAATCAAATGAAAAGTGATCAAAGAATAAGAAACTGCAGTGCTGAACTTGTTATATTCGTGTTTACGGAAACAACTTTGTTTCCTGAAACGTCATTTTGGAGAAAACAAAACCAAACAGTGTTTTGTTCTCCTGAAGGCTGAAAAGTTGCCTCAGTCTGTGTGTGTTGGTGAAAAGAGGGAAGATGAGGATTGATGCTAGCGCGTCATCGCCGCACTCACTCAGTCTCCTAGCAACAGGAAACATCAGCCTCCGTGAGGACCAATGAGGGCGCGGGGAGAGCGGTGTGTGCTCTCTCTTGTTGCCGTGAACGGGATATTTCAGGAGGCTGGAGAGCAGAGAGCGTCTCACCCCGGAGGAGCTGGAGCTGCCTGCCCGTCTGCCCGTCTGCCCGTCTGCCTGCCTGCCTGCCTGCCTGCCTGCCTGCCTGCCTGCCCGTCTGCCCGTCTGCCTGCCTGCCTGCCTGCCTGCCTGCCTGCCTGCCTGTCTGTCTGCACCGAGGGAGGCTCTGACTTCAGGCCGAGCTGGAGCGTCTCTGAGTCGGTGCGAGGACGGTAGATGTCGCGTCAAGGAGCCGAGGAGAACAGAGAGAGGAGCTTTCACTGGGATTTACTGGACTGCTGCTGGTCGGAATTATTTAAAGGTAAGAGGATTTTATTATCAACAGATTTGTTGGAGGTTAGTTTTGCATTTGAAACAGCAGCTGAGATGAAGGAATTAAAACAGCATTAAAAAGATTTAAACACACAAAAACACTGTAAAAAGCTGAATGAAAGAAAGTAGAAAAGACAGTACAGAGTCTTAAAACATTTAAAATATATGTATATATGTAAGCTAGTTGCTTATCAGTGAAAATCTTTGATTATTTTCAGATAAATCAAAGGATTCCATTTTTTTCAATGGGATGATTTTATACCTCTTACGTTAAAATAACCATCCCATTGATGACAAAAACAAAACATTGTTAAAAAGCTGAAAACACGGCTGCTTTACTAGCTTCTTTACTCATAAAAGTTTCTTAATCTGAGCTCGTTCTCCACTCGGTCGTCACAGAGTTAAAGGTGGTTTGCAGGCAGGAAATCCTTGACCTCCTGTTCTGCTCCGAGTGCTGCGAGAGAAGACGTATACTGTTGCATCCACACACACACACACACACACACACACACACACACACACACACACACACACACACACACACTCTTCCCACGCAGCCTCTCTCCCTGCACACTGATCCATCATCATGCATCATTCTCCCACAGATGAAATATTCAGGCAGCAGTTGGATGTTAAATAAACTGTGTGAGTCACCGCGGCAGCTTCAGGGGGGCCGGCGCGAATGTTTCGCAACGATAAAGCTGCCCACTCTGTGTTTATGATTGATTTATAGCATTTAAATACACACACACGCACACACACACACACGCACACACACACACACACACCAGCCTCTTATCTCTCCTCGCTCTTCTGTGAATTTAAATGAGCGTGTTGCCCTTTAATGCAACGTTAAAGGGTCAAACCAGGATATTATATCAAAGCACATATGCAGCTTCTGGGTGCTTTTAATGTGGAATCACATCAAATAAAGTGCAGATTTATTAATGATAAGCAGCTTAAAATACATATCACAATTTATTCTATTCTATTTTTGATATATACTGTATTTTCTATATTTTTCTCAGCTTCTGTCATCAGTTTTTTTTCTGCTGATGTGTTCAGGTGTTCGTGTGTTCCTGCTGATTGATTGATGCGTCTTTAACCAAACACTGATCACGACTTATCAGCAATTCTGTTAGTCCATTAGCTGTAAATAAATAATTATAGGCTGATGTAAATGTCCTACTTTGCAGGTTTGCAGATAAAAGATAAAAGACACAAAATCAGATGTCTGACAGTGATCATGCATCGTCCCTCAGCTGTGTGGAGTTTCTGTCTTCATGCTCAAATGTTTTGGTCCTCTCTCCTCCTCCTCCTCCTCCTCCTCCTCCTCTTCCTCCTCCTCCTCCTCACTCTTCTCTCCCTGCAGGAGCCTGAAGGCGATGTGGAGCTTCATATCAGCTCAGACACGCTGATTCAAACTCCTGTTAGAGAGCTGAGAGCCGGCTGTGGAGCGTCAGCAGCAGGTAATCAGAGCTGCTGTCTGTTCCCTCACTCACAGTCACTCCACAGGTGATGCAATATCACAGCCTGAAGTTTAGTTTGGTGGACTTCTTGGGAAACTTGACGGCGCTTTTGAGATGTCAGTCGGTATCAGGGCAGGTAACTTTAAACCGATATTAATATTGAATATGTTTTGTTGTCTTCTCCAGCAGCCCCTTCCCTGTGAGAGAGACCAAACCATTCAACAACGTCGAAAGTTGCTTACTTCAAGAGGAAATATGCGGAGGAGGAGGATTTACAGGGAGGCCTACATGGATATTTTCAAAAAGTACAAACCTCTAATTAACATTTTTCCAACCGCTCAAGTCAATCATCAACAAAGATCAAAGATCACGTAATTGTACATTTGTTTAACACTTTGCATGATGTCCAAAAGTGTCACTGATAATACTCGACTTTTTCTCTGCTTCTATGCAGATGATATATTTGTGTTCGTGAGCATTCAGCTGAAATTAACCAGAACAGATTAACTAGCTACCAAGCTAACATCCTCTTAACTGTATCTCCTGTGTTAATAATATAACAATTACAAATAAAGCCAGCTAGGCAATGCTCGCTAACATTTGCCTACTAGCTACATTAGCTAACGTGCTAGCTGCTACGGTCTTGCTTCTATCCAACACCAGATAATGTCCATCACGTTATCACAGCAGATCTTTAGCTTAATGCATGTTCTTTCTTAACACTGAGAAAAAGTAAAAAGGTCCCAACACAAAGTGAAACAAGATGAATTGTTTTGAAATATTAGCTTAGCCAGCTTGAAAACCAGCGATTCCCAAGAAAAGACTATACCTTCCTGATAACCTTAATCATTTCAGTTAATTAAAAACAGGGGAAATGTCAAATCAACAAGGTGAAAAATATCCACTCAGTACATGTTCATGATGAATCCCAGTTTCTTTTTCTGCTATTTCTGTTTTCAAGGACTCTGATGAAGACGCACATTGCGTCAGAATGTTGTTCCTTTGATAAAGCTGGTTGTGTAAATCCTTGTGCTTCATTTGTGGAGAAGTTGAAGCGAGTTAAACTTCTTCCTTCAGGCGTTCTTTAATATTTCAGGATGTGTGTGTGCAGCTTGACGATTGCCTCAAGTCAAAAAAACCCTGTAATATCTTCTCATGTTTCCTTTGAATTGTTTCCCCTCTGAGAAACACGTCGTGTCACATCGTTTCCTAAAACGTTGTGGTTGATTCATGAACTTTGTGAAATCTGGCTCAGGAGTCAGGAGTAATGTTTTAGTTGTATTATGTTGAGATTAAAACATGAATCTTTTATATACTTCATGAGCTGCAAATCTCATTTTATTCTGCTCATGTCCTCCTTTTAAACTGTGTAGAATAAAACTGTGTCACCTGAAAATGTAGAAGCACAAGCTGACGCTCTGCCTTTGTGTTTTTCACCTGCAGCACCTGATACTGCAGGAGGACCGGAGCTGCATCCTGAAGCTGTCCCTGGAGAAGCTGAGGTTCCTGGAGGACCCTGAGGCCTACCTGAGGCGCTCCGTCCTCATCAACAACCTGCTGAGGAAGATCCACCATGAGGAGGAGGAGCTGGAGGCCGAAGAAGAGGAGGAGGAAGAAGAGGATGAAGTAGAAGAAGAGGAAGAAGAGGAGGAGGAGGTTATAGGAGAGCGGGGACAGCGGAGGCTGCTGTACCCGGACAGGACGAGGGTGAAGGTGCTGGTGATGGACTGCTGCTCTCCAAAGTTCGGCCTGGAGGAGCTGCAGCATTACCGGCTGGTGCCCTGTTACCCGTCAGCCGGATGCCTGTACAGCCTGGGTACCTGCCCGGGACTCTCCCCCAACCACCAGGTCCTTCTGTACAACCTGGACGACAACGGCTGACTGTCTGGACTTCGCTGTGTCGCCTCTTTACAAAGCTGGGAAATGCCACCAGAGGTCACGCTGTGGACAGAGATCACCAGCAGGAGAGCCGCTGTAAATTTGAGGGACGCGTGTCGTCGGGTGTGTTTGTTCATCGCCTCGCTCGGAGGCAGCGGTGGATCTGAGAAACCCTGATTCTTCTTCTGCCTCAGGATCAACAGGGTCTCTGATGTCAACGCTCTGTCGCAGCGTCACTGCCATTTATAATGTGAGAGACTTGGGAAAAAAAAAAAGAAGGAAAAAAAAACAGGCGGGAGTTTTGATTTGCTGTTGATGTTGTGTCTCTGATTTTTATTGTTCTTGTTGCTCATGTGAACCGTGAGCAGATTCAGGGATTTACAGACTGCAGGCTACCTTTGATGCACCTCGGCTTGCGTGGAGAATATACGCTGATGATATGCTTCTGTTATCTTTTTATGCTACTGTGTGGTTTATGAAATACTCTGTGTAACATTCCCTGGACCGTGTGAAGATACTCGTCCTCTGAGGTGCGTTCACTGCCTGCGGGAAGACTGTTTCTTTCTCTCTCTGTATTTGATGTCCCATGTTCATTCAACTGGCTGTTTTCATTTTGCATCACGTTGCTGCCCTCTGCTGGGCAAAGAACTCATTTTGAAGTGGCCGATGTGTCCAAATGTGTTGATGCAAGCGAGCATTTAGCATTTAAACCACTATATTAACATTTAAGCACATTATAATGCAGTTATATGAGGTTAAAAGGGTTTATTCATGCATTTCAACACATATAACTCATAAATGGAGGCTGGTGTATAAACATAACAGATACTAATATAGTGAAATACAGATATAATAATGTAAAGCCATTAAAAAAAGAACATATAACCTCTCTGCAGGAAGTTGAATACAAATACAGTCATGTAGAATAGATGAAAAGGCTAAAAAAATATAAAAGTAGTGATTTTTAATTCGGTGCTATATTTTGTTCCAGGAGTCAGGAGCACTAAAATTAAAAGCAGTCTTTGTAAGTTTCAGACCTGAACTGTGGAAAATAATGTTTGATTTATAAACTCATGTAAAATGAAGTTTCTAAGCTCTTCAGTCGTATGACACACGTCTGTTTTGATCATTCAGGGACTTGAATATGCAATCATGTTCTGCAGCTTCGATCCGTTAAACAAACCAGCGTTGTTTCTTCCTCTGCTGAGCTACTTTTATTCAGTGGATCATATGTTTCTCAGAAAAAATGTTATGATGTCATGATTTAATAATGTGAGACTTCGATTTACAGTACTGTTTTGGACACATCTACCTGGTCACTAAGGAAATAGGTCAGAGGAAAATATTATAATAAATAGCTTTAACTTGCTTAGGAAAGCTCAGATGTAGTTAAAAATTCACATGGAAGTCTAAAAACAACCAATAAGATCTTTTTAAACACAAAGATAAACTTCCTGCTGTTCACAGTGACACAAACAACACATTTTGACTAGTTTAAAAAAAAAAAAAAATAATAATAATTCTGGTAAATATATCCATTCTCGGACAAGGCAAATGTAAATCTTTGACGTTAATGAGTCAGACTGAAACTTCAGGTTCTCCTGAATCAAACGGTGTGTGACACTTTATGCTGACTGCAAGAATAAAGGGAGAAAAAACTAAATAAATTGAGGAAAGTCAGTCTTCAGTTAACTATAAATTTACTGTTTGTTAATGATACTTATTAAAGTAGGTTAGCTAACTACAAAACAAACATTTATATCTGAATACAGTTATAGTGTGCTATAAACCATATATTAAATGTCTGTATGGTGGTTGTAATGCTAAATAGTGGAGGTTAAAGTAAATAGTTAATGAAAAGGTTATAATCTAATTTCCCTTTTTAGTTATGTTGGAAGGAAAGTCAGGTTTTAATTTTTGTGGTTTTAAAAAAGGAAAATGGCGTCTTTCCTCGTTCCTGCAGCGCTAAGAAGCCCCAACTTTGATTTTCTGTTACCAAATTATTTGTTTGTGAATTATTCTCAGCCTCATGGTGTTTTAAAGATGAATTTCAGAGAGCAGAATGTCTTTAAATCGATATTATAATCCATATTATCAGTCTTGGCTCCACAGCAGCTGAAATCTTGCTACGAGGAGTTCATCTGAATTGTTGGAGGATATTTTATTATTTGACGCGTGCTTTAAAAACTGGACTTCTTTATGACAATGATTCATCCTTTTCCAGCGTCTCTCTCTGTGTTTTCAGTGTTCGGTCTCTGTCCAGGAGTTTAACCTGGTTTGAAAATTTTTGCATCTTGAAAACAATCACTGCAACAAAAAAACAACCACAACAACAACACACTGCAGGACAATACTAAAGAGACGTTTGATATTTTAAAACAAGAATTTATATTTTGATGAAAATGCATATTCCATATTTAAGATGAAATATTTTGAAAAAGGGCCATTTAATTTTTTTTTTCAGGTGATTATTAAATAAAGTATGTAAGGTGACAAAGTTGTTTTTGTGTTTTGATGAATCTTTTTCTTTCTTTTCAATATGTTTAATGTGTTTTGTTTTTATTTCACAGGTAAATTTAAAAAGAGGTGTTAATTGTGCCAGAAAAATGATAGGCTGCAGGCTGAGCGCGGTCACGTTACGTCGTGACGTCGGGAGCACGTTTATTATACGTACGCGCCGGAATTGCTGCTGCCTTCAAGCACTCCTGCAAGGCTCGGATTTTGGACGTTCGGGGGAAATGCTCTAAATGCACACAAACTATCCACTCTCAGAACAACATTATAACAGTAGTTTGTGAGAAAATATCCTGCATTTTTCAAAGTGGGTTATTTTCAATATACCGTGTTTGAATTTGTACTGAGATTGCCACAGATTTTAAACAAAGGAAACAGTGTTTTTAAAATAACTTAAAATAACTAAGGCAAATACAGTAATTGTCATACAGAGATAAGGATATCATTGAAACAATAGTGTGTGGAGATGATGCAGCCGCAACACTAAACACAGATAACAGGAAATAAAAATACCTTAAAAATGGAAACGCTCAATGGAGCAAGTGAGCAACTGAGATATAGGATTTACAGGTTTGTAGCCTTCTTATTCTTTTTGTTCATATATTTCAGTTACTTAAAGGATGAGAGATGAAACGGTCCCCAAGAAATAGCCTACAATACAGCACTTAGAATTTGAGTAGATTGTACTTTTGGGTGAACTTTTTCCTTTAAAGTTGTAAAAATTGATCTAATTGAAACTGGAATCAGTTTGCAAAATAACCATTGTTTATGTTTGTTATAGTAGCAACATGTAGTTGACGCCAAAGGTTGCTTTAAAACCTTTAAAGTCATACTAAAATGGAGTCCTGAATGAATGTGCGCCCGCTTCACGAAGAATGACGAAATCTCCGACAGCACGTAAAGGCAGCAGGAAAGGCGCGCGCTCGGACGGCTCCGTGGATCTGTCAGTGCAGGACTCCACTCAGGTAGCGGGACACTGAACGCATCCTGTCGCACAAGAACCGAGCCGTTAGTGGGTTTTTTGTGTTTTTTATTCCACTTTTAAAAGCTTTTAATCGCTTCTTAGTTAATAACACAAGCCGTTACAACTTGTTATCGCTTAAAAACGGTCCGGGCTTCACTTCTGAGTAGCGCTCTGCCGTGATGCACGGGTCGGCTAGCTAACGTTAGCCGGGGAGCTAGCGTTCATCATCGGGCTGTTCGGTGGGGAAAGTAGCGGAGTCCGAGCTCCTCGTTTCGGCGGTGCGGTGGCGAAGAAACCTTATTAAACATGGAGAGAAGTAGCCGATTAGTAGAAATCTTCAACTATCTGCAAGACCCACACCTTGTCGCCCGCTTCCAGAAATTTTGCGGGGTACGCGGGACGTTTTCGAGAACCGTCTCTGGCTCTGCTCCCTCCAGCAGCGGCGGCGGCAGCAAGGAAGCGGACCGGACTCACTCACACAACAACGGGGCATGCCACCATCCCATCACCGGGGGGAACGAGAGCGAAAGTGCGGCCGTCATCGGAGCTGATGAAGGCGAGTGCAAGGAGACGGCAGCGGCAGGTGCTCGGAGGAGGAAACAGGGAGAGGAAAAGGAGAATCTACCCCAGAACGGAGCGGTGGTGACCGCAGCGAACGCCGGGGGAGATACGCTCGGTGCGGGCAGTAACGGTCCCACCGAGCCCGCGGAGAAGGGCGGTGAAGTCCCGGTTAGCAGCACTCTGAAGCCGCTCCGCAAAAACTCTCTCACAGGTGATGCCGGGCAGGAGTTCCTGATTGAGAACCGGTTCCTGTTCTACCTGTTCACCTTCGGGACAGAGCTGGGTAACGAGCTCTTCTACATCACCTTCTTCCCCTTCGTTATGTGGAACATGGACGCCTTCGTGGCCCGGAGGCTGATCATGGTGTGGGTCTGGGTCATGTACCTGGGTCAGTGCACGAAGGACGTGATCGGGTGGTCCCGGCCCGCCTCACCTCCTGTGGTCAAAGTGGAGATGTTTTACAACTCGGAGTACAGCATGCCCTCCACACACGCCATGTCGGGCACCGCCATCCCCTTCTCCCTGTTCTTCATGACCTACGGCCGCTGGGAGGTACGTGAACGCACCTTAACTCTCTGTCATAGATGTTCTGATATTTGACTCTCAGCAGGAGCAGAGAATGAGAAGTTGACAGGAGCTGCTTCCTTTTCCAGAAGAGGAAGCAGAGAAAGTTCCTCTTTCACACCAGCGTGTGTTTACACATTGAGAAACACTAGAAATTGGTGAAAATCCAAAGAAAACTGCATCCAGAGAGCCGCACATGCTGCTGACCCTTCACCTCCTCACAGGGGCTGTGCAACTGCAAACAGATTTTATAACCCTAGATATTATATTATCGTTATAGATTAACAGCTGAATATAATCTTAAATGATGCCACAAACTGGTGCATAGCAGTATTTTGTGGCAGGAAGGAAAGAAGGATGGAATTTGCTTCATTAATGATTCAGTTTGAACTTAACCTAAAAAGGAATTCATGAGTCATTTATTAGTCAAACTCTTCCACATATGTTGGATTTTATATTTTCCTGCCGATCAATGCAGAAATGTTGAGTCGCTGACCTCATGACAGGGATTTAGTTTGTTAGTTCACATGATCACAGAGGACAGAATGAGAAAAAACCCACTTGGCGTTCACTGCTGTCGTCACGGCCTCAGTATCACTGTGACAGGTCGTATCTGTGGTCCACCAGTATACACCACACTTGTTATCATCTGCCCTTCTATCGTCAGGCTGCAGCAACACAAGCAACCATGTGCAAAGTGCCAACTCTTGATACAGGATCACTGAGACTTTGCCCTCTGAAGCGTCATTAACAATTAATGTGTGGTTGGCCCGGTGGATACAGTGACTGGAGCCTGGGCGCCTCTACAGCCGTATGAGCACATTAGCTGACTCTTTTACTGCTTGTAAGACAATGAAACCAAACTCAGTGTGGACACAACATGACAGAGAGTCTGCAGCCAAGTGACAGTCGCCTCGCCGGCTCATACACAAACAGAGAAGACGCCTTTTAGATGGATGAATAATGTAGAAGCCTCGTTGACACAAAGTTCAGCAACATTTTTCAGCTGTGTCACTTTTTTGTTCCAGCTTCCCAGTTTATTTTAGTCATCTTTAATAATAATCTGAATATTTATATAACTTTGGTTGGACAAAACATATCAGCTTTACACAGTTTCCCGACATTTCATCAGCTGAAAAAGATTGATTACCTGCAAAAATAGGTGGCAAATAAATCGATTATGAAAATATTTTGTGAAGCTCGACTGTTCTGCAACTTGAGCTAAATGCGTATTTGTTACATTGCTAACATGCGCGTTAACATGCTAACACTTATTGGACGTGAGGTTGGTGACATTGGTGCATAACATTTAGTAGATAAATCGATTAGTTTTTGCTTTTGTGCAGCAAAAATGTCAAACATTTGTTGGATCCATCTTCTTGAATTTGACGATTTGTTGCTGTTGTTTGTCATTTATGAGTTAACGAAGGGTCTTTGGGTTTTGGACTGTTTGTTGGACAGAAGAAGTGATTTAAAGACGTCACTTTTGAACTTTTTTGACACTTCATAGACTAAAAGATGACTCGACTAATCGTGAAAGTGCTCCACCAATTGATTGATTAGTTGTGGCCCTTTTAAAAGCTCAACAACTTCACACAAACTTTCACCGCTTCCTCGACTTTGGTCACTGAGTTTCTCTTGACGTCAGCTCAGATTCTGCCTCCGGTTCTCCAACACTGTTAAACGTTATGTCTCATATCGGTGGAATAACATTCCTGCGGTAATTTTGTTTTAACAAGCCGGTCTCTGTTGTTCTTTTCCTCACCTCCCATTCACTCAGGAGGAACAACACTCCATTGTGTTCAGTCTGTAAAAGCCAACACAAAGTCTGCATTGTCCACTTCCATTGTCTCGCTGAGCATCCACACAGTGAGGGAGGTGATCAACAAACTGCAGGAAGTCTATTTGATTTTCATAGAAAGGAGAGAGTAGTAGAATCTCTTCAGGGTCCCTAACTATATTTGTTGAGTCTTTTCTTGAGAAAATACCAGTATCGGCCACATTTCACTCATTTAGATTCAATATCTTGAATAAAATAATCTTTTTCACTATTTTCTGACATTTTATTGACCAAACAAACATTTTTTTAGCGTACAAAACATAAAAACAAAACATATTCACAGTGGCCAAATGACAAACAGTGTACTTTTGTCCTTGCTGATCTGAGACTCATCTGCAACGATAATCTGCAGTCGCAGGCCTGTAAAGTTGAAGGACTTTTTGTCACGCAGATTCTGTTATTGCTGTGGCTGTCATCCAAAAAGTCGCCTGATGTTCAGCAGTCTTAACTTTGCTGTGGGTGAAAAAAAAAAGCCCAGAGTTTTTGGAAAGAGAAACGCGTGGGATCTCAGTATTGTGTTGCCGGAATCACAGCGGGCGAGAGCAGAGGTGGGATTGATTTACGACACTCTGCCTCCCCGTCTGTCTGCCAGAGGAGGAGATAAGAGGGCCGACCCCCTGACCTTCGAGTGTGGGACTCTGCGATAAGATTGATTCGGTGTCTAGTGTTCTCGAGGTGTCAACGGGTCTTTCTCTTCTCTCCGACCTGAGTTTGAAAGAGCAGAAAATAGTGTAGAAAAGCGGGAGAGTGTCTGTTCTTCATTCAGAAGCAAAACAATCTGTACTCAGAATCTCAGGATACAAACTGCTGACGTATTCGTGTTGGACAGCAGATAAGACTCTCACTGTATGAGCCTGATGCACTCACGTTTATTTTGGTAATCAAAGATATCCTTATTGATCTTATCTTACCTATCTAATCCTTCATCGAGTTAATAGATATTAAAAAAAACAGCCAAGACTGTGACGTGACTTCAAACTGTTAGAAAGAAGTTGAATGGAAATGTTTAATGTCTGGCCGTCCCGTTCAGTCCGATCTGCATCGTCATGATCTCATCTTCCTAAACGGTTGACTTCCTCTGTTAATCCGTGGCTGTTCTGCTGCCTCGGACGACTTGTTTCAGCAGAGCCGGAGTGTTTGGATTTGGAGGAGTCTCAGTCAGACAGACGGTCCTCCTCCTCCTCCCATCACACCACCGCCCTCATCTCCAGCTCAGACAGTAACTAGAGCCAGATGTGTCTCTGTGGAAGATACTGGGGAGAATCAAATAAGGGAGGGGACGAGGGTCAAAACAGAAAAAAAAAAAGAGCAGCTCGAGGAGTGGAAAGTAGAGAAGAGATTAGACTCGATAGATGAGAGGAGATTAGACAAGACGAGACTCGAGGGCAAGAGATGAAGAAAGCAAAGAGGAGAGACGAGGTTAGAGGCGAGGAGAGAGGAGGGGATTAATACCGAAGAGTGATGAGGAGGACGAAGGATGGAAGAGGAGAAAACAGACTCAAGGCAAAGAGTGCTGGAGAGATTAGAGGGGAGAGAAGGACGTGAAGGAAATCCAAGAGTTTCAGAGCTGCTCGAGTGAAAAATACGAGCGTGTTTTTATCAGATTTTGGGATATAAATTCTCATTATGTGGTCCGGTGGAGTCAGAACAGAAAACATTATGGTAAACAGGCTTTGTGTGAGACTTCCTCTCCCTGAGCGGCACCGTTACGTGGGAACAGTTCAGCTTTTCCTGCGAGCATGAATGAATTTAACTGTATAGCGTTTCCTTAACTTCCAGCACTGAGTTTTACATTGTGTTTTTCATACAGCGTGCAAATACACATCGACCTAAATCCTCTGCTGTTGCAGTCAGAAGAGGGAAAGTTTCAGAGTTTCAGTCCTTTGTAAAGAGCAGCAGAAGACTTGTATGACAGAGGGGCTGTAAACAGGAAACAGCGGCCTGATCCATTCAGTTATTAGATATAAGTTCAGATGTATTTCATTCTTTTGACTGCAGCCAGTCCTTGTTAAATGTTTGTGCAGGGAATAATGTGAGAACATCAAGAGGAAACCTTCTCTTCTGCTGCGTCCCTTTCCATTTTAAAACCATTTCTCATGTTGACTTTTAAAGCTGCAAATGTATGAAGTAGCAGCTGCCAAATTAAACATTGTAACAGTGATTTTATGTAGCTGGATAAGGGCTCTTGTATTTTCCTGTGGTGTTATCAGCTTACAGCAAAACAAGAATATTCACAAGTTTGGTTTGAAACCCACAAACCCGGCTAGCTTACATCTTGGCAGTGTTGAGAGTCACACACACACCCTGACTGCGAGCCGTGTGGTTTGGGTGTGTGTATGTGTGTACAGTATGTACAGTATACGTCACGTGAGGAAGCGAACCCTCGGCTGAGTCAATGAGCAGTGTGCAGAGAACCACAGGCCACACAAAAAAAACACCACGTCCATAAACCTTTGCATGAGGCGACGGCCGCTTCACCGCCGCGGTCAGCGGCGCGAAGCCAGAGTGAGCAGGCAAACGTGGCCGTGAGACTTGATGACACGGGCTGTGTTTGCTCAGGGACAGAGGAGACTGATGGAACAACATCTCCACAGTTGGATTCCTCCTCTCTGCTCTCTCCTCAGATTTGATGCTAGTCAAACACAGTGTCAGTCTGAGCATGTCGGGCGGCAGCGTCTGAGCGAATCCACACACAGAAAGAAGGCTGTTTCTCAACCAAACCTCCCTCAGCGCTGACCTCATTTTGAAAGAGCCCTCAGTCTATAATTGACACTTTGAAGTGCAGCCTGGTGGTTTGGGAAACACCTGTAGGAGAGGCTGACAGGAGCAGCCTGACTGAACCAGACAGGCTCATAATGATGCAGCAGCTTTTGATCAGCTGTTGTGTCTTGTCCTTCTTGAGTAAGACGTCTTTGTCTGCTGACTGTAGGATCAAAATGGCTGCTAAGGAAATTAAGTGTCATTGTCATATCGAATCTGCTGCTGAAAATGAGTCCCAAGTTCGTAAACTCTTAAATATGAATATTTTCTGGTTTCTTTCATCCATCTATGACTTTAAACTGAATATATTTGGGTTGTAGACAAAAGGAAACATTTGGGGATGTAATGTTGGGCTTTGGGAAACACTGATCAACAGTTTCCATCATTTTTTGACTCTGTGTAGACCAAACAACTACGACAGATACATAAACCGATGATAATTGCTAGTTACAGCCCTTCTAGACATCAGGGCTTCATATTAACAGATGCAGTTTGATTTGTACGTATTTGCAAGTGAAACACGTCAGTGATGGTTATTTACATTTCCATGAAGTACGAGCTGTGAAGTCGACACATGCCTTTAGATAAATGCAGGCACATTCAGCTGTGGTTACTTCACTGACCTTACCAACAGCTATTTTGGCAGATAAGCAGCCATTGTTTGGATACAGAAAATACATTAGTCCAGTAAAATACTAAGAGGCTGGAGTTCAGCCATCGTTGGCACAGAACAGCCGCCTATCTTTCCATCCATCAGGGTGTAAAACGGCCTGTATTAATAGTTGTTATGTCTTCTTTCAGTTGGCTGCAGGTTTTAATTCATCACTTTGAAACGCAGACTTCAGGAGGAAATCTGACATTGTTGCAGCAACATTTCAACAAAGCAGATAACATGCAGATAAACGTTACAGGCTGATAGACTTTCTGCATGGACAGCAGGTTCATAAAGTGAAGCAACATATAATCTATGATCTGAACTAAAAAGCCTGTTTCTAAGGAGATATTTCTCATACACGCATCATAAAACCTTATATTATCACCTCTAGTTGTACTATAACCTGTCCCTGTGCAAGATAGTGACACAAGCCCACTTCCTAACATATTATAGGTGTTAAAGTCTTCAGTTTTCAGTTGAATCACTGATGTGAGGCCGCACTGTGAAACAATCCTCATCTCTGTTTTAATTAGCATCAGCACCATCAAACGGCTGTGATGAGTCATCCCTCCCTGAAGGCTGCAGTCACAGTGTTTTTGTGGGATTTTTCTGATGTGTGAGAGGAACTCTGAGCTATCTCAACAACGAGAGCCACAGCCAGCAGAACAAAAGGCTTTCAGCAAGTGTTGCAAACCTCAGCAGCTTTCATCCGTCGTCTCTGTCTCTCGGCTCGACTGTCACTCATTTCCTTTTTCTTTCATTCTTTCGATCCGTCTGTCTGCGTTTTCACCACAGACCTGCATGTTTGAATCTGAATTGCTGCTTTATTTAGAGCGTAAACTATTATGTAGTAAATCAAGTGAGCCGAAAGAAAATTGCTGTGTCGTTAGGCAACATTTACATGTTTTTCAAGGATGAAACCCAAATACGTCTTTGTTTCAGCCTTCGGTTTTATGTGATAATAGACTGAATATCTCTGTTGTGACCTCTGCACACATGTGTCAGTCACAGCTGCATACAGTGTTTAGATTCCTCACCAGATCTCCAGGCAGAATTGAAATAAATTGAACTTTGACCCTGGATTCTCTCTCTGACCTGTATGATGAAGGTCTGCAGCGATGGGAGATGGAAATATTGAACGAGCTGAATTCACTGTTGTCTGATTTCCCGACGTTTTGTGACTCAACACTTTAATCCTTCAGGAGTTTCAGAGAGAGCACAAAGAAATAAAGTTAAAGATTATTATTAGATTATTATAAGAGCTGCAATGATAACCCAATTAATCGATTAGACTGACCGAGTCGTTTGAATCCATTTTAGTGTAAAGACTCATTGGTTCCCTTTAAATTTTCTTAGTTTAGGTTTTATTAAAAAAAAAATTGTAGAAGCACTTTACTGATACGATTATTTATGTGATATTCATTCATGTATGTATGTTTTAAGATGGTGTCTCATTATTTACTGAACATTAACACATTTTCCTCTGCTGCGTCAGACATTTTTCATAACCGCGAAGCTTTATGAAGAAGTTTCTCTTCTTCTGGTATAAAAGTGAACAAACTTCTAAATTGCATTCTGTGGGTTTTGTCTCCATATGGTTTTCTTTACTTCGCTCGTTCCTGCTGACGTCTCTGGATCTGATTTTGAGCCATGTGTACGTGTGGCCCAGATCAGAACTGCAGAACCAGGACCCAGCGCAGCTTTCTGCACTTCAGAAAACAAATAATCGGAGTCACACGGAGGGAGAAAGAATCTGACTTTTGACACTTGGAGCTGCAGTTTGAACGCAGCCTTTCTTCTCTTCGGCAACATCTGATAAGGAAACAGCAGAATCACTGAAATATTTATGAGGTCCGTTGAGCCAGAACACATCGGCAGATAATCACCTCCACGACATCGCTGCAGCATTTTATCTGAGCCTTTAACGTTCTGTGCATTGAGCATATTGACTCCAGTACACACAATCATTTTATTATCCTTATGTTATCTGCTCAGAACAATAAACAGGCAGCTTTTATGTATTTATGCCTCGATGCAGAGACTCATTATCAGATCAGATACATTATGTATTGCATCATCTGAAGCATGAGAGCAGATAAAAGACGAGTCGACTTTATTTGCATTAAGTTGAACGCGGCTTTAATATTGTGTAATAATATGAACTCTGTAAACTCTCTCGTACCTTCAGAGTTACTCACCAAAGCTCTAGTTCATCTTTGAGAGCTGTAACGTGGCAAAGCTGTTTTTGTAACCTACCTGGTTTCGTCTTTGTGTCGTTGTCACTATTAATTAATAACCTCAAATATTTGATGGTCACAACTTCTGAAATATGAAGATCAATTTACCTCTTTCTGTCGTATATCATCAAATTTCATTCAGTAGCTTTTGTCAAATAAAAAAAAAAATCTGCAAACTCACTCTGAACATGTTAGAGTTATTTGTTATTAGAAAGGAATTGAAGCATTAATCTGTATTCCAGGTTCTTCTGTTTCACCTGTAAACACTGTGAAGCTGTGTTGAAAAAGTCTCCTTTCACCTCCACAGTATCCGTTCTCACTGGGCTTCAGCTTCGCTCTCTGCTGGTGTCTGGTGGTCTGTGTTAGCCGGATCTACATGGGGATGCACTCGGTCCTGGTAAGTCCACACACACACACACACACACACACACACACACACACACACACACACACACACACACACACACACACACACACACACACACACACACACACACACACACACACACACACACACACTGAGGTGCGAGCCTCGCCACCTGCAGTGTCCGTTTGGTGCCGTCAGCAGTTTGAACGTGATAGCTGATTTGTGGGGAACTGAATCCGACCGGCAGTCACCTCGGCTCCATAACTGGGCGGGTGTCAGGTTCTGGTGTCAACCGGTGTAACTGTAGAGGTCCGACACACAGAGCAAAGACACAAACTTAGAACACAAGAACATTTGAGAATACAGTGAAAATGTTTCCTAGGCTTGGGTCAGTATTAGATATTATCGTTCAGTGACTTTTCTTCACTGAACGTGATTCTGTATTTTAATTTATTCCAGTGTTATTTCTCACCTGGACGTTCAGAGGGAGGGAAACCAGTGACACAGCAGCTGCACTTATATTGTATTCTTTGCACCACAGTCTTAATTTAAAAGTTTTTTATTTAATATTTAGTTATTTCAAGGTGTTGTATATGTTGCTGCAGAGGCAGAAGTGATGAAATAGTCTATTGTGATATTTGGGCGGGACAGTGTTGAGAGATTGCAGCTCGATATGGTGAAAAACAAAGTAAGAATCGTGGCGTGATACTTTAAAATGTCCTAAACTGTTGTGTTGGTTGTGTTATTTGTTTGGTGTGATTATCTGGCAGGGTGTGAAACAGGAAACTGGCAGGAGATGGAATCTGAACTTAAGCCTCCAAACAATAGTTTTTCCTGCTTTAGAAATGTGGAGAAAACAACTTTAGTCCACCAACATCTGCTGCCAGGTGTCTGCAGGACTGTTATTTGTGTTCTCTCACAGAGTTTTCTTATATACACAGAAGAGATGAAGGAATGAATTTCTAGTTTAATTAACCTCACAGTAAATCTAGAACATACATGATACCTTCAACGTGTTTAGGCCTGTGTCAGTCTGTGGTCAGTGCAGATGTAAAAGGTTCAAACAATAACAGGAGCAGCATCTCACCATTCTTCCTGGAGAAGCATTGAGACACATTCATGCCTGCAAAAACCTGCTCCTGCTTTTATCTGCTGCTGTCACGTCAGCAGGCTGTTTTGCCGACAGCAGGGCTTTGCTTGGATGAGATCGCTGCTGCACAATACAGGTACAGTCATGAAAAACACCATCCAACACCACCAGGTCCGGTGGGTGTGGTCGCTCCTGGTGCCCTGCAGCTTTACAGTAAGTCTGAGTTGTGAGTGACAATAGAAGAGGTCACTAATAGCTGCTTTTCTTATGGTGTTGTTGGTGCTGCGATGTCTGCAGCAGACACACCTGTATTATTATTAGTAATGCTTTGTGTTTCTGATATTTCCTCCACCAAGGAGGTTCTGTTTCCACCCGTTAGTTGGTTGATTTGTCGGTTTGTCAGCAGGATTACGAATTTCCATGAAACTTGGAGGGAGGTTGTGTCTCGGCCAAAGACGTTATAAAACATCTACCATTCTCACACTGGATTAACACAAATATTAATCTAACACACCATGTCGCCTAATTCAACAGACCTCGAGCCCCAGATGTTGAAGACTCAGGCAGATTATTTCAGCTCATAAAAGTCATAAAAATCTTCCAGATGTTTGTCTGTGCGTCCATCTGTCCACGCGGCCGTCACATTAACCCTCGTTTGGGGTAATTTCCCTCACTGGTAAATGATGTCACTGTTGACTGCGCTGTCTGTTGCTGTGGCAACAGTGTGAGAGGGACTGACGGATGATGGTGGACCAGCAGACATTACAGTGCGCTGGCCGTCCTCCCACACAGACTCTAGAAGGTAACTCCACATCAGAGACTCTCTGTAAGGGCTTTCTGTGGCTGCCCGCAGGCGCTGAAGACCACGTGCACATCTGCCGGCTCATATCTCACCACCGCTGTAGGAGAAATATCCCTGTTTTCTCCTCCTGATAAACGAGGCCTGACCTAGAAAGAAGCATTCAAGACGATTAATTCATCTGGTTAATTAGATTCACAACTCACAGAGCAGAGCTGAGTCATCCTGGAGAGCTCAGCAGCAACCTGCGGCACGCCTCATTGGTCCTGGCAGTTCACCAGCTTCACGTTCGACCCGGAACCAACGATCCCACAACTGTCAGACATGTGACACCCTCAGCTCATTTGCCTGAGCGGCAGCTTGTTACTGTGATTGCGATTTTGACAGTGAGACGGCATTTAAATGAGTCTTATCTCAATAACTAACATTAAAGATGGTGGATTAGAGTTTCTCGTTATCAAACTAAATATTTGTTTGGGTAGAAAGTGAAGCAGATTTTAGTTGTGTAACTTAACAGATGTTAACTGGAAGCTAGTTAACAACATGCGACTGTGTTTGTGGGATTGTGCCTGTGTTTGGGTTCAGTTAAGCCTCTCTTACGTCAAAACTCCCCAGAAATATACTCTTTATATTTCCTCCAGTTGCTTCAATTTTCCTCTCGTCTCTGTGACGTGGTTACGTATTCTTGAGATCCCTTTCCCTTGTATCCAGTCTAACCTCACGTAATACACCTTTACACAGCAGGTGCAATGCGAGTTCTAGAAGAAATAACAACCTTTGAAATTAAAGGCAAGAAGACGAGTGAAACCTGTCTGAACCACACAAAGCGTGACGCCTCCTCCACTCTGCAGACGTATCTGCGTCCTCTCTGCAGCAGAGGATGCAGCTCCGTCCAGCGACTAAAAATAAAACACACAGCAGTGCATTGTTTGTCTGTTTACAGTGAGGAAGCATTAAACCACCTGTTTCCTTCCTGCAAAGTACTTTTACTATTTATTCCTGTTACAGTTTGTCCTCCACATGCGTCTCGCTCCTCTTCCTCTTCCTCCTCCTCCTCCTCTTCCTTCTCTGGTTCCTGGATAAAAACCATCCTGTTGCTTTTCATTCTGGTCATTTTTCCTCACGAGGATGTAAATAATGTCTGTAACTGTAGCAACCGTTTCATTTCAGCTCAGGCCTGTCAGTTTGTCTGTAAGATCTAAATAATCCCTGTCATAAACTGTCCCTCTCAGTAAGCTCAAAGAAACCATATTTTTCCACATGTCTGTAATCTGTGTCTGATTCTTTCACTGCGTCCCTCAAACTATGTCGTACGTGTCATGGGTAAAGTATTCAAACCAAAGATGCTGTTTATTTTGCTTCATTACATCAACTGGGAAAAATCCTGATGTCTGATCTACGTTGTCCATCAGAGCCTTGTGATTCAGGAGTATTTAGGACGGAGCAGTCGGTTACTGCTCGGACTTTTTGATTTCAAAGCTTTTCGCCTGCATTATAACACATTTCTGACCGGCTACTTTCTGCCTGCTTCATCTCAAAACACTCCAGTTTAATGCCGGAGTACAAAGACCTGAAGTAGCTCCATCTGCTCCACAGTCAGACTGTGTAGACTGTTGTGTTTCAGGGAGTGGAGCTTGAACACATGGTGCGCCATTATCGTTCTGCTCAGCGCTGCAGGCCTGCCGGGTTCTCTGTGTGTTCTGGAAATCATCACGCCCAATAAAACAACTTCCTCCTCCACTGTTGTGCAGGAAGAGCTCGGAGACAAGAAACTGTTCTGCTCCTGATGATGTTGTTGACATCTGCTCCCCGAGCACTTTCACACAGTTCTGTTGGTTTAAGTCCAAAACGAGAAGAGAATCTGAACCCTGTTTGTTTGGTGAATGGTGGATTAGAGTTTCTCGTTATCAAACTAAATATTTGTTTGGGTAGAAAGTGAAGCAGATTTTAGTTGTGTAACTTAACAGATGTTAACTGGAAGCTAGTTAACAACATGCGACTGTGTTTGTGGGATTGTGTTTGGGTTCAGTTAAGCCTCTCTTACGTCAAAACTCCCCAGAAATATACTCTTCATATTTCCTCCAGTCGCCTCAGTTTTCCTCTGGTCTCTGTGACGTGGTTACATATTCTTGACATCTCTTTCCGTTGACCTTGTATCCAGTCTAACTGCACCTAAAGCTCATGTTTAGTGTGAACACACAGTGAAAGTAGAGGTAGTTAGAAAGCCCTCTGAGGCTGTAAGATGTCCGGTGACAACGATTTAAACATAATTTGAGTTGTATTAATGGTGGAGTGATTGTAGAGGAAGATGGCTGATTGATGTTGCTGTATGTTGGGTGTGCTCAGTGTTTTTAACATTCGACAGAAGTTCCTGACATTTTTCTAGGATGTTGAACTCTTCCAGGACACGTGAACCGCTCGTCTGGAGGGAGAATAGATCATTCACTTGCAGTCCAAACGTCCACAACTGCTCTCAGTTTGAATGGACGCTGATAGCAGGAACCATTAAGTCATTAAGGCTTCGGGTTGGACTGCAGGCTGGCTGAACATACAGTCTTCTTACTGCTGTAGTTCTGCTTCCACGGACACGATATCCTCTCATTTAATTTCATTATAAGGCACTTAAGATAAAAGCTTGTACCCAGGAACATGTACATGTTGTTCCTCAGGGCACCACGCCAGCCGCTCGTCCTCTTTCTGGGCATTTTAACACGAGGCAGCTGATTGTTCGGAGCTCCCTCTAGTTGTGTCAGTGGAGGAGAAAATTACAGACAGCTTAAAGCTTTCAGTGTGTGTCATTAAGAGAGAGAGAGGGCTGATAAAAGTTTGCAGCGGCAGCACGGAGCTGATAAATCAAAGGTTTCCTGTTGGTTATCTTTCTGCTGACTCACCTGTCATTGGTCGGACAGTAAAATGTGTCCTTGCAGTCGAGCGCGTCCAGTCAGACGGCCGGGACACGAGTCGCCTGCCAACATGTGACGCAAACACACCGTCTCTGGTACGTTTAGGTTAATGACTGACTGTGAGACCAGGGCCTCTGTCGACCACAACGTGTATTTAAGCAGCCAGATAGATATTTAAACTGTAACAGGACCTTGGTTTGCCTTCAGCGAGGTCGTCCAAGTGGGATAACCTGCCGGCTGAAATGTTCCAGCGCTTGGCTGGCGGACACAGACGGGTGTGAATTTACAGTAACACTCATTGATTTCTCTTCCAGGGAAAGTGAACACTGATAACACTCGTCTGAAGGAAAGAAAAAACCAGACACACCCGAATCGGACTGAAGAAGGACTATTAACTCCTGATTTACACTGTGCAGTCTGTGCAGCACATACACACTTTGAACAAATGTAGATAAATATAAAAATGGCCAAGAAAGGAAGTGGACTCAAACGCTCTTCATTTCCTCTCAGAAATCGTCACAAACGCTTCACTGATTATCAGAGTAGTTGCAGATTCATCTTCTTTTGATCAATCTATCATTACAGCTTTAAATTCTACCCTTCTGTCCTTTAAACTGATAAAAGAAAACTTAATATTCATGTCAGTAAGTCCAGAGACAGTGAGAAACACTCTGTATTCACCAACCTGACATGTTCATCTTTTTTCTCTTTATTAATAATCTACAAACCTTTTTGTGTGACCTGACGAGGATCCAACATAGATGTTTTTGTAACATTAGTTCATTGTGATTGTTATCGTCAACCGTTCGGGCTCCGAGAATCTCTAACTTTGATACTTTGACAAAAAGCAGCTTACATTAAACCCTGAATTAGGTTCTGTTAAAAACCAAAAAACTGCAGCGTTTCATTAATTCCAGGTCGCCTTTAAAAGTGATTAAGATGTTTTTGTTCTCTGAATCATCAGTTCACAAGTTCTTCATCAGCTTTGTGGTGAATTTGGGGAAATATGATGTGCAGGTTAAATGTTGTCACACAGTAAATCTGCAGCAGGAAGCCAAACTGTCAGTTTGCTGCTCGGTCGATAACTAATGACCTGTGTTCGAAGTTCACTGCCATGTTGAGCTCGCCGATTTCCCGTTTCCTGTCGTCGGTCAGCTTCCTGTATCCATCAGCAGAAAATGCCTCAATAAATTTCTCCTTATCGAAAGTTGTCTGACAACAATGGAGTTCAGATTTAAATTCAGTTTTTAGGGAAACACCCGTCTTCACTGATTCAACAATAATTTAGTTTGTTCTGCTTCTCTGATGTGTCCAGAGTGAACCCTCCTCCCAGACAAATCAATAGAGGATCTCTGAAAAACAAAAATAAACACGACCTCTGCAGTGAGCTTCAGATATTCAGAATCCATACGCACCACACACCACTACAGAAGTGTTACCTTCAGTGTCTGTCCGTGCTGTCAGACTAATACATACTAACCTTCTGTTCGTGTTGGTTTTCCCTCCAGGACGTGATCGCCGGCGTCCTCTACAGCAGCCTGATCCTGCTCTTCATCCTGCCGGCGCTGGATCTGATCGACGGCTTCAACCTGACCTGCCGCTACGCCCCGCTCGTCATCATCTCGCTCCACCTGGGCCTGGGCCTCTTCTCCTTCACCCTGGACACCTGGAGCACCTCTCGGGGCGACACCGCTCAGATCCTGGGCGTGGGCGCCGGCGTGGCTCTCGCCTCCCACGTCAACCACCTCCTGGGCCTGATGCCCGACCCGACGCCGGAGCAGCTCCCCTTCACCGCGCCCCCCCTCAGCGCCGGTCTGGCGGGCATGGCCATGCTGCGGCTCGTCATGGGCGTGCTGGTGCTGATGACCTCGCGGGCAGTGATGAAGGCCATCACCATCCCGCTGGTGTGCCGGGTCACCGGGGTGCCCTGCGACGACGTGAGGAAGGCCCGGCAGCACATGGAGGTGGAGCTGCCCTACCGCTACATCGTGTACGGGGTGGTGGGCTTCAACGTGCTCTTCCTGGTCCCGTTCCTTTTCAGCTGCCTGCAGATCTCCTGATCGGATGTTAGTTCACCGCCTGATCAGATGTTCACCAGGACCTCGTTCTTTAGTCCTCTGGGTCGGGACTGAAGCGGACTAAAGCCGAAACACTGATCTGAGCTGACGTGTGATCAGTTTTTTGGCTCTGGTCGTTTTCAGGAAGTGTTGGACTGTCCTGAAGGCCTCGACTGTTATCAGTTCTACCTGTGGCGACCCGTACCTGTTCTGTTCTTTAGTTTTATTTCAAATCAAATGAGACGGCTCCTCCTGATCCGGGGACACACCGAGCCACTCCTCCTCCACCAGCTTCATTCATCACAGAGCACAAAGCTTCCTAACAGTGGCCTCAGAGACTAAATATGCCACTGATTGCTACTGATAGATGACCTGTGTCTTTTTTATTATTATTATTATTATTATTAAGAGTTCAGACAAAGAACCACAGACTCCACATAGAGTTCATGGACTGCTGTGGACGAGTTCTTGACATAGTTTTTGAAGAAGAGCTGCAACTAAAAGTTATTTTGATCCCTCGAATTACTGAGTTAGTTGTCAGAAAATGTCCTCAACTGTGTTGACACACGAAAATATTCACTTATAAGAAGCTGGAATCTGAGAAATTTTAACTTTTGAACCAAATTAATCAAACAGAATTTATTAAATAGTTGACAACCAATTGATTAATTGTTGCAGCTTGAAACAAAACTCAGAAATACCAGAATTTCTGTGGTTTGGTTGCAGAAACAGTTTTTGGTGTCTGAACTTTGTGTGGTTCTTTGTCAGGAAGCGTCTTAATAATATCTGATCTTCCTCTTGTGTGTCTCAACTCTCAAAGCAATAAGATCCTTCTGATTTTATACTTTCTTATTCTTCTGTCAGAGTTTATACTCGGCCTGTTTCTCCTCGGCCTGTCGAGTGGACTCATCCTCGAGATGTTTTGATGCACAGTCTCTTCCTAAAGGGCTCTTCCACTCTGTCTCCATTCAGACAGTTTATCGTCTCTTCTCTGCGGAGGTTGAGTATTTTTCCTGTGACGAAGCCACGACCGGCACATACTGTACGATTCAGGAGGAAGTGTCACTTTGTCTGGGAAATGTACAGAGAGGTTTTTTTATTAATAGGAATTTGTCCACTTGGCTCAGCATTTCTTTTCTAACACTGTAAACTGACTTCCTGTCAGGGATGCTGTCGATGGCACGCAGCCACTTCCTGTTCAGTTCGATGCGCTCGTGTCGGGAGGCGGAGGAGGTGGAGAAAACGCTGCTCTCAGGAGAGAAGACGCGTGGAGCGCTGACAGTCGAGAGGACGGAGGAGAGAGGTCAGGATGAGGAAGGGATGACGACTGAACAGATGAGTTTAAAACAAAAGAGTTTCGTAGATTTCTCACAGGAGGAGAAACAGACGGAGCAGTATGATGTCACATCACAAAAAACACTTAAAAAACACACTGAGTCTTTGTAGTCAGGTTTCACGTCAACACAGTTCATTTTCTCTCCCTCAATTATTCATATTTGGTTCAAGAAGTTCATCAAATAAAATGTGACACGATCACAAACTCAAACATCGTTATTTCAGATTTAAACACGAGGGACGTATTGTGGCTTCTACGTCGACACTACACGACACTCTGGATCACCTCGCTGACATTTATCGATGGTGATCACTGGTGCAGCCACATGTGATGAATTAATAATAGGTGAATTATAAATAGCTACAGCCGAATGTCATGCAGCACATCGGCCTTTTCTTCTCACTTCTTTTTCCTGAAAACACGTCAGTAAAAGTGCGTTTACATCAAGAATGTAAAGTCATATTTCTGCCATTTTTATTCATCTCGCCTCCAGAAATGTTAAATATTGTGACTATAAACGGAGCGATAGTATTCAGTGGTATTCTTCTTACAAGTCTGTGATTCAGCCGATGATATGAAGGCAGTTAGTCCAGGACACTGGAGACTTAATATGTTATCACAGAACGAGACGACAGTTCGAGTTACTGCAGACAAACAGTTGAAGATTAAAGAAAACAGACTCGTCAGCCTCCACGTGGACTTTGACTCCAGCTTCTTCTCCTCCTGTCGTCCTCCACAGACCACTGAGTCTTTCTTTCTTTCTTTCTTTAGAAAATGAATACATTTATGACAGACTGAGTTGAATTTCAGAGGTGGGTCACCAGGTGTTGGTTAGATAATAACTAAGGACCACTGAGTGCCCCTTCAGCAGAAACACCGGTGATGCGTTCACTGTCTGACACATTTCACTGTCCTGTATTTTGAACTGAACTCTCGAGGCAATAACGACTGAACATCTGGACCGAAGCTTGATGTTTGATTCACACATTCCTCCTGCAGCAGACTGTGGGTGAAGTGCCTTGCTCGAGGGCAGTTTCAGGTGCTTCTGCCCTCTGCTGGGGACAATTCACCTGTCAGAGCTGAAGACCGACAGAGTCCAGAGACAAACAGACACTTCAGAGTCTTAATGCGCCTCAGTGAGAGCAGCAGGAGTCACAGCTGACCTGCTGTACCTTGTTGTTGTACGGTACTGTTCTGATATGACTGCACTGTTCCCAGAATGCACTGCTTCCCCCCCCCGAGCCTGGAAGAATATCTGAAGTTAATGTTAATCTGCGGAAACAATTTAATGCGATTTTTAACCAGATTTTAACCAGATTTTAACCACTGCCCGGCTCCTTTCACTTCCTGTGGCCTTGCCTCATGCACGAACATATTTCTGTGTGTTGAAGCCTTTTATTGTCTGTGTGGTTTCCTGTTTTTTCTTTTTGGTTTCGGCTGATCAACAAAACAACTTGTGTTCCTCCCGTGGCGGGATGAGGTCTCTGCTCATGACTCCATCAGTTCATGCAGAAACGTCTCTGTACATCTGCAGAGTCAGAACAAACTCTCCACATTTGACAAAACCAGAACCCTTCGACGTCTGTTCATATGTGACACAACGAGTAACCTCCATCTTAGATGAGTGAGGTACAGCAGTGATAAACCAGGATGAAGCTGTGAGTGTTTGAACACGTGTCATGTTTGGTATTTACGTCCCGGCAGCAGCAGGAAGTTTCCTCTGCAGATGGAGGAACGATCGAGGAAACGAGATGATAAATGAGATTAAACCAAACTTCCTGACACTGATTATAATAATCCTTTCCATTGTGACGCTCCAAAAGAGTGTGTGTGTGTGTCTGTGTGTGTGTTAACGACAGCAGAGCCGGCCCGAGGTGTTTCACAGGCCCTCAGATGGACTGGAATTTATTTATTACAATTTATTTCAGTTATTTAGATTAATTTCATTTGACAAACAACTTGACAGAAAACAAAAAGGTGTGTGAAATGTGAAAATAACATTGTAAAACGTTGAGAGACTGTTGAATCATTGGATCTCAGATTTTGTTGTTTGTCATCCAGGAAATCCCTAAATTCAGATTCTGTTTAATCCTTAACTTAATTTGTTTAAATCTAAAAGTGGATTTGGCTTCATCTTGTTTTCTTTTTGTTTGTTTCTTGGAAAACAAATAGTCGTTATAAACCCAAAGGTTACAACCCTGAATTATATTTGGTTTAATCCTATTTTTTTATTTTATTTGTTAGAACCTCAACTCAACAGAATATTATTTGCTTTAATCCCCAAATTTTCTCACGTTCACTGCATTAGTTTTATTGAGTAGAATTGCTCAAAATCTGATATAATCCCAAGAATTTTCTGTTTTAATCCCATGTCACAAAATCCTAAAACACGTTCCCACACTTTGAATTGTGTTGTGTTAAATTTCCTCCTTTTTTTAAAGAAATAATTTCACCAAACGTTCTGAAGACTCTGCTCAGGAAACCTCAGACACGCTGTTGCTTCAGCTGGTGAACAACATGAAGAAGTTTATCAGTAAAAGTTTAAATTATATATTTTGTGTTATTCACTGAACCCAGGAGCCGTCATGAAGGTCTCAGCTCCTCTGGGTCCGAGGGCCCGGCTCTGGTTGTCGTTTCTTCTTCTGCTCTCTTTTCTATAAAGACTTTTTATATCCAAACTCTTTCTTACGTTGACCAAATGTAAAGAGGTTGAACTGTGTCGCTGTAGCTCTCCACGCTTCTCTGTAGTGCCTTCCAGGAAGATTTTATATATTTACCGACTTCTGTTCTGACTCTGTTCCATCTTGTCGTGTTGCCTTTTGCACTTTGTCGCTGCGTTCTGTTTCTCTTCACGAAGAGAAAAAAATGTTTCCTGGTTGATAATTGTAGTAAATTCAAACCAGACTTTAGTTTCCTGCACTTCTGCCGTCACTTGAATTAGCAACAAGTGAGTCACTGTAGTCGAGATTTCAAAGTATCTGATTTTCATTCACTGATTGTTTGCATGAGAAAAATATTAAATAAGTTACCGATGATGATTTTTGTTTTTGTCCACAACCAAATAAGCCTGCGAGGGATTCTTCTGTTTGGTAAAAGAGACGAGTTTCATTCCAAAATGTCTCGCATCCGTTTCAGGAATAAAAAAGTTCTCAGTTGATGAATTATTTAAAATATTCTGGATCAGATTAAATGTTACGGTCAAGATTTATCTCTCTGTCCGAGCCGGTGTCAGTTTAGTTTTCATCTGGGAATTAAACTCTTCATATCTCAGTTTCAGTGTTGGGTCGTGTCCTGATCCGACGGACGTGTTTCACAGTATTGTTTTTATATTTCTGCAGGTTTTTATTGTTGGATTTGATCTTTGATTCAGAAATGAGGATCCGTTTCTGTCTGATTGTTCATTTGTGTGAAATTAACTGAAATAAAAATGATAAAAATAAATATTCTGCTCTTTGGTTATTTATCAAAAATGAAAGTCATCTATATTAATCCCACTTGATTAATATCTGGTTTTAAATGTACTTAAGTATCAAAAGTACACAAAAGTAAATGTATGAACTGTTTACTGTGTCGACTGACCATCATACTGATTTTTGGAATTAGTTTCTTTATTATATCGCTGATAAATGAATTTCAGAATCAGCTACTTTGACTCTGATGCAGCATGTAATCTGCAAAGTAACTAGTAACTAAAGTTACGTCAAAGAATCGTAGTGGAGTAAAAGTTCTGTACTGCTGACTGGAGTTGGAGGGGAAATGTAGTTTACCTCATGGACGTAACGTTACAGAGAGCAGAACCAGAACCAGAATCTCTGCTGAGTGCTGAGTTGAGTCAGAGTGGACCTGGAATCTGTCTGATGTTACGTTTAATAAAGGAGTGCGTCTCCTTTTTAATGCAGGAGTCTAACATATTATATCTTTGTGGCATTACAGGAGAACTAACAGAGCTCTGAACCATCTGTGACCAAACTGCAGCTGCATCAACCAGAAAAACTGCAAATTTATCTCAGACGTCAGAAGAAACAAGTCTGGAATAAATCACGACAGCTTCGGTTTAGATATTTATTTGCATTACAAACGTCTCTCTGGGCTTTAGGCCTAAATAAAACCTGTGTAACCTCCTCTAATATGTAACAGAGCAGCTCTAAATGCAAATCACGTTTGAAAACGTCCGCGAGGGTTTTGATGACTTGTCCTCCTTCATCCACACATGGTGCTGTGGTGCCGTGGTGTGTCACAGGACGACCAGTTTTCCACTTCGCTCTGCCAAAGCTGCAGCAGAGACAGACTGCAGCTGCTGGCCTGGACATTAAAGACATCTGTCTTTGTTTTTTTTCCTTCTTCTTCTTTCTCTGCCCAGTGGCATGTCAAAAGCACAGAGGATTGTGGGTAAACTTCTCTGAATGTTTTATTGGAAATGAGTCACACAAGCTGGACCAACGACACCTGCTGTCACTGAGAGTCGACTGGACGAGGTACTGACAGGGACATATTTTGATTTTTGCTTATAATCCTCATCAGAGTCTTTGCTCTCATGTTTTTATTATTTGTCAACACTTAAAGTCACATTTCCCTGCAGGTGACTTCTTGTGGTTATAACTGATTATGATTCCTTTTGTGTCAAACGTGGATGGAGCTTGTTGTTTTTAGTTCCCTGATAAATTCTCCTAATGTTCAGCAAATATTAGAGTTGGCACAGTTAAGTAAAGTAAATGCAATGATAGGAGTTGGTGCAAACAGATATGAATTCACTCTAAGAGGTGAGTTCAGGTGAAGTCATGAAACAAGAAGGGATGGAAGAGAAACTAGAGCAAAACAACAACAACTGCAGCACAGACATGTATTAAATCTGTCTGTGTGACTGATCTGTGCCACCTCAGATTTGGGTCAGCTGGAGAGCTTCAGACAGCTTTCAGACCCGCTGCTGCCCCCTGCTGGACCACCGAGCACTCACACCACTCCATCTCAACGGTCGCGGAACCATTTGTCCAAGAAATGTTCCCACCCGGCTGTAAATATTGTGACACAAAGTGTTTCCTCCATGCTTGTTTTTACGTTACAAGAAGTGTGATTATATTATCGATGATTTTTTTTAGCGAGTCTTTGATTAACATTAATGTTTAAATAATTTATAATATCGTCAAAGTGTGTAAGAGCGGTTTTTTTTTTCAAAATGGCGACGGACGTGTTGAAGTAATCTACAAAGTTTGAGTTGTTTTTCCTGAATTTGTGGAAAATTCTGGAACGCAGGTAGGTTGAATGACAACACATGACAGAGTAATAACAACACTTAACACACAAAAACAATAACTGGTTTAAACTGTGTCTGTGACCCGATTTCTGCTTGAATCCCTCAAAGTTCAAGAAGCTCTTACCAAACTCCATTCAGAAATTTGTATATTTTAGGTTTCCGTGTCAAAAACATATCACATTAAAGACAACTAATATCTTTCACAAAATTGTTTGTAATGTCCCTAAATTCGGCGTTAGGTGTATCCACCAAACGATCATTTATTGTAGTAAATTCTCAAATTGCAAAAACATGTGAGGGAAAGAATACGCTGGTAATAATGGAGAGACATCGTGATAACTAGCCTGTTATATTACGTAAATTGGCCGTTAAAGTTGTACTGAGTGTATGCCGAATTGCTAAATGATTTATAAAGATTCCTCAAACATTATAAGTTATGTGCTAATAGGCACGTAACTATAGAGAATGAGCAATGATACGTTAAATGATGTGAATTTTGAATTGAGTCTTGTCAAAGACAAGGAAGAAACGTTTTAGCCGTTGTACACAGAGCTGCAACCGTAATCCATTAGTTATCAACAATTAAATTATTCACCAGATGTTTTGATAATAAATAATGAGTCAGAATTTTCTGATTCCAGCTTCTTAAAAGTGAATATTTTCTGTATTCTTTCCTTCTCTATGATGTTAAACTGAATATCTCTTGTTGTGGACAAAACAAGATATTTTAGGACATCATCTTGGACATTTTATACAATTTCTTGACATTTTATAGCCCAAACAACAATTTGATTAATAGGAAAAAATTATCTACAATGAAAATACCTGTCTGATGCAGTTCTAGTGTACAAATACATTATAAAGTGTGTTTTTCAGAAATACTGCATGTGAGAAGAAGCTTTTTGGCCTCTGAAACTTCAAATCTATGTTTTTTTTTCTTCCTGTTCAGTTAGGTTGAATCTGCTGAGCCGTCATGGAGGGTTTGGAGGAGAAGCTCAAAGGTCTGTCCATCGCTCGCCGGTCTCGCCCAGATGAACCCACCTACCTGCTGGACGTCGCCCTGCAGCCGGCCGGCCTGCTCGCTGTGTCCTGCTCCAACTTCACCATCCACCTCCACAACAAGGACACTCTGAGCCCGGTGGGGGAGTATCGAGGCCACAGCGGGCCGCTCTGTGGGGTCGTTTTCTCCCACACCTCCCCTGACATCCTGTACTCCGGCTCCGCTGATGGGACGGTACGAGGCTGGGACGTCCGCCGCCCAGGAACAGATGCAGTCCAGGTGTTTAAAAGCAACCCCTCACACAGGTACAGCAGCTTCGACCTGAGCTGCAGCGACACGCTGCTGTGTGGCGGCACCGAGCAGCTGAACGATGAAGACAGCTTCCTGGTGTTCTGGGACGTCAGGAAACCAGGCGGCGGCCTCCTCGGTGTCTATTCTGAGTCGCACAGTGATGACATCACACAGGTGACCTTCCACCCTCGAGATAAAGACCGTCTGGCGTCCGGCTCCACAGATGGTCTTGTTAATGTGTTTGACCTGAGCCGGGGGGCGGAGGAGGAGGCGCTGCTCTCCACCTGTAACAGCGACTCGTCTGCTGGTTCCGTCTGTTGGTCCGGAGCGAACTACACCCAGCTGCTGTGCCTCAGCCACGACGAGGGGCTCCACCTGTGGGATCTGTCTCAGCTGGACACAGACGAGCCTCTCACCATCTTCAGCACCTCTGACGCCCGCAGCCTCACTCTGACACCTGACGGAGGAGGCGTGGATTACCTGGTGGGAGGGAGGTGGCTGGAGGAGGCCCAGAAGCTGCTGGTGGTCGGAGGGAAGAACAGCGGGGAGCTCCACCTGATGGAGTGTGACGACGGGGGGCTGCGTCTGCTGAGGAGCCTCGAGGGTGGCCACGCTTCCACGGTGCGCTGCTTCCTGTGGGACGCAGCGGAGGAGGCGCTGGTCACCGCGGGAGAGGATGCTCAGCTGTTGCTATGGAAGCCAGGAGGGGAGGAGGCGCTCGCGTCGGGTAAAAGGGAGTCGATGAAGAGCGACTCGGCTTTGAAACTGAAATCAAGGCCGCATAAAAAACACGGCTACCAGAGAGAGAAGAAGAGTGAAAACATCAGCTCCAAGCAGTGAATCACACCGACTCCTTTTATTCAAACTCAACAAAATCCTTGAATCTGAAAAACTCTTTGATCCCGCTGAAGGTTTGGTCACGTTACATGTCTGACTCTGAGTATTTGCTCAGTTTCGGTGTCTTTCATGTGTCGGTTCAATCAGCACCTGAACACCTGCAGGTCAAAGTTCATCCTTGTTCACCTTCGACCAGACAGATGTGCTCAGTCAGCCAGTGGAAACACCGAGTGTGGAAATGGGAAACAGAATTATTAAACTGGCATGTTTTATCTCTGTATTTTGTACATTATCACCAAAGTGTCGCACTCGCACACCATCTACAGTCTGTGATGCAAATTATTTAGGTCAGTGGTTCTCAAAGTGAGGTCCGGGTCCTCCCATGGGTCCCTGAGTTGGTTTTCAGGGCTTTAGAAAAAAAAGATTAAAAGAATTAAATACTTAAGAAACACAATAACATAAGATGTGACTATTTTGGAGATAGGTTTCATACATATTTCTGTATCTAAAAGCAAAGTTCTTGTCAAGTGAGGGACCGTGAGACAAAATCTTTTTGAATCTGTGGAATACTTTGTGTCACATTAGTTTGAGAACCACTGTTGGAAAAGTGACTAAGTTTATAGATACTCAGACTCTCAGTATGCAGATCATATCCCTCTGAATTTTATGTGAGCTGCTGATTGAATTTTTTGCTTTAAAAGCAACAGAAGAAAAATAAATACTAGATAGACTCAGATATCAATATATTGGCTGATGTTCTTATAGATTTTACACAGAATATGAACACAAACACACATTTTTCGACTGATCCCTCAAATATGGCTAATATATTAATAACAGTTGTGGTAAAGATTTGTATGTTTGTATGTGTTTAATTATTAATTAACTCAAGCATGTGTTTCTGCATTTTGTTCTGAACAAAGAAAACATCTGCAGATACGTATAAACAGAAACATCTATAACAACGGTATATTCTCCACAAGGTTTCTTTTATATTTCCATTTTTAAATTAAGGTTTTAATCACTTTGTCAGAGTTATTGTGACGTCTTACTCCTTTTACATGATGCTGATTTCTTCTCTAAAACTTCTGGACGACTTTTGTTCCTGCACCACATCCTGAAAGTCACCGGAGCCGCCCGGCACAGCTGGATCCCACCGAGAGCAGCTTTCACCCTCAAATGGAAACGACTGGAATAACATGATTGGCAGTGTGTGTGCAAAAATCTCCTTCACATTAAAGACATTAAAAGATTTCCAGTGACCTCTGCGTGAGGTTTTAATTTATTGAAGCCGACTCCGTGTTGTAATGAAACAAAAGATGTATTTACATGTTGATGAGTCATTAAATTATTAAATCTACATGAGAGGTTATAACAGGAGAGTCTGTGGGGCCTTTTAAAGCAAATATTCAGTATTTTACCGCTCGAAGCTGCAGGCAGAGTTTTATCTCTTAATGTAGGAGACATATTGTTTCAAATTCTTGTGCGAAATGTGCAAATTCACATTTTCTGGAATTTTGAATGAATGAATGAAGTGGGCTCCATATTAAGGATTTTAATGTGGTCATTATACCTCATTTTCTGCAGACAAACCACACAAACATATTAGTAAATTTTGTTTGCAACATTACGTGAGTGGATGGGATGTTTCAGTACATTTCTGATAGTTGTTGGCTTTATTACTTGATTATTTAATTCCATTTATTGCACCTTTAATAAGATATATAATGTGGAGACACTGAACCAGCCGACAATATAAAATGGGTACAATTAACTCCAACAGTCAGCTGTCGTTCTGACACTTTATAGACCAACCAACTATCTGAGTGATAGAGAAAATAATCTACAATGAAAAAACTTGTAAGATGCAGTCCTAGTTGTACAAATACATTGTGAAGTGTATTTAAAAAATTTCAGCGAGTGCAATTTGTATGTAAACACTTTCTAAACCCTGTTTTTAAAGGTGCTATATAATAATGTTTATTATTAATATTTGTTTTATACTGTTACATTTTAAAACTGCAAGAAAATTCTTTTTTTTCAAACCGTGAATGTGAAGATAAACACCTCGACTTTATAAACAGGACTGGATCAAAATAAAAAAACAAAAACATAAAAACAAATTGCAACTTTTGTGTTTTGAATATTGTACGTGGACACATTGCTCTCTGTATATTATTTGTAAAGATTTGCATATTATTAACTGTACATCTTCTGGATAATTTTCTCATTGCTTCTTTTAATATCTTTGAGACTTACAAAGTTTTTTCTTCACAAACTGCAAGAAAAAAAAGTCTTTTTTTCAACAGTGCATGTGATCGTATCAACCCTATCTTAAAAAACAGTAAAAAAATAAAAAAATAAAGTAACTCTAAGTAATTGCAGCTTTTGCGATTTGAATCTTGTTGTTGGCCACATTGCTGTTCTGATAGCTGTTGCATATTGTCCATTGTACATCTTCTGCACAACTGTCTACCTCATTATAGTTTATTCTTGTATTTCTTTTCAGATTATTAATGTTATATCTCATGTTTCATATCAAAACACCATGAAAAGTGTCATTTTTCATGTTCATGCGACAATAAACACTTCAACCTTCAAAAAACAGTGAAAAGATTTTGTAAAAACATTAAAATCTTGCAGACAGCCAGGAGGGAGATGCAGCACACTGCCCACCCTGCTCCCTCCTGCATGCACGCCCATGTCCGTCTGTAGCATTAGCTTTATTCATAGCAGACCTGTTTTATAGTTATGTAACTCCCTGCGAACACATCCCTCTATAATCCCGGGGCTCCCTCGGATATGCTCTCTTCCCTCACACGGCGCTGTTATATATAATATAATTATAATATATTGCGGTAGAGATGGGTCACAGGGCCGTCACAGTGCGGGGTGAGCGTGTGGAGGTGCAGGGCTGGGCCTCGGACGGGTTTAGCCTCATTCCTGCACGCTGTGCGGCGGAGACTCGCTTCGCTTTCTGCCCCGATCTCTTCCCTTGTCCCTTCCCCTCCACCTAACCGACGGATTCAGAGCCTCATTTCCCTCTAACGTGATTGACGTCCGGCTTCGTCCAATCAGAACGCGTGACATTGCTCCGGGCGGCCAATCGCCGTCGTACGTCGATCTTAGCCCGTCCAGCACGCTACGATGCGTCTCTGTTATGTGTGCCATGGTCTCAACCCAGCAGTGTTGACAATAGGGTGAAAAGAAACAGCCCCGAATCATAAACGAGCTAAGGAAAATACCAAAATCCAGGGGTTTGGGGAAGACAAGCAATTGAATCAGTAACAGGAATGTAATTGCGTGAACCTAATCGTTTTATATAGCCGTATTTTGTTATTAATGGGAGTTTGAGGATTATTCCGTTGGAAGGAAAAAGGTACTCGTGGGTTTGGCTGTTTCAGGCCAAATTTTCCTGCTGTTCCGCCGCTGCTTGGGAAAGGCTGTTCGCACCGAGCTGGAGGTAGCCTAACAGTTAGCCCGATAGATTTCCAAACATAGGATAACTCCTCGCCGCCGTCTCCGTTGCGAACCGCAAAGGATCAAGGTAAAGTACTACAATTGGAGGGCTAACAGCCACTCGGTCGGCTGCAGCTTGTCGGGCTCGGGTCGGGACTCGGGACGGTGTGTGTTTCCCAACCCTGTCGGTCTGTCAGTCTTTGAGCGCTAGCTAACGGTAGCAGAATTAGCACTGCCACTGTATTTACATCTGGGATGATGGGTGATCGCCCAAGCCCGCCCAGGTAACGTTTCTTTACCTGCACACATGTAAATTTTAGATCTGATCCAATCAATGTTTTCACTTCAGCTTCTTGTGTTTCATTTGCAAGATGCACTGAAAGCTAGCAGGTGGCGGCTAATGAGCTAAAGCTACATGTTCTACTCGAGCTAACCCGCGATAGCCGTAGCACTAACGCTAGCTAGCTAGCTACCTAAGATGCCATTTTATGTGATAAAGATTAACGGTTCTGGTAAAAACGTAGATTGTCTCCATGTTAAGGATATGTAAATGTTTTATGTACATTCAGGAGACAACTAGCTAACGGTATATTGGTTTAATTCAGTTAATCGGGTAGCTACTGTTGCTAGCTAGCTAACGCTAGTGCGGTTATCGCGCTGTCAAGTTTTGAATATTATGCTGCTTGCTGCTGCCAGGCCCAACATGGCCAAGCTAACGCCAGCTCTCCTAAACGGCTTGATTTTTGACCTTTTGTGCAATTGTCGGCCTGCTTTGCTGCGCTAGCTGATAACAGTAAATATGTAACATCAAATTGCACTGTAAACGGATCTAATCTTTATTGTGTTATTTGGCTTTGGTGGTGGCTTAGTGGCTGATCTTTCCAGGGCAGAGCTAAAGCATTCAGGTTTGCTTAAAAGTGAATGCTGATGTTTAATCCCTCATGGGTTTGGAAAAAAGCCCCTGTGAATCTGGTCTGAGACAAGTTTAGCTGCCCTGTCAAGTGAAGCCAACTGTCAACTGTGTGGTGATAATCCGATATGAACTTTGACAGTGTCTGACAAAGTCCTAACTCTAAAAATGTCACTGGTCTGTCATGTATTCTTGCCTTTACATGTTGTGTAGTGTGTGTACAACCAGTCAGAGAGAGATCATCACCACTAATGACACTGTAGTGACATGGATGATGAGAGGTAGTAACACAGCGAGGAGAGAAAGATTCCTAATGTGTGATAAAGTGCCTTTGTCATAGTCAGACAAACAAACATGTTGCTCACACTTTTTCCTTTTGTGCCTTCACTCATCTGTGAATGACAGCATGCCAGAGGCCAGGTGTGGCACAGGTGATGGTATTTCTGGTGCCAGTGTGTGTGTTTGTTTTTGTGGAGGCGTATTCCTAGTTCTGGTTCTGTCACACAGCTTCACCGTCAAGGTTTTTTAATGTCACGCCACGTTGAGGGTTCAGGTCCAGAGCCGAGATAGGTTACTATCCAAAGTCTCCCGTGTTTATAATGACTCGGGTTGAAGTAACTGCCTCCCTCTTATCAGCTCTGTGTGTGTGTGTGTGTGTGTGTGTGTGTGTGTGTGTGTGTGTGTGTGTGTGTGTGTGTGTTGAGAGTTGCTGAGTTCATTTGTTCTCGACTGTGTGAACAGCGTAATTATACCTTGAACGTATCGCACCAATTAGACGTGCTGTCAGATTGCAGTATTCAGTCAACAGTGAACAGTAGATGGATTTGAAATAGCAGATCTGTGATTCAGGCTGATAGAATTAGTGCTCAGACCACTTCACCGTTTAGCAGTAAATCTATGAGAGCGATGTGTAAAAGAACCGGTCCGTATTGCTGTGATAAACGTGGAACTCTCTCGGTTCTGTCTCAAAGTTGAAGAAGCTGTGGTTTTAATTTTATACATTACTACATACATTAAGAAAGGTTGTTTCTTTTAGTGTCCCATCTTCGTCATGAGTGGTGGTGTGAGCTTTGCTTTTAAAATGCAAACAACAGCATGTGACCACAGATATTGAATTAGAGCTCCAACAGATTATAGTCTAATGAGTCTGACTCATTTTTTTTAATTTAAAGAAATTCTCTGATTCCATCTTCTTGAATGTGAATATTTTCTGGCTTCTCTCTTCTGCTACAGTAAACTAAATATCTTTGGGTCATGAACAAACAAGACATTTGACGACGTCATCTTGGGATATTTTATAGACCGAACAACGATCAATTATTAGAGAAAATAAACAGCAGATTTATCAAGCATGAAAATGAATGTTACTTGCTGCTCCATATTGAGAATTCATCAGTTGAGTGTGTGCACAGTTTACAGAGCTGAAATATAGAAGTCAATGATTATTTTGTATTTCTTTTGTTGCAAAAATTCAGTCTCTGGTTCCAACTTGCCAAATGTGATTATTGCTGGTTTCCTTCATTTTATTTTAGCAAACTGAATGTGTTTGTGGTTTTATTCAAGGAGATGACTGACATGGGTTTTTATAGTGGCCGATTGTTAGTTGTCAAGGTTGCTGGTAACAGATAGTTGGAGACGACATACAATGAAAATCTTGCTGTCAAAATTAAGAATAAGCAGTGACGGAAGTACAGTTAGTGAGACCACAGACTGGTGACTGCAGACAGAGAGAGGATGCTGCATCCAAGGAAAAGTCTTTTTAAATTGATGCATTTATTGGCAATCAGTCACTAAAAACACTGATACCCATAAAGATAATTAGTCTGGCTGACAGTCGGTCCATCCCCTCGATACTCTCTGTCTGCCTGAACTAAAAGGCTGCAATTTCCTATTACATTGCTCTGGTTAAATGAAATGAGGAGTGAATATCACAACCTGCTTGTTAATCACTTTCACATTCAGTTTGTTTCCCCCAGAAACCACACGAGTTGAAATGAACAGATAGAGCAGGTAGAGGAACTAATATTCAGACCCAGAGTTCAGACAGAAATCCAGCCATGTTTGATTTTTTCAGCTTTGTGAGATTTGAATTTTAACTTCAGACCACAGGCGAGATCCTTGAGCTGTCCTCCTGCCAGCCTCCTTTTCATCTCCCGTGTGTGTGTGTGTGTGTGTGTGTGTGTGTGTGTGTGTGTGTGTGTGTGTGTGTGTGTGTGTGTGTGTGTGTGTGTGCATTTTGTTCCCTCACTTCAGCTCTTTTTCGCTCTGCCTTGCCGTTGCCTATTTGTTGACTTCCTGGCGAGCGCCGGGCTCCCTCCCTCCCTCCCTCCCTCCTCTTCCTCCCTTTCTGTTGCTCTCCCTGTTGTTGGCTGTGCCCCCTCCTCTCTCCTTCCTCCTTGTTCTTTAATCCCACCCTCCCCGAGCCTGTTCGGATGTCATCTGGTCTCTTATGTAAGAGGTATGGGAGGGGAATGGCTTTGGCGCTTTGGTGCCATACGCCAGACCAGCCGCCGTAGTCTTGCTCTCCCTTGTGTGTGTTGTGGCGGCTCTGGAGTGTTTTCACCATTAGCCGGCTGGTCACAGAGAGCGACAGACAGTCAGGGACTGATGGTTGTACATGGGGATTCCAGTGCCCCTTTGCACAGGTAAGTGGAGCTGAAACAACCCCGTTTGAAGATGTTTCTGAAGGACTGTCTTGTTTCCACTGGTGGCATTCACCAGGTGGTGATGGCTTTTAAGCATCGACGGCTCTTTGAATAATCATCGTTGCTATTGGCGATGTAGTAGGAAGAAACTGAGTCTGTTACTGATGATTAATTTTTTCCTCGCTGCTTATCAAGATGTACAACTTCACAGCAGATAGACTTTGTTTGATCGGAGCTGAATGAAGCTGACTGGCTGTGCAGCATGTATCTGAGGAGGAGAGAGTTTTTAACAAGTGCCTCCTCAGCTCCTGCAGCTAACGACTGTTTTCATTCACAAAATGTTAAGAAATCACCGCAGTGATGTCCTTAAATGTCTTGTTTTGTTTACCGTCAAAGAAACCAGAAAATATTCACATTTAAGAAGCTGAAATCAAAGAATTCAGACGTATTTTTCAGAGAATTACTTATTCAAATTAGTCAATTGATTGTTGCAGCTTTGAAGTCAAATCTAGCTTCAAATCTCAAAGTCAGAGTGCTTACATCTGTACAGAAAAATGTACCACGGCTACAACTAACAAGTGGTTTCATTATTGATTATTCTGCTGCTTTCTTCTGTTCTTTTTTTAATTAAATGTCCCAAAAAACGCCCCAGGTGTGATGACTTCAGATGTCTTCAGATGTTCAAAAACCCAGAGACATTCAGTTAATGAATTGAAGCTGACAGAAGCAGCAAATCTCCACCAGAAAGTGAATTGATGATGTTTTTGCTCACAAAATGACAAATGTTTATTCTATTATTAGTCTAATCAATTAGCCAACAATTAGTGTTAACCTAAACGTCACAGCATCTTTTCTTAGACGCTCCGATCTTTCCTGAGTGAACCTTTTTTTGTGTGTTTGACGGCAGCTGTTGCCCCCTCACCATCATCATGGCAGCTCCTGGAAAATATGGATTTTACAGGAATAAAAACCTGACAGTCACAAAGAGTGTGCACGTCAGAGCTGTGCCACAGTAAGCCATTAGCCGGAGATAATCTCGGAGTGAAGGTGATTTCGAGAGGCTCTGGCCTGATTTGCCCGGTCTTTGTGAGGCTCAGCAGCACTCAGAGAACAGGTGCTGAGGTGTTGAGAGGCAGTTTTTATTTGTGTTTTCCCTGAAGCTTGAGATGAGGCTGACAGGCTGTTTGTATGACATTTGAATAGTCCTGTCCCAAAGTTTGAAAGTCAAAACTGTCAATGAATCCGAGAAATTAACATATTTGTTTATTACACCTCAGTTTTATTGTTACTGAGTGTAAAACGCAGCATCAGTTCCAGATTTAATTCAGACTCGCCTGCCAGTGGAGGAGTTAAATCTAGAAACCACTGATATGTCAGATCAGCCATCAGCTGGAGGTATTTTCTCACCCCGGTGACGATGCTGATGCCCGACAGGATGCTTTTATAGGGACGGATCATTAACAGCTGTGTGGTTATGAAAGAGAAGGCGACAGATGACTCTCGTCATCTTATGTAATTGGTTTTGTCATGTGTGAATTTGCAGTGTGGGGTAGTAAACAAAAAATTAAAAGAGGAGTCCCCTGATGGTTACAGTCGATTTATATAATTATTACGTAGATTTTAGTTTGCAGACGTGTTTATGAGGCTTCAACCATTATTTTCATCATTGATCTGTGTCCACAAAATTCCCCAGAGGTTTTCACAAAATAGTGAAGAAGTCCCAAAGTGTGACTATATGAGGATATTTAATTTACTTCATCACCTTTGAGAACAACATTTCTGCAGGTCCTAGAAAAATCTAAATGTGTTAAATTTGATCAATATTACACCTTCAAAGTCTTCAAATTTGACTTTTTGACGTCTTAATTGCCACAAACATTTGAACTAATTCAGTGTGTCCATCTTTTAATTCATTTTTGTCAAAATTAGTCTTAATCAATACTTATCTGTTTACCTGCAAACTGCAGATTTGCCAGAAAAAATTTAACAGTCGCGTTAGGTTCATGTGATCTGTTAGTGTCACGGTAATAAATCACATGCTCTTTGTAACCGCTGATTAAAAGAACTTGTTATAAGTTAGGAAAGTGGGACACTTGGCACTTTTGCTAACCAGTTTCCTGGGGAAACCCTGAGCAGGGTACAGATATGTGGGTCTGGAAATGAGCAGAACAAGGATTTGGACATTTTGAGGTCCTGAGTTTTAGAACCGTCTTGTTCTCATCATAGTCAGCTGATGTAAATATGTGAAACAAACCATGTAAACAAAAAAAGACTAAAGTTTTAAACTCTGCTTATTAATCACAGTTGACATTAGTGTTGATTACAATCTTCCTCCGCTTACACTCGTATTGCATCAATGTGCTGACGGTCTCTAACCACAGATGGAAGTGAGTCGTCTGCTCTGCAGTCATTAATCACTTTTAAAACTGCAGTGTGCCGTACGATGATGGACGATCAGCTGTGCGGCCTCATGGAGCCTGTAAAAGGCTTTCACTGTCAGCCAGCGCCGCCCGTATCCTCAGGCAGCAGCATGACGTGTGTGTGTGTGTGTGTGTGTGGGTTTGTGTGTGTGTGTGTGTCTGCTGTTATGTACGAGGCTTGCTGGACATACTGTACGACTGTGTGACTTTGACAGAGCGTCAGAGATGCGGCCGGCACAGAGAACGGCCTGCAGCGTCTCATTCACGTCTTATTATGTAACCGCTTTTAGCTTCTGATTTATTTCTTCTGAGGACTTTGTGTGATCTGGCCGAGCGATTGTTGCTCTTGTGGAAGTCTAGATGTCTAAATTGATGAATAAAAGTCAGCGACACAGAGTTGGTGAATGATTAGATTGACGGTTGAATTACTTGACTGCAAAGTAAGCTTCCGTTCCACAGATCAGTTTCATTATAAGTAGCACCGTTATTCCTCCTCCTGGGTGTGGTTCAGCAGTTTAGTTTAGCAGAAGTTTGCTGTAAAAAGTGCGGCTTGTTCTTTTATCGTCAGCGTCTGAGCAGCCGTTTTGTTAGAAGTCCTGCAGACCTAATCAGCAGCTAACACGCAGCAGCCGATGTTTCCTCAGCTTCCTCCAGCTTTGGCGGCGCCTCGCAGCCACAGACCAGGCTCCATTGTTGTGGGTAGACGTTGGTGTTTTTGCTGTGTGAGTGTGTTTCAGAGTGTGATGGCCTGTTGGCAGGTATGAAGTGTGTGTGTGTGTGTGTGTGTGGGTTTGTGTACTGTAACCGGGCCTCATGCTGAGAACATCAGGTTGTCTGCTGTGGCTGCACAGGTTTGTTGTGAGACTAATAAAATGCCAGAGGGTTTAAAAATGTCAGTGAGGAAGTTGTTTTCTGTCTGTGTTTTTAACTTACATGAGATCACGACCAAGTATAGCTGTGCAGCTGCACGATAATGGTCAATTAAATTGACTTATTAGATATTCAGCGACTCATTCAAAGCTGTCAGGCACTTCAGAGTTCATTTTGATAAAGTTGAAGGGGTAAATGCAAATAATCTATTTGTTTTTTACATGAATACAACCTGATTTATAAGCATTATTATCATCACCATCTCCTGTTCAGCATTAAAGCTGAAACTAATGATTATTTCACTATCCATCAATCGGCTGATCATTGTTACGATTGATCGATGAATCGTTCAGTTGATAAAATGTCAAACAAATTGCAAAAAATTCTCATCATGATCTCCCAGAGCCTGAAAAGACATCTGAAAACCACTTGGTCCTCACATTTAAGAAGCTGAAACCAGCAAAAGTTTGACATTTTTAACTTGAAACGACGAGTCGACTGATCAGTTAATCACGCAGCTCCAATAAACAAATCAAATGATGTATATTTTCCTTGTGTAACCGTCAGTTGAATGCCAGTTTCACTTCTGTAAAACCTGCAGTTTTCTGTGGTTAATCATTCTGCCCTCAGTGGACCGAGGAGCTCTGTGGACGCTCGTCGGATGTGATCGTGTTAACCTCCCTGTGTGTCTCTCCCAGCAGGGCTATGTCCTCGGCAGCCACCACATCTCCATCTGTGGACAAAGTGGACGGATTTTCACGGAAGTCTGTCAGGAAGGCCAAGCAGAAGCGGTCGCAGAGTTCGTCCCAATTCCGCTCTCAGGGCAAACCCATCGAGCTCACGCCCTTGCCACTGCTCAAGGGTAAGCGGGGAGGAGGGTGTGTGTATGTGTGTGTGTGTTAATGTTGGGGTTGATCTGTTATAGTAATAACCCGGCTGAACGCAGACATTAAGTAGATGCTGAAATCGACTTTGTGTCTGTAAAAGTACTCATATTCAGCTCACAGATAAGAAGGGTGTTTCACAAATGCAGTGCGTCTGCAGAGTCTTGCTTCATTAGGCGCCGCTGACCCCGACCGCTCAGTTTCAACACAGTCTGAACTTGTGACTTCTCCGTTTAGTTTTATTGAAGTCAGGCGTCGGCTGTCGGACGGAATGAGATCTCTAATTGTTCTAATCAAGTTGCGCAGTCCCAATGTCTCCTTATCTTAAACTCATGAATCTCATGGAATTGATATTGATCGCTCGGATCATTTACTCACCGTTCTGCTGCCTCACTGATGAGCAAACAGCCAGTTTTCTCCTGTTTCTTCAGAGATCAGAGCAGAGATTACCCCGTTTGCTAACAGGGCAGCAAGATCAGAGAGCATTTCAAATAAAAGGTGACAGCTCTACTGTTGGTGACCTGTTTTCTCTGTGAGCGAGTTGTGTGGATGAATGCAAATTAGGGAGGACAGAGACCAAAGACGTGCAGTCACTGGAGGCACAAAATGGAACATTTTGGTTCTAAGAGAAGAAATCATGAGGTGAAATTCTGCTTTACCACAGAGTCACGTCAAGCAGCTGTGAACTGAAGTGAGTTCTGTGTTGAACCCTATTGATTGGTTATCGGTTAATAACCTTGTCAACAGGCTGGATGCTGGACACACTGGGTGTGTGAGCAGTGCTGCTGGGTGGCATCACCTCTCGCTTTTCATTTCAGCATCCGTGTTAACAGGTTAGACCAGCCGCTCCGGGTGCATGAGTCGCGATTCTCACACACGAGTCTTGTGTATTTCTACTGTGACATGCGTGCCTTGTCATATCACGTCATGTCACATCATACCAACTTCTCACCACAGTTTTAACGTCTGTGTTTGTAGAATATGTCACAGACATAAAGAGAATACACACAGCAAGTGACGGGTGGTTCTGTTCTTTTACGTTCTCTCCATCCTCCCCTCTCTTCCCCCCTCGTGATTTCTTGCTCATTCAACGGTGATAAAGGAAAATCACATCATAATATTTATTGATAATTTTTGAAGGCAAACTCCATGTAAACAGATTTGTGTCCCATCTGTATGGTGAACTTTCAGGGTGCTCTGGTCATCCAGGGGTTACAGATGCTGACCGAGTCGTTGTTCAGTGGTGCATAATGCTAAAATGTTCTTACTGGATTTAGAATATCTTCGTGGTCGGCTGCCCATAGAGCTTTTGCAAGTGTGAGCGTATGGAAAAGGTGTTTTAGCCCCTCTGCATCATGTGACGTAATTGTAATTTGGCATAAAATGCCAAACTATGCAATTATGTAATGTGATGCATCCTGAAATTTAACCTAATATATTTGTTAAGTGTGAAAATGTATGGATCTGGTGTAAAATATAAAGTGAAGTTCTTTGCGTTCAAACATTTTTAGCAGTGCCTTTATACGGAGTGAAGATTCTGCAGTGAGTTTTCGACACTGGCTTCACCTCTCCCCCAGCTTAACATGTAAACCACGCACTGAGTGTGTGTCTGTGTGTGTCTGTGTGTGTCTTCTGAGCTCTCCTCAGCCCAGAGAACTCTCCATGAAATTTGGAGCCCAGAAATAATTGTGAAACTGGTGCAGCCGCTAAAACTTCTGCTAGTTTTGTTTTCTTGTTTTGCTTGTTACAGAGCCAAGCTCCGTCTGAGTGTGTTGTTGTTTCCATGCCCGCTCATCTGTCTGCATAAGTGTGTGTGTGTGTGTGTGTGCGCTACGTGCTCAGACAGGTAGATCACTCAGGGCAGGACAGTGCTGCTGTTTGTGTCTGTCACCGACACAGAAAGGATGTCTCAATCTTCTGAATGTTGAGGTCGTATGACGTCTCTTGAGCGCTGTACATCTGTAAATGATCTGACGGGGCTCACAGTTTTCATTTTAATCACAAGATACCAAACATTTTATACATGTGTCCTTAATGTCGCGGCTGTAATAGTGACCCAATCCTGGTGGCCTTCATGTGACCCCTTGTATTCATCTCACAAGCCCTTCGTGGGTCTCGACCCTCAGGTTGAAGACCACTGATCTGGTTGATTGATTATCACAGATTACAGTTTAAGATGCATGTTTTAATGACGACTCCTGACATGATGCTGTATCCTCTCTGACTTGTTAGTATTGGAATGTATTGACATTTAACACTGCAGATTAAAGTTAGCTGGGTGATGCACAGTAGGAATTTGGGTGTAGTAATACACAATGGGACACCACCTCATATTTCCACCTGTGTAAAGTGGCGTTGGTGTGGTTGGCGGTGACTGCAGGAATGTTGCCGCACAGAAACCAAACAGACCGTCCAGCTGTCAGAGTGTGATGGAAAACCACTTCCTGGTCACTACATCAACCTGCTCTCTGAAGTGTTATCTTTAATTTGTGGAGGCGTTTCCTCATCAGGAGTCATATGATGTAGATATGTTGGGTGTGTGTGTGTGTGTGTGTGTGTGTGTGTGTGTGTGTTTCCAGGCATCTCCCATTGACTTCAAACACAGCTGTCACCACTCTCCTTCACTCCTTAGCTTCCTTGGATTCTTCTCCACCCTGACGCCTCATAAACGTGTCTTCCCCGTGTTTACAGAGAGTCTGCGTTCATGCTCCACTTACACTCGTTGTCTTTATGTAAATATGATCATGCTAGCAGCCCACAGCAGCACACCTGACCTCCATACACAGGCTGTTGAAGCGCTGATCCCATGACCCGCAGATATCATCAGTAAACACACACACATACACACACCCTGTTTGTTAAAGAATTAAACACCCAAACAGTGTCCAGTTTGTTTGAATTGTTTCAAAGAAAGTCACAACTGAGGTTCCTAGAAAGCAGAATGTCTCATTTCCTTTTTCTAACTGACTACAGCAGCGTTGTTATAGAAGTAACACACCAGATATAATCTGAAACATGAGTACCATGATGGTGTGAAGCTTAACTGAGTGTAGCAAGTAACATTAAAAGAAGTTATTAACATATTTATGACACATTTACACACAGTGTTTGTAGCTTCCCTCGTCTGTTTCCAGGTGACGTTTTGTCCAAATACAAAACACAGATCAACATTTTCAGCTTCTGACGCAGGAGAAGAATTTCCGTTAGTGGTTTCAGATGATTCTTTATCTTGTCATTTTGTGTGCCTCAAAGGTTTTATTGTAGTGGAATGGTGCACATTAGGCCTGTCACTTTTTATTTGAAATTCAGACTGTGATGGTGTATAAACGCAACAGACCGTTCTTTGTGCTCCAGCAGGGGAACATGCAGAAGTCACTTCCACTTTTGTTCTGTCGCCGTCTACTCAGTAAATTAGACGGAAATGGAAGAAAGTAGTGACATTAGATATTTTCTGATAATTATGACATGTGACTATAGAAGGAAAACATAAAAAAGATCAACAGATCTGCAGTCTGCATTTGTTTTTTATTTTTAATTGTTAAACTAATAGTAGATGTTGGTGGTAATTTAACAGTCTGGAAGCAGACCTTAACGTTTCCCTGTGACTCTGTGAAATATGTTGTTTTTCTTTTTGAAGCAGTGATAGTCTTCGCACACCTTGAATCCACGATCTCCTCTTGTCTCTGTTCTTGTTACTAGAAGATGATTTTACCTTTTTTTTTCCTTTTGAGTTGAGGTCAAAAGAAGACATTTGAGACATTTTACAGACTACACAACTAGTTGATTTAATGAGGAAATAATCAACAGATCAGCAGAAAATAAAAATAATTGTAGTTGTAGATGTATGATGGCTTATTGTGGAAACAAAAAAATCAGGACATCAATCCTAAAGTGGTAAATAAAGTCCAGTTACCGCGGTATAATCTGTAATCTAGGTGACACTTTAATTGTGTAATTGTACGGTGGATTTGCCAGCAACAAGTGTCACACGTGTACAACAGGCAGAACGTACTCTCGGTTCTTGTCGGAGCTTATTTTAGTTTGTCTTTTATCGCCGCACTGTAATTATCTGTGTCTCTGACTGAGCCGGCACACGGTCGCTCTTCTTTCAGCAGCTCCCCGCTTCAGTTTCACACGTTCACTTCACATTCGCACAGCTCCACACATTTCTCACCTCCTCAGTACAATCACAGTCTGCTGCTCCTGACCGCCGAGCTGCTCCACTGGAGCTTTTTACCCCCGCACCGGCGCTTCAGGAGGCGGGTTCCTTCCAACAGAGACGGCCAGTCTTAAATTAGAAACATAGTCACAGATAACAGATTTCATTGTGAGGTGTTATTCCCTGTCGACTGCTTCTCTGCTGTATTCTACAGAGACTTACTGTACGTTATGAATCACAAACACAATGCAGATTATCACATTTTTTTAAAATTGGTGCATCATTGATGTCGTTCTGAATGAGAGTGGCACCAAGTCTCTGTGTGGGCAGGCCGTGTGGCTGCTGGTGGACGGTCTGCTCATTATTTCAGACTCCATGTTCATATTAATCTGCGTGATCAGCTGAGACGTCTGGTCTGACGAGTGCTGATCCAAAGTGTTCATTTCAGAACCAAAATGAACATTTTAATGGGCTCTTTTCAGAAATATAGACATGCTTTTCTACAATATTCTTAAAGTTACACGTCCTTGATAAGATAATGAAATCAGATTCAATAATAAAGAGTTATAAATGTTGCTGGGCTGCAGCGAGAAGGAAACAAAGCTGCAATTTTTTTACATTTTTTTTTAATCTTCGGGATGTTTTTCCTGCACTGGCGTGGTGTAGAAATCATTTTGGCAATGTGAGACCAAAGTGATGCTGATGCTTGGTGTTGGCTCATAACATGAATGTGCCAGTTTTAGCTACCTAACCTCATTTTGCTGAATGTTACTAAATATGAATGTTTTAATGTGCTGTGAATGGGGCTTCATGTCAGCTGACATCCTCTAACAGAGGAAACAGTAACACAATCCTGCAGATTTCAATAGTTTGTTACACTGAAATAAGCAGTTAAAAATGTTGGTAGATGAGCCTCGGTGCTGTACAGAGCTGGAGCAAAGATGTGGTTAACCTAGCTTAGCATATCCACTGGAGACGTGGTAAACAGCTAGCCTGGCTCTGTCCAAAGTCCAAATCATCAACCTCTAAATCATTTGTGCCAAATTCTACGTCAGTTTTGTGAGTTGTGAGACTCTCTCACCAATCTTAATAATTTGGGCTCTCATATAAATTTGGAAACTTGTTTGTCCCTGTGGTGTACATTTTTCTACATGTTCATGTCAGGTGTGAAGTGATGGATTTAGAGCTGTCCACTTTCCACTTGCTGGGAAAGTTAATGACTAGTGTGGGAGTATGAGGAGTTAGAGGCTGTTTGATGGGAGCTAGAATGCAAAATCATAGCCTGTAGTGTGTGAGGAAGAAGCAGGATGTGATCCGGATAGCTTCCATCTGATCACGAGACGAGCACGCTGACCTCTGAGCCTCTCTGCCCTCCCATATATGTCTGTCTGTGTAAACCAAGTGGAAGAACGAGGATTAAGTTTGCCTCTTCCTCCTGTGTCGTCTGAACTTTAAGCCACAGTGGACTCTGTGTGACGAGTGCCGAAAGTCCCGTGTTAAACTGCCAATTGGCGAGATTGAATTAATAAATGCAATCAGCAAGGCCAGTCTCAGATGACCATACGACATGCGTGGCCTTCAGGAACGCCACACAATGACCGCCTTTTGTTGACAGACTCGTCTACATCTAATCTCTCAGGGTTATATAACTTCCAGGGAGATGTGTATAGGGCAGCACTGTGTTTCACTAACGGGCTGCAGTCTCTGAGGCCGCCCCGAGGCTCGACCCATTTGGGAATGTTTTACACCAGGGTTCAGAGAAAGAGGCCAGATCTATATGTATATACATATATATTTCTGCTTTTCAAGATTTCAGTGTTATCTAAGATCTCTTTCGTACCTTCTTCGTTACCTCCAGGCTGCATTTCTTTTATTTTAGATGATGTCGTTTGTTGTTTTACACGTCCTGTTTTCTTCTTATATATTCTCTAGACACGTCTCCCCTCTCTTTGAAGTCTGAATTCCTATTCTCCCGCTGTGTGTATATATATCTGGATGGTATTTCAGGATTGTTTGTTTTATGTAAGAAAGAGACGAGGATACAACAGGTATTTCTTTTGATTTCTGTGACACTCGTAAAACCATAACTTCCTCTGTTTTTGAAAAAGAATTTCCTGTTTTCTTGCGTTCTGTTATTGCTGTTATCTGTTAGCGCGGAGGATGTTATCATTTATTGTGGCTGTGTGAATAGGATTTTTGTATGTTGAGGCCACAACTCAACAAAAACAGACCTCTTCTCCTGCATGTCCTTCATCTAACCTTTGTTGCAGATTTATTTATTTTTTCTTTCTCTCTGATGGAGGAAGATGCTTCGTTGTGTTTCTTTCCCCCCAATTTCCATAATCTCTCCCGCCTTGAGGTATGCATTTTGAGCAGCAGAAGCAGAGGTGGGCGTAGATCTGGACGGCTGTACTCTGCTCACAGATTGCAAAAGCACATCATCAAGATGCACAAATCACATCTTTCCTCCCTCCTCCTCCTCCTCCTCCTCCTTCAGTTTCTCCTCCCATCTCTTTGCGGGTTAGTCACCGTCGCAGGTCACGCTTCACCCAGAAATGACAGGCAGGGTCTCGGTAAAGCACGGAGGATTACATAAATCCCGTCGGTGGCTGTGCAGCTCATTCCGAGACGTTTAGAGGAAGACTGGGAGGGCGCAGTTTCCTCAGGGGGATCCCCGGGCAAATGGATGACGCAACCAGGAGGAATACTCGCAGTAGACCACAATAGATTAGTCCTCATTGCTGAGTGAAGCCACCACTGCCACACCCCTGTTCAGCAGATACTAACGCTGGCTTTTTCCTCACGCTGCCAGTCAGCTCTATCTTGACATTTTGGCTGAGGGTTTATGGGAAAAAAACTTGGTGAACCTGCAGTACAGTCAGTCCAAAGGTTCTCTGACGTCATGTTGAAGAGAAGTGCACATGCATGAACATGTTAATCTGTGTCATTGGTTTGATGCTGCGACTGAAACTACTAACGTCATATACAATCCCACAAGTATGTCATTTAATCAAAAATGAGGTTTGGCAGGAGTCTGTTTTCTCATAGTGCAATATAATGACTGTAAATCACTTGACCTTGACTGGCTGAGAGGTGTCATTCTGTCACAAGATGCAGCAGTAAATCTTCTTTATCTTAAACCAACGTTTTGCGGTCAGCGTATGGTTTGTTTGTGATGCTTGTACTTCCATCACTTGAAATACGGTCTGTCTCTGCAGTGGAAAGAAGCGATCAAAGGGGAGTGGTATTCCCCTTCGCTCAAAAGGTAAAAAACCTCCCAGACCAATAAACTGGACCAATACACACTCCTGCTGACGGGTGTCGTACTGCGAGTTGGACGGTGCTTGGTTTGGGCTTTATGCCCATTTTGAAACAGGAAACAGAAAGGCGGCCAGCAAGTAACAAACTAGCTGGCTGCTTCAGATGCCTCCTTCTCCTTCGAGTCGAACGTACTCTTTGCCACCGTGGACAGTTCATAATGATTGTGGAACAGTCTGTCGGCGATACAGCGGCCTGTAAATGCTCCAGATGACGTCACGTTTTGCGTCAGCTTGAAGGACTTTTGCCGTCAACAGAGCCGGATGATGAGGGCAAAATGGAGGGAAGGCATATACTACAGAGCATTTGCATATCCTACCAACACTGTAGTGATACAGATATGGACATTTAGGATGTTTGACTGTTCGAAGTTATGACAACAGACGGCTGTCCAAATGCAAAATGTCGTGACTATGACGGTAATCATTTTTGGAAACAGTGCACAGAATCAAAGAAAGGTGATTACAGAACCAAACGTCCTCTCCCAAATCATCGAGGACCAAAATGTGTACAGTTTATACCCTGAGATAACTTGTTTGGATCCTACAATAGATTGTAAGATTGCTGTTCTCGTTTCCTTCAACAGCTTCTGGCAAACTGAGCTTGAGTGCGACTTTTAATCTTCCAGCACATTGATCAGGTTGTACTACCCAGCTCCCAAATGGGACTGTACACAGCTTTATGAATGAGAAGCAAAAACAACAAGAGCCTCCTGAATCAATAACAGTTGAATATAAAGCCTAAAATTGGAGAGGGAAATTGGAAGCATTACCTGCTGTTGCTGCCTGCAGACCTCAGGGGGTTTCTGTGATTTGTGTTTCGCTGTAACTCCTTCAAGTAGACGGTGAAAAGTTTCCTCCAAAGTAATAAGCGTACATAAGAGGAGGGCAGGAAAAAATCCCCAGCAAGCTCCCTGGTTACCACCAGAGTTGGCATAGCAACAAAGAAGATCACGTCGCTCGGTTGAGTCCACCCTTCATGTTTCTCAGTATGAAGAGTCTGCAGTGGTGTCATAAATTTACAGTAGAGATTATATAATCTCATATACGCACATGTGTAGTTTGTGCTTCGTTCAGTGTTTCCTCAGAGATGTTGGCCTCAGGAGGTAGAACAGGGAACGCAAACAGAAGAGAGAGAGAAAGAGAGAGGTGTCGACGCTGGCGGGAAACCTGGAGGAAGGATTAGGAGTCCTTCTAATGTTCTGTGGCAGAGGAAGGAAAGACGGAGGAAGAGGAGGGGAAGGATACTGCTGAGCATAAACAAACTCCACTCCTCCTCTGTTTGGGAATCTGTCATCCCCTCCTTCATTCATCCCGCTCTCCTCTCTTCACATGCAAATCAGCAGCGCTGAAACTCTCAAATGACACATTCTGATGTGAATGTTACAAGAAGCAAGAACTCTTGAAAACGATCTCTCATCATGTTCGGTTTAATCCGAGATGTGCCGGCACACTTTAGAGAAATTCTCTTCTATCTATTCAGAGGAAATCAGTTGTGATGAACAGATCAGTAGATTTGTAAAATAGTTGGAGATTCATGTCATGTGCATAATGGAAAGTGCAGCTCATCATCAGCCTTTAGGTCACCAGTCCATTTCTTTATTCTTCAGTTTAATACAAACAGTCAGCACATCCCAGCCTCTCTTACCTCCATTTTCATTTATTTATCTTTCTAAATCTGTTTCTTGACAGTCCCATGGCTTAATAGAATGAAATATCATATTGCTGTACCTCTTTCATCAATGCACAATGCAAAAAATAAAGGTTTTATCAGCTTACATAAAACAAAGAACCACTCCAGTCGAAGCATATCTGAACTCCTATTTGCCGTCTCCCAAACAAAAGATTTAAGAACTGTTATCCAACATTTGTTGACAGAGGGAAAAAAGGCCGATTACCACCAGACAGAATTGTTAGACTTAAGGCTGGCTGGTAAACTGAAAGAACCAGGGTAAATTTGTAGTCCACCAGCGTCCGTGTGAGGAGAGGAGAAAGATTTGTGAGTGAAAATCAGGTTCCTTCGGCTGCTGTGACTTGAATGTTTTCCTCCCGCAGGTGCTCTCCTCTCATTCCTGTCTGACGTTAGCTGCTGCGACGCCTCACAATCGACCCCCCTCCGTCTCAGACGCTGTGACATAAATGGGAAAAACCTGTCAAACTCAGCTTGTCGGAGCACATATCTGATTTTCTGCGACTAATGTGGGCCAAATCCTCGTGTGGCTGAGCGTGTTGTTGGCATTTTCAACCTGAATTAGGTTCCTCTCGAGTCTCGGGCTCACGTCCACTTGTATAGGAGGACTGATGTGTCTCTGACCTCTCTGGGCAGCAGGCTTTTAAATAAAGAGTGGCAGAAAATAGAAAAGAAAGACGGGAGATGTACAATGAACTCACGGCCCGCCCATGTGTCTCTCTGCGGCTTCCTCTGGTCTCTGTTTGACCAATGAAGCCCACCGACACGCTGCCTCGTCTTCCCTCCCCTCAGGAGAAACCCGATCCACGAGGTGTCTCTTTACATTTTTCCAGCCCCACTCGCTACAAACAAGTCACAAGAGGAGCGTGGGTCAGCTAAACTCCTGTTGTCCACATGTTTGGCTCAAATCAGCTCACACCGCAACGTTCATGACTGTCGTATTCTGCCGTCGGCGCCCAACAGGGAGAGGAAGCCTGAATAAGTGAGTGACGGTATGTATGTGTGGGGGTGCTCACCAGCTAGCACAGGAGCATTGAGTGTTAAAGTTAGCCTCTGCTGTCAAGGGCTGACGCTGCGACCAGCCGGCCCAGCCTGTCATGTGTGTGTGAGGCAGATGGAGAGGTGGACTTAAAATGGACCGGGAATGGTAACAGAAGACGAGTGTTTTTACTGGCTGAGAGGAGAATGGAAAGTTCACTGGTGGACTGAGAACATTTTATCTTTATGATTCCATGTGGAAGAATGTGCTGCTTTGTATTCGCGTTGGTGTTGACATTCTTGGAAGGTGGATCCAGCCTGTGGCGAGGTATCAGACCTGTCCTGAGCTGGAACCAACGAAGAAGCCGAGACTCAGTAAGGACAAATAACTTTTGAATCCCGTCTTTAAATTCTAGGAAGTGAAGTTTGAGCCTGCTGAGCTTCCATCTTCTTTGCAGTTACGCACTTGTCAATACACATGTATAGTGTTCACAATATATAGTTGCATCTTACTGATTATTTTCATTTTTTGATAATCAGTTATGTCTATTGGTCAATTGCTTTGTCTAAAAAAGGAAAAAAGTTGAGATAATCAGCTAAAGTTTGACTACAGTTGTCTTGTTTTGTTCAGCTGTCTGTAACCAGAGACTGTTTTCCATTTTAGCTTGATTATTTTCTTGAACGATTGCTTTTTAATCAAACTTGTTGCAGCTTCAGCTTCAGCTGTGCTCTGTACGAATTATATTGCAAACAAGTTTGATAATCATCAGATTAATTTGAGTCATATTTTCAAGGGGAAAAATAAACAGAACATCTCTGAGTTGTAAACAAAACGAGACGTTTGTTTTGGGAAACACAGATCGACATTTTTCAACATTTTACGGACCAAATAAGTTGATTAATTTAGAAAACAGCCGACCGATGAATAACGAGTCGCAGTCCTGCTTTAGTCAGTGCTGTGGCCACACTTTTGTTGGAACGGAAAACGTGACTGTTAGTACTGAGGTTCAGTCTTAACTACTGAAATCTAATCAAAACTAACCCTAATCCGGTTCGTGGCAGTGGAGATTATCATGAGCTGATGGAGACACTTCTTCTCCTGACACAGCACAAACACGTACACATGTCAACCAATGGATGCCTCGTGTTGAAACAAAATGTTGCATCAGGAGGTGATGGTTGAGCTGAGGTGACGGACAGGTACCTCCCGTGTTGTGTTGTGTTGTGTTGTATTTGAGTCACTGCCGCTCGTGTGCGGTGGAATTCCTGCTATGCGAGTCCGGTGAGCGAGCCGGCCCTCCTCACCTGGACTCGTGAACGCCGTCTTTGTGTGACCCGTCCCAGATGATCGCTCCTGCTGCCGCCTCACAGAGCAGCTTTAACATCGAGCTGATGCTTTCAGTCTTACTCAAGGAAACGTTTGACATGACACATCAGCTGTCAGGGGGTTCAAACCTGTGACCTGTCAGATATGTGAGTGTCTGTCCAGCCACTGCCAAACAACACTGCCCTGCCAGTGAGGATACTAACATCTCAGAAGTGAGACAAATATCAAATTATACGGAACGTTAAAGGAATAAAGACTCTGGCAATGTGAGTGGAAATCCCCGCTGTGATTGCAAAGAGTTGATCATTTAAAGTATGTGGTCCTTCGAGCTTCAGTGTGCATCTTATATCAGCAAGACAATAGAAATCTCTGCAGGATTTTTATAGCCATGTTGGAATTATGTTAATGTCAGTGCTGAAAAAGATTGATTAAGCATTTCAAGCAAGCCCTTGATTGTAAGCAAACCGGTGATTGGCTTAAAATAGTATCTTGAGTACCACTTTAGTTGCTGTGTGGTGCTGAGGTCGTGTAAAACAGATAAAACCCTGCAAATATACATGTTTTCTTATCACACAGGTGCATGATTAGGAACTATTTTAAAACTACATATCTTCTCATGGAGACGTTTATCCACCAATGTAACAAGCATGGTTACGTTAGCATGTACAGCTAAAGCAGCATCAGAAACCTTCATGATGGAAACGTTCATGTGTTTTTAATATAACCTCTAACCTCTGGTGAGTGATGATACCAGCAGCAAAAAGGCTGCTGTTGGATTTTAACATCATAATGTTGTAATGTTTAAATTATTGAAGGTGTTCCTTGTTTAAGGGGACAAAGAGTCCGCAGAGACGCTCTGAAAGGTTCTGTCGTTAACAGAATTTCACGTCTCTTTACGAACATTGAACAAGTTTTCTTCCGGTGATCACTCGTCCTTCATATTGGCCATTAAGACATCTCTTCTTAATGTAACCTCAGACAAACTTTGCACAGAATGATTACTGTGGATTTTGTTCTCCATTAGCAATATTGAACGTGTATTTCTAAAACTGTATCTAGTATGATAAGAAGTTATCCCACAACATTTGTCCTGATTGATCTCACAATTTGGGGAAAGGCTGAACTTGTCTTTGGTTGTAATGTTGTTTCTCCACTTCATGTGGTTGCGTAGCTTTATTATGAGCTCACACCACATTCTTTAGTTTGCTCCTTGTATTCGCTGATATAGAGCAATTAAAATTCCTCCTTTTGCTGTCGTTCATTCTGGCACATTTTTACCATTTTTGTAAAAACAGTGTTCCCATGTGCTAAACAGACTGAACACTTTATGAGAAAAACTCACTTTTCAGCCAAATGATTCGACCGATGTTGACAAGCTCTTCAGATGTGTGCGCCAAAGGACATTGAAAGCCACGCAGGATGATGGCCACAGGAGTGTTTACTGCAGACCAAACCTGCTCTGATGATTCATGTGGTCGCCTGATTATTGTTTTATGGCATCTACCAATTCCTGGTATGTCCTGTTGGGCAAAAACTAGAAAACATGGACATTTCCTGCAGTTTGAAGACACGTCACTGATGAAGCAGCGATCATGCTCACTGGAGAGTTTGCTGTCATTAGGACTGAGATATAATTCAGACGTTTAGTACCTGTGACACGTCGTTAGTTCAACACAGCGGTGAAAGTGACTCGGCCTCCGCAGGTCTGCCATCTGCCATGTTGTTGGCTACAGTAGCTGGGAGCAAAGTTTACCCAGGACGACTGCATGTGTTAATGATTGACAGGAGCCTGGCGCCTTGCAGGAACGCTTACATGAGACCTGAGAACATGGACATAGGGTCAGGGGTAGTTTGTATTGGAAAATATATTTATATATTTGAGTTCTTCCATTACACAAACCCTGCTGTGTTACCTATACTGGGCCAGCACATGTTCGTACCACACCAGTGATTTCTGTTGGTTTTATGGACATTTTTTAAATACAAAATGTGCAATTTCACCTCATTTGTAGATGTGAATGTAGAGTTCTGTGCAACAAGTCTGTTATCTGAAGTCTGCGTCTGTTACAGTTCACAGCCTTAAAAAAAGGAAATGATGTCAAATTGTGTTACCGCACATATTTAGACATGACGTCATTTTGTTTGGTGATGGTTTTGACATGAGTTGTGCTATTTTATAGGTGCAGTTGACAAAAACTTTAACGTAATTGCAGCAAAAGAGCACCGTGTTGCACTTTTTGCACCAGATTTGTTGCACTGTGATCCAGTCCAGCATTTGTTTGACTGTTTGCGTCGGTTGCCATGTTTACAGCTGTTTCGCTCTAACTCATGCGGTCCACTTTTCCTCGCTCGTCTTCATTTATCTCTTCCAGTCGGCATGTTTACATCCTCAAAGTGACAACATAATGGGCTGCGGTTTTGTTGACGGAAACATGAAGTATTCAGTATTAGCTCTGAAAAAGTATCAAATTTAGAGTTGAAACTCAAAGTGGTGAGGCAGCAGGAAAAGGTAACTCCTTAACTTCACATCTGTTCAGCTTTATTTGGCACCAGACTGACGGTGTTGAGGTGTCAGATCTTTCTATGTGAGTGAAAGCAGCGTGATAGTAACACAAAAACAAAATCTGCTGCTTGTAAACACAAAAAGACAGTATTGTGCCGAGGTTAATGCAACAGACTGTACCTTTACATTGCAGCCGGAGTGTATTTGACCTTTGTATTGTGCTGCCAGCGGACTCTGCTTAACTGCTCGACAACCGTTAGTGTGTTGATGTGAACATGTGAAAGCCAGCGCAGTGTTACGATTGTTGATCAGCTGCTCGTGTGGCGGCTTCCTGTGGAGATTTACGTCGACAGCTGATGGGATGTTGCTGGGTCACGTCAGTCTTCCTGCATTTTGTTTTTTTTTTAAGACCAAACAGATGTTGTACCAGTCAGCGTTTATCATCTCTCACTGTAATCCTTTATGTAATGTTCAACCCGAGTGACTTATACATCCAGTAGCGACAGCAGTGGCTGCTGGGAATCTGTTCGCCTCAACCGGAAGCATGACGGTGCTTTTATGTGTGTTGTGCAACTAGTTGAATGTTATTTATTGGCGCCTTGTTCCATCTCGCTGGTGATAAGATTGCAAAATATGATTCATGATCTGAAGGAATGATCAGTTTTGATTTACAACTTGAAATTCCTGATGATGTGACATTTGTTTTCTTGGATCAGCAAGATTTGTATGTTTCTGCAACACCACGATACTTCATGATGATTTTACTTTCGTTTCAAAAAACATCAGATTTGTATCCACAAGGTGTCAGACGGTAGTTTAATTCCTTTGACTGTGAGGTATTTTTTCAGTTTCTCAAAAACATCACACAGGAAACCTAAAAAGCCAGAGAATGACATGAACCCAAACCTGGTTCTGTTTGTTTAACGCTCAATGTGTTGTGTGTCCGGCTCTTCGTCACATGTACACTTACAGCTTGGGAAAGAACAATTTATTATGGCGATTAATCTCAGGCTGTCATGACCGTTAGTTATTTACTCACCGTGCATCTTATCTCAGTATATTGAAATAAGTACGTGTCCACCATCATGTTGTGTTTACATGTCATTTTTGTCGACAGTGTCCATTTTATTTATTCTTTTGTTAGGTGTTGTTTCATGTTACTTACGTTTCACTCACTTAAGTAGCAAAACGCTTCTCTCATTGAGGAGACGTTCTTAAATCCTGACTAATTCCCGACTAACAATAGAAGGTGTTTGGTTGTAGCTGGCAGGTGAACCAGGGCGCGGCAGGTGAGCGGTAACTTTCTCTGAGTAAATAAGGTTAATTAAAAGCCGGTGACGGCGAGGAGAGCAAAGGTCACACCCACAGCGCCCTCACATTCCTCCATCAGTAACCCTGCACGTCTGCCTGATTGTTTGACTAATCTCTGCTGCACCTTCACCTGCACTGTTTATACCTTTATGGCGGCTGCTCTGTGTGTGTGTACACAGACATACTATGGTCATAGCCGGTACATAATATCCTACTGACTGACCTTCAGGCGGAGGGGTCCCATCTGTCGGAGCTGCTCACTCGCTCTCTCTCTCCTGCAGTAACTCAAGCCCACTCGCCCGGTCACACACACACTGCTCTGAGGGAAGAGGGGCTTTCCCTTTTACACTCAGTGTGTGCGTGTGTGTGGACTGTTCTTAAAGAGTGTGTCGCCTGGTCATCTTACACCTTCCTAGACTTGTGTTTCCATTGAAATCTCTGCAGCGCCGCATGTAGAACAGTATAATCTAAGGATAGAACGTGCATAACCTAAAAATAGTGAAGCACAGCAGCGAAGTTTGTTCAGACTATAAACAAGAAAGCTGATCATAATATCTGTGAAGTTCTGAAGTCCAGCAGCCAGATGAGGGTGAAGAAACTGTCTCTGTAGATGCATCATAATATTAGTAATAAATAAAGAAGTTATAGTTCATCAAAGACGTCTTTTTATCAACTGAGATCGAGGTGCAACGTGTGTCCATTAAAAACTGCTGCAGTGTTTCAACACACGGGTTTCTGATCAATGAAAAAAATGATCAGATATTTCCACTATAACCTCTTCCAGACTCATTTTCTCTGCAGATCATAGATGTGAAGGGATGAAGGCCCGAGCCTGTGATCTTGAGAATCGGTGCTCTGGCCTCAGCGTTCAGCCGACTCTCTTTCTTTGAGATTTAAACTCATTTTGTCAGTTTGCTTTGTAGCCTCTTGACCCCGAGAGAACCCAGAAAGCTAAACCGTGATCTCGTCAGTAGTTGCAGGATTCTTTGGAAGCCATTTTCTCACAGCAGGAAACGTGAAGCGTTTAGTTCAGTTTTTTATTTAGCCTAAGAAGTGATGCTCTGTCATACATCTGCTGGCTTTTTAAATAACCACACTAAAGCATTTGACTTGTCTAAAGGTGCTCCGACTGTCATAAACACGACGAGATGCAACTAACAAATGTTTTTTTTTATCAATGAATCTTCTGATTATTGTCACAGTTAATCATTTGTACTGTAAAGTGTCACAAAAGTCTGACAAATACTTTACAGTTAACACCCAAAGCCCAACACGATGTCTTCAGATTGCTCCAAAACCAAAACTTCTCTCACTATCAGAAATGATTGACTAATTGATCAATCAGCTGAACATTGCAACTCTAGTTACACATGACAAAGTGAAACCTGTGAGTATTACATCTTAAAAAACATATCGGTTGTGTTTTCATGACTCAGTTTTGTATTTTTACAGTTTGGGAGTTGATTTTAATGACTCTTCTTTGCTGAGCCAGACCATGTGAGTCTCCCTCAACACTGCCAAGTCGTATTTGGCCACTAAAATAATAATCAGCGCCTGACATAATCTTGAAGACCCAGAATTTGAAACTTCCCACTTCACATCTTGTTAAGCGTAGTAAACAACATACAAACAACAGATTGTAGAAGCTGCTCTTCTTGAAGCGTATGCAAGCTGCTGCATCCTGACCCGGCGCTCACTAGGTTGATGCTGTTATGTAATTAGCCAAACTTAAAGGAGTTCCTGTGGTGAGCCATCCGACTGCTCTCTCTCTCCCTCGTGCTGCGAGTCGTTAAGCTTTTTTCCACCATTAATTAAGCAGCAGCGAGTCCTCTCTTCCTCTGCCAAGGGAGCCCAGATGAGAGTCTCTTCCAGAGCTGAGAAACAGAACAGAACCGGCAGGAAGGAGAGCGGCAGGGTGAGGCTGAAGCCAGAGCAGAGCATCAGTGTTTCCACGCTCGTAAAGTATCTCAGAATAGTTGGGTTGATATGAAACCAGTGTGCTCATGAGACGCAGTGATGCTTTTATGAGCTAACATCGACAGTCGTCTTTTATCGCCAGAACACAGAGCACAGAGCACAGGGCGCAACAAGATCTGCACCACAGTTTCTACAATCGCCACAACGACGTCTCCTCGCCGCCGCTGCCGCTGCTGCTGCCGCTGCGATGGAGCTGCAATCATCCTGTGATGATGGCTGGCTTATGCACAGAGTGGATCAGTCAACAGCCAAACACTTTTTTTTTATTTTTTTTTTTAAATTTCATCCACTGCCCGTCCACTGGATTAAAAAAAAAGATCACATTTGTGCCGGCTAAATGGATTTGGGGATAAAGATGGATGTTAAAAAGTAAATGCTCTCAATTATATGGTTACTTTAAAAACATGAAGGAGCTTCAGACGAGTTCTTAGGACAAATTGATCTGGTCAGCGTGTTCATTTAGGATCCTCTGGGTTTATTATGACATGAGTATCAGGTTCTTGTAGCTTTAGAGAGCGAGCATGTTAAAACCAAGTTTGGCCTGACTCATTGGTTTTCTTGTCTTTGGACTTTGGAGTCTTTGGAATTTCTTTCCTTGAATTGATATTAATTCCCATTCTGCTTTCATGCCTGGTTGGTAAAAGCAACATCGGATCAGGTGTTTTATAGGCGTATAGATGTAGAACAGAAACGACCGGCCAAAACCTGGTCAGAAGTTCTTTGAATGTTTAACTATTTAATAGGTCTGGTTATCCTCAGTGTGACTTTTAATTGCTTCTGAACAGGAAACGTTAGCTGCATCAAGGTAAACTGTTGCTGAAACCTCATTACAAACTCTGGATTGAGGAAAATGAAATAATTTGCAGGTATTTTCAGGCGCTGACATGATCAGAGTTTGGATGTTTGATTCCCTCTAAGGCAGCTTGTAGTTTCTAGACGTATGTATCCCTGCTCTCCTGACATTTTACTGTAAATAAAGAACATTTTTAATGGTTAGTGGCAGATGATTGATTGCTAACACTTATGATTCCAGCTCCAGCAAGTTTGCTTGTTTTTCACTAAGTTGAATAGATTTGGAGTTTGAACTATTGGTTGGAGACAAACAAGTAATTCAAGTCATAACGGGCCTTTGATTGAAAATAACAAAATAATTGGGAAGCCAACTAATAAAAAAACACCCAAGCTGAACTTTATTGACATAAAGGTCAGCATTACAGAATCAGCAGACATATATCCATATTCATCCATGGCTGCCCAGGTCGTCCTGCAGTGGCTCTTCACCCACAGCGATCGATGGTGATAATGTTTGTTAGTTGCTGCCTTCATAATATAACCTGAGGTCATATTTGTGGTCACCAACTTCACTTAAGCCCAGTCAGTGGTGCACATGTCATCCTCAGGCCATCATATCTCCAGTAACAAAACACTGAATGCATATTTTTTATTTTAATATGTTGACAATGAAATACAGAACAAATACAGCAACATTTCTGATTTGAGGATTTGCTGATTTTCTCCCTTATGTCACTGATGAACATCTGTGGGAGTTGGCTTGGTTTGGCTGTTGATCAAACAAAACAATTGATGAAATGTGCAAATGTTTGCCAAGGAGGCGTAATTGTTAGGATGCATATCACATAATCATCACTGCACATTTATGACAGACCTTGGAAACAAACTCTGATGTCTGTCTTTGATTCTCCGATGAAGGTTTGATGCAGATGCACGTCGGAGTTTGTTCTTAATGTCTATAAAACACATAGTGGTTTAAAAGAGAGCGTCGAAAGTGTTGTTGTGATTTTTATGTCTACATGTGATCCTTTGTTGATTTATGTTTAGTCCACAACCCAAAGATATTTAGTTTGCTGTCACAGAGGAGTAAAGAAACCAGAGAATATTCACATGAATTGGAGATTCTGACTTTTGTTCATGACTAATTGTGCTTCTGTGTGTGAAGTGTAGTGTGTGGGTTATTCTAGGCTGCACACACACACACACACACACACACACACTATCTCATACGCTTCAGTACAGTCACACACACTCTTTCATGCGCTCTCTCTCTGTTCTCTCTCGTACACTCACACTCGTGCTCGCTCGCCCTGCTCCGAGCTGGTTAGCTGTGCTCTCTCAGTGTCTCTGTGGAGGGATTACTGTGTCCTGTGTGATTATCTGTCTATTAATAGCTTCCTTTAAGGCCGTTCACATGCTCCTATAGTGGCAGAGCTGCAGGCTCCCCGCGACACAAGCCGACCCTGAACCCTGCAGCCAGTAATTACTGTAATGAACTGCAGCCTACTGTACACACATGGACCTGCACACACACACACACACACGCACACATGCATGTATTCACTGCGCTGCAACGAGCGCTGCTAAAAGGATTTTTATTCTGATATTTACCTAGGTGTAATTTTTCAGATAGTGTTCCAGCTTCTCCTCCGAGCCAAACGCCTCCGCAGCCACAACACACAGAGACCCAGAGAAATCTTCCGTCCTCGGGCCAGCGGGGTGATGAACGCTGACCTCTGAATGTACTCGGCCTCGTCTGGTCCTCTGTGAATACGCTGCACCGCGCTGCAGATTTGCATACTCGCGCTCGAGTTTGTAGGGAAAAAAAACTGGTGCAGAAATAGTTCACATGTATATTTATATTTATGTGCATTTTGGATCCAAACATGTGCAGTTAGTCAGTGTAAATGCATCTGATGAGATGTGGCAGAGGTTTGTTTTCCAGGACAGGGAAACTCCTCTTTCTTTCTCCTCGAACACTCAGATCTTCAAGATGTTTTCAAGAACTTTTAGATTCATTTGAGGCAGATTTTCAGTTTGTGAGGATCAGAACAGAGTCACAACTGTCTGCACAATCATTGAAAGTTGAGTATCTCAGCATGCATCATAGGGGTTTATGCCATAATGCAGCGCAGGCTGTGGAGGAGTGGTATTATTTTAAGGTCATGTCGCTGACCCATAATGCATTTGCATTTACAGGCAAATGCACATATAGACCTACAGACCTTACAGTGGAAGGCATACAGCATTTAAAATCCCGCTTCTTGATTTTTCTCTGGTGTATTAATGTCACTTGATCAGAACGACTCTTTACTTTGGTTTCCTCTTGTTCTTCTTCTTTACATATTTGCATTTTATTTAACTGCTGACCTCGCTGAGATCATAAACCTGGTGGAACCAGAATCCTGGACAATCAACCATGTAAATTAGATGTGTTGGATTGTCTGTTTAGTTTTGCATTCTGTTGGAAGAATGCAGATGCCATGATTGACGTCTTGATGTCCTTGTGGCGGCTGTGAACAGTATCTCTTTACAATGTGGATTCATTGAACCTCTGAACAAACAGCTGCATATTTACACAGACAGCAGATGTGGAGCGACATTAGCATTCATTCTGAGTAGTTGTTGTGTGTGCCTGATGATTGTAAGTGCAATATTCACACTCCTTTTGACTCTGGTTTGCTCTCTAGATATTCACTTTCCTCACCAGTAAGTGTTGGACTCTGTCTGCTGTTTGATGCTGAGCAGCAGGTTCCGTCCAGTCGGCTAAAACCGTCTGTGCACGACTGCTGGAAACAATGAGAGCTGCAAGACGGAACCAGACCAATAAAGCTGTGGCTCATAAAACAACTTGTTAATATAAAAATATAGATTACAGCAGCTTTAAAGCTCGCTTTTGGTTTCTTCTCCACATGCTGATATTTCCCAGAATTCCTGATGCTCTTATCCGGGGCATCTTCAAACGAATGAGCAGGAAAGACTCTGAGTGACTCGCTCAAGGACATGCAGACTGTGCAGCCACCTTAATATTCTGGTCAACACTGAGTGATCATATCACTTGCAGGGCGAAGAGGAACTTGTTTCGTCTTGTTGGCAGATTAACAGTGAGGTACCATCCACACAGACTGTAGATTAATTTCCATCTCTGTTTCCTGTCATTTAACGTCTCACTCTGCAATGACACTTTTAATTAAAGTCAAGAGAGTCTGAAGTTTTTGCTCTGATAAATGTCTCTATTGTGTGGCATCGAGCAGTCGGTTCTTCCATCCTGACAAGATTGTGGAGCAGGATTAAATCCTGCAGAGTCCAGGACTCCTGCCAGTCAGTCAGGGTTCGGGTTTGTTTGCGGCTGGCCTGGTTGGACTCGGCCTCAATGAGCTGAGCTGAAACGGGAGGCCAACAGGTCGTGAGTAACTCGTGGCATTTGGATCAAAACATGTTCAGAATAATCACTTTATATGCGCATGGTGAGATCTGCCCAGGCTTCTCTCCCAGGACAGGAAGCTGCACTTTCTGTCTGAATGTCCAGAGCTTCAGGAAGAAAAAGATTTCCAGACTTTAACCTTTCGTTGACAGCGACTGCCTTCCAGAGACTGAAGTTGATAGAATTGTTGGGAAAAAATACTTTAAATAATGAAAACCTCACCCCTTCATCTGAACATGTCTTCGATAATCCTTTTTAAGGAATTTTAAATTTCTCAACATTTCTTTTTCCAACTACACATGTGCCACATCTCGAGGCACCAACAGTCTGTTTTTATAAACCTTATCAAGTCAAGAAATCTTAGTAAAGTCACGAGATGTTTTGGCAAAACAGCAGAAGAAAAGAAGTCTCTGATCATTGTAGCCTGCTGCACGTCAGTGAATGAGAGGAGCGCTAACGAGCATTAGCTTCTCCTGGCTCCATGCCTTCCCGGCAAACCTGAAAGCTAAACACACTTCAGCTTCAATGCAACAGGCACACACAATCCTTTATAGTCAATATATTGTCTTACACTTTAGTTTCTTCGGTCATTAAATGTAGAAATCATCAAATGTCACTTTCTTCTGTCAGAATTTGTTGATTTCTCCAGAAACTAAATGTCGTCTAGCATATAAATTGACCAAATTATTATAAACTTACACCTGGATAAAGTTTATTTTTCTTTTAAAGGAACACAAATTTAACACAGGGGTTCAGAGTTGGTTGTGTCAGTAACCTGTCAGCAAAATGCCACAAAATCCTGCTGAACCTTTTAAACATCAAGTCTATAAAATGTTGGAATGTGGGGAGGAAAAAAAAGATAATTTCTCACCGTTGTTATTTCCTAATTAATCAGTCTGAACCAGCGGATGTTGTGAGGAGGTGAAAAAGTCGTTTGATTGTTTTTGTGGAAAAGTTTCTCTCTCATTTACATACAGTGTGTGACTCGACATCAAGTGCAGCAGAATTCATAATGACAAACGAGCGAGCGCTTTGAAGTGTAATTTCGGAGCATGCTCACACTTCAAACACACACACACACACACACACACACACACACACACACACACACAGTGCTACTGGTGCGCCGCCTTCAGAGCAGCTTATCTCTTGCGTAAGAATGGCCCAGTCCTACTGGGATCAGGTCTGGTAATCGGGGAAGAGCGTCGAGCATCTCCCTGAAGGTCTGAACTCTGTGCGACCCTCCGCCATGTCTGCCACTATGAGAGCTGAATAAAAAAACCTGCCGACTCGTTCTTCCTCCACATCCGTACGGTTTGTGACAGCTCAGCCTCCGTCAAACCCCATCGGAAGCACTTGCTGCTGGTGGATAATGAGGCTGTCGCACTCCTCTGCTTACAGAGAGCGTTTGCAGAAAACATGAATAAGTGAAGAGCTAAAGCAGAGCAGGAAGCTGAGTTTCTCACCTGCAGCGTGCAGTTGTAGCATCTCTTGACTTCACTGACAAACAGTTTTGTTGTAATCCAACATAAACACAGAGAGAGAACCTGAAAAACTCTGTTTTTGGAAGTGGTGATCTGCAGCATCCTTTTGTGTTGTTGTAGCTATTGTGGCTATCTGTTGATGCTAACCGAGCCAGTGCATCTTCTATTTATACCGAGACAGACAGACCTCGCAGCTGCGGCGAGTTTCCTCTGTGTCAGGAAACTGTATTGTCGGCAACAGGATAGAAAATCTGTTGAGAGTCTCAAATTACACTTCAGAGTGATTGCAGAGATCCTCAGAAACAAAATCAGCTTCTTAACACAGATTTGATTTGTTTCCTCTTTCACACATTTGCTCCTCAGTTAAGTTTCGCCTGAGTTTTTCTGTTTCTGTTTTTGGAGGCTTGATTGATGGTGTGTTTGAGGAGTGTGTATGTTCTCTACTGTCTGTGTGGGAGGGTCATATATGAGGTGGGAGAGCACCAAGTTCTGTACTCGGGTCAGGTGATGACAACAAAGCAAAGCACTCAGATGAGTAGGAAGTGTGGTTGAAAGCTCCTCCATAAGCCAGTAGGTGGGACCTTGAGAGTAGAGTCAGACAGACAGCGGAGGAGAAAAACCACACGAAGATGAGACGACATGAAAGAGTGGACGCAAACATTCAGACAAAACCAAATAAACTAACAATCAAACCAGCAGAACAAAAAGTACAATGAAGCACAAACAAAACGGAGACATTTTGAAGAAGAAACCAGCAAATAATTACGTAACTCCTCAGCTGGATTCAAACCAGCAGCATCACAGTTACAGCGTCTCAGACCACCGTCTCACCGTGTCTCCGTTTTTACTTCCACTGTCTTTATTCCAAGTCTTTGATTCTGTGCTGTTTGGTTTCTGACCTCTGTGGGAGTCAGAACCGTCTGCCTGTGTGGTTCACATTTATTTCTGCACCGGTTTAGCTGACGTTTCTCTTCATCTTCTCTTCCTCTATGTCCAGACGTGCCAGCGCCGGAGCAGCCGGAGCTGTTCCTGAAGAAGCTGCAGCAGTGCTGTACTGTCTTTGACTTTATGGACACGCTGTCGGACCTCAAGATGAAGGAGTACAAGCGCTCCACGCTCAACGAGCTGGTGGACTACGTGACCGTCAGCCGGGGCTACCTGACAGAGCAGGCCTACCCCGAGGTCGTCAAAATGGTGAGGAGGAGAGAACACGTGCATTCAGCGTACACTAGAGAAAGATACAGGGACCTGAACATGTGTCAGAACGAGCTGGTTTTAAAGTTTACATGCTGTGTCGTCTAAATGACGTATCGGTCCAGAATGTTTCTGAACCGGTTCAGGAGATCTTCTCAGCTGCAAAACATCCTCACTCCTAGTGTTTGTGTCACTGACAGACTCTGACTGAGATCCTTTCTGTTTAATCAGAAACAGCCGTGATGTTTCTCTTTTTTCAAAACCACCAGACTCCGTTGATAAAACCAGTAATTTTAGTTGTGGTGGAAACAACAAAGTGATTCTTAATCCAGCGTTTCCTGACCTGTTTGACTTGTGACCCCTTTAGATTAAAACATCATCTGCAGAACATCAGTATTTAAATCTGCGTATTAGACCTTTTCTCTTTTTCTTCCTACTTCCATTAATCATCTGACCAACCAGTGAGATTTATCTTGTGTTGTCAGCGATCTCCAGCTGGATTGATGCCTTACTGTATGAAATTTAAATATACATTTCCTTCTGTGACCCACAACTGCAGCCAGAGATATTAAAGGAATAGCTGCCTTGTAAGGAAGATTTTTATGTCCCGAGGTTTTATATTTTAGGGTTGTCTGTCTATATATACGTCCCGTCTTTCTCAGGAACAACTCGAGGGAATTTCTTTAAATTTGACATCCACTTTGACTCGAGGATGAACTGACCTCACAAAACACATCTGTGACCATAACTCCAAGAATTAATTTCACACAAAAGGATGAATTACATTTTATATCTGAAAAGTTAAACGTTCAGCTTCAGTCCATCGTTTCAAAAACCGTCCAGCCGTCATCTCGGGTCTTCGCTCTCTCAGCCGTGACAGTGACTTCAGTTTAAGAGACAGTTTTTTTTTGTTTTGTTTTTTTTTTAGGTTTAAACACGAAAACTTTCAATGTAAACACAAGACAGTTGCTAACACACCTTAATAACCAGCGAGGTACAAACAGGTTTTAATCCTAGCCGTCATATTTCATTGATTTTGTTTGTTTGCTCACACACTCACGTGCGTTGTGGTTTACACTCAGTCCTGCAGATCTGTAAACTCACCACACTCACACTTCCTCAGGTCTTGTCCCATTTTCCACCCGGCTGTCTTGTGCCTCTGTTGTTCGTACAAACACTCACGTGAGGCTCTGATTTACCTCGGTGTCCTCGAAGAAACTCAGCTACTTACTGAAACATGGATGACGTGTGTGGTTTGATGAAAACATCCAACAAGTGTCTCATCTGACAGTTTACTGTGTGAACTCAGCAACGGCGGAAAGCTGAAGTCAACATGGTGAAACATGAATAAGAAAAAGATGATTTGTACAAAAATTGGTCTTAAACTTGGTTCAAAATAATCTTGAAATGTCTTGATAAGCATTCAGTTAAAGTGTCTGACCTGTAGAAACTCTGCTCAATCAGAAACATTGATTTTAATTAAAAGATTTAACAGCGACAGAAAAGAAAATGCAAAGAAATGTAACAGAAAAAACTGGAGTCTGTTTGTGCAAATATCTGCAGGCTATCTTTTATCTGCTGGAAGGGAACGAGCACAGACAGCACACACACACTTCAGCAGACACATTTGCATGAAATAAGTCAGAAAACAAATTCACATTGTGTCGTGTGTGGATGCTACACAGCCGCGGGCGTCCCGAATGAGAATATTTGTTTACCCAGAGTTCTTCATCGAGATGTGAAATCACCTTTCAGGACAGGACCAGAACTCATCATCTGAACCCGGTCAGAACTCTGTTGTTCTCGTTTCCAGACGCAGATTATTAAAGTGTCGTGTTTGTGTTTCGCTGCAGGTGTCTCACAACATATTCCGGACCCTTCCGCCCAGTGACAGTAACGAGTTTGACCCTGAGGAAGACGAGCCCACGCTCGAGGCCTCCTGGCCACACTTACAGGTAAACACCGACAAACAAGTGTGTGTGTGTGTCTGTGTCTGTGTGTGTGTGTGTGTGTGTGTGTGTGTGTGTGTGTGTGTGTGTGTGTGTGTGTGTGGGTGTATTACAAATTAACAGGCTGCATCTTGTTTTGTTTAATTGCTCCTCAAACAGAAATTAATTACGAGTTATTTCTCCACCAACAATGGTTCATTCGTTCCCTCAGGACTGTTGCGCAGCGTGACAGACCATAATGTCAGTTAGCTTGTTTTATTTATCATCTTTTTACAGCAACTTGAATCACACCATCACCAACAATTCACTCACGTGACACACATCTTATCATATTTCCTGGAAAGATTGAACGATTTCTCGGCATGGAAGCTCCACAGAGGTGGTGCCCTGGACTCTGATCCTGATGCTAACGAGGGTGTGCTACATCACAGTCCGTCCTTTTCCCTCCACCAGAGTCTCTCAGAGCTGAGACATACTGAGCTGTTGTTGCCACAGATCTTTCTAGACATATAACCGGCCGAACTCCCAAAGGAAGGTTGATTAAAACAGACAAAAACCCACAAAAACAAACGATCAGCGTGTCAGAGGCAGCCGTCGCTAACATGCAGCACCAGGAAGCATTTAGATTGTCTTTGTGAGACTTGTTTTAATTTTTATGGGCCGACACAGAATCTCAGTCAGACAACAAAACTGTATGAAGCTGCACAAATTGTCGGGACATTTCTGTTTTGCACAGATTAAAGAATTGAGACACAGCGTGTTAATTTGTGAGCTGTAGAGGCGTTTAGAGGCCTCGTGTAGAGCCAGGCGAGCTGTTTCCTCCTGGTTTTATGTCGTTATGCTAAGCTAGACATGAGAGCGGTGTAGACTTTAACTCTCTGAATGTCCCAAACTGATGAAGTACTTCATCAGCACCACTGAAGCCACTGATCTGCTGGTTGTGTCCTGGTCCTGGTGGTTGTGTCCTGGTCCTGGTGGTTGTGTCCTGGTCCTGGTGGTTGTGTCCTGGTCCTGGTGGTTGTGTCCTGGTCCTGGTGGTTGTGTCCTGGTCCTGGTGGTTGTGTCCTGGTCCTGGTGGTTGTGTGGGTCGTGGACCCAGGCTCTCCGGTCTCTCACCTCCCCTCCTCCTTCTCTATGTGCCTGCTGCCCAGGACTCCTTTAGAAATGAGATGCTAATCTCAAGGAGAAGCTTCCTGGTAAAACCGCTTTTCTTTTTTGTTTTGTCTCATTTGCCCAAAGTCATATTTTCCCCCAATCAGAACCCCGTTTATTCACCGTCATTCTGGCCGATCCCACCATGTTTGTACCGAGCTGCGCCCACCGTACTCTGAGCCTCTTGTGCCCTTTTCTCTCCTCGTCCAGTCCAGTCCCAGTGATCACCGGGTCAGTTTAAGGGCTCTCATTTCCAACAGGAACACGTCAGTCTGCAGATTTTTCTTGTATCTTTGAATCAGCTTGTTGCGTTTGTGACGTCCTGTCCAGCACTCAGCTGATCAAACAAGCCTGATTGAACTTCTTGCACAGATTATAAATCTTTTTAACATCATCTCTCTCTCTCTCTCTCATCCTCCCTCCTCTTCCTCTTCCTCTTCCTCTTCCTCTTCCTCTTCCTCTCCTCCTCCCTCCAGTTGGTATACGAGTTCTTCATCCGGTTCTTGGAGAGTCAGGAATTCCAGCCCAGCATTGCCAAAAAGTACATAGACCAGAAGTTTGTCCTACAGGTGAGTGTTTGAGTCGGCATGCAGGTCAGACATCACCTGATCTTCATTCTGTCATTGTGCTTGTTTTTCTCTCCCTGCTGCCTCTCAGTGTTTCATCTTCCTTTCTCTCTGATTCTGACTTCCCGTCTGTTCCTTCTCCTCCGTCCAGCTCTTGGAGTTGTTTGACAGCGAGGATCCTCGGGAGAGAGACTACCTGAAGACAGTCTTGCATAGAATCTACGGCAAATTCCTGGGGCTGAGGGCTTTTATACGAAAACAGATCAATAATATTTTTCTACGGTGAGTTGACATTGGTTCTTCAAATATCTAATATTCATGTTTGTCACACTGACTTGACAAGTTTTGTTTTTATGGTTTCATCGCACATCAGCGCTGCTAGCTTTCTGTACCGTCTGCAGCTTCGTTCATCCTAAAATCATCTTAGAAAATATAAGTTCTCACAGCTGAAATCTGTTTCTGAGGTTGGAATGAACGTGACAGTTGCTGATGAATGTTTTGAAAAGGCATCTTTCTGTCGGAGCACACAGTTTTTTTTCAGTATGCAAATACGCAGGTGCACACAGATGCTAAAGATACTGAAGTCAAGCAGGTATTTTTCCAGAGAGAATTCCCGTGACTGCTTCAAATATCCCAGAACAGCGTGAACATGATTTGAATGGATCTTTCTACTGATAAACTGCAAAAACTCAGAATCTAAACAGAATTTGTCTATTTTTTAAGACACAGTCACGTAGAAACTTTGATTTATGGAGGATGTTCACTTTTTTTTAAGCTTATTGCAAGTTAGAACACCTTGTAGTTGGTCACAAGATTAACACAAGATAGACAATAATTTAAGCAGGTACAAGACTAAAACTTACAATCATGAGGTTGAACCTGCACTTCTCACTTCTTTGTACTTGTTGAGCCTTCTTTTTTTCTGCCTCGGTCTCATTTCTGTCTCCGGTCTTTTGTCTCCTCTTCTGTCCTGTCTGCAGTTTTGTTTATGAGACGGAGCACTTCAACGGGGTGGCGGAGTTGCTGGAGATCCTGGGGAGGTATGTGGACGACCTCCGACCCCTCAGACACACATTTACACTCCGCTGATGCTTTTAGAGGCACATGGACCCGAAGAACGCCAACAGAACCGAGCTCGGCCCTGTTTCTGAGTCGATGAGGATCTTTTGTTTCGTCTCTTATAAAGACGGAGATCTTTTTCAGGCGAGACGGCAGAACAAAACGATTGATCAAGATAGTGAAGACTCTGATTCGGCTGCGTACAAACAGGATTGTCACAGTGCAGAGACGTCAGGTTCAGGCTAAGTTTGACTTGTAGATAAGGAATAAATTAATCCTCTCAGCTCAACAGTCTTTTTAATCCATTTTAATCCATTAAAAAAAAAAAAGCTCCAGCCTACACAGACAGTTTATCAGCTTTGTGTCAGGAGAAGCATGAGGTCGCCAAACACGCCGACACGGTCGAGGGCGATCGCGCCTGATAACAGTTTGTTAAAAAATATATATGAAATATGTCTGAAATGTATCGACATAATCTCCTCGTGGCTGCGTCTGTGCTCTTGAGTCTTTAATAGAACGTGTAGTCGGACGCTCTGACGGTTTCTGTTTCCTCGAGTCACAAGTTATTTTTGGGGGACTGAAACTAAAGTTCAGAGTCAGAAAAGGTTCAAAATGAAGCTGATTAACAATCAATCAATGACGATCATCAACTCTTCAGTTTGCTGTTTTAAACACTAACTGAGGAACGTGATGCTGAAACAATCAGTCTGTTAATTGAGACGTTAATGAACCGAAAATTAACCTTAAATAGTTTTGATCTTTACGGGTTTATCCTCAAATATTAAAATAAGATAACAGCTAATAAACTGATTTCTTAAGTTTGAAATAATGATGCATTTATTCCTTAATCTGGCCTTTACCTCCCTCCAACACACACCCACGCAGTTTCCGTTTAGTTTGACAATAATACGAAGGTGAAACTGTGAAACGGTGTGCAGCGATTTTACTGAGACAAAAGAGAGAGTCACAAGTGAGGGGGTGAAAAGTTGAAGCATTTTTCTTTTCTTTAGAAATGAATTTGTCTTCACAGAGACGACACACAGCTTCACTGTCGGCCAACGTCAGGAGAATTGATTGAAAGTTCATGAAACATTACTGTAACTGACTGAGTCACAGGAGATGTGATTCAGCTCTGATGATTCATTAGTTAAAAGCATTGCAGTGATTAATCTCTCGATGTCGGTCTCAGTGACGAGGAAAAAGAAAACGGCGTAATCAAATCTGTATCGCACGTCGTCGAATTTTTTGTCTCTGTTCTTGACATTTGATCGAAATAAGACACTAAAGCATTAAGGAAATGTTGAGATGACAAAAACAAAAAGCGAGTAGATAAAAAGTCACAGATAAAAAGATTGTATTGTTTCAAACATGCTCTGACAGTTCGAGCACATCAGGTATTCAGGAAGTTTGTTCCACAGGTGGAGAGCAGACAAACAAAGATTTAACGCTGCTGTGCGACCGCAAAATGCTCGATACTCACCGGATAAAAATGTTCCACAAAAAGAAACGAAGCTTGTTTAAAAACAAAGGAAGGTTTGAGTGAAGGTCCGCGGGCCTGAAGGTTCTGTCTAGTTTGTTTCAGGAGCTTTTAGAGGAACGTCTGTTTTCTCTGAAGGTTACAGACGATCTCCTCCGTCAGTTCTTCTCTTTAGTTCTCCTTCAGGCTCCGTCGGCTGTATAAACATCGTTTTGTCTGCAGCTCATTGATCTTCCACAATGAAACTCTTTCATGTGTTCATGTTTAATTTATGTTCATATTCTCTCTCTCTGTCTCTCTGTGTCTCTCTCCCAGTATAATCAATGGTTTCGCTCTGCCACTGAAAGCGGAGCATAAACAGTTTCTGGTCAAAGTGTTGCTCCCCCTCCACACCGTCAGGAGTCTGTCCCTCTTCCACGCACAGGTAACATATGTGTGAAGTGGCGCTTGACTTGGTGTCAAAATAAAGCATGAATTTAAAAACGTAATCATGATCAAAATTACCAAGTTATACGGTTTAATACAGCGAGGCCTGAATAACCCGACTACGACAGGACGGGATCCAGAGCGACTGAAACTTTCCTGACTGGTTGGAAATCTATGTAAACACAGCTGCTCGTGATCACTACCAGCAGTGTCAGACATTTAAAAAATGGAAAACTGAAGTCATATTTAAGATTTAATGAACAGCTGCTCGGCCAGTAGATAAAGAATTAGTTGTAGGAGGAAGTTTAGTGGTTTATTTTATGACGCAAAGTCCGAAGATTTTAATCTGAGTTGCTTTTGTCGCTAAGCTAACGAGCTAAACTGTCTTCTAACATCGGCTCTCTTCTCTTCCTGCAGTTGGCGTATTGCATTGTACAGTTCCTAGAGAAAGACCCAACATTAACAGAACCAGTAAGTGTCAGCTGACATAACTGCATGAACTTTTACTCCTTTTATGTTTTTTTATGTGCATTTAATGTTCTTAAACACACTGTGATGTATCGCCACATGAGACTTTATCCTGTGAAAGACATATTTCAAATATTTCTGCATCACTGGACTTTAAGTTTTGGGATCTGACTCTAGAATCGTGTGATAATGCGAACAGTGTTTCAGTGTTTTGGGTGAGAGCACCTGTCAGGAGTCAGTCCTACACCAGGGCTGCTCCACATCTGCCTCTGCCTGCAACACTGACACCACAACACGGAGCAGACGGCGCCCCACTGAGGCCAAACGAGGAGCTGCATGAACAATTTCACGAGGAGAAGTTGGATGAACTCAGTCTGTGTCTCTTCTTTCTCCTCAGGTCATCAGAGGCTTACTGAAGTACTGGCCGAAAACCTGCAGTCAAAAAGAGGTGAGGCTCGTTTCTCTGTGTTTGAACTCTACGTGTGTGTGTGTGTGTGTGTGCGTGTGAGCTCTGTGTGTGGTAACACTTTGGTTCTGTGCTGCCGTGCAGGTGATGTTTCTAGGGGAGCTGGAGGAGATCCTGGACGTCATCGAACCAACACAGTTCGTCAAGATCCAGGAGCCACTCTTCAAACAGATCTCCAGATGTGTCTCCAGCCCACACTTCCAGGTCAGAACCACACATCTGGGTTTTAGAAACTGATAACCGCCAAAAAAAAGAGCTTCTTCTAGAAGCGATATGCTAAAAACGTCGCAGTTAACCTTATTTTCTTCTAAGTGCTCATTCAGGCTTCAGTTCTGGCTCAAAAACAACACATTTCACAATTTAAGTCAGTTGAAAATTACAGATTCAAAGCTTGTGACACCTACTGCAGTTTAATTTCAGGGGAACATTTCGATCTTTATAAGCTTCTGTATAAAACAACATGTCGTCATTATCACATCATAGATCAACACTGAGCCAGTTTGTGTTCGTCTGCCGTGTCTCAGGTTGCAGAACGAGCTCTGTACTACTGGAACAACGAGTACATCATGAGTCTGATCGAGGAGAACTCCAGCGTCATCCTGCCCATCATGTTCGCCAGCCTCTACAGGATCTCCAAAGAGCACTGGAACCCGTGAGTACAATGTCATGTTGTGAATAAAACTCATTGTCATTTCTGTCCATATTGAAACAGGAAACATCCAGTTTATTATTTTTATTTAAAGAGGATTTTCTCTGTGACTTTATGTTCCCACGCCACATCGTGCAGACCCAGCAGAATTATCTGCAGCTCTCGTTGTGTTTTCAGTTTTTTCTTCTGTGCATCAAGTACAAACTGAACCGTCTTTGTTTACTGTGAACAGCAGAGAGCTGCATCTCTTTGCTGCAGAGATGAAAACCTTGTAGAGTGTGAGAGAAATAACTCCAGGTGAAAATCAGTCAAAAGAAACTCCCACAGAACTACAGTGAGAAAGTTATGATACATTTTTCAGCTGAATGGTCAATCAGGGGTGCTGGAAGTCAAGCAGACTCACTCCATACATAATAAATATTTCTATGAATTCATAATTTTATTATCCTGATGCTGCAGCTCTTGCAGCGCTCCCACTTCCTGATCCTAACACGTCTGGAAAGTTTAGAAAATCAGGAAACTTCATCTCCAAGTGACCTAATTTCCAGATCTTACAGCGGATGTGAAGAGTAGGTCGACATTTTCCTGCAAGTTAAAGTGCAAGAAAATGATGCTGAAACTGTGTTTTTGACTTCTGGGTGTGATTCAGATATAAAAGTTGCTCTTTAAACTGATTGATCATCTGTCGCATATTGATAAACGTTTACAGGCGCTGTCATGTGACCAGTTCTAACCGCGACGTTTGTGTGTCGTCCTTCCTCCCTGCAGGGCGATCGTGGCGCTGGTGTACAACGTACTGAAGGCCTTCATGGAGATGAACAGTACCTTATTCGATGAACTCACAGCCACTTACAAGTCGGACCGCCAGCGGTGAGAAACTCTTCTTGTTCACATCTTCATTATCATGAATAGATGTGACGGGTTATGATCCCTGCAGAGCTGCTCGTCACTGCAGCGGTGTTACTATCATCACGCTTCACAAACATCAGGTTTGATATGAGCTGCGGTGATGAAAGCAGCAGGAGTGTTTGAGATCAGCCGCCACTGATCCAACTCCAGAAGACGCCTGAGACGTTGAGTTGGTAGAAAGAGTAAAAAACCTCACAGTGAATTATGTTAACTTTGGCGATCACTGACTCCTGTTTAGGCTCAACATGATCATTTCTCCAATACTTTATGATTAATCACCTGAAAAGTCTAGCATGCTAACACAGAGCGTCCTGCGTCGCTGTTGACCATTAGTTTTGTTGTCAGTGAAACAAATCTGCACATTTCTAAGTTAGAGATCAACTAATAAACAAAAGACGAAGTGTCAGAGGATCTTATTAGAGTTCGCGACATCGGAGCCTTCGTTAACTTCAGGGTTCCTGGTTACAAACTTCATTTTTAAAAACACAAACATTGGAAGTTATCTGTGATCTGAATCAGCTGAAAGAAGAGGTGGACTCTCGTTCCTACAAAGCTCCGACTGGTGGAAACAAACCGCAGGCGGGCGCCAGAACACCAGAACTCACTGAGGCGCTGAATAAATCATAAATGTGTGCAGAGGTTCAGAAGTTTGTGACCGGACTGCAGAGTCTCACGCTCGTCCTCCATGTTGTTGTTTCATTTGTTCCAGTGAGAAGAAGAAGGAGAAGGAGCGGGAGGAGCTGTGGAAGAAGCTGGAGGACTTGGAGCTGAAGCGGGGCCTTAGGAGCGACGGGATCATCCCAACTTAACGAAGACAGCGCCGCGTTCCCCTTCAGCCCCTCCCCCACCTCGCAGCCCCTGTGACTCCCCCTTCCCCTCCATCCTCCCCCCCGACTCCCCTCCTCCACATCAGCCACGTCTGCCCAGAGCTCTGAGAAAAACCCCGATACAGGGCCGTCGTCTCTGGATGGACACGGAGCGCCCGCTGGTTTCTTAATTGTTTTTGTTTTTTTTGTTGTTTTTTTTTCTTATGTTTTTTTTTCTCCTGTGTTTGTTTGTGCGACTTACTTTACAGTAGATTCATCACGTCTGTTTTCATTATTTCAACAGCACTGTAAATAATTATTTTTTTCTTTTTTTTTTTTTTCCCTTAAACTGATATTATTGCAAAACGGAAAAAAAAACAAAACAATAATAATAAAAAAAAAAGGAAGAAAAAAATAGAAAATGAGAAAATGACTTGTGTGGGAGGGGAACAAAAAAAAACAAACAAAAAAACACTTTTGGACTGTAGGACATGAAATGAACTCTTGGAAAACAAAAAAACAACAAAAAAAGAGAAGATAGATTGATTTTAACTCTTCATCCCACTCTTCTTCAGTACAGTCCCGTATGTAATTTTTATTTCCTGGTTCTCCTCTTTGCTTTTCCTCTCGTTGCCTCCATCTTTCTGTTCCCTCCCTCCTTCCTCTCTTAACGGTGCATCTGTCATTTCTGCCCCCCTGTGTGGGACGGTCCGGACTGATAATGGGTCCCCCTCTCCCCTCCTCGCCCTCCTCGCCTCCTCTCTGGCCCCGCCCACCTGCCGACACGTTCTCCTTCCTGTTTTAAAACGGGCGGGAAAAAAAACTGAACAAAAACACATTTTAAAAAACGACAACAGGGACTTTGTGAGTAACACAAACATCTCCTCTTTGAGTGCGTTTACATGCGTGTTCGTGGAAGATTTAACTGTAAAATAAATGTTTATTTCTTTACATAATTCAGCCTCAAGTCACATAAAATAATCTCCCTCAGGATTCGTATGTTATGATCTCAAAATACTGGAAAAACCTTCGTGTTTTGACTCGAACCTCTGTGACGTTTGATTTCCTGTGGCTGCTTCACAATAAAAGCCACCTTCTGACTCACCCGTTAAAACGCTTTAATGTGAAGGAGCAGCAGAAGGAAATGTTAAATTAGGAAAGCTTCAGTCAGTGGAGGCACGATGTCCCGTTAAAATACTGTTGAATTTTCAGATTTCTTTGTTTCTCCTGCAGCGTATATATAACATATTGTTATGCTCGTTCTTTATCGTGACCGCAGACAAACGATGCTTTCCCAAAATGTTCACGTTCGAAAGAGTGAAATTAGAAGACGGTGTAGTTAACGGTCGGAGCATGTGCACTCATTGTTCCCTGTAAACAACATTTTAACAGGAATGTAGTGAGAACTTAAACTAATATCTGTAGGATTTGAGCGTTTTATGACCCTCAAAACAAACTCTGCATGAGATTTAAAAATTCATCAGAATGAACTAAAATCTTACTGTCGTATAGGTAAATTATCTTGAAGTGACCGGTGTAACAAATGCCAAACTAAGGTGTCAAAATAATGACATGGAATGCTCAGATAATTAACTTACTGTGATATTTTTATGACAGATTCTGTTAGGGCTGCAACTAACGCTTATTTCTGAGTGATCGATTAGTTGTTTGGTCTATAAAATGTCAGAATGACGTCCTCAAATGTCAAATTATCTCCACAACTCAAAGATCTTCTGTTGACTGTCACAGACGAGGAAAGAAAACAGAAAATATTCACATTTAAGAAGCTGGACACAGAATGTAGACGATAAATTGTGTCATCGTCAACTAACCGATTTAAACATGATTTGAACCCCCGCGCAGGAATGGCGGACCCCGCCACAAACCCATGCAGCCAATCTGGGGTTTGAAATGATTAAAAGTAAAACACTATGTGTCTGATCAGAGTTTTCCCTTTTACGTTGGTGCCATCCAGTGGTGGCAGTGAGGAAAGTAATCAGAGTAAACTGAAATATGTCACCAGTATCGAAAAATTAAACTTCAGCCGGTCAGTGAGGTAGATTTTGTGACAAATATCAAACTAAGGGAACAAAATGAACATCATGAATTCTCAGATGATTCATGTGATGTTCTGGTTTCGACCCGTCGCTCTTTTATTTTGCCGTCTGTCGTCGTCTGTGTAACTTCCTGCTGACGTGTGAATCCAGAACTTTTCTGCATGTGAACGCACTCGACTCACCTCCTCCTCCTGCTCCTCCTCCTCCTCCTCCTCCTGCTCCTCCTCCTCCTCCTCCTCCTCCTCCTGCTCCTGCTCCTCCTCCTGCTCCTCCTCCTCCTCCTCCTCCTCCTCCTGCTCCTCCTCCTCCTCCTCCTGCTCCTGCTCCTCCTCCTCCTCCTGCTCCTCCTCCTCCTCCTCCTCCTCCTCCTGCTCCTCCTCCTCCTGCTCCTCCTCTTCCTCCTCTTCCTCCTCCTCCTCCTCTTACGAAAGCAAACTACTCTTTCATCTCTTGATTATACGTCTCTCCTCACCTCCGTCGGTTGATTTTTTAAACCCTCTCTCCCTCCTCACCCACCTGAGCAGGTGTCCCTGGTATCAGTCTGGCACTGGTACCCTCCGGCCATAACGGGGACGTAACCATTATAAAATCATTTTAAAAAAAGAAAGAAAAGTCTTCAGAGGAGCGCCAAAAAAATCTTCCTCCCTGTTGTGAAAAGATCGACTCCCCTCGCCTCCAATCCTCCTCCTCCTCCTCCTCCCCCTCTTCCTCCCCCTCCGCCCACCGGGGGGCGCCGCGTTGACTTCACAGTATTACAACAACAACAACAGTGACAAAAAAAGACAACCCTGTACATTGTTATTGAATGCAGTACACTGATAATCTTGTATCTTGTAGTAATTTAGCCTATGTTTTTTGCTTAGGAAACTGTGGAGAGGAGTATCCAGTATATAAAGAGGTATTATGGAACAAGACTTCCTGGTATTTATGATAGTGTTTCCCCCCTTTTAGTCTGTTTTTTCTTTTCTGTCTCTCACTCCTCCCTCTTCTCTTGGTTTTTATCTCATTTTGGATATTTTGATGAAGTTTCTTTTGACCATTGGATATATTTTTTTTAGTTGGGGAGGGAGGGAGGGAGGGAAGGAGGGGAGGGGGTGAGGGTGAGGGCAGGTAGGCAGGGAAGTCGGGGGTCGGAGGGAGGGAGGGAGGGAGGTGGAGTAGAGAGACGGGGGGGAAGGCACGGACGGATCAGAACCACTTCGGGAGGTGCGACCACGGCGGAGCCTCCCCCCTCCTCCCCGGCAGATTAATGTGTGCTTTAGAACGGCCCGGATATAATATGATTTAAAAACTGAAAAAAAAAAAAAAAAGATAAAAAAGGGTTGGAGAAATACAAATGTTTAATTATTTTAAAAAATAAAGAGATATTAAATTAAACCTGTTTTGTGATAAAGCCCAGACGCTGGATTTGCTTTATTTGACCGGGTTCACAGGTGTGTGTGTGTGTGTGTGTGTGTGTGTGTGTGTGTGTGTGTGTGTCTAAATGTTGAAACATGTAAACCTGCTCAGAAAACAACAATCTTCACTTTATAATCCAGATATAAATGTCAGTATTTCCTGCAGGTTGAATCCTCTGCATGGACATAAAAAACGTCCGTCTGTGTTTCGTCCTCCTGAAACTTCTGGATGTTAATGTGCTGTTGTAACGATGAAGACTTCCAGGTGGAGCTGGTGGGGATACCTGAGAGGAGCTGTAACAACCAGAGCACCTCCAAGAAATGTCTGCCAGTGATGTTCGAAACCATCGATTTCATTTCCGATCCGACACCGAGTAAAATTCAGGCTGATGTCGACGATACTGATCCGATAATTTGTGCAAATACACCAAATGTGTCTGGTGAATCTAAAAAAGAAGCAGTTGATCAGTTCTTTAGGAAACTTTACCTGAATAAATCTCGGCTTTTTTGCCTGTTAGATTTATTTCGTTACTTATTTCATGAACATATTTATTAATTTGAACAACTCCAACCGCGAATCATTTAGACAAGATCTCAGTAGTTTAGTTACTTTCCACTGTGTTAATGATACTCATCACCTCAGATGACTGAAGTATCAAAAGTATCGATGTTTTGATTTCAGAATTGATTTTGGAGCATAAAGATCTGGTATCTGAGGGATCGATATTTTAATGTCATGTTTGAATAATCTTTTTCATGTTGCTTAAACATGGGAATTAAATAATTTAAAAAATATATTTTAGTCTAAAAACAACACGAGGCCCAGCAGGTGATCTTCTTCTTTTGGCCAGCACTCGGTGAACCTTTGACCTGAATGTCTGGCAGCTTGTTTGTGATTTGACACATGAACACCAGCAGTGAGAACATTGTGTGTGTACAGAGTTTTCTAGAAAGAAAGTTTCTGAGCGACTCATGTCAGCAGCAGCTTGTTCCGCTCGCCGCCATCATGGCAGCCCAGAAGTCTGTGCAGAGTGAACGAGGTTCAGTTGAGTTGTGTTCATGTGCAGAGACCCTGATGATTCTGCCAACAAAGTTTCATGTTGTGTCGAGACTTCTTACTGTTTTAAAAATAGAGATTTTGATGCTGTTGTAAAAGTGCCCGCAGCACTCCCACTGAAAATGAGTTTGAGCAGAAAACGAAAACACACAACGTGGGAAACTTCAGCGAGCTGCTGCACATCAACATCACCGACACCTTCGCACTCAGTCACACAACAGACGTGTTGTTTTGTTGTGAAGACGTCTGTGAGTGTGTGTTTTCCCTCTGTTGGTTATTACACATGTGATTAATCTTCAGTCACACCTGTGACGCTCCAACAATGATTCATCCCGACGGAAAAGGTGTGAAAAGTTCTGGCCCTCTGATTGGTCCGAGCTGGTGTCTGTTGCGCCCTGTTGCTATGACGACCAGGCACCGGTCATTTACGGCATGACGTCAAAACGAAAGCGTTCATCTGGTCCAGGAAGAAGAAGAAGCTAGACGAAGAGGAACACAGGATGAAGGTGCGGTTTGTTTTTCATGGTGCAGGTGGAGCGGCGAGTTTAAACTCTGACTCATCTTTAACTCGCTTCAGTGTTTGTTCAGGAACATAAACCTCCTCTGATGTTCAATATTTGACACACTACATTTCTTTAGGATTATTTTACTGTGTTCTCAGTTTATTGGTCTCTAATGTGAAGTTGCTCTGAGGCCTGTTGTGGCAGTGGATTATCGCTCTGAGTGGATTATTATTAGGTAGCTGCGTCTTTCTTTACCACATTTATTAGAATATTTATTGTGACAATATAATTTGAACACGTTTGCCAACATTCCTACAGATTAGTTATGTTTTTGATGCATTACTTTGTTTTATTTAAAAGAATCATAATAACACAAACTGAAGTACATTTTAAAGTTTACAGCACTATATATGATCGTTAGTTCTGCCCACAGAATATAAATTAAATCCAGATCATCAGTCAGTAGTTCACTTTGTAACAGCTGTTCAATATAAACTCAAATATTCCTTCAGTGTCACAAAGTGCTCATCAGTCATTTGTCTTTGTTGTATAACTCTAACAAGTACAATGTGTTTCAAACTGCTCAAATATTACAATGTTTAGTATAAAATCAGATTATGAATTTCTGCATTAGTGTAACATAACTCAGTTACATCATATGAATATTTGCTTGGGATCTATTTTGCTCGGTAACTTGAGGATTTTTGTCTTTGCAGGAGCAATTCTGAAATATTTTGGATCCACAGACCAGGAAGCAGCTCGACCGCCTTCAGCACCACCGGACCAGGAAGTTTAAGTAAAAATGTTTTACAGTTTGAAATAAATATATTTAGGGAACACTGCATCAGCTTCATGTACTGACCTGTAGAGGATCCACACTGTTCACCTTATATTATCAGTTCAACCTGTGTTGAAGAGAGGACAGGAAGTAAGAAGAGGGACGAGAGCGAACTCAGTTTAGAGTCTTTAAACTTTGCTTAATAAACTAGCAGCAGTCCCACAGTCTGTCTGTCTGTCTGTCTGTCTGTCTGTGTTCTGGACTGACAGCAGTGGATCCAGATCACCTGGACCCGGCTCAGGACACTAAGTCCTAGTCAGTTAGTTAAAATCCCCCAACTGACCCCCCTTCTCTGAATGCCTCCCCTCCCCCACCCACTGACACAAAAGCCCATTGTATGAAATTCCCAGCATGCCTTGCGAGACTTCAGCATGCAGATCAAACTCATATTTGTTCAGAACCGGGTCAGATTGGGTCCTTATGGGTTTTTGAAGCTGCAGCAGCCACAGTACAGAGTCTCTGAGCTCTGAAGTTTGTTCTGAAGCCACTCAGAGGCAGTTTGCTCTCATACAGGACTGTCTGAGGGTCGCACCATGACTCCCAGGGGTCCAGGTCCAGACCCGTATATAAGCCAGACACCTCCCACTCTCATATTGTGTAACTTCGGTTACACGTATACTAAAATTGGAACGATACAGAGAAGATTAGCATGGCCCCTGCGCAAGGATGACACGCAAATTCGTGAAGCGTTCCTCATTTTGACTTTTAAAAGATAAATAAATGATGCACAGATGCAGCTGAGGTCAGTGATGCAGAGTTCATGTGGTGTAATTCACCGCTCCGCCGGCAGAGGGCGCTGCTGCACCGCTGCAGGAGGAGTGACTGACTGATCATTACTTTAAAACGGGTTAACATAACTCAATTATATCATATGAATATTTGCTTGGGATCTATTTTGTTTGGTAACTTGAGGATTTTTGTCTTTGCAGGAGCAATTCTGAAATATTTTGGATCCACAGACCAGGAAGCAGCTCGGCCGCCTTCAGCACCACCGGACCAGGAAGTTTAAGTAAAAATGTTTTACAGTTTAAAATAAATATATTTAGGGAACACTGCATCAGTTCCATGTACTGACCTATAGAGGATCCACACTGTTCACCTTATATTATCAGTTCAACCTGCTTGGTTGGGTCAATTTAAGACGTTTGATTTTAAATTGAGAGCGGTTTTTACGACTCTAGCCCGGTTTCCTCATAAAATGTAATAGATTGAAGCATCTTTGTGGATCAATAAAAGGGTTAAAGGAATCTATCATCGTAGTTCGACAAAACAGAGTCTCCAAACAGCATCTTGCACAGATCGTGTATGTTGTATCTGTGTTGAAGAGAGGACAGGAAGTAAGAAGAGGGACGAGAGCGAACTCAGTTTAGAGTCTTTAAACTTTGCTTAATAAACTAGCAGCAGTCCCACAGTCTGTCTGTCTGTCTGTGTTCTGGACTGACAGCAGTGGATCCAGATCACCTGGACCCGGCTCAGGACACTAAGTCCTAATCAGTTAGTTAAAATCCCCCAACTGACCCCCACTTCTCTGAATGCCTCCCCTCCCCCACCCACTGACATAAAAGCTCATTGTATGAAATTCCCAGCATGCCTTGCGAGACTTCAGCATGCAGATCAAACTCATATTTGTTCAGAACCGGGTCAGATTGGGTCCTTATGGGTTTTTGAAGCTGCAGCAGCCACAGTACAGAGTCTCTGAGCTCTGAAGTTTGTTCTGAAGCCACTCAGAGGCAGTTTGCTCTCATACAGGACTGTCTGAGGGTCGCACCATGACTCCCAGGGGTCCAGGTCCAGACCCGTATATAAACCAGACACCTCCCACTCTCATATTGTGTAACTTCGGTTACACGTATACTAAAATTGGAACGATACAGAGAAGATTAGCATGGCCCCTGCGCAAGGATGACACGCAAATTCGTGAAGCGTTCCTCATTTTGACTTTTAACTGAAAGAAGTGATACAGGGTTCATGTGGTGTAGTTTATGAAAATTTATAGATGTTGAAAGTGGATGAACAGCGTCTTAAGCGCTGCAGCAGCGCCCTCTGCTGGCAGGGCCATGAATTACCGTTCCAATTTTAGTATACGTGTAACTGAAGTCACACAGTGTGAGAGTGGGAGGATTTACACCACATGAACCCTGTATCACTTCTTTCAGTTAAAAGTCAAAATGAGGAACGCTTCACGAATTTGCGTGTCATCCTTGCGCAGGGGCCATGCTAATCTTCTCTGTATCGTTCCAATTTTAGTATACGTGTAACCGAAGTTACACAGTGTGAGAGTGGGAGGTGTCTGGCTTATATACGGGTCTGGACCTGGACCCCTGGGAGTCATGGTGCGACCCTCAGACAGTCCTGTATGAGAGCAAACTGCCTCTGAGTGGCTTCATATAGGCAGAGAGCAGAACAGCCTTCAGAGCTCAGGGAGGCTGTACTGGGGCTGCTGCAGCTTCAACAACTCATAAGGACCCAATCTGACCCGGTTCTGAACAATTAAGAGTTTTTTCTTAATGCTGAAGTCTTGCAAGGCATGCTGGGAATTTTATGCACTGAGCCTGTATGTCAGCGAGGGGGGTGGGTGGGGGAGGGAAGGCAATCAGAGAAGGGCGGGGCAGACGGAAAGAGACGAGGGTCAAGGGGAGGAGATTAAAAAAAATCCCAGCATGCCTTGCAATCCATCAGCATTCAGAGAAAATCCAAATTGTTGAGAACTGAGACAGAACTGGGTCAGATTGGGTCCTTATGAGTTGTTGAAGCTGCAGCAGCCCCAGTACAGCCTCCCTGAGCTCTGAAGGCTGTTCTGCTCTCTGCATATATGAAGCCACTCAGAGGCAGTTTGCTCTCATACAGGACTGTCTGAGGGTCGCACCATGACTCCCAGGGGTCCAGGTCCAGACCCGTATATAAGCCAGACACCTCCCACTCTCACACTGTGTAACTTCGGTTACACGTATACTAAAATTGGAACGATACAGAGAAGATTAGCATGGCCCCTGCGCAAGGATGACACGCAAATTCGTGAAGCGTTCCTCATTTTGACTTTTAAAAGATAAATAAATGATGCACAGATGCAGCTGAGGTCAGTGATGCAGAGTTCATGTGGTGTAATTCACCGCTCCGCCGGCAGAGGGCGCTGCTGCACCGCTGCAGGAGGAGTGACTGATTCTGATCATTACTTTAAAACGTCTTTATGTGTGAAAAATTACAATTTTAATCCGAGTTTTTGTAACTTTACTGGACTCCAGTGTGGATGTAAGATCTGTGTTGATGTTTGCTGTTGGAGAAGAAGCCTGGAGGAGGATTTTAGCTTTTAGGGAGACAACTGAGAGCAGTGATCCAGAGTTCATGTGGTGTAATTCAGGACGCGGCCGGCAGAGGGCGCTGCTGCACCACGTCAGACTCTGTTCATCCACTTTAAACGTCTTTAAATGTGGGAAACTATAATAAAACACGTTTTAATCCCAACTTTTAGAACTTCACCTCTGAAAACAGGCTCCAGATCCTCCTACAGGCTCCTGTCACCGACACCCAACAACAGCACAGATCTTAGATCCACACTGGTAAAGTCGAGTTTCTGGTGTCAGACTTCAGGTGAAATCTGAAATGTTAAATGTCTAAAACATCCTGTGATGTTACTGAACTCATGTCTGTGTTCAAAGGCAGTTCTGTTTTACTGTGTGTGAGACAACAGTCGTGAGGAGACAGACTCTGTTGTATTTCTGGTCTGAGACGTTTCCTTTTCTCAGGTGAAATCTAAAATGTTGAGAAACCTCCTGTAATATGACACGTTTAAATTATTACAGAGACATGAAGTGTAATTTCTGATGGTTATTTGCTAAAATTATATCTAGAGGCCTTTACTCCTTTTTCTTGTAGATTGTTTCTACATGTGGCAGGCATCTGGGGAGCATTTTTAAATATTTGTGTAGTTATTTATTATTTATTGACAGTATTTGTGTCAGTATATAACCTCCTGGTTAACAACTTATTTTATTTGGCCTTTAAAGTCGTGTTTGTGCAAAATAAAATAAGCTTTTTTCAAACTGCACCTTGTTTGGAAGCTTTATTGAATCTGATGTATTTTAAACTATTGACAAGTAAACATGATCACATTTTTATTTTTTATCTACTTGTATTTTGTTCTGTCCATCTTTGCCATGACCGGGACTCGAACCGGCGACCTGCTGCTCTGCACACCGGAGCTCTTCTCCAGCTGTTCCAGTTTCTTATCTGTCCCGCGTCTCAGAGAGCACAGCCAATCAGACGGCTCGATTTGATTCAATTTTGAGGATCGAACGTTCGGGCCGTTTGCTCGTCCAATAGGAGAGCCGGATTTAATCCAATTCCTCAGTGAGCCCGCCTCCTGTCATTGCGGCGTTTGTTTACTGCAGCCGATGAAAAAGTGAGTCAAATATTCATTAATTATCATTAAATACTGGTTTGAAACATGTTAAAAACTCTTGTCTTAGTTAACTGAAGTGTGTTTTAAAACACTCATTTCTCAGCATGATGTCATATCTGGAGCTGTATTTGTTATTAAGCTGTTAAACATTTAATTTTACTCTCTGTAATTAATGAAATTCACCAGTTATCATTGGTTTGTGTTAGCCAGCTAACTTCACGCTGTTTAAATCGACTAATCACCTCATGTCAGTTGATAACAAGGCTTAAGCAATGACTAATTAACTAGTTGGAGAAATTATGTTGGAGTTTACTCATTTTTCAATTTTAATCTCATGGCAGACGTTAGCTTAGCATTTCTTCTAATGTTAGCCAAAACTTAGCCAATCGCTGTGTCTGAAGTTCTGTATTGTGATGCTGTTTAAACTGCTAAAACAAAGCGTGTTTTGTCTGTGTGTCCAAAATATATTTATGAAACCAACAGTAAGTCATTAAAGGAGCCTTTTAGTCCTGATTTAATATTGTATTCATCACTTCCCATTTGTATAACTGTATAACACATATTGATTTTCTTTCATTCGTTGAGTGTCCTTTGACCTGGTTTTTAAGGGTTGCATGAGGAATTCCAGCCTTTCATACAGGACACACATCCGCCGGGCAGTGACAAAAATGTGGAGATACTTTACAGAACCGGGCAACATAAAATTATGAATTATCATTCTGGGACTTTAGATCAACAGGATTTAACTTTTGAAATCAGTAAATTATGGTATTTTAAGTTTGAAAATTATTTAAAAATAATGAAGTCTCGATGTCAGTATTACATTGACTGTGTCCATATAATTAGCTTTGTGATTGGAGCTCATTTAAATGCTTTAATCTCCAATAATACAGCACCATTTATTAGTTCATTGTTGTTGTTGTTTTTTTTTGATATATTGATTTTTTAAATTAATAATCAGAATACTTCCTGTTCTGTACACAGGGAGTGGTATTCTCCCGTTACCCTCCAGCCCCCTGCCAATGCAGTACACATTATCAACATCAATTTCCAATAAACACTCGCTGATAAGATGTTTATGTTTCATATCTGATGATGCATCATGATACCTGCAGGCAGGTAAACTGTGTGACCTGTTGTTCCGGCTTTTCAGGTTTGCAGCCAATGAATAAAAAAGTTCATGAGGAACGATGAGAAAAACTGAGGACATTTGATGCTTTTATTATTTAAAGAGAGACAAGCGTCACTGACACAACCTCCTTAACATTTGCTCTAAAGATAGAAAATATCACATTATGGGACTTTAGGGACGTGACTGATGATAGATAATAATCAGAGAAGGAAGTTTGTTTTCAGAGACAACACCTGATTTTGAGGCGTTGGTTTTAAGGAGGAGCTGCAGCAGAACAGTTTCACTTTTATCTCTGTGTGACGCAGATCTTTCACCCTCTGAAGGTAAAGTACCCAAATGTTTTATACATAGTGAACTGATCTTATTGTAGTGTTCTGTTTATTGAATTATTTCATTCTAGCTGATAATTTAAGTGGATGGTGTTGTTGCACACAATAATGACAACGTCTGTTGGATTTCAACATTGATTTCCATCACAAAACACAACTTTGTGTGATATTTTTGAAGGTTTGTTTATTTGTGGGCTCAGAGAAACGGAACGATTAATGTGAAGGTATTTATCGGTCGGTCTTCCTGCATTGCACGGTGAGATATAAGGCAAATACGAGTCGTGTCTTCACGTGTTTTGAACGTCTGTAAACAGAAACATGCTCGGTAGAAACCTTTAAATCATATTAGCAACATTACCCATCATCATCTCAGACCTGCTGTTCAGCTTATGTCAATATTTTCTCTCATGAATTAAGAAAAGAGTAAAATAATCACAGCAACAGATTTCGAAAGAAGATTTCACCATCTTTTGTCAAAACTGTTTTACAGGCGCAGACCATCCAGATGTGCAACATGCCACCCAACCAAGAGTAAGTCATTATTGTGTTACTTTAGAGATGCTGCTTTCTGTTTTGTGTCCTGGGCTGCAATTAACAACACCTTTCTGATCATTGTAATTATTAATGTTCACTACAGTTTCCTAAAACTCAGCATTATCGTGGCCAGAGGAAGAGAGTGGTCCACGTCACTCAGGGATTCCTTCAGGAGCGATCAGTCAAAAGATTACAACCTTAATTTCAGAGGACAGTCTTCTCTCAGGTCAGCTTTTATTATCATTTAAATGTTCATGCATTTATGAACAGTGAGTACATTGACAGCAGATACATGAGATGTTATCTTTTCCTCACAGTTATATAAAAATCTGCTGCTTTTGCTTTTAATGTTTATTCTGATACTGACGAAGTAACAGTGCTGATAACTTGCAGCAGGTCAGATTTAATATGATAGATAGTGATAAAAATCAGTGAGTTAAATATTTTAACCTCATTTTGCATTCTTGCACAGACTTGTTGAAATGCATATTAATGAGACTGTGAACATCATTTTCTTTTTATACTAGAAACATCTGATAATTCATGTTTGTGTGTCGCTACTGTTAGAAAACAGAGTTTGTTACCAGAATCAGAAACTGTATTTTAAAATACATAAAACACATTTTCTTTTTAATAACACTAGTTCACCTGACGTCAGTGGGGGTTTGACAGCCGTCATTCCAGAAGAAAATGTCTGCCTTGATAAATGATAATGCATAAAAACTGCCTGGATTAGTCCTGATCCTGATCCTGATCCTGATCTTGATCTTGATCTTGAGTTTGAGTTTGAGTTTGTTGACTGGCTCTTTAATGTCCCATCAGTTTGCTCATGCACATTGAAACTGATAGATAAGTAATGCAAGCTTTAAAAAATGAATACACATTGTGAGGGACGAAAATGAGATGATTGTAAGTATGTGTGTGTTTCTTCCTTTTAGAATCTCTCTGGAAAATCAGCATTGTGCCTCTACTGAGAGAGACAGACGAGATGGTCACACTGAAGAGTTAAAAGAGGGAAAGTTCTCTTTTAAAAAGATGTAAGTTTGAACTAATCATCACATTATTATAGTGGTTATTAATACAAAACTTTTACTGAGTATTAAAAGTTTGTGTAATTTAGGATAAGGTTTTAACTTACAGTCACATTATAACAATGACTGTTAATCACTGCAGGCTGCGACACAGTGTCAAACATCTTCTCAAGAGGGTTTTTTAAGAACAACATGGAGGCGTATTGTGAGTATTTGTGAGTTAAACTGATACATTTCAACAGATAAATGAACATCATGAAAACTCTACATTTTCAGTAAAAAGTAATACTTGCATTTGTTTTTCTGTCACTTGTATCTTGACTAAAAGTCACAACAGTAAAATCAACTTCTTTTTCTTTTAGATCAAAACCAGCGAGAATGATTCCAGATGATAAAACAAGATTCAAAAGTGTCTTTAAAAGTTACTTTAAAAAAGAGAAATAATTCTGTAGAAACACCAGATTCATTTGAAGTTCTGCCTTAAAAATACTGTTGAAACTAAAGTATCAATACCACGCTGTGAAAGTGCTGTTGGAAGGAAAAATCCTACATGAAAATGGTACTTAAGTAAAAGTATTGATACCACACAAGACACTCCATTACAAGTAAAGTCCTGTATCCAAAAAATGATGATTAATGCCACACAGAATACTCTGAAGTAAATGTACCGTATCAAAAATGATCCCGTATGATGGCGCAGGATTCAAATGTGATTTTCATTGATTTTGCTGATAACATGAGTTTGGTTATCAATGAGGCATCAATCATAAAAATGATCAAGCTGTTAAATCTTCATATAGTGCACCTGTACCAGCACCTGGGGAAAGTGGGTAATATGTGGAAACTGACTTGTGAATATCTTCCTTCATGCTGATGATACGAGATGACTTTACAAACAATGTGAAGATGATTTGTTGAAAGCTGTAAAAGAAGAAGATGAGAGGCGTCTCCGAGGTGGATGATGGAGACATCGTGAACACAACTTTCTCGCTTTGAGTGAAATTTAAACATATCTGATCTGTCGTACTTAGTTGTTGTTGACGTTTGGATATGATTGTAAAATGTTGCTGGATCAGGAAACGATCTGAGGCCAAAAATGAAGGGAAGTGATTGAACTAATGATCGTCACTGAGACTCGGTCAGTACAGCGTTCACCTCGTCTCTGACTGAAGTTCAGATCCCTGATTTAACCTCAGAATTTGTTCTTCCTCTTCTTGTATTTTTACAATTTGTTACTTAAAATCAGTTTGTGTCATTAAAAAACACGTAATCCTACATATCTGTGTTTTATTGTTTAGAGTGGCTTTGTGAACAAGCTGAATGAAGTCAGAAATATAAAGTGCCAAAATAAGTTTTACTTAGAGGATCAGAAGGTTTATTTAAGTAGATATTGAAATCTCCATTAATTAGGATCTTATATGAACGAGTCATAAGATCAGCAATAAGAGTAAGTAAGAGTATGAACTGGGACAATGTACATTTTAATAATAGTATGATTGGCTTCCTCTGCAGGTAGAAATGACAGGATGCAGAAGTGATTAGCTTTGGTTTATTGTGATATAAGACTGTTTCAGGTGCTTGCTGAGACAAGTGTCCACTGTCAGAGGAGAACAAGATCAGATTATTGAGATTTACACATTCAGAGGATGATTCAGTGAGAGAGTGACGAGGGAAGGTGACAGTCTCAGTGTTAGAAACTCAGTTATCAGTCTGGTGTTCTGCACTTTATCCCTGATTAACCATGTTAACTAGACTCCACCATCACTAACTGTATCACCTGTCACCTGCCGAGTGCTGCAGCTTTACTGTCGCACCTGCTGCAGGGGACCAACAACTGCTACAATGCTGCGATGCTAAAGCTAGCAGGCGAAAACCAGTAAGCTAGGCTAGGTTGAGGAAAGCTAACCGGACAGCGACAGAACAGAAGATCGGTTCGACAAAACACATACAAGTTATAAAAGTGTAAAGTTGGCTAATAAACCAGTGGGACTATGAAAGATTAAGGAATAAACAGCTAAGACAGATGAACAAAGAAAACTCGGTCAGCAACAGCCTTCGATCTGCCGGAAGTCCTGGTGAGCGCCACCGGAAGTGGCTTTACAGCTCCTTCAAATTAAGATATTTTTAAAGCCACAATTACACGTTAGAAGTTTTGTTTTCTCTTGTACTTCTGTCCTCTCTTGTCTCAAGACTCACTGATACAACTTCTGTCCCCAAAAATAGAAAAATATCACATGGTGGGACTTTAGGGCCTCTGTGGAAGATAAATAAGGTAAATTTATCATAATAATAATCTGTATGCTCTTTAGATAATGAAAGCATCAAATATCTAAACTCACTGACTCTCTGGTCATAGTGTCCATTGTTCCTAATACATCCTCCTTAGTTTTACACTGTGACTTTTCAGCATTAATATCAGAAGACAGACAATAAGGACAGATGAATTTAAGGCTTCTGATAAAAGTTATTATCTCATAAAAACCTGCACACATGATAGAAAATATCACATAATGGGGTTTTAGAGACACTACAGAAGACAGATGACAGATGATAATCAGAGAAGGAGGTTATCCATCAGAGACGACGCTGATGTAGAGCTGTTTGTTTTAAGGAGGAGCTGCAGCAGAACAGTTTCACTTTTGTCTCTGTGTGATGCAGATCATTCACCCTCTGAAGGTAAAGTACCCAAATGTTTTATACATTATAAATTGATCTTATTGTAGTGATCTGTATGTGATCTGTTGATTGAATTTTTTCATTCTATCTGATAATTTAAGTGGGTTGTGTTGTTCCAAACAACATCTGTTGGATTTCTAATTCAAACCTGGAGGATTTCTGTCTGTTAGAACATCAACCTGTCACACAACACAACTCTGTGTGATTCATTTTGATGGTTTGTTTATTTGTGGGTTGAGAGATGCTGGACGGTTAGTGTGAAGGTATTTCTCTGTCGGTCTTCCTGCACTGCACGGTGATATATGAGCTAAATATGAGTTTTGAACATCTTTTAACACAAACGTCATCTTTATTTGTACACTGTGACTTGTCAGCATTACTATCCGAAGACAGACAATGAGGACAGATGAATTAAAAGCCTCTGATAAAAGTTATTATATCATAAAAACTTGCACACGCAATAGAAAACATCACATTCTGGGTTATCAGGGGATTTCAGGGACACAACAGAAAGTGAAAGTAGAAAGAAACATGATATGTTGTTCTTTCTGTTCATCATTACTTTCCAGAGGTAACTCCTTTTATTATTGTGGGTGTTGGTCACATGAGAGCTGCAGTTAGTTTTATGTGTTTATCTATAAGTGATGCAGGTTTTCATTATCATTTTAATGCGACACTAAAGCTGATTATCTAAGTTTCACTTGTCTCTTTGAGTGACGCAGTTTGTTCACTATCTACATGTATTGTAACACATGCTTTATATATTGTTATCGATCTCAATGTACCATTCATTTATTTAGTAATTTGATTTAATTTGAAAAGTGAAAAAAGAAAGTGAGCTGCAGGTTCGTGGAGTAGAGCTGACGACAGAAAACAGCTCAAGGAAAAATGGATTGTCTGTGTTTCTTTTAAGAGTGAATTTATCGAAGTTCAAGAGAGTAGAAGTTTAATATTAAAGTCCAGGATATGTTTCTCATGTGAAACACTGCTGAAAAAGTTTATTTGGAACTTTTGCTGAAGTTGACAACATTAATTCATGGAGTGTGAAGTGAAGAGAAGCTGCATGAAGGCTGTAAACTCTGTTTAAGACGTTAGGACCTGAATAAATGCTACGCTTCCACTTTGGTGATAACTCTTAATATCTGCTATGGGACAGATATTAATACATATTTAGATAATATCAAGAAGTGCAAAACAAAGAGACATTTTGCAAAACAAGTAGCTGATATTTTTAATTGGAAATAAGGGCGGGGACACAGTTCCTGGGAAACCTACTGATCCGTGTGTGTTGTTACTGGCATCACTGGTGGTTACCATGTTGTTTACTCTGTTGAAACTCTGCCTGTTTGAAGGAGAGTTTCCACCTTTGCATTGGTTCTTAGTTGGAGCAACAAGAACATTTTATAAAATAACCAAGGTTGATTTGTGAACATTATTGTATCGTCCATTTATTCATTGATGTCACTTATTTAGAAATCAAACAAAAGAACAGGTCAGAATTTAGTTCTCGTTGAAGTTATAGAAGTGAGATGACGTTTCTGTTTTTCTGAATGTAAAACTATAAAATGAACTAAATTATAACATCTGTTCATACAGCAGCAGGAGGACAGCAACACCCGAGCTCTGATGTGACATAAAGATCTCCGGATCAGACTGTATGTAACTGACAATGGGTTGGGGAAGTAATGCATGGAGACACATCTTCAGGATCAAGTTATGGTAAGTAAATAACAACTTACTTTACAGGTGATGTGTATGTGAGCTGATGTGATGCTGGTGTTTCTGTGTGTCCAGACAGAAAAGAGGCAAATCTCCTGATTAAAATAAATAAAGAATAATAAGGTTGTTACACCTGTTCACCTGCACAGAACAGACAGATCAGTGAACAGAACCACTATTAGATAATAGAGTCACAATTCTGATCATGGTGCATTCAAGTGCACATCTTAAACTACATGTTTTTGTATGCAAAGGACGTGTGCCAACAGAGGTGTCATGGTGCATTCAGGTGCACCTCCTATAACATGTAAATCACACATGTTAGGGCATAACAAAGTCAAGTCTTCTTGTAACAATTATCTGAGACTTAAGACCAAACATTCATAGATAACTGCAACATTAGTACATTTTTCAGACGTCACCTTCTTGTTTTTTTAGTGAAAATATTTGTCTTAAATAAGTTTCTAGTAAACTGACAAATTCACAGCATGTTAACTTGATATGAAGTTACATATACCATGATCAACATTTATATCCATGTTGCCAACCTGCAGTTTAAATAACATCCTGTGTTTCTTTTACAAAAAGCGACTGGAAGTATCTCCCAACTGCCCAGAAGTCTGTTGACGGAGGTGCGATCAGATCCTTTCTCAGGTACCTGCCAGCAGCTACTTCCACTGGTTTGTTCCTGACATCTTGTCTGCTGCTGCTGTAGAATCAGAGCAGCAACAGAGGAGAGACAATGTGTGTGTGAATTGCACTGCAATGACTAAAAGTTAAAAGAAGAAATCTGCAATTCAGAACTCCCCCAGAGATCAGCTTCCAGCTCTCCACCATCTTTAGTCATCACGCTGTGTGTGTTGTGTTACAGACCAGAACCGCAGAGACCAGAACATCCGGAACTCTTCAGATCACGTCCTATAGACTGTGAAAAGTAAGTCGTTGTTTTGTTATTTTATAATTTTAACATCTACAGTCCCATTCACATTCAAACTGCCTTTTCCGGGCAGCTCCTGTAGTTTACTGCTGATGATTATGTGACCAGATTTAGAGCAAAACACTTGAACTCACATGTGTTTGTCATCTTTCACTGTTGTGTTGTTGTAGTTAGTGTCTCTGGCACAGTGTTGTGGAATCTCTGTCTGACAACAGCTCATGTTTGTGATCTTCTGACAGGTCAAGAATCCCTCCAATTGATTTCTAAGAAGGACGATCTCCTCCCAGGTAAGAACATACATTCATTTAGATTTGACACACGTACAGAACTTATGATATTAGTATATAGTTTGTTATATTTCTGACTATTTCCTGGGGGGCTAATAATTTTGGCCTCAACTGTATATATCTATATCTATATACCTATATATATCTATATATATGTTACATCTCATCCTGATATTTTTTATTTGATTGTCTTTGATTTTGCTGATAATCAAACTTATGTTATCAATGACGTATCAATCATACAAATGATCAACCTGTTAAATCTTCATATAGTGCAGCTGTAGCAGCACCTGGGAAAGTGGGTAATATATTGAAACTATATGTTGTGAATATCTTCCTTCATGCTGATGATACTAGATGACTTTACAAACAATGTAAAGATGGTTTGATGTAAAAGAAGAAGATGAGAGGAGTCTCCCTGCTGCTCAGGAGTTTGTTGTCTGAGGTGGATGATGGAGACATCGTGAACACAACGGGGACAATTTTCAACTTTTTATCTTCTGTTACCTCTTTTTAATCAGAATATTTTCTTGAATGCACTTTTGACTGTCTGGTTTCTCTGTTGCACTTTTATAATTTGTTACCTATAATGAGTTTGTCATATTAAAACCATATATTTCAACATATCTGTGTTTGATTGTGCGATCCTTCACATAGAAAACAATCAGCCGATCAATAACCAGAAGTGAAAAGTATTGTAGAGTTTAATCCAGAAGGTTTGTGTAAACTCAGCAGAGCTCAGAGCAGCGACACTACTGTGGACTCTGAAATAAAGAATGACTCTTTAAACTTTATATCAGGAGGAGAAGTTGACAGCTCCCAGATCAGCTGCAGGCTGGTTCACAGGATGTTACTGCATGTAAATAAACTCAGTGACTCTCTGGTCATAGTATCCATTGTTCCCAACACATCCTCTTTATTTGTACACTGTGACGTTTCAGCATTACTATCAGAAGACAGACAATAAGGACAGATGAATTAAAGGCTCCTGATAAAAGTTATTATCTCATTAAAACCTCACTTGAAAGTGCTTGACATTATAACACTGTGTTTTGGCAAAATTGGGATCAGACTGGATAGTTTGCTTATTACAGGGAGAAATAAAATCTGTGTGTGTGTGTGTGTGTGTGTGTGTGTGTGTGTGTGTGTGTGTGTGTGTGTGTGTCATGAATACAAAATGTAAATATTTACACTTTGACATAACAGAGAAAAAACACCATCAGATGAATTTAAACCACAACAAACAGTGTCATTGTTGCTATAGCAACAGAATGTAGAACACCCAGGCATGAGATCAAAGCAGACATGTCACAGTGATGTCATGAATTCTAGAATGTAAAAAGATTTGAGGTGGTCTGACTTACACATACAAATCATTTTTAATCAGACCGTTGCCATGAGAGGAAGGAAGAGCAAGCAGGCCGAAGACGATAATACAGGAGAGTCACTGGACGAGATGGAGGAATCCACATCTCTCCTCGGGGACTGGGAGGAACCAGAACCTGACTTTGAAGACCTGGGGGAATCCGAACCTGTCTTTGACGACGGGGAGGAATCCGAACCTGTCTTTGACGACGGGGAGGAATCCGAACCTGTCTTTGACGACGGGGAGGAATCCGAACCTGTCTTTGACGACGGGGAGGATTCCGAACCTGTCTTTGACGACGGGGAGGAATCCGAACCTGTCTTTGAAGACCTGGAGGAATCCGAACCTGTCTTTGAAGACCTGGAGGAATCCGAACCTCTGTTTGAAGAAACCGGGATGATCGCATCTGCGCTGAAAAAGTCAGAGGATCTTTTGGAAACTGGGCGCCTCTGTTGGCAGATGGAGAAAATCTCTCTGCTTAAAGTGCACAGGCAAGAAACCGAGAAGCTCACATCTGCCTTGAGAAAGGCAGAAGTTCTTCTGGAGACTGAACGCCTCTGTTGGCAGCAGGAGAAACTCTCACTGCTGGAGGAGACGGAGAAGTCTACAGCTCTCTGTCAGGCACAGCTGGATGAGCAGAAATGCGAGAATAAAACTCTTGCAGCTGCTCTGAGGAATGCTGAACAGAAGCTGGAGAGTCAGCAGGCGGAAAAGACCTCCCTCATTCAACCCACAGAAGGCTTCAGGCGGACTGTGCATGACATGCTACGGGAAGCAAAGGAGGCTGTGGAAAGATCTCAGGCTTCCCAACAAGCTCAGCTTGAAAAGCACAGAGAGGAAACCAGAAAGATCACATCTGCCTTGAGAAAGGCAGAAGATCTTCTGGAGACTGAGCGTCTCTGTTGGCTGCAGGAGAAACTCTCTCTGCTGGAGGAGACGGAGAAGTCTACAGCTCTCTGTCAGGCACAGCTGGATGAGCAGAAATGCGAGAATAAAACTCTCGCGGCTGCTCTGAGGAATGTCGAACAGAAGCTGGAGAGTCACCAGGCGGAATGGCAGGAGGAAAAGACATCCCTCATTCGGGCCACAGAGGACTTCAAGCGGACTGTGCATGACATGCAAGAGGAAGCAAAGGAGGCTGTGGAAAGATCTCAGGCTTCCCAACAAGCTCAGCTTGAAAAGCACAGAGAGGAAACCAGAAAGATCACATCTGCCTTGAGAAAGGCAGAAGATCTTCTGGAGACTGAGCGTCTCTGTTGGCTGCAGGAGAAACTCTCTCTGCTGGAGGAGACGGAGAAGTCTACAGCGCTCTGTCAGGCACAGCTGGATGAGCAGAAATGCGAGAATAAAACCCTCGCGGCTGCTCTGAGGAATGTCGAACAGAGGCTGGAGAGTCACCAGGCGGAAATGCAGGCGGAAAAGACATCCCTCATTCGGGCCACAGAGGATCTTCGGAAGATGCTGCAGGACAAGGAGCAGGAGTGGGAAGAGATAGAAAGCTCCATGAAGTCCCAGCTGGAAGATCTCCAGAGCAAGAAGAGGAGAAAGAGGAACTGGTTCAGGAGGTTATTCCGTTTGCGTTGATTCCCTCTCAGGAACTGAACTGGTCTGCAAGGCCGTCCATAGCAAAAAGAATTGGGCATAACAAAAACCATAGCATGAGAATTAAATACAATTAATAACCAGCTCAGGAACTCCGAGATAATCAATAATATGCATTTGATCTCCCTGAGCAACAACTGGTTTTCCCCGGGTGCTCCGGTTCGCCAATTTTAATTTAAGAAGAAGTTCTTAAATTAGAAAAAAAAAAAAAGTTGCTCAGGTGTGTAAAACAAACAGAACAAATGCACACAGACACCCAGCCGTCCGTGGAGAGGGGATCTCTCTCTGAACTGCCTCTCCCGAGGTTTCTTCCCATGTCCTTTAAAGGCTTTTTGAGGTTCATGGGGAGTTTTTCCTCGTCTTCTTAGAGAGCTTGGGCTGGGTACCGGTTCCTGATCTGGGTCTGGACGGCCTTCCATAATCACATTTGGGCCTAACAAAAATAATTGCATGAAAAATTAGATACAATTAAATAAACAGCTCAGGAACTCAGGTCAGTAACATGCATTTGTTCTCCCTGAGCAACAGCTGGTTTCCCCCGGGTGCTCCGGTTCGCCAATTTTAATTTAAGAAGAAGTTCTTGAATTAAAAAAAAAAAAGAAAATGTTGCTCAGGTGTGTAAAACAAACATCCCAGAACAAATGCATATAGACACCCATGATCTGGGTCTGGACGGCCTTCCATAATCATGTTTGGGCATAACAAAAATAATAGCATGACAAATTACAATTAAATAACCAGCTCAGGAACTCAGGTCAGTAATGTGCATTTGTTCTCCCTGAGCAACGACTGGTTTCCTCCAGGTGCTCTGGTTCGCCAATTTTAATTTAAGAAGAAATTCTTGAATTAAAAAAAAAAAAATGTTGCTCAGGTGTGTAAAACAAACAGAACAAATGCACACAGACACCCAGCCGTCCGTGGAGAGGGGATCTCTCTCTGAACTGCCTCTCCCGAGGTTTCTTCCCATGTCCTTTAAAGGCTTTTTGAGGTTCATGGGGAGTTTTTCCTCGTCTTCTTAGAGAGCTTGGGCTGGGTACCGGTTCCTGATCTGGGTCTGGACGGCCTTCCATAGTCACATTTGGGCATATCAAAAAGAATTGCATGAAAAATGAAATACATTTAACTAAACAGCCTTGAAAACTTAAATAAAAAATAAATAAATGAATGAAAATAATAATAATGTCATGTTTGTTAGTTGTTCTTGAGAATTTAAAGTATGTTGTAAGACTTGAGCTACTCAGAGGTCATTTGACTGCAGAACCTGTGCTTTTACTTTGGAAACTTCAAGTACCTCCAGCAGATTAATGCTTAAGGTAATTAAAGTTTTGAATGCAGGACTTGTGATAAGTGTAGTTGTAAGTATTTGCACATGAATACAAGATTTGAGTACTTCCTCCATGACTCCTATGATACTATTGAAAAGTGACATTTCAGTAGTCAGTATCAAGTAATCAATAGACAAGTAATCACATGGTCAACTGATAGGCTACTTACATGCTCAGTCACTAAGTCACTTCACTGTCAGCGAGGAGCTGTTGGATGTAGCTGCCACGTGTGGGACGACGACAGGCAGTAACATTTTTGATGCGGTGGAGAGGTCCGCGAGGAAAATGAAACTACCCGGGAACATTTTTACACAATACAGTTTTATAAATGAGAGTATTTACAGTTAAAAGATACATATGTAGGTTTTTAAATTCACTAATTTTATAAAATATCTGTGATCCGGGAGAAAAGGGAGATGAAGCAGCAGTGTTGAATCTAACATGTTACCTGTCTTATGTCAGTCATTTCACTCCTGTGTTGCCTTTGGTTGTTATCAAACTCACAAACCAATCAGAGTAAATTCAGGTTGTGAGGGGCAATAAAAATAAATATTCAGTCATATTTTACACTTTTTAGATTCATATTGTCGGCTGCAGGCTGCCGTGTTTTGAGTATGAAGCTGTTGTGTTTAGTTGACACGGGCTTTACTTCTCTTTTTTCGGTTCCCTCAGTTGGATGAGAAAAATTGCAAGTTTATAATCGTGGCATTTCTGTCTTTTCTTTGGAATTCATCATGATCAAATACTTCGAAAAGGGACTTCTAATCCTTCTCTTTGCCAAAAACTGCATAACAAAGATCAGAAATATACATATATACATATATGTACATATGTATGTATGTATATATATATACATACATACATACATATGTACATATATGTATATATATATGTATATATATGTATATATACATACATTCATATACAATGTAAAGATGATCTAATGTAAAAGAAGAAGATGAGAGGAGTCTCCCTGCTGCTCAGGAGTTTGTTGTCTGAGGTGGATGATGGAGACATCGTGACCACAACGGAGACAGTTTTCAACTTTTTATCTCCTGTTACCTTTTTTCATTCAGCATTTTTTGTTGAATGCACTTTTGTCTGACTGGTTTCTCTGTTGCACTTCTATAATCTGTAACTTAAAATCTGTTTGCCTTATTAAAACCACATATTTCTACTTGTCTGTGTTTGATTGTTTCTATGTGAAGGATCGTACAATCAGCTGATCAATAACCAGCTGGAAGGAAGAGATCTTTAATGACACAGGAGGAATCATTACTGTAAGAAAGACCTGCTGTAATGTTGTATTTGCACCTGATTACCTGTTTGAACACTCATGCATTACAGCACAGGTGGAGTCTGGTGTGCAGGCTGCGCCACCTTGTGGTGGATGTTATCAGCTGCTCTTTAAAGAAACACTGACACTGTCTTTTAACAGTCTGGTTGAAGTTTTCTCTCCAGGCAGTGATGTGAAGTAAAACCATTTAAACCATTTTTACTCTGTTGAATTTTTTTAATTGTGGAGGAAATACTCAGATCTTTTACTTCAGTAAAATAGTGAAACAACAGTGTAAAAATATGAGTACAAGTAAAAGTCCTGCATTCAGAACATGACTTCAGTGAAAGCACTTACATCAAAATATATATTTATATTTATATTAATTATAATTATTGATGTGTCAAAGGATAAGTTCACCCAAAGTTTTTTCTTTTTTTTTTTTTTGTTGCGCTGTCATCAACACTAATTGTTTTATTCTGAAAAGTAACCGGATGTTATGATGTTGTTTCCGCGAGTCACTTCCGGTCTAGAATCCCTGAATACCAACTGCCGGAAACCGCCGAGGGAGTCCGAGTCCGAGAGTATGAGGTCATCGTTTTCATCACAACAGGTAACAACAAGTCGCTACGTCACGTCTCATTCACCTGTAAGTAAACACCTCATATCATCTGACTGAACAGAAACTACCAACAGAGCCGCTGCTAGCACTGATAGCTGTCAGGCTAGCTTTGTTAGCATCCATGACAGTGTATTGTGACGTTGTAACTTACTGCTGGTTAGCTAGCAGCAGCTGGCTAATGTAACATTACTGTAGAAATGGCTGAAGCTAAAAAATCTAAATCAGTTTGTTTTATTAAAACACATAATTTGACTCAATCAATCAATAACCAGAAGTGAAAAGTATTGTAGAGTTTAATCCAGAAGGTTTGTGTAAACTCAGCAGAGCTCAGAGCAGCGACACTACTGTGGACTCTGAAATAAAGAATGACTCTTTAAACTTTATATCAGGAGGAGAAGTTGACAGCTCCCAGATCAGCTGCAGGCTGGTTCACAGGATGTTACTGCATGTAAATAAACTGTATCCTCTTTAGATAATAAACTCAGTGACTCTCTGGTCATAGTATCCATTGTTCCTAACACATCCTCTTTATTTGTACACTGTGACTTTTCAGCATTAATATCAGAAGACAGACAAACACACAACACATGCTCTTCCTGTAAGTAGTTTTCAGAGACAACCCCCTTTATTATTTTGGGCGGTGATCACAAGAAAAGCTGCTGCAGTCAGTTTCACTTTTGTCTTTGTGACGCAGTTCTTTCACCATCTAAAGGTACTGTAACACATGCTTTATATTTTTAAATTGATCTTAATGTATCATTAATTCATGTAGTTATTTGATTGAATTTGAACCATGTAAGATAATAAGTAGTCTGTGTTTCTTTTAAGAGTGAATTTATTGAAGTTCAAGAGTAGAAGAAGTTCTATAACAAAGACCAGGATATGACTCTCATGTGAAATACTGTTGAAAAACTTTATTTGGAACTTTTGCTGAAGTTGACAACATTAATTCATGGAAGAGGAATCTTGCAGGAGTGTAAAGTGAGCAGAGAAGCTGCATGAGGACTGTAAACTCTGTTTTACAAGTTAGGACTTGAATAAACACCTCGCTGGGTGACGACTGGAACTAGACTGGAAGGAAAGGTTGCTCCTCCGCATTAGTTCTGAGTCGGAGCAACTAAAGCATTTTATAGCAAAAGAAGTTTATTTTTTGACAACTTGTTTAAAAATGAATAAAATAATTGCAAGAGTTTGGAGATTTAATGAAAGCAGTTCACTTTAGTTTCATTTTGATCTGCGATGCAGTTTGTTTACCATCCAGCTACAGGAAATGTAAGATTATTTTTTGAATATCAATGTATCATCCATTTATTTAATCATGTCATTTAATTTATAAATCAAACAAAGGAACAGATCAGAATTTTTTTTTTGTTGAAGTCATAGAAGTAAGATGAAGACGTTTCTGTTTTTTACATTTTGAAATATATAAGGATGACAAACCTGTTAAACACAAAGAACGCCAAAATAAATGTATTACATTGGTTTTTCTGAATTTAAAACTGTAACATGGACCAAGTAATAACATCTGTTCATACAACGGCAGGAGGACAGTCAGACCCAACTCTGATGTGACATAAAGATCTCTTGTCTGTAACTGAGAATGGGTGGGGGAAGAATCGAGTCAACACCAAACCCCGAATCATGTGACCTACAGTAAGTAATTATTATGTTACCTTACAGTTGTAGTATACCTGAGCTAATGTGGTGCTGATATTGCTGTGTGTCCAGAAAGAACGTGTTAAACTACATGGCTTTGTGTTGCAAAGGATGTGTGTGTGAACAGAGACGTCATGGTGCGTTCAAGACAATTGTAAATTACACTTTTACACTTGTTTATCATAAAAGTCTAACAGCAGCATAGTTGTAAGTAAAGCACATGAACACACTCTGTCTTCTTCCTCACACTGTTATCATATACAAATCTGCTGCTTTTGCTTTTAATGTTTATTCTGATACTAATGAAGTAACATCTCAACGCTGCTGATTAGGTTCATCAGGTCAGATTTAATTTCTTCAGAGGAGAAGAAGGAGTACGCTGCATCTGATCGTGAACAAGATCCTTGATTAAGATCCTCAAAGCGCTTTACAATACTCGCCACATTCACTCATTCACACACACATTCATACGCTGATGGCTTGTCATAAAAGGCGCTACTGCTCAGTATCTTGCTCAAGGACACTTCGACATTCAGCTGGGGGGAGCCAGGATTCAAACAAGTGACTTTCTGATTACTAGATGACCCGTTCTTTCACACATTCTTACACTTGTCTTACACAGACTTGTTGAAACACATATTGATGAAGCCGTGAACATCATTTTCCTGTCATGATAGAAACATGTCAGGTCAGAGACATCAGCGTAATGTTGCTGAACTGTTCTGGTGTCTTCTTGGTAGTTTCTGTGAATCCAGTGATTGTCGTGGCTGGATGGCTAAAAACTGACTTTCTCTCCTGGTGGTCTGTTTCTCTTGTCTCCCAATAACAGGTTGTCCGCGAGTGATCAGTCAGAAGGGATTGGCCCCACTTCTGAAGGAGGCTGGCCCTCCCACCAGTAAGCGCTTTACATTTAAATGTGACAGCATTCATCAACACTTTGTGTGGCTGAATGGCTAACAACTGATTTTCCTATCTGGTTGTCTGTCTCTCTTGTCTACCAGAGATGAAGTACAATCAACTACATCCAGTGACTCCTTCAAGAGTGATCAGTCAAAAAATTCCAACCCTTTTTTTAAAGGACAGTCTTCTCTCAGGTAACCTTTATTAACATTTAAATATTACTTCATCTATGAACATGTTGTACAGTCACAGCACATGAACACACTCTGTTGTCTTCTTCCTCACAGTTATCATATACAAATCTGCTGCTTTTACTTTTAATGTTTATTCTGATACTGATGATGTAACATCTTAACATTGCTGATAACTTGCTGCAGGTCAGACTTAATGTCTTCAGAGGAGGAAGAGGAGGAGGAGGAGGAAGAGGAGGAGGAGGACGCTGCAGCTGATGATGATGAACAAAGTCTGTGAGTCGAATCTATTAACCTCGATTTACATTCTAACACACACTTGTTGAAACACTTCTTGATGAAGATGTGAACATAATTTTCCTGTCATGCTACAAATATCTAATGATAAATAAAGTCTATCCACCTATCTATCTATCTATCTATCTATCTATCTATCTATCTATCTATCTATCTATCTATCTATCTATCTATCTATCTATCTATCTATCTATCATTGAAGTAAAAAGCCAGGTCAGAGTCATTCATATTGAAACTGATGGATAAGCAATACAAGCTTTAAAAAATAATGTCTCTTCCTTCCAGACTCCTTCCAGAAAATAAGCATTGTGCCTGTACTGAGAGTGACGTAAAGTTCTCTTTTATAAAGTAAGTTTGAACTAATCGTTTTTATTATTATATCATTTTTATTTTATCATTATTATAGTAGTTATTAAAACATAACTGTCAATGAGTATAAATTACATTTAGAACAGTCACATACAGAACCTCTGCTGTCATCTTCTATACTTTATCATATTATCAAGTAACATAACTTACAGTCACATCATAATAATGTTTATTACTCACTGCAGGGTGAGAGACGGTGTCAGACTCCTTGTCAGGAGGGTTTCAAGGAACAACATGGAGACGTAAAGGTGAGTATTTACAGTCTCCAGACTGTCTGTGACTCAAACGTCTTGCATTTCAACAGATTAATGAAGCTGTGAACATTCAGTAATACTTGCATTTGTGTTTTTCTCTAACTTGTATCTGGACTAGAAGTCACAGTGAAATCAACTTCTTTTTCTTTTAGATCAAAACCTGCGAAAATGATTCCAGATGATGCAGCAAGATTCAAACTGTCAGGAATTTGCTTTGTAAGGAACATAAACTCGCATATGAACTTAAGTGACATCCCATTCTAAATCCATAGGGTTTAATGTGACGTCGGTCCCTTTGCAGCTACAACAGCTGCAACTGCAAGCTGCAAGGTTTAGGAGTGTTTATGGGAATTTATGACCATTCTTCCAGAAGCGCATTTGTGAGGTCACACACTGATGTTGGACGGGAAGGCCTGGCTCTCAGTCTGCACTCTAATTCATCCCAAAGGTGTTCTGTCAGGTTGAGGTCAGGACTCTGTGCAGGCCAGACAAGTTCACCAAACTCTCTCCTCCATGTCTTTATGGAGCTGCTTTGTGCAGTGGTGCACAGTCATGTTGGAACAGGAAGGGGCCATCCCCAAACTGTTCCCACAAAGTTGGGAGCTGGAATTGTCCAACATCTCTTTGCTGAAGCATTCAGACTTCTTTTCACTGGAACTAAGGGGGCAAGCCAGCTCCTGAAACACAACCCCACTCCATAATCCCCCTCCACCAAACTTTACACTTAGCACAATGCAGTCAGACAAGTACCGTTCTCCTGGCAACCACTAAACCTAGACTGGTACATCAGACTGCCAGATGGAGAAGCGCGATTCATCACTCCAGAGAACGTGTCTCCACTGCTCTAGAGTCCAGTGGCGGCGTGCTTTACACCACTGCATCCGACACTTTGCAATGCACTTGCTGATGTATGGCTGGATGCGGCTATTCAGCCATGGAGACCCATTCCATGAAGCTCTCTACACATACTGTGTATGTCATCTATGAAGTATCAATCATAAAAATGATCAACCTGTTAGATTTTCATATAGTGCAACTGTACCAGCAAAGGGCAAAGTGGCTAATGTGTTGAAACTGACTTGTGAATATCTTCCTTCATGCTGATGATACTAGATGACTTTACAGACAATGTAAAGATGATCTAATGTAAAAGAAGAAGATGAGAGGAGTCTCCCTGCTGCTCAGGAGTTTGTTGTCTGAGGTGGATGATGGAGACATCGTGAACACAAAGGAGACGTTTTTCAAATTTTATCTCCTGTTACCTTTTTTTTTAATTCAGCCTATTTTCTTAAATTCACCTTTATCTGACTGGTGCTCTGTCGTAATTTTATAATTTATTACTTATTATCAGTTTGTCTTATCAAAACCACATAATTCTACATTTGTGTGTTTGATTGTTTTCTATGTGATGGATCGTACAGTCAGATGATCAGTAACCAGAACTGAAAAGTATTGTAGTGTTTATAATCTAGTGTTATAAAGTAAAAACAGACACAGTTTGATGATGCTGCAAAGTATTTATGGCTTCATGTTCTTCATTTTGAATCAACCACCACTGCCAGTGAAAATCTCTCTTTGAGTTTTATTCCATGAACGTTTTGTGTCATTCTCCAGTTTCCTTCTCAGTCTGACTTTCTCCCAGAAGTTGTAGCAACAGGAAACCAAACGTTACCCAGTGTTACCTCGAGGTTAAACATTATTGAACATATCTGGTTCAATGTCAACACACAGCTCAACAGAATGAATGACAAAGTTCTAGTTGTTTGTTAAGCAGATGTTTTCTATATAAATACCTATAGACCCAAATAAATACCTATATACCTATATATCTTCAAGTTCTGTTTATGTGAATTCTACTGACATGTAATAGTTTGGTTAAACGTACATTAGCTCCACCAGCTGGAAGGATTGATGTCATTTTACTGTTAGAATTAATGGTCAAACTTCTCTTTTCTGTAATCTGATGATCTAATAAAATAAAGTCTTAATGATTTTGCTTCCTTTGTTTTAAGAACATGTTACTTAATATGAATCAGTCCTATTGACTGTAACCAGTTAATGTGGTGTGAGTTTTACGATCCTCTTTGTCTCTGCATCACGTGAGGCAGCGTCCTCTCTCCTGGTCAGTGGTTATTGATTACCATTATCAGGAAAAGATTAATCAAATTATGTGTGAACTGTCAGCAGATCTCAGAGCAGCTAAACTACTGTGACTTCTGATTATATCAGAAGAAGAAGTTGACAGTTCCTCCACATTCAGAAGAGATCTTTAATGTTGAGCATGAAGAGGAGGAAATATTACTGCAAAACAAAACAAACAACAAACAAAAAACGGTCTTAATGTTTGTATTTCAGACATTGATGCATGAAATTCTGAGTGTCATTAATGTTGCAGCTGGTAAAAGTGGAGATAATTATGTTGAAGGTATTTTATTATAGTCCACTTGTAGTTGGACAACAACACATTGAAGATGGGCAAGTATTTAATTAGGGCCCGAGCAGGGAACCTGCGAGGACCCTATTGTTTTTGAAGCGATTCTTTTTTTTTTTTTTTTTTTTTTTTTTTTCTTCGGACGAAATGATTGCATTTTTGACTACCTGAACATACCCCAAAACTCACCAAACTTGGAATATAAGTCACACCTGGCGAAAAATTTTATAATCTATTGTCGTCCTGAATTTCCACCACTAGGTGGCGCTGTTATTAAGCGCGTTTTGGCTTATAACTCCCATATACTTTGTCGCACATTCAAATTCCTTATATCCACGCGTTCAGTGAAGTGGGCTGAGTCTCGTGGTATAGGCCACGCCCATTTCCGCCTACCGTTTTTTTTCGCTACGTCGCAAAATGTCGAAAACATACTTTTTCGAACTCCTCCCAGGCGATTTCACCGATTTGCACGAAACTTGGCACACAGCATCTGTGGACCCTCATGACAAAAAGTTATTAAAAGAATTTTGATAGGCCAAACAATACTCACATTATTAAATAACAACTTCCTGCAGATTTCCTGCCAAACAGGAAGTGTTGGATATCTCCACAACGGTGTGTCCAAATGACATGAATAACTTGAGATAATACTTTGACATGAATTCCTGATGATGTGTCCAAAAGGTTAGGCGATGACCACAAGGTGGCGCTCTTTAAATTCAAATAGTTTATATCTCCACATCGGTTGGGCGGATTGACACCAAACTTGGTATAGTCATTGCCACTGCACTCTTGAGGATATCTGACAAAGGACTTATCAATAGGCCACTAGGTGGCGCCCTGATGCCAGTTTAAAATTATATTTGGCCCTGTGCCCAAACCATAACACTTATGGGAATGAAATTCATAGGGGTGGTATAGACTAGCCCCTGCAACTTACACACCAACAATTACCAGCAGGTGGCGCTATTTTCCACTTGAAGGCGTTTTTGGCCCATAACTCACACATATTGTGTCACACCTTTTATCTACATGTTCCCTGCATGCAGCTGAATTATTTGGTGTAGGCCACGCCCACTTTTACATTAACTTTCCATTCGCAAAATTGCGACAAATGAAAAAGCTACTTTTTCGAACTCCTCCTACGCAATTTGACCAATTGGCATTAAATTTTGCGTGAAGCATCTATGGACCCCCCTGACAAAAAGTTATCAAAAGAATTTTGATAGTCCTTAAAACGGCCGAAATATAAAACAACAAATTCCTGCATATTGTGTTGAAAGCAATCTTGCACATCTAAACAAAATACGGTCTGATTATCACGTAAATGTTCATAATTGTGTTCCATGGACTGATGAGGCTCTGTGTAAAATTTGGTGCAAATCGGCCAATAGGTGGCGATCTGGTCGCAGTCTGATTAGTTTGAATGGAAAGTAAATGGGAAAATCTTAAAATCCTCTTCAAAACTCATCGACTTTCAACCTCTTCTTGTGCTTCATGCTTTGAGCTACAGATACCATTCCACCTTTTAAAGAGTGAGAAGACCTTGAACTGTTGAGCATGTATTCAGTTTTTAAAAATCTCTTATGGTTTCCAAACCATCACAGTTTTAGTTTTACAGATTTTTAGGCCTTCTTCTGATTTTATAATGGGTGTGTATTGCGTGAGCTAGAGTGCGTGACATCATCGCTACAGTGTAGAGCAGCTGGAAGAACTGGAGAAAAAATTCTCTTCAGCTACTGGACGATGATACTTTCAGCTTCTTCCTGAAACTATTTCGTTGCATTATGCCTCATGTGGACAAGTAATTAAATTAAATGTGAACGATGACTTCATGGGGTGATGTCACAGAAAGGGGCGGGACACTTGTACATATTATGTTTATAGGAATCTGTTTCTTACCTTTTTATTATGTTGTTCATTTTGTACTATGATTATTCTTTATTGTTAAATTGAACTGTCCTTATGCTGCTGTGACACACAGATATCCCCATTTGCAGGATGAATAAAAGAGTTCTGATTCTGATTCTGATCACGATCCATGGGAACTGCATGAGAAAGTCAGTGATGTAATATTCCAATCAGCCATGAATAAGAAAATGTTTCTAATATTTTATCACATTATGTTTGTGTTGGAGGCTGGACAAGCTGCAAGGAGCCATTTTATCTTATTTTCTGTGGGGTTTTTTTGAAGTTTTTATTTCAGTTTAGGAGAATGCTGCCACATTGTCTTGCATTTGAAGCTCCAGAAATGTTTTGTGGACCACAAAACTTCACCTGACTTTCAGTCAGCTTGGGGGTGAGTAGATAAAGAGTGAACTTTCCTTTTTGGTTGAACTTTTAACTTACTTAGTTTCACTGTTGCAGAGACATTATTTCCTGATAAACTTCAGTGGGAGAACACATTGCTTGATCACCACAGTCCTCATCATCAGCACAGTTATCATCACAGACAAACAGTGGAGGAGTTCTGGATGAGCAGAGTTCAGATCCAGATTGACAGCAGTGTAGGAGACCGTGTCCCTCATCTTATTCCAGATGTTGAAGCTCAGGTTGCCCAGATGTTTGGCCTGGTCTATCAGAGCTCCTGAGACCAGCTGTGGATCCTCCAGCAGGAGGCGCTGCTGGACTCTCTTCACTTCAGCCTTGTAGTTCTGCAGGATTGAGACGTCTTCAGCTGTCTGATCCTCCTCTGTGGCTCTGACTGTGAAAGTGCCGCTATTTCTCTGCCCAGAGCAGAGATCCTGGCCTCCTCTTCCTCTTGTAGAAACTGATGAAGCTTAAACTGCTCTTTGATCTGCGCCTCTGTGTGTCGGGCCTGGACCTTGATGCCTTCTGCTGTTTGATCTCAGTTTCCTTTAACTTGTTCAAAGACCTTTAGGTTCTCCTGTAAGGGCTTCAGGGACTTCTGGAGCTCTTATTTAAGACCCTGTGCAGCTTCATCGATGGGTCTGAATCTGTGGTTGCTGTGCGTCTTTGAGACGAGACGCACCGACTCATCTGCAGACAGAAGAGTTTTTCTTTAAATAAGTTAAATAAGACACAAAAAAACACATAGTTTAGTGTATTTTTTAAAGTGCATTATGGAGCAATACACATTATTTTACCATAAATTATGTTCAGTTAACTATACATCTTTTTATTTTAACCTGGTGAGCTTGTTGTGGAATAATTAGATGGTACAGATAATAATGCAAATTATACCTACAGAGTTCATTGTACATATTTATTATGTTGTGAGAGTGTTTCTTATATTTTTGCTGTCATATAACCTGTCAGGTATTTTTTAATTTCTTTTTTCTTTGCAGTGTTTCTGAAGCAGTTAAAAGACAAACGTATCTGTACATATCTTTAATGTGAGGCTTCTGAGGAATGTGGACATTTTTACAATCTCATACTGTTAAACACTAAAGAACACACTGTCCTCCGTCCCTCCTCCATTTCTTCTCCTTTGTTTTCAGGTGTTTCACCTTTTGTTTTGTGATTCGTATCTCAGCAGGCTGGACTGAACTTTACTGTGACTCTCAACTGCCTGTGTGGTAAATCATCAAAATCATAATGAAACTAAATATGTAAACTGTTTTTAAAGGTGCTCTAAAAATAAATACGTTATTATACATATTATTATTTTTATAAATAAGGTCAATAAGACATACATCCTGGTCATGTGCCGCCCTCATCACCTCAAATGTTGACCGACAAACAGAGATGACATCATGTCAGCTCTGTCACTTAAATCCTGTCCTAGCAGCTGAACAGGGTCAAAGAACCACACACTAGATTATCTAAAATATTGCTCCTTACAAAAATAAATATTAACATAATAAATTAAAAGTAAACCACTGTCAAGGTTTATATGTTAACTGTGAGAGCAGTTTAGATGTTGTACGTTTGTCCCCCTTGTAAAGTTTAATAAAACAGCTAAATAATAATAATAATAATCACTTAATAATTGAGAATGATATGACGTAACTTCCTGTGACTGTCTCCAGTCATTGCCGTTATTTTGCAATTCTTTCTCGGTGGGTGGGGCTGCAGTTCTGTACAGTAATGACATCACATGTTGGGAACAAAAACAACGTTTAGAGGTAAAATAAGACTTGAAGACTTTAACATGTGGCCCACACTTAAGTCAGACCCACACAAGTGAAACTGTCACAGGCAGAGGGAAGCAGTTGATGAGGCTTGTCAGCAGCACATCGACTCTGTAACATCAGACAGGATCTGATGATGACTAAAGTCCAGAGGAAGTCGACACTCGTCCAGAATGTCAAAGATGAACACAACCTGCACATTCCTGCTTAAGTTTCAATAAAAGAAGTGATGAACAAGTTCCAACAAGCTGTACTGTTTCCCTTTCAGCACATTCAGCTCTCTGAAAGTGAATGGAAATGTGAACTGTATGTTCTGGTTCACTTTGTCTGCAGTTATTCTGCAACACTTTCTCCACGGGCGAGGATGCGATTCTGTATACAATAACATAACACAGTTGGAATAAAAACAAAGTTGAGAGGTGAAATAAGACTTTAAACAACATTTAGATGTGAAGGTGTGAACATGTGGCCTACATTTAAGACATTAAATGTCCCACACAAGAGCTAAACGGTGTTGACAAGAAGCACCAGTCACGTAAGTCATTTCAGTCACACAGTTACAAAGAAAATGTCTTTATTTTGATTCCATTTGGTTACAAAGAAAAAAATATCGAAAATATTCTTCATTACATATTTTTAAATGTTTTCTCATTTGATTTTTTTCAAATTAGTACATTTCTGCTCACCAGGTCTCATCTTCTATTTGTTATTAGTAAGTACTCAGTTTAAAAAACCAAGCTTCTCGTACAGGATGAGTAGGTCGGTAGCTGCCTAATTGTTTCCATCTTCTCTGCTTTAATAAAAGCAAAATGCCAATAAAAAACAGGGGAGTTTGTAGAAAGATGATGTGAATTAAGTGAACAAACTGAACCAGGTCTGTTTCACAAGAGACTCATTTGATGCTTCATCGCAGACGGACAGAAACCAAAGAGTCTATTTTGATGAGGATGTTCGGGAGTCTCACAGTCTGAGAACAACATGTCAGTCCAAAAAACTTGACTTACAGGAAATCAGGATTCATTTCAGGAAACCGTCGTCCAACTCGTCCTCAGCAGCCTGTTCCTCTGCCCACAACTTTCAGCTCCTGGCTGCTCTCGTTCTGGAGAAACGAGCAGTGAACTGCAGATATATCAGCCATGTTTGATCCCCCTCGTGAAGTACAGGTTCAGGCTCCTGTGGCGGCTCGTCTCCATCGATTGGCTCATCTTGGTGATTCGTCCTTTCAACTGTCCATCACCTGCAAGATGAGAAAGAAGAGCAGTGGTAGTTTCACGTCTCTTGTGCAGGTTTTGTGTCTATTTGTGGAAGTTTTTAGTGAATTTGTGGAGGTTTGAGTGTATTTGTGGTTTTGTGTATATTTGTGGAAGTTTTAGTGAATTTATGGAAATTTTTAGTGAATTTGTTTAAGTTTTTTCTGGATTTGTGGAGGTTTGAGTGTATTTGTGGAGGTTTTGTGTATATTTGTGGAAGTTTTAGTGAATTTATGGACTTTTTGTGTATTTGTGGAGGTTTGAGTGTATTTGTGGAGGTTTTGTGTCTATTTGTAGAAGTTTTTTGTGAATTTATGGAAATTTTTAGTGAATTTGTTTAAGTTTTTTCTGGATTTGTGGAGGTTTTGTGTATATTTGTGGAAGTTTTAGTGAATTTATGGACGTTTTGTGGATTTGTGGAGGTTTGACTGTATTTCTGGAGGTATTGTGTATATTTGTGGAAGTTTTTAGTGAATTTATGGAAATTTTTAGTGAATTTGTTAAAGTTTTTTGTGGAGGTTTGAGTATATTTGAGAATGTTTTGTGTATTTGTGGAGGTTTTGTTTGTATTTGTGGAAGTTTTTAGCCTTTTTTGGGAGGTTTTGAGTGTGTCTGTAAAAAGCAGTTAACACGTGTAAACACTGAGAGCCACAACATTAGAACCAGTGACAGGTGAAATAAATAACATGGATGATTTTGTTCCAATGCCATGTTCGGCTGTGAAACTATGGGTCCCAGCATTCGTGTGGATGTCTCTTTGACAAACACCAGTCACCCAAACACAGCTGCAGACCAAGTACACCCCCTCATGGCAGCAGCACTCCTTGGTGGCAGTGCGCCCCCTGCAGGACAACGCGCCTGCAACGCTGCAAAAACTGCTCAGGAACGACCCGAGGAACGTGGGAAAGAGCTCAAAGTGTCAATATGACCTCCAGATTCCCCAGATCTCAATCCAACTGAGCTTCCACTGGATGCAGTCAGAGCCAAGAACAATCCATGGGGGCCCCAACATGGATGGCAGTTGGTTCTGATGCATCCAGCAGATGCTCAGCTGAAGTGGGATCTGGACAATGAGAAGACCAGTTTGAGGCCTTGGGTTCTTTGCCATGAGGGGGTGCAGTTGGTCTGAACGGTGTTTGGGTGGCTGTGTTTGTCAAAGAGAATCCACAGAAATGACAGAACTCAAAGTTTCCCAGCAGAACATTTGATTGTAACAAGATGATCAATGCTCACTTCACTTGTCAGTTGTTTTAATGTTTCAACTGAACAGTGTATATATATATATATATATATATATGTTAAATAATTTTCATATTTTGCATAAATTTAGTTTTAACTATATTATTCATACTTTCACAGTACTTTGTCTGACAGCTTTAGTTACTAGTTACTTTGTCGATTCATATCAATAAGTTAATCAGCATTAAAAGCAGAAAGTTGAGATCTTAGAGAGGCCATGTGAGACAAGCCAGTGTCCTGCATTATGGAGGACAATTATTAATTAATTGATATATTGCATGATGCCGGCATACTTATAAAGCAATTCTGTACAAAGACAGCTGCTTTTTGAGTCTCATTCTCAGGTCGTCAAATAACGCACTTTGTGAGCTATTAACAGGACTCATAGAGAGTCAAGTTGTTAACAGTGAGAAGACATGTATTTTCAATTACATTTTATTTCAAGATACATTTTTTATATACATTTTTTGTGATTATCCAGTGGCTGTAAAAACTCTCCTTGAATCCTGTGGGTTTTGAGGTGGGACTTAAGTCTGGTCTGGTTGGTCAGTTCACACAAGCCTGACCACAAACAACTGGATTGCTATTACTGAACTTTGGTGCCTGGAACTCTACAGTGGCGAACTGGCTATTGTAGCTTACGGCACTCAACATTGTTTAGCTAACAATGTTAGCCTGAAAAGCTTCATACCACGATGTTTTCGCCAGCAGAACAACAACTTCCGAGGGTTCATAAAGCTTATCAAGCACTCTCTGAGCACACAGTTGCGCACTCAAGTGCAGATGTACAAGAACTAAAAACAAACCTTCAATACACTCCGAAGGGTGCAAAATAACTAACAACCGCTCAAGCTGTTTGTAGCTATCAGTTCACAAGACAACAACTCCAAAGGCTTCATAAAGCTTATCAAGCACTCTCTGAGCACACAGTTGCGCGCTCAAGTGCACATGTACAAGAACTAAAAACAAACCTTCAATACACTCAGAAGTACTCAGACAAATTAACAACCACTCAAAGTATCTGTAGCTATCATTTCACTACATCTCTACCATTAACATGACAACAACAACAACAACTGCTTCCAAAGAAAAAATGTCACCACAACACATTCAGATCGTTATCAGTGGTCTGCTGGGCATTAAGGCCGACGGCCCTGTAACAGCTTTGTAATGATCTCTGCTTGGTGTTATCAAGCAGGATGCTGTTGCACACAGTTGCAAAGAAAATAAATTCCTGCAATTGTTTTCATTTAGTTTTATCACAGAGGTTCAACATTATCTTCAAGCAAAGGCATCGCGCCCATACACACTGAACTCGCGAGGGAAATCGTCATGGACAGTTGAGGGCAGAGATCCAAGCCGCTTTAGTGGCGTCAGGCTAGCTTCTACCGTGGCCCTGAGCATGTCCCTAGCCAGGCCGAAGCCCAAGCTAAACACGCACACTATGTGCACGCTTCTACCAACCATAGGTGTCTGAACATGAGGGACCTGTAAGTTGGCGGGATCGCACGAGGGCTCGTAAGATACGCTATTACCAATACCAGCAACTGATCAAAGGCCTGACTACTGCCATTCATGGAAAACACTGCTTACAGCTCCGATGGACTGCACTCGGGCATTTGCCATTGAAGATAGCTGAAGTCTGGCCAAGTTAAACTATAAATTACAATAACACCAGGTAAGCCTGGCAGACCACTAACAACGGGACTGCTCTTACTGAACTTTAGTCCCCAGAAAGCTCTACACCACAAGGCCTCCAAAACAACACGTCTCACCTCAGTTCTGCTGGTGTCGTAGCTCTCAATCCGCTGCACTTCTACCATGACTAAGAATGCTACTGCTAACAAACCTTACACAAGCCACCAAAAATTAACATGTCTCCGGTCATTCTGCTGGTGTTTACAGCTCAGTTTGCTGCACCTCTACCATGAATGTGACCACAAGAACCACTTCTAAACCAAAAACTTCACCACCACACAGCTGCACGTCAGAAACTGAATAGGATCCTTATTAGTGGCCTGCTAGGGGAATACGCCGAGGCTAATGTTAGTGTTGAATCTACATAAATGAAGCTGTCCATGTAAATGTAAAAGTCCCAGCTCAAAACCAACAGGGTTCAAAGGAAGTACAAGTATTTCAAACAGGTTTTGCTTTATCAAATCAAATCAGGTCAATCAGATTTTGATTTACTGAGAGGAAATATAGACATATAGATATTTTAGACATATATAGAGTATTTAACATGTGTATACACTGAGAGTCATATCATTATAACAGTGACAGGTGAAATAAATAACATGGATGATTTTGTTCCAATGTCATGTTCGGCTGTGAAACTATGGGTCCCAGCATTTGTGTGGATGTCTCTTTGACAAACACCAGTCACCCAAACACAGCTGCAGACCAAGTACACGCCCTCATGGCAGCAGCACTCCTTGGTGGCAGTGCGCCCCCTGCAGGACAACGCGCCTGCAACGCTGCAAAAACTGCTCAGGAACAACCCGAGGAACGTGGGAAAGAGCTCAAGGTGTCAACATGACCTCCAGATTCCCCAGATCTCAATCCAACTGAGCTTCCACTAGATGCAGTCAGAGCCAAGAACAATCCATGGGGGCCCCAACATGGATTGGAGTTGGTTCTGGCGCATCCAGCAGATGCTCAGCTGAAGTGGGATCTGGACAATGAGAAGACCAGTTTGAGGCCTTGGGTTCTTTGCCATGAGGGGGTGCAGTTGGTTTGAACGGTGTTTGGGTGGCTGTGTTTGTCAAAGAGAATCCACAGAAATGACAGAACTCAAAGTTTCCCAGCAGAACATTTGATTGTAACAAGATGATCAATGCTCACTTCACTTGTCAGTTGTTTTAATGTTGTGGCTGAACAGTGGAGATATACATGTTGAATAAAATATAATTATATAATTCATAATATATATAAATGCAGGTGTTCGTTAAACTGAAACAATGCCAGCTGGCTACAATATCGCACTTAGTAAATATTAAAATACTATGACTTCCTTCTTTTATTCCCCATTGAACTAACCTGTACATTGCTTGCTTGCAAATTTGTTTGCCTTTTTAATTAGCTTTTTTAAAGACAAACAGAAAAAGAGGGAGAGAGACTAGTGTCCCAACAGTGACACTGTCATGGCTTCTGCCAACCTAAACTGTCGGTATTCAACGACCTGTGAATGAGACTCGACTATCCTCTAAAATCATTTACTGATCATAGAGTATTAATGAGCAGAAATTGACAAAACTCACACTTTCTGCCTCTAATTTTTGCACCTATATTGCACTGACCTGGTTGGACCAGGTGTGTCTCCTCTCCGGGTCTGATCACCATACAGGTCAGAGCTGTTCCACCTGAAGCTGAAGACAAGTCCCACTGTTCACCTGGAGAGAGGAGGAAGGACTTTAGTATAACATGATGACTACATGCATATATGTCTGTGTGTATACACATATTCTGATTGTAAGCAGAAAAAAGATGTATGGACAGAGTATAGACACATCTGGCAAAATGGGATTTCTTACAGTATTATCATTTCATAATAAAGAATGATATAGCGGTCTGTGACCACGTGCATGACATCACCTCAGGAGTCTCACATCACTCTGCACTATAAAATCTACTTTCATCTGATTTAATAAATGTGCTTTTTAAAGGTAAAACAAATGTAAACCAAATGTAATAAGTTCTGAGAACATTAAGAGCTTTATACACGAGTAATATGATTTCAAAGTCTATCTTTTGACACACAGTGCAGTGATTGCAGTAACACATTAAACCAAAACTGAGACAAACACACTGAATACATGCTGTGCAGCTACAATGAGGCTGCTTATTTTGTGTATAAACTACTTTAGCTGCTCAAAATGACCTTCTAGATGCTGACATACTAACATACTGAGACATTATTGAGCACCTGGAGCCTGTTAGCTAACTGTGCTGTACTCAGATATTCAGCTGTAAAGATGATAGTATTAACAAGCTAACATTACACAGCACGATAATGGCGTCATGCTAACACTCTCCAACAGACACACACCTTAGCTAACATGCAAACCCGTCTGTAAAAACACAACGATGAAATGACCCAGACGTCTTTATAAGCTCATTATAGTGTCAGTAGCCCGTTAATAAAGCAGCTGAGCCGCTGGTAACATGTTTCCAAACCTTGCATTGCATCTCCAACAAATTTAAACTCAGCTAGCTAACATAACCACTGACTTAAACTGACCAGTAAACGTTAGCTAACCAGCTTTCATGCCGTTTAAAATAATAAATAAATAAATAATACTTCAAGCCGAATTTAACGAAACTAGCGACTTGTTCTGAGACAGTGACCCAAATTTACTTAACTGTGCAGTGTTCATGTAATAAACACCGCAGATATAAAACGGCCAAAATCACAATGGAGTTTGGTGCATTGGGCAAAACATACAGTCCGCGGCGCGTTTAAATGGATGTAATTACAGAATTATGTTCCAGCCGAATTTATCTCAACACTAAACAGTTACACGAGACGTCTACAGTTTCGTGTTCAGAGTTATTTCAGAAACATTTGAGGCAAAAACAAATCTGACCGACATGAGAGGGAGGCTGGCTCCATTTTAACCGGCACTAGGCTGAGACAACATGGAGGTTACTTTGCAATGTGGAGCTCTTTGATATAAAGGAACATCACCTGGGCTTATCACCTGATATCTATACAACTCCCACACAGACATGAACACACCTGAACTGAGCAGGTAAGCACACACATAAAGCAGATTCGTACAGAAGCGTTTACTGACCGTATTCGTGTCCTCAGAGTAGAGCCGCTGGAACCAGAGTGACGATCCAACAGCTATTTAAATACACATCTACAGTTTTGGAGGGAAATCCACTAATTTCACGCGGGAAACGAGCGAGACCGCCCCTTTTCAGCGCGCTCCACCTGCATTCGTCAGAAAGTCTGTGGGCGGGACTCATTGTGTTTATTCATCCAGTGTGAACTCATAATGGTGTTTAGCTCAGGTGGTAGAGCAGGATGTGAATGGAGGCTTTGCTTCTGCTCTGGGTTTGAGTCCCGCCATGGATCCTTAATTAGGGCCCGAGCAGGGAACCTGCGAGGACCCTATTGTTTTTGAAGCGATTCTTTATTAGGGCCCGAGCAGGGAACCTGCAACAAAATTCCTGCATATTGTGTTGAAAGCAGACAATCTTGCACATTTAAACAAAATACGGTCTGATTATCACGTAAATGTTCATAATTGTGTTCCATGGACTGATGAGGCTCTGTGTAAAATTTGGTGCAAATCGGCCTATAGATGGCGATCTGGTCGCAGTCTGATTAGTTTGAATGGAAAGTAAATGGGAAAATCTTAAAATCCTCTTCAAAACTCATCGACTTTCAACCTCTTCTTGTGCTTCATGCTTTGAGCTACAGATACCATTCCACCTTTTAAAGAGTGAGAAGACCTTGAACTGTTGGGCATGTATTCAGTTTTTAAAAATCTCTTACGGTTTCCAAATCATCACAGTTTTAGTTTTACGGATTTTTAGGCCTTCTTCTGATTTTATAATGGGTGTGTATTGCGTGAGCTAGAGGGCGTGACATCATCGCCAGAGTGTAGAGCAGCTGGAAGAACTGGAGAAAAAATTCTCTTCAGCTACTGGACGATGATACTTTCAGCTTCTTCCCGAAACTATTTCATTGCATTATGCCTCATGTGGACATTTTCGTCAGCCAGCTCCAGAAGCGGACCATCAACTCAGTCTTTGTCTGGGGAATCGTGCAGCAGTACACGCTCTTTTTTCTGTCTTCAGCGTGCATTACTTAATGCCAGCGGGAGCAGGCCACCAAATTATAAAGAAACGGCTTCTTCGAGGCGTTGCGTGCGGAAGCCCTGACGGCAGCATGCCCCGAGGTGCGTGGACTGCGAGGGCCCGACCAACGCTGCTCGCAGCTTTAATTTAATTTGATTTTGTTGGCTTTTTTTTTTTTTTTAATCTCACTTTATTTAATTTTGATTTATTTTCTTATATCTTATTTTTATATTGTCTTTTATTTTTATTTTATCTTTTTTTATTGTATCTTTATTTATTTTTTTATTTTTATTTATCTTTTTTATTTTATTTTACATGAAAAAAACACGATAGAAAATATCACATTATGGGTTCTCAGGGGATTTTAGGGACGTGATAGAAGACAAAAGAAGAAACTCCCAACACGTGTTCTTCCTGTAACTGTTTCATCATTGTGGGTGCTGGTTGCACGACAGACGCAGTTTCAATTGTGTCTTTGTGAGACGCACTTCACCACTTCAAGGTATCGTAACACATGATTTATATATTTTAATTGATCTTAATGTATCATTCATTTATTTAGCTATTTAATTGAATTTGATAAACGAAAAAAATGGTACGCTGACGACTTTTAGCTGCTGGTTTGTGACAGAAAAGAAAAAAGTGAAGGGAAAAATGGATTTGGGTACAAAAGATAACAAGTAGACTGTGTTTTTTTTTAGAGTGAATTTATTGAAGTTCAAGAGTAGAAGTTTTGTGTGAAATACTGTTGAAAAGTTTATGTGGAACTTTTGCTGAAGTTGACAACATTAATTCATGGAAGAGGAATCTTACAGGAGTGTGAAGTGAGCAGAGAAGCTGCATGAAAACTGTAAACTTAGTTAGGACTTGAATAAATTCCCACTTCCACTTTGGTGATGACTCTTGAACAAAATAAGGAAGTGGCTACCATGTTTATTCTGATAAAAATCTGCCTGTTTGAAGAAAGTTTGTTTCTCCACATTAGTTCTTAGTTTGAGCAAGAAAAACATTTTATAGCAAAATGTTTATTTATTGACAACTGGTTTAGAAAAGAATAAAGTAACAAAAAGATTTTGGAGATTTTATGAAAGAGGTTCACTTCAGTTTCAGTTGGATCTGTGATGCAGTTTGTTTGTTTGTTCACCATCCAGCTACAGGAAATGTAACATCATTTTTTTGTAATCATTATTGTATCATCATTTATTCAATTATGTCATTTGATTTACAAATCAATCAAAGGAACAGGTCAGAATTTTGTTGAAGTCATTGAAGTAAGATGAAGTTTCTGGTTTTACATTTTTAAGCAGGTAATGTTGACAAGCCTGTTAAACAAAAACGTATAAACGTATGACTTTATGTGAATTTAAAAGTATGGAAACATTAATAACATTTGTTCTGCAGCAGCAGGAGGACAGACAGATCCAACTCTGATGTGACATAAAGATCTCTGGATCAGACTGAACGAGACTGACAATGGGTTTGGGAGGTAATGTGTGTAGACTCATCTTCAAGAATAAGGCGTGGTAAGTAATTATTAACTTTACAGTTGTAGTATATGTGAGCTGATGTGATGCTGGTGTTTCTGTGTGTCCAGAGAGAAATTCTGTATTCTGTTTAAGATACTTTAATGAATAATTGATTATCAAGAAGGTTGTTACACCTGTTCACCTGCACAGAACAGACAGATCAGTGAAGAGAACCAGAGTTAGATAATGGAGTCACAGTTCTGATCATGGTGCGTTCAAGTGCACGTCTTAAACTACATATTTCTGTATGGTAAACAATAGGTCTGCCAACAGAGACATCATGATGTGTTCAAGTGTTCCTCCTACAAAATGTAACTGACACTTGTTAGGGCAAGTGTTTGCAGTTCTGCAATTCAAAACTCCCCCAGAGATCAGCTTCCAGCTCTCCACCATCTTTAGTCATCACACTGTGTGTGTTGTGTTACAGCCCAGAACTGAAGAGACCAGAACATCCAGAACTCTTCAGATCACGTCCTATCTTCCGTGAAACGTAAGTCATTATTTTGTTCCTTTATAATTGTAGTATCTACAGCCCCATTCACACTCACTCTGTCTTTTCAAGGTGGAATATCACACCTTTATTCCGCCTCACCGTCTGTGTGAACGGCTTCGTTCCTCCTCTGATCCTCCAGCAGACGTAGTATCAGAGCAGCAACAGAGGAGAGACAATGTGTGTGTGAATGGATAAACTGGCAGCAGTGCAGGTCAGGAGTGTGTCGGTCTGATGGCGTTCAGTCTGACAGCTCAACAGATCCTTCACTCATCAAATAAGAGAGAAATGTTCCACACTTCAACCCACAAAGACACGTGACAGGACCAAACAACAGTAATGTGGCCGCAGGTCGTGTCTTCAGCATCTTATATGAGGACAAAAATACAGAATTTACTAAACACAAAATGTGTCTGAGCGACTCTTCATCACATTTCTTCTAAAAACAGCGTCTGTCTCCAGCAGTGAGAGCCGGGCAGCTCCTGTAGTTTACTGCTGATGATTATGTGACCAGATTTAGAGCAAAACACTTGAACTCACATGTGTTTGTCGTCTTTCACTGTTGTGTTGTTGTAGTTACTGTCTCTGGAACAGTGTTGTGGAATCTCTGTCTGACAACAGCTCATGTTTGTGATCTTCTGACAGGTCAAAAGCGGCCATCATTAATTTTAAAATAGGACGACGTGCTCCCAGGTAAGCTTTTATCAACATACCTTCATTAATATTTGACACACACACACACACAGTTTATTATATTAGTATATAGTTTATTATATTTCTGACTATTTCCTGTATTTAACTACAAACTGCTGTAATTAGATGTGTGATGAGATGATAGTAGGTGGATAGCAGCAGCAGCAGCAGCTTGTGGTGAAGAAGGAAACTTTTACTAACTGAATGTTTTGTATAGTTGCACTACATCTACAACCTCTCACCTTATTCTTCACACTCCTCACCATCATATTTAAATCCTGCTGATTTTTGCTTTCAACATTTCTTTTCATTCTGATGATGTAGCCTGATAACAGTGCTGATTATTTGCTGCAGGTCAGTCAGAGTCTGATCTGTACACTTCTTAAAATACTTTGATGAAGCTGTGAACATCATTTTCCTGTTATGCTAGAATAATGCAATAATTCATGTTAAAGTGAGAAGTCAGGTCAGAGACAACAGCTTAATGTTACTGAACTTTTCTGGTGTCTTCTTGGTAGTTTCTGACAGGTGGGACAGAATTTGGCATTTTTTGCTTCTTACTGAAACTGATGGATAAGTAGTACAAGCTTTAAAACAAGTCACATACACATTGTGAGGGACAAAATTAACATGATTACGTGTGTGTGTGTGTGTGTGTGTGTGTGTGTGTGTGTGTGTGTGTGTATGTGTGTGTGTGTGTATGTGTGTGTGTGTGTGTGTTTCTTCCTTCCAGAGTCTCTCTGGAAAATCAGCATTGTGCCTCTACTGAGAGTGACGGACGAGATGGTCACACTGAAGAGTTAAAAGAGGGAAAGTTCTCTTTTAAAAAGATGTAAGTTTGAACTAATCATCACATTATTATAGTTATTAAAACATAACTTTCACTGAGTATTAAATGTTAGGAACATTTTGAACAGTCACATACAGAACCTCTGCTGTCTTCTTCTACACTTCATCATATTATCACGTAACACAACTTACAGTCACATCATGATAATGATTATTACTCACTGCAGGATGGGAGATGCTGTCAGACTCCTTGTCAGGAGGGTGTCAAATAACACGGGGAGATGTAAAGGTGAGTATTTACAGTCTCCAGACTGTCTGTGAGTCAAACTTCTCACATTTCAACAGATTAAAGTAGCTGTGAACATCATGAAACTGCATTTTTAGTGATACTTGCATTATTTTCTTCTGTCACTTTTATCTGGAATAGAAGTCACGACAGTGAAATCAACTTTTTCTTCTAAATCAAAACCTGCGAGAATGATTCCAGACGATGGAACAGGAGTCCAACTGAAAAGTGTCAGGAAGTTACTTTAAAAAGAGAAATGATTTAATTGAATTTAAATGAATTAATTTAACTGAACTTTCAGACACTTTGTGTATCCAGTTATGCTTAAATGATTCTCAATGTCACTTCTCACCCTGATGGTTTTTGTTTCATTTTCTTTGGTTTTGCTGATAATCAAATTTATGTTATCAATGACGTATCAATCATACAAATGATCAACCTGTTAAATCTTCATATAGTGCAGCTGTAGCAGCACCTGGGAAAGTGGGTAATATATTGAAACTATATGTTGTGAATATCTTCCTTCATGCTGATGATACTAGATGACTTTACAGACAATGTAAAGATGATCTAATGTAAAAGAAGAAGATGAGAGGAGACAATTTTCAACTTTTTATCTTCTGTTGCCTTTTTTGTACATTATATTTTCTTAAATGCACTTTTATCTGACTGGTTTCTCTGTTACACTACTATAATCTGTAACTTAAAATCTGTTTGCCTTATTAAAACCACATAATTTAACTTGTCTGTGTTTGATTGTTTCTATGTGAAGGATCGTACAATCAGCTGATCAATAACCAGATGGAAGGAAGAGATCTTTAATGACACAGGAGGAATTATTACTGTAAGAAAGACCTGCTGTAATGTTGTATTTGCACCTGATTACCTGTTTGAACACTCATGCATTACAGCACAGGTGGAGTCTGGTGTGCAGGCTGCGCCACCTTGTGGTGGATGTTACCAGCTGCTCTTTAAAAAAAAATCTGACACTGTTTTAACAGTCTGGTTGAAGTTTTCTCTCCAGGCAGTGATGTGAAATAAAACCATTTAAACTATTTTTACTCTGTTGTATTTTTTTTAATTTTGGAGGAAATACTCAGATCTTTAACTTCATTAACGCTGTAAAAATACATAAATAAGTAAAAGTCCTGCATTCAAAATCTTACTTTAGTTAAAGTACTAACATCAAAATACTAATTTACACTTATATTCATATAATATTGATGTATTAATCAAAGTACAAGTTCACCCAGAAAGGATTTTTGTTGCGCTGGCGTCAACACGGATGGTTTTATTCTGAAAAGTAACCGGATGTCATGATGTTGTTCCGCGAGTAACTTCCGGTCTAGAATCCCTGAAACCAACTGCCGGAAACCGCCGAGGGAGTCCGAGTCCTCGCGAACGGCGGGAAGAAGAGTATGAGGTCATCGTTTTCATCACAACAGGTAACAACAAGTCGCTACGTCACGTCTCATTCACCTGTAAGTAAACACACCTCATATTATCGGGGGAAGCCAAGATGGCGTCGTGGGCGGGAGTTTTCGAATGTCGGCCTCCGAAAATATCGCTGTATGTGACTGTTTTACCTGAAAGTCGATGAAACCGACGATTCTCCAGACCCGTTTTGTTTAGTTTATAGGAAAGATGTTCTACAGGCGCTATTTCCTCCTTCTGTGATGGGAAAAAAGCAGGAAACGCCACAGAGCTAGCCTCAGGCGACATGGCTGAACTCATGGACGATGACTCCGCAACGTAATCTTTGCCTTTAACAGCGAGCTAAAGCCGTCCTTCCAAATTAAGAGCAAATCACAACAGTGACTCAGCAACTCAACCTGGAAAAATAAAAAAAATCAAGTCCGACCCAACCCGAGACCTCCAACTTTCCTCCAAACTAGCTCAAAGTTAATTCTCCTGTTTTTATTTTTTTCTTTACATCTTCAAGCTCCATGTTGCTCTTTAACTACACAATCAGTGATGCTGGTTAGGTGTTACTCTAATCTGACCACTTTTTTCAGTAACGAGTAATCTGACGCATTAATATTTCCAAACCAGTAATCAGTTTAAAGTTACGTATTCAATTCACTCTGCATTAATATAATTTTTGTCATTTTCCTCATTAACAATATGACACCTTTTTGAACTTCTCATTACTTTTGAATTTCCTATTAGATTTATAGAATTTAGTCGTGTATGCCAGGCGATTCCTTCTGGTACTGTACAGTTGATGAAATATCATCTCTCACGCAGCACAAGTGCAAGAATTGACTCCAAACTGATGGTTAAAAGATGTAATAATAAATTCATGAGGAATGCTATCCATGCTAAAAAGAAATGTTCTCCAAGAGGGAACTTCTTCTGGGATGAGTTAATTGATGATATTGACTGGAAAAAAGCATGGTTACTGCCTTGTAAACTGTAACAAAATTAATGAAATACACTTTAAAATTTTACACAAATTCTACCCTTGCAATGCAATGCTATCTCAGTTTATGTATGTGGATAGAAAATGTGTCTTCTGTGATATGGAGGAATGTATTGCTCATGCACTTTGTGAATGTAATGTGATTTTTGGATGGACTTGAGAAACCATTTATCTGACTGTCTTAGTGTTTCATACCTATTCACCAAAAAAGATGATCTTTCTTCATTCTCTCTTCTTAGTTCTTTTTACACAAAGACAGATTTTCCAAAGCTAAGCCAAAGTTTAAGATGTTTGTACTTGAATTCAGCTATCTTCTTAAGTCTCTCAGAATTGTAAAAGACAAAAAATTAACTATTTCTTCAATATTATAGCATAGTATTTTTTCTTGTAATCAATGAATGCAGATAGAAAAAAAATAGAAAATATCACATTATGGGATTTCAGGGACACGATAGGAAACAGAAGAAGAAAGAAACAACACCAGTTGTTCTTTCTATTAATAATTAATTTCCATTACTGTGGCCTTTGGTCTCAAGGAGGAGCTACAGATAGTTTAACTTTTGTGTGTTTGTCTTGGTGTGACACAGTTCTTTCTCCACTTCAAGGTATTGTAACACATGCTTTATATATTGTTATTGATCTCAATGTATCATTCATTTATTAAGTTAGTTGATTTAATTTGAACAATCCAAAAAAAATAGTGTTGAGGACTTTTGAGCTGTAGGTTTGTTGAGTAGAGCTGATGACAAAAAAGAAAACAGCTGAAGGGAAAATGGATTGGGGTACAAAATATAATAAGTAGGCTGTGTTTCTTTTCAGACTGAATTATTGCAACGGAAGTTTAACAAATAATACAGTAACAAGAGTTTGGGAGTTTGATGAAAGCAGTTCTCTTTAGTTTCATTTTCATCTGTGACACAGTTTGTTTGTTTGTTTTACCATCCAGCTACATAAAAATGTAACTAAGATTATTTTTTAAATGTTATTGTATCATCTATTTACTCAATTATGTCATTTAATTTATAAATCAAACAAAGGAACAGGTCAGAGTTTAGTTTTTGTTGAAGTCATAGAAGTAAAATGATGTTTTTATATCTTGAAACATGAAATGTTGACAAGCCAAAAAGACTTATTACTTACGTTTCTCTGAATTTAAAATTATAAAATAGACAAAGTAAAAACACCTGCAGGAGAACAGCTACACCCAACTCTGAGGTGAGATAAAGATCTCTGGATCAGACCGTACGTGACTGAGAATGGGTGGAGAAAGAGGCGAGTTGACACCAAGCCCTGGAGAAAGTGAGGAAAAGTAAGTAAATATCACCTGATTTAGAACAAAACACTTGAACTCACATGTGTTTGTCGTCTTTCACTGTTGTGTTGTTGTAGTTACTGTCTCTGGCACAGTGTTGTGGAATCTCTGTCTGACAACAGCTCATGTTTGTTATCTTCTGACAGGTCAAAAGAGGACAGACTTAATTTAAAAGAAGGACGATCTCTCGACAGGTGAGCTTTTATCAACATACATTCATCAATATTTGACACACACATACAGAGCTTATGATATTAGTATATAGTTTATTATATTTCTGACTATTTCCCAGGGGCATCACTAGGTTTTAAGGACAGGGGAGGTTTGAGAGATACACAGGATGTGAGCGAACGTAGTGCGCAAGCACAAAAAAAAAAACGGCTAACAAAGACTGAGAAATTATTTATTGTTGTTATGTTGATCTTTTTCTCCCTCAGCATCACCTTCTGCCTGACCCTTCAAGACACACTGAAGCACAATGAATTTAATTTAAATGTTATTAACATAGAGGCTAATGCCATGACTGTCGCTCACAACCCAATAATTGTTTCTCCCAAATATTTTGAAGTTGCTGCAGGTCAACTCTGAGGGGCGCAAAGGCCCAGTTTCTACATAATGTTGCTTTAAAACCAGTCCAGCCTTTGTTATGTAATCTGGGATGAGCTCCTTTCTGAGGTACCTGCCAGCAGCTACTTCCACTGGTTTGTTCCTGACATCTTGTCTGCTGCTGCTGTAGTATCAGAGCAGCAACAGAGGAGAGACAATGTGTGTGTGAATGGATAAACTGGCAGCATCACATTTCTTCTAAAAACAGCGTCTGTCTCCAGCAGTGAGAGCCGGGCAGCTCCTGTAGTTTACTGCTGATGATTATGTGACCAGATTTAGAGCAAAACACTTGAACTCACATGTGTTTGTCGTCTTTCACTGTTGTGTTGTTGTAGTTACTGTCTCTGGCACAGTGTTGTGGAATCTCTGTCTGACAACAGCTCATGTTTGTGATCTTCTGACAGGTCAAGAGAGGCCAGAATGCAGGAGCAGCTTGTGAAGAAGAAGTAAGCTTTTACTAAAATTCAAATGTTTCTGCATTTGTGAATGTTTTGTATAGCTGCACTACATGTACAACCTCTCACCTTATTCTTCACACTCCTCACTATCATATTTAAATCCTGTTGGTTTCTGCTTTCAACATTTCTTTTCATTCTGATGATGTAGCAGTGTACAGGATGACGAGATTTAGAGCAAAACACTTGAACTGACATGTGTTTGTCGTCCTTCACTGTTGTGTTGTTGTAGTTACTGTCTCTGGAACAGTGTTGTGGAATCTCTGTCTGACAACAGCTCATGTTTGTGATCTTCTGACAGGTCAAGAGACGACGTCATTGATTTCAAAGAAGAACAACCTCCTCCCAGGTGAGCTTTTATCAACATACATTTATTAACATTTGACACACACACATATACAGCTTATGATATTAGCATGTAGTTTATTATATTTCTGACTATTTCCTCTATTTTAATTACAAACTACTCTAATCAGATGCATGTAAAACCGGGCCTGCTACAGCCTTCGTGTTGGATGTGATTGTCTTTTGCAGCAATGATCTGAGACTGAGACCAATCATTCAAATATAACTGCAATCAAAAATTTTCAAAAATGTGTCTTCAATAAGTTTCATTAAACTGACAAATTAACAGCATGTTATCTTGATATAAATTTACGTATGCCATGATCAACATTTTTATCCATATTGTTAACTTGCACTTGCAGATTAAATAACGTCTTGTGTTTCTTTTACAAAAAGTGACGGGAAGAATCTCTCAACTACCCAGAAGTCTGATGACGGAGGTGGGATGTAACTTGCTGATGTACCTGCCAGCAGCAACTTCCACTGGTTTGTTCCCAACATGTTGTCCGCTGCTGCTGCCAGTCCTGTATCACTGTACTGAGAAATTTAGTTGCTGAAAATGAAAACCAAAGTTTACCCAGAAGAGACTCTTGTTACTGTGACACGTCACAACTTATTTGGTTTGAAGACTTTTGTAAAACTACTTTTTACTGTAGTCTGATGCACTTATGAACCGAATTTTAATGATTGTGCTTCCTGTATTTTAATAACTTGTTACTCAGTAATAATCAGTCTTATTAGATATATATTTTTCTACACATCTGTTTGATGACCTTATAGCAGTGTTACTACTACTACTTTATATACAGCTGTGGACTTAAACTTATAAAATACATGCTCCATAAGCTGATTTATATTGTAAATGTAACTGCTATTTAAGGGAAATATGACTCATATTCAGTAACAAGCCCGAAAGAAAAGCCAAAAACAATTTTTTCATCACAATTATCAACGAGGCAAAGGGTAACACAAAGCTGATCTGGGAACACAGTAAGAATGTTATGGGAATTGGTCACAGGCCTAAGAAACAGTTAGAGTTGAACCTGAATGGTGAATTGATACAAGACCCAGCACAGATTGCCGTGGCCTTCAACCAATATTTCATCAACTCTGTGGCTGAAATCGTACAGAATTTCCCTCAGACAACTATCAATACTCTTTAAGTATATGAAAGTGAGCCTTCCTTCCACATCACACCCATCTCTGAACTCAAAACCCAAGCACTTAACAACTCTCTCAAAACTTCAACAGCAAAGGATATCAATGTTATGGAATGTAAAATGCTTAAATCCCTTAAAGAACAATTAGCCTCACCCCATCACACTAACTGTCAGTACTACAGGGGATTTTACCAACTACCTGGAAAACCGCAATTGTTAGTCCGATATTTAAGTCAGACGACCCACTGACCACTTGCAACTACCGCCCAATCAGCATCCTACCTGTGATCTCCAAGATTGCCGAGTTATGTCTGTCAGAGCAGCTTGCCTCCTTCATCAATGTTGGTCCATTCACTCTCCACCCCATGCAGTTCAGCTTCAGGGCCCATCACTCTGCTGAAACGGCCAGCTGCTTCTTCTTAAGGACGGTCAGAGCCATGGCCGACAAGAGGGATGTGGTTGGCGCTGTTTTCTTAGACCTTCGTAAGGCTTTTGACACTGTCAGTCGACACATCCTCATCACCAAACTGTCTGCCTTTAACTTCAACCCACTGACACGCAAATGGATTGAGTCATACTTAAATGGTAGAAATCAACATGTTTCTGTGAGCAATCATCGTCCTTCAATTCTCAACCTTTGCCCTGGAGTACCACAAGGCTCTATACTTGGTTGCTTCTGTTTAGTCTATATATCAATGATCTACCATCGGTTTGCCTGGAAATCAACACACTAATGTATGCGGATGACACAGTAATATGTTAACATGCCAGGACGAAACATCTGTCTGCTGCCAAACTCACCACAGCGATGGATCAAATTACCAACTGGCTAAATCACTCCTGCCTCCAACTTAACCTCAATAAAACTGTAGGAATGTTCTTCACTAAAACTCAATATAACATCATCCCGAATATCACAATCTCCAGTAAAAACATCAGTATTGTTCCACATTTCAAATATCTGTGCGTGATAGGGTGAAGTTTAATTTGGCCAATTTTAAATACATCAGAAATAAACTATCTTTTAATGCTGCTAAATTGTTTATGGACGCCATGATCTCGTCACATCTCACATACTGTTTAACAACAGCTCAACATTACAACCATTACCAAACTTGTCAAAAAAAACCATTAAAGTACAACAGTTCACACATCTACTGAGCTGGGAAGACATAATCAAATGCAAAATCAAAAATCCTGTATAACATCACTCCTCCCCCTCTCAACTCATTCATCATAACAGCAGTCAAACCACTAGAAGCACCACAAGAGGTGACCTTATGACCCCATTCAGAAAAAGAACATGTGATCAATTATCATTCTCAGTCAGAGCCATACAAAACTGCAATTCACTGCCCGCCATTATCAAAGACATAAATACAAACTCCACCTTCACCAAACACCTCAAAACATGGCTATCAGATAACTGTAACTGCAAACATTAACCCCCGTCAAACGAGATATGTGACGTAGTCATTAACTGTTGCTGCTCCATGCCTTGTATGTACCATTTTTTAATTTGGATTTTATTTAACTTTTTTTTTTTTTAAATTTTCGCATTTGTTCTTTTTACCCCTTGCATCCCTATTCTGTCAACTGGGTACCACAGCTGGAAATTAGCTGTAAATGCTAAAGCTGCTCCTTGTACTGCAAAGTTTATTAAAGGAGACTTTCCACATCATGATAAACAAACAAACAAACAAACTAAACTAAACTAAACTAAACTAAACTAAACTAAACTAAACTAAACTAAACTAAACAACAGCCTTCGATCTGCCAGAAGTCCCAGTGAGCGTCACCGGAAGCAGCATCACAGTTCCTAAAAACTAAGATATATTTTTAACCATAATTACCAGTTAAAGTGTTTTGTTTTCTCTTGTGCTTCTGTGCAATCTTGTCTCAAGTGTCACTGATACAACTTCTGTAAAAACATTTGCTCAAAAGATAGAAAAGATCATATTATGGCACTTTAGGGCCTCCGTAGAAAACAAATAAGGTAAATTGATAAGCTATAATAATAATAAGCTGTATCCTCTTTAGATAATAAACTCAGTGACTCTCTGGTCATAGTATCCATTGTTCCTAACACATCCTCTTTATTTGTACACTGTGACGTTTCAGCATTACTATCAGAAGACAGACAATAAGGACAGATGAATTAAAGGATTAAAGTTATTATCTCATTAAAACCTCACTTGAAAGTGCTTGACATTATAACTCTGTGTTTTGGCAAAATTGGGATCAGACTGGATAGTTTGCTTATTACAAGGAGAAATAAAATCTGTGTGTGTGTGTGTGTGTGTGTGTGTGTGTGTGTGTGTGTGTGTGTGTGTGTGTCATGAATACAAAATGTAAATATTTACACTTTGACATAACAGAGAAAAACCACCATCAGATGATTTTAAACCACAACAAACAGTGTCATTGTTGCTATAGCAACAGAATGTAGAACACCCAGGCATGAGATCAAAGCAGACATGTCACAGTGATGTCATGAATTCTAGAATGTAAAAAGATTTGAGGTGGTCTGACTTACACATACAAATCATTTTTAATCAGACCGTCGCCATGAGAGGAAGGAAGAGCAAGCAGGCCGAAGACGATAATACAGGAGAGTCACTGGACGAGATGGAGGAATCCACATCTCTCCTCGGGGACTGGGAGGAACCAGAACCTGACTTTGAAGACCTGGGGGAATCCGAACCTGTCTTTGAGGACGGGGAGGAATCCGAACCTGTCTTTGACGACGGGGAGGATTCCGAACCTGTCTTTGACGACGGGGAGGAATCCGAACCTGTCTTTGAAGACCTGGAGGAATCCGAACCTGTCTTTGAAGACCTGGAGGAATCCGAACCTGTCTTTGACGACGGGGAGGATTCCGAACCTGTCTTTGACGACGGGGAGGATTCCGAACCTGTCTTTGACGACGGGGAGGAATCCGAACCTGTCTTTGACGACGGGGAGGATTCCGAACCTGTCTTTGAAGACCTGGAGGAATCCGAACCTCTGTTTGAAGAAACCGGGATGATCGCATCTGCGCTGAAAAAGTCAGAGGATCTTTTGGAAACTGGGCGCCTCTGTTGGCAGATGGAGAAAATCTCTCTGCTTAAAGTGCACAGGCAAGAAACCGAGAAGCTCACATCTGCCTTGAGAAAGGCAGAAGTTCTTCTGGAGACTGAACGCCTCTGTTGGCAGCAGGAGAAACTCTCACTGCTGGAGGAGACGGAGAAGTCTACAGCTCTCTGTCAGGCACAGCTGGATGAGCAGAAATGCGAGAATAAAACTCTTGCAGCTGCTCTGAGGAATGCTGAACAGAAGCTGGAGAGTCAGCAGGCGGAAAAGACCTCCCTCATTCAACCCACAGAAGGCTTCAGGCGGACTGTGCATGACATGCTACGGGAAGCAAAGGAGGCTGTGGAAAGATCTCAGGCTTCCCAACAAGCTCAGCTTGAAAAGCACAGAGAGGAAACCAGAAAGATCACATCTGCCTTGAGAAAGGCAGAAGATCTTCTGGAGACTGAGCGTCTCTGTTGGCTGCAGGAGAAACTCTCTCTGCTGGAGGAGACGGAGAAGTCTACAGCGCTCTGTCAGGCTCAGCTGGATGAGCAGAAATGCGAGAATAAAACTCTCGCGGCTGCTCTGAGGAATGTCGAACAGAAGCTGGAGAGTCACCAGGCGGAATGGCAGAAGGAAAAGACATCCCTCATTCGGGCCACAGAGGACTTCAAGCGTTCTGTGCATGACATGCAAGAGGAAGCAAAGGAGGCTGTGGAAAGATCTCAGGCTTCCCAACAAGCTCAGCTTGAAAAGCACAGAGAGGAAACCAGAAAGATCACATCTGCCTTGAGAAAGGCAGAAGATCTTCTGGAGACTGAGCGTCTCTGTTGGCTGCAGGAGAAACTCTCTCTGCTGGAGGAGACGGAGAAGTCTACAGCGCTCTGTCAGGCACAGCTGGATGAGCAGAAATGCGAGAATAAAACCCTCGCGGCTGCTCTGAGGAATGTCGAACAGAGGCTGGAGAGTCACCAGGCGGAAATGCAGGCGGAAAAGACATCCCTCATTCGGGCCACAGAGGATCTTCGGAAGATGCTGCAGGATAAGGAGCAGGAGTGGGAAGAGATAGAAAGCTCCATGAAGTCCCAGCTGGAAGATCTCCAGAGCAAGAAGAGGAGAAAGAGGAACTGGTTCAGGAGGTTATTCCGTTTGCGTTGATTCCCTCTCAGGAACTGAACTGGTCTGCAAGGCCGTCCATAGCAAAAAGAATTGGGCATAACAAAAACCATAGCATGAGAATTAAATACAATTAATAACCAGCTCAGGAACTCCGAGATAATCAATAATATGCATTTGATCTCCCTGAGCAACAACTGGTTTTCCCCGGGTGCTCCGGTTCGCCAATTTTAATTTAAGAAGAAGTTCTTAAATTAGAAAAAAAAAAAAGTTGCTCAGGTGTGTAAAACAAACAGACCAAATGCACACAGACAGCCAGCCGTCCGTGGAGAGGGGATCTCTCTCTGAACTGCCTTTCCCGAGGTTTCTTCCCATGTCCTTTAAAGGCTTTTTGAGGTTCATGGGGAGTTTTTCCTCGTCTTCTTAGAGAGCTTGGGCTGGGTACCGGTTCCTGATCTGGGTCTGGACGGCCTTCCATAATCACATTTGGGCCTAACAAAAATAATTGCATGAAAAATTAGATACAATTAAATAAACAGCTCAGGAACTCAGGTCAGTAACATGCATTTGTTCTCCCTGAGCAACAGCTGGTTTCCCCCGGGTGCTCCGGTTCGCCAATTTTAATTTAAGAAGAAGTTCTTGAATTAAAAAAAAAAAAGAAAATGTTGCTCAGGTGTGTAAAACAAACATCCCAGAACAAATGCACATAGACACCCATGATCTGGGTCTGGACGGCCTTTCGATAATCACATTTGGGCATAACAAAAATAATAGCATGACAAATTACAATTAAATAACCAGCTCAGGAACTCAGGTCAGTAACATGCATTTGATCTCCCTGAGCAACGACTGGTTTCCTCCAGGTGCTCTGGTTCGCCAATTTTAATTCAAGAAGAAATTCTTGAATTAAAAAAAAAAAAATGTTGCTCAGGTGTGTAAAACAAACAGAACAAATGCACACAGACACCCAGCCGTCCGTGGAGAGGGGATCTCTCTCTGAACTGCCTTTCCCGAGGTTTCTTCCCATGTCCTTTAAAGGCTTTTTGAGGTTCATGGGGAGTTTTTCCTCGTCTTCTTAGAGAGCTTGGGCTGGGTACCGGTTCCTGATCTGGGTCTGGACGGCCTTCCATAATCACATTTGGGCATATCAAAAAGAATTGCATGAAGAATTAAATACATTTAACCAAACAGCCTTGAAAACTTACATAAATAAATGAATAAAAATAATAATAATGTCATGTTTGTTAGTTGTTCTTGGGAATTTAAAGTATGTTGTAAGACTTGAGCTACTCAGAGGTCATTTGACTGCAGAACCTATGCTTTTACTTTGGAAACTTCAAGTACCTCCAGCAGATTAATGCTTAAGGTAATTAAAGTTTTGAATGCAGGACTTGTGATAAATGTAGTTGTAAGTATTTGCACATGAATACAAGATTTGAGTACTTCCTCCATGACTCCTATGATACTATTGAAAAGTGACATTTCAGTAGTCAGTATCAAGTAATCAATAGACAAGTAATCACATGGTCAATTGATAGGCTACTTACATGCTCAGTCACTAAGTCACTTCACTGTCAGCGAGGAGCTGTTGGATGTAGCTGCCACGTGTGGGACGACGACAGGCAGTAACATTTTTGATGCGGTGGAGAGGTCCGCGAGGAAAATGAAACTACCCGGGAAAATTTTTACACAATACAGTTTTATAAATGAGAGTATTTACAGTTAAAAGATACATATGTAGGTTTTTAAATTCACTAATTTTATAAAATATCTGTGATACGGGAGAAAAGGGAGATGAAGCAGCAGTGTTGAATCTAACATGTTACCTGTCTTATGTCAGTCATTTCACTCCTGTGTTGCCTTTGGTTGTTATCAAACTCACAAACCAATCAGAGTAAATTCAGGTTGTGAGGGGCAATAAAAATAAATATTCAGTCATATTTTACACTTTTTAGATTCATATTGTCGGCTGCAGGCTGCCGTGTTTTGAGTATGAAGCTGTTGTGTTTAGTTGACACGGGCTTTACTTCTCTTTTTTCTGTTCTATCAGTTGGATGAGAAAAATTGCAGTTTATAATCGTGGCATTTCTGTCTTTTCTTTGGAATTCATCATGATCAAATACTTCGAAAAGGGACTTCTAATCCTTCTCTTTGCCAAAAACTGCATAACAAAAATCAGAAATATACATATATACATATATGTACATATGTATGTATATATATATACATACATACATATGTACATATGTGTATATATATATGTATATATATGTATATATATATATATGTATACATACATACATTCATATACAATGTAAAGATGATCTAATGTAAAAGAAGAAGATGAGAGGAGTCTCCCTGCTGCTCAGGAGTTTGTTGTCTGAGGTGGATGATGGAGACATCGTGACCACAACGGAGACAGTTTTCAACTTTTTATCTCCTGTTACCTTTTTTCATTCAGCATTTTTTGTTGAATGCACTTTTGTCTGACTGGTTTCTCTGTTGCACTTCTATAATCTGTAACTTAAAATCTGTTTGCCTTATTAAAACCACATATTTCTACTTGTCTGTGTTTGATTGTTTCTATGTGAAGGATCGTACAATCAGCTGATCAATAACCAGCTGGAAGGAAGAGATCTTTAATGACACAGGAGGAATCATTACTGTAAGAAAGACCTGCTGTAATGTTGTATTTGCACCTGATTACCTGTTTGAACACTCATGCATTACAGCACAGGTGGAGTCTGGTGTGCAGGCTGCGCCACCTTGTGGTGGATGTTATCAGCTGCTCTTTAAAAAAAAATCTGACACTGTTTTAACAGTCTGGTTGAAGTTTTCTCTCCAGGCAGTGATGTGAAGTAAAACCATTTAAACCATTTTTACTCTGCTGTATTTTTTAAATTGTGGAGGAAATACTCAGATCTTTTACTTCAGTAAAATAGTGAAACAACAGTGTAAAAATATGAGTACAAGTAAAAGTCCTGCATTCAGAACATGACTTCAGTGAAAGCACTTACATCAAAATATATATTTATATTTATATTAATTATAATTATTGATGTGTCAAAGGATAAGTTCACCCAAAGTTTTTTCTTTTTTTTCTTTTGTTGCGCTGTCATCAACACTAATTGTTTTAATCTGAAAAGTAACCGGATGTTATTATGTTGTTTCCGCGAGTCACTTCCGGTCTAGAATCCCTGAATACCAACTGCCGGAAACCGCCGAGGGAGTCCGAGTCCGAGAGTATGAGGTCATCGTTTTCATCACAACAGGTAACAACAAGTCGCTACGTCACGTCTCATTCACCTGTAAGTAAACACCTCATATCATCTGACTGAACAGAAACTACCAACAGAGCCGCAGCTAGCACTGATAGCTGTCAGGCTAGCTTTGTTAGCATCCATGACAGTGTATTGTGACGTTGTAACTTACTGCTGGTTAGCTAGCAGCAGCTGGCTAATGTAACATTACTGTAGAAATGGCTGAAGCTAAAAAATCTAAATCAGTTTGTTTTATTAAAACACATAATTTGACTCAATCACTCAATAACCAGAAGTGAAAAGTATTGTAGAGTTTAATCCAGAAGGTTTGTGTAAACTCAGCAGAGCTCAGGGCAGCGACACTACTGTGGACTCTGAAATAAAGAATGACTCTTTAAACTTTATATCAGGAGGAGAAGTTGACAGCTCCCAGATCAGCTGCAGGCTGGTTCACAGGATGTTACTGCATGTAAATAAACTCAGTGACTCTCTGGTCATAGTATCCATTGTTCCCAACACATCCTCTTTATTTGTACACTGTGACTTTTCAGCATTAATATCAGAAGACAGACAAACACACAACACATGCTCTTCCTGTAAGTAGTTTTCAGAGACAACCCCCTTTATTATTTTGGGCGGTGATCACAAGAAAAGCTGCTGCAGTCAGTTTCACTTTTGTCTTTGTGACGCAGTTCTTTCACCATCTAAAGGTACTGTAACACATGCTTTATATATTGTAATTGATCTCAATGTATCATTAATTCATGTAGTTATTAGATTGAATTGCAATGCAATATGATAAGTGGGCTGTGTTTCTTTTAAGAGTGAATTTATTGAAGTTCAAGAGTAGAAGAAGTTCTATAACAAAGACCAGGATATGACTCTCATGTGAAATACTGTTGAAAAACTTTATTTGGAACTTTTGCTGAAGTTGACAACATTAATTCATGGAAGAGGAATCTTGCAGGAGTGTAAAGTGAGCAGAGAAGCTGCATGAGGACTGTAAACTCTGTTTTACAAGTTAGGACTTGAATAAACACCTCGCTGGGTGACGACTGGAACTAGATCAGGAAGACGCTGCCATGTTGTTTACTCTGTTGAAAGTCTGCCTGTTTGAAGAAAGTTTCCTCCTCCTAAATTCTGAGTTGGAGCAACAAGAACATTTTATTGCAAAAGAAGTTTTTTTTGACAACTTGTTAACGTAATAACAAGAGTTTGGAGATTTGATGAAAGCAGTTCACTTTAGTTTCATTTTTATCTGTGACGCAGTTTGTTTGTTGTGTTTTTTTCCATCCAGCTACAGGAAATGTTACTGAGATTATTTTTTGAAGGTTTTTGTATCATCTATTTATTCATCTATCCATTATTATGTAATTGTATAATGTATAAATCAAACAAAGGAACCGGTCAAAGAAGAAATATGACGTTTCTGTTTTTACATCTTGAAATATGTAATGTTGGTAACAAAGAACGCCAAAATAAACGTATTACTTTTTCTGAAAAAACTGTAACTATAAAAACTATAAAATGGACACAATGTAACATCTAACAATATAACATAATAACATCTGTTCACACAGCAGCAGGAGGACAGACAGATCCAACTCTGATGTGACATAAAGATCTCTGGATCAGACTGAACGTGACTGACAATGGGTTGGGGAGGTAATGTGTGTAGACTCATCTTCAAGAATAAGGCGTGGTAAGTAATTATTAACTTTACAGTTGTAGTGTATGTGAGCTGATGTGATGCTGGTGTTTCTGTGTGTCCAGAGAGAAATTCTGTATTCTGTTTAAGATATTTTAATGAATAATTGCCAGAGTTAAATAATGGAGTCACAATTCTGATCATGGTGCGTTCAAGTGCACCTCCTACAGAATGTAAATGACACATGTCAGGGCCTAAAAGTCTAAGTCATGAAACTCTAACAGTAGCATAGCTGTAAATACTAGAAACTATTTTAAATCAAAAGTCAAATTGAATCGTGTGTTTGGAGAATCATGACACTCTGAGTCACTAGATGATCCTCCAACATGCTCCTCTCATAAAACAAAGTGTTTACATCATTAAAATGTTCCTGCAGCTATGAACATTTTGTTCATTCACACATTACATACACAAACTTGTTAATCAAAATGTGTCTGAGCGACTCTTCATCACATTTCTTCTAAAAACAGCGTCTTTACTGCTGATGATTATGTGACCAGATTTAGAGCAAAACACTCGAACTCACATGTGTTTGTCGTCTTTCACTGTTGTGTTGTTGTAGTTACTGTCTCTGGAACAGTGTTGTGGAATCTCTGTCTGAAAATAGCTCATGTTTGTGATCTTCTGACAGGTCAAAAGTGGCCATCATTAATTTGAAGGAAGGAGGACCTGCTTCCAGGTGAGCTTTTATCAACATACCTTCATTAATACTTGACACACACACACACAGAGTTTATTATATTAGTATACAGTTTATTATATTTCTGACTATTTCCTGTATTTAACTACAAACTGCTGTAATTAGATGTGTGATGAGATGATAGTAGGTGGATAGCAGCAGCAGCAGCTTGTGGTGAAGAAGGAAACTTTTACTAACTGAATGTTTTGTATAGCTGCACTACATGTACAACCTCTCACCTTATTCTTCACACTCCTCACTATCATATTTAAATCCTGCTGATTTCTGCTCGTAGTAACAATTATCTGAGACTTGGGACCAATCATTCATATAACTGCAACATTAGCACATTTTTCAGATGGGCAGCTCCTGTAGTTTCCTGCTGATGATTGGTTGTAAGTAGTACACAAGCCAGCATTATTTTCTGGCTATTCTGACCCACAATCCTCTGTACGGCCAGAAATACATCAGATAAGTCACACTGTGTCATGTATCTTATCATGGTTAATTGAATTAAATTCCCAGATAAAAAATAAACTAAAGCTATTTAAAGTGAAACTCGCGCCAAAATGCAAGCTATGCTTTTTTTGTGAATGTATACGAGTTAAACCTTTGTGTAAAAGCATAATCACGACGAAAGCACCACTTTTAAGGTTTACCGTATTTTCGTTTTCAACTCAAACTCATTTTCAGTGGGAGTGCTACGGGCACTTTTACGATAGCGTAAAAATCTCTATTTATAAAACAGTAAGAAGTCTCGACACAACATGAAACTTTGCTGGTAGCATCACCAGGGTCTCTACACATGAACACCAGCACTGAGAACATTGTTTGTGGACACAGAGTTACTAAAAAGAAAGTCTTTGAACAACTCACGTTAGCAGTAGCTTGTTCCGCTCGCCGTCATCATGGCAGCCCAGACGCACTCGGGGATCAACATGTTTGGGCTGCAGTGATGATGGCTAGTGGAACAAGCCACAGCTAAGGTGAGCTAAGGTGTTGTGTCGAGCCTTCCTGCTGTTTTAAAAATAACGAGTGGCTCTGAGAATGACAAAAAATTGAGTTATTTTTGAAAGTAATTTGGGGACTTTATTTTTCCTTACTTTTCCATATTTCATGTGGGTCTTAAATTTTGTTCAAAGTGATCTTTAAAAGGTCTTAAAAAGTCTTAAATTTGACTTGCTCAAACCTGCAGATACCCTGAAGTAGCACTGCAATGACTAAAAAATATGCAATTCAAAACTCCCCCAGAGATCAGCTTTCAGCTCTCCACTGTCTTTAGTCATCACGCTGTGTGTGTTGTGTTACAGAGCAGAACAGCTGAGAACAGACTGTTCAGAACTCTTCACATCACGTACAAGAAGCCGTTCAAGGTAAGTCATTATTTTGTTCCTTTATAATTTAAATATCTACAGCCCCATTCACACTCACTCTGTCTTTTCAAGGTGGAATATCACACCTTTATTCCGCCTCACCGTCTGTGTGAACGGCTTCGTTCCTCCTCTGATCCTCCAGCAGACGTAGTATCAGAGCAGCAACAGAGGAGAGACAATGTGTGTGTGAATGGATAAACTGGCAGCAGTGCAGGTCAGGAGTGTGTCGGTCTGATGGCGTTCAGTCTGACAGCTCAACAGATCCTTCACTCATCAAATAAGAGAGAAACGTTCCACACTTCAACCCACAAAGACACGTGACAGGACCAAACAACAGTAATGTGGCAGCAGGTCGTGTCTTCAGCATCTTATCTGAGGACAAAAATACAGAATTTACTAAACACAAAATGTGTCTGAGCGACTCTTCATCACATTTCTTTTAAAAACAGTGTCTGTCTCCAGCAGTGAGAGCCGGGCAGCTCCTGTAGTTTACTGCTGATGATTATGTGACCAGATTTAGAGCAAAACACTTGAACTCACATGTGTTTGTCGTCTTTCACTGTTGTGTTGTTGTAGTTACTGTCTCTGGCACAGTGTTGTGGAATCTCTGTCTGAAAACAGCTCATGTTTGTTATCTTCTGATAGTTCAAATGGAGACAGACCTAATTTCAAAGAAGAACAACCTTGTCCCAGGTAAGCTTTAATCAACATACCTTTGTTAACATTTGACACACACATACAGAGCTTATGATATTAGTGTATAGTTTGTTAGATTGCTGACTATTTCGTCTATTTTAACTACAAACTGCTCTTGATGCATGTAAAACTGGCCCAGTTTCGACATAATGTTCCTTTAAAACTAGCCTGATACCATCTTTGTTGTGTAGACTCATCTCTTCTTGTTGGATGTGATTGTGTGTTGTCGCTAGTTCAAATCCCGGCTCAGGGCAAGGCTGAGCTGCATGTCGAAGTGTCTTTGAGCAAGATACTGACACATTGCTCATCAGTGAGGGCCCTGCGATGAGCTGGCGACTTGTCCAGGGAGTACCCTGCCCTCGCCCTGAGACAAGGCTGGGATTGGCTCCAGCAGCAACACGCCGCCACCCCATGGAAAGGGATAAGCGGTTACGGATAATGACATGACTTGACATCAATGATCTGAGACTTGGGACCAAACATTCATAGATAACTGCAATCAAAAAGATATTTAATAAGTTTCATCAAACTGACAAATTCACAGCACGTTATCTTGATATATGATAAACATTTGTATCCATATTGTTAACCTGGACTTTAAATAACATCCTGTGTTTCTTTTACAAAAAGGTTATGAATGAATCTCCCGACTACCCAGAAGTCTGATGATGGAGGTGAGATGAAAGCCTCACCTGTACCTGTCAGCAGCTACTTCCTGGTTTGTTCTGGACATCTTGTCTGCTGCTGCCAGTCCTGTATCACTGTACAGAGAAATTCTTTAATTCTGGAAATGAAAACCTAAGTTTACCCAGAAGTGACTTTTGTTACTGTGACATGTCACAACTTATTTGGTTTGAGGACGTTTGTAAAACACTTTTTACTGTAATCTTATACACTAATGAACTGAATGTTAATGATTGTGATTCCTGCATTTGAAAAACGTGTTACTTATCAAATATATATTTTCCCACAAATCTGTTTTTGCGAGTTCCTCCACAAGAGATCTTTAATATTGACTTTGAAGAGTAAGAATTATTTCTACAAAACAAAACAAAACAAAACAAAAAAATTGCCTTAATGTTTGTATTTCACACATTGATGGATGAAATTCTGAGTGTCATTAATGTTGCAGCTGGTAAAAGTGGAGATAATTAACTTGAAGGTACTTTATACACTGCTGTGGAGTTAAAGCTATAAAATACATACTTTATAAGTTGATTTATATTTTGTATTAATCAATGTAGAAAAATCTAAGTAAAAGTACAAAAGGGGCAAAAGTAGCTTCAGATTTGAAAAACCCATGTAAAGTTCATTACTTCAGTAAATATAGTTGATTATATTCCACTTGTCACAATGCAACACAATGAACATCGTCAAACAAATTTTGATTTATTTTATCTTATTTTAATGTAATGTTTTATTATTTTTATCATATTTGATCTTGTTTCATTTTTGGTTTTCTCTTATTTTTTTTTTAAACATTTTTTTTACTTTTTTATTTTATCATATTTTTTTATTTTTGTCTGTTTTATTATTATTTTATTTTATTTTATCTTGTTTATTTTATCTTTTTAAAATTTAATTTAATTTAATTTAATTTAATTTATTTTCATTGAACTGTTCATTTAAAAGCAGCGACCTAAAGAAGTGACATCATGAGTCGGGGGGGAACTGTTGCCAGATTAACATTTATATATTTATATTTTTCGCGCAGAGTTTATTTCTCATTTTGATACGCCCAGCATAAAAGTTAGAATATATTCTTACTCAACATTTATCGAATCTGACCCACTTTACTCAGTATTTTGTAAATTAGACGACATGTTGACAGCGGGCCACCCCTCCGGACCGAGTTGGTCTCGCCCGTGTGTCCCCAGCAGCAGACGCACATGTTGGGTGTGTTGTGTTGAGGATTGCAGCGATATTTCAGCATTTCTCGGAGCTGTGCGTGCTGTCACGTCACTGTTTGCTCTCTGCAGACCTCAGTGAACCTGCAGAAGCCTCACAGTCAATAATAAACTCTGTAAAATCCAGAGTTACTGCAGGAAACAGAGCAGAGGAGGCTGACACGCGTCCCGGCGAGGCTGCAGGCGGCTGAGTGACTCCACCTGACTGAAGGTATGTCCGCCGACACACACACCGACTGTACCTGTGTGTGTCTGAATGTGTGTATGTGTGTATGTGAGAGAGAGAGAGCCTGCATCATCCATTAACTGATCGATACATGCTGCATATGTCTGCTCTCGGTCTGCTGTGCTCGGTGTCGCCGGCTAGCAGCTCCGTTAGCTTCCAGTCAGCTGTCAGAGCTCCATGTGAGCTTCAGCCTGCTGCCGCTCCGATAAATGAAACATTAACGAAACCTGACTCAAAAACATGAAACGAGACAGTTCGTGGAGGTGATTCAGCGTCTGTGTCCGTAACAACAGTCGCTTTTTTGTTCGGTGAATGAGGAGAAACGCTGAGTTAGCCGCCAGGTGCTGAGCAGTGCCACGTAGCTAACCGGCTAATGAGCGCAGAGCAGCCGGGAGGATGTGCACAATCACTGCTGGAGCACCGGAGGGCTGCGGAGGGAAGAGTACTGATACCACACTGTGGAGGGCAGAGTACTGATACCACACTGTGGAGGGAAGAGTACTGATACCACACTGTGGAGGGCAGAGTACTGATACCACACTGTGGAGGGAAGAGTACTGATACCACACTGTGGAGGGCAGAGTACTGATACCACACTGTGGAGGGCAGAGTACTGATACCACACTGTGGAGGGACTGAAGGAATATTCAGATACCATATTGTCAAATAAAAGTACTCTATTACAAGTAAAAGTCCTGCATTTAAAAATCCTGACAAAGTATAAGTACTGATACCACACTGAAGAAACTGAGGGAGTACTCGGATACTTTACTGAAGGAGGGGAACTGATGAGACACTGTGGAGGGACTGAAGGATTACTCTGATACCATATTGTAAAAAAAAGTACTCATTGCAATTTAAAGTGCATTAAATGTCCTAACAAAGTAAAAGTACTGATACCACACTGTGGAGGAACTGAAGGAGTACTCAGATACTTTACTGAAGGGAGAGTACTGATGAGACACAGTAGAAATACTCAAATTACAAGAAAAAGTCCTGCCCTTGAAGTATTGATTCCACACGAGACATAAATTTGCAGCTGAGGTTTTAATGTCTTTGTGTTTTGTTTTTTTCCCATCAGGCTTTGAGGCTCGCCGTGCGTCACCATGAGCTCCAAGGTGTGTAAGAACTGCGGCAGCTCGGACATCGATGTGGACCAGGCGCGAGGCGACGCCGTCTGCATGGGCTGCGGCTCCGTGCTGGAGGACAACATCATCGTATCCGAGGTGGAGTTCGTGGAGTCGGGCGGAGGAGGATCGCTGGCTGTCGGACAGTTCGTCGCCTCAGGAGGTGAGAGGGAGGAAACCGTCCACCTGTAGACGTCAAACTACAGATTCAGTTTATCTCCAATTGAAATGTTTTAATAACAAGTTTTAAACAAATTTAAGATAATATACTCTGCTTTGCTTTTCTTCATCTGAAGTCGTGGGAGACAAAATCATTGGTTGGTGGTGGATGTTTGAAGACAGTTGACTGGATTTGATTGACAAAAGTCTTGATTTTTCAGTGGATATTGATTTAAACAATCTCAACTCAAAGTCCTCTCACTGGTTGATCGTTGAGCTTTCAGCCACATCACACGGTCTGATCGGTGAACTGAAGACGACTTTAAACGTAACACACAACATACTGATGAAGACAGTGTGATGGGTTAAAAGTTAGTAAGTGGATCTTGAGTTGAGATGGATCTGATTTACTAAAAGTGATTTTAGCATCACATAATCTCCTAACATGATTTATAGATCAGTAACTTTAACTAACCCTTTATAGTTAAAGAGGATAAACAACATTATGACCTGCAGAAGTGAAAGAACTGACGCTGATTTTAAAGACATTGAAGGAGGTCGCAGAGTTTCTCCGATGATCTGTGAGGTTCAGTGTGTGTGTCGCTCCGCAGCTTCTCATCAGTGTGTAACGTTTACCTTCAGATTGTGTCTCACCTGCAGCACAACCTGTGTTAGATTGATCTCCCGTGTTGTTGTTCTACCGATCATCCACTAGAGTGTGCTGTTGGATCACTTCTCAACTTCTCAGAGAGGAAAAGTTTGTTTTAAAGCTTCAGTCAGGAGCAAACATTGAATTGTATTAAAGCCAGGACAGCAAAGACGTGACAGAGAAGTCTACATTTGATTTATTTAATGAAATAAAACTTGTATATTTATTGTATTTATCAATCCCCAGCAAAAAGCTTTCACTATTTGATCATGTTTCATCATGTTTCAAAATTCAAAACATTCAGTCGAAGCTGATGTGAATAGCTGATGGTGACATATTGATGTATATTAACTACAGATATGATGTGAAAGGCTTTAAAGGGAAGGAAACTTTTGGTTTAAGTCCCTTGAAAGTGTTTGATTTGACCCTTTTAAAGCTGACGTGAGTGTGTTTGCTGTCTGTCTTCAGCTGGACCAGCCTCCATGACTTTTGGAGATGGACACTACACCGGCATGGGGAGAGAGTCCAGAGCTCAGACGCTGTCCAGAGGTGAGTGACCAGCAGGGGGCGCCGCCAGTCTGCATTAAACCCTGAGCTGCTGTTTGAAGTGTCTGAGGGTCGTTCAGGGTCAGATCATCATTCATGCACATGTACAAGAGAAGGAGAACCTTACGTCACAGATGTTCTCGTCTGAAGCAGCTCGTCTGTATTTCCATTAATCTTTTTATCCTGTTTGTTCAAAGAAACTCCTCTTGAACCATAAACACGCCTTCTTTAAGTGTCAGCAGCCGTTATGTTCTCATATATCCTCGATAAAGGTGTGACATCAGACGACTGCTGTGAAACATCTGTTTGATGAGGTGAACTCTGATGTTAAAGGCAGACTGCTCACCTGTTGAGTGACGGACTCACACAGTGTTATAACGAGCACGTTATCTTCTCACGGAAGATGCTGTGAGCAAGTAATGTGGTTCAGAGTTTGAGGCGGTTTGTCCCCTCAGTGTTGCCGTAGGGATGTCTTGATGCTCAGGGCTCGATCTCGTTCGTCGGCCCGACCCTTGGACGACATCACCCTGTCGAACAGTTGTCTGCTGGTCGTTTAAGCATGTGGAGGAGGTGGCAGTGCGCCTCCATCATGTCAGAGCTCCTCTTGTTTGGATTCTTGGCAGCCGGACAGAAAAACTTTCAAGAGATTTCACTGAATGAGTCAAACTGTAGGTGAGGAGAGGACGTGTCCTCCCTCTTCCAAGACGGATTACTTTCAGAGTTTCTGTATCTGTGTCAGCTGGTAACAGGAGGCTGTCAGAGTGTCTGTCAGGATCTCAATGAACCTGTTCCTTGTTGTTCTGGGGGCCCTGCAGGGACCCGCAGGGGCCCATGTTGTTACCCTGAAACCTCTCACTGATGCAGGAGTTTCATCTCAGCGACTCCGGTGTCGAAACACGTCAACTTACAGCAGTAAGAGACCAAATAAAACCCGCGTCTCTGCTGAGAAGTGGCAGACTGCCGGGCACGGAGCCAGAGCGCGGATACGACGGCGAGCAGCTGGTTGCTGTGGCGACGACCGTCTGCTGCGCTGATGATGTTTCAGCGACGAGCTGCAGAGTCACAGAGCTGTCAGACTGCAGCAGACGCTGAGTAATGGGACTGTGTGTGTGTGTGTGTGTGTGTGTGTTGGAGCGTGTGTATAGGGGATTAGTTTAGTTTGTGTGTGTGTGTGGAGAATTGGGGAATACTTGATATATTCTAACAGTGCATGAGGATAAAAGTTTTATAATCGTGTGTGTGTGTGTGTAGGTATAGATTTGTTTTATTGCAGCCACGTGCTGATTAAAGGAGTCGTTTTTTGGGGGGAGAGCACTTTTAACTGTCGCCCTGCTGAGAGTGAGACGAGAGGACATCACACAGTTAGCCTAGCTTAGCATAAACACTGGAAACAAGCGGTCTGTCCTCTTACTTCCAGTCTGTGTGCTAAGCTAAGCTAAGCTAAGCAGCTGTAGCGTTATGTTCAGGGTACAGAGATAAAAGTGGGACATCTTTGACGCGAACTGTTCCTTTAAGTGTGTGTGTAGGAGGTGTGTGTTTTGTGTGTGTGTGTGTGGAAGCTTAAGTGTTCTTGTCGGTGGTTGTGGGAATACCCTGATGATGCTGTGTGTGTCTGTGAGGAGATTTATGGCCGTCTGTGAGTCTGCAGCTCTTCTTCTTCTTCTTCTCCTCCCTCTTCGTCTCACTTTGTGTGATCCAGAAACTTTCCCCAGTGGTCGTCTGCGCCTCCTCCGCTTCACCTCCGCCTGATTCATATCAGGGAGCCGAGCCCCGGCCTCCTGCTGTATTAGTGTTGGACAATAACGTCTCACCGGTGTCTCTTGTGTCGGTCCGCAGCGCGCCGCGGTGTCGGCGTCATGACTGGAATTTAAATGTAGCTTTTAAAAAAGCAGCTCCAGGCGAGATTTATGTATGAAAAGCGACTTTGTGTGAACAGACTGAGTCACAAAGTGCAGCTGCAGTGAAAAGAGTGATTCCCTGCAGCGTGGATGGAGAGCTGGACGGTGTGTGAATGTATTGATTCAGCGACGTGACGCCAAATATCGTCTGTGATGCTCGTTAATATTCACAATGAGCCAGATGACTTCAGAAGAGTCGTCGGCACACAATCAGTCGCAAGTGTTTCCAGCAAACAAGCTCACAAGTCGTCTTCTTCCTCTTCTTGCTCTCCCTTTTTCTTCTTAGTCCTCTTCTTCCTCTCTCTCTTCCTGTCTTTTTCTTTCACTGTCATCTCTTCTTCCTTTGTCGTTTTTCTTTTCTTCATCTTCCTCTTGTCTTCTTCTTCCACTGTCTTCTTCTTTTTCTTCTGTCATCTTCTTCCTCTTCCTCTCCTCCTTCTTCCACTGTCTTCCTCTCCTGTGTGACTGTACCTGCTGTCTCACTCAGGTGTGGTTAGTCTCTGGTGTTGAGCCTCTCTGGGCGGTTTCTCTCGGCTTCGTTGGGACGTATAAATGCCACTCTGCTTCAGGGTTGTCCCAGTTTTCCTTCATGTAAATGTTATGAACTGTTATTTATTTCTTCTCCTGTTGGAGTTTTTTTGAGGTTTGAGCTGAAGAGTCATGCAAAGGGCAGGAAAGTAAGTGAGGAGAGCGCTAATTACAGCTGCAGCGCCGAGTGTCTGCCCTACTTATCATCTGAGAAACGAGCTCGCTAGAAAATTAGGGTAGCAATTAACTTTTATCTTGGCAGTAGCTGCTGCGAACCCGAAGCTGCACGTACAAAACTGCTTTTGTACCTCCGTAATGTTACATCTCTGAAATTTGGAGGGTTTTATTTGGTTTCCTGCCTCGAGGTCTTTGGTTAGTTTTAGTTTTTGATCGTGACTGTTTTTTTTGGGTTGTATTTGCACATGTTTATGTACTTCTGTGCCTCGTGTCGTCTGCTGGGTTTAGTTTTCCTTTCTCAGTGAAGTGATCTGGAGCTGGAGGAGGCAGCGTCGAGTATCAGAGCAGAAGATAATCACGCAATTATATCATCTTAATTTAATTATCGTTTAAAATCTGATCAGGCACAAAAACCAAGCGGTTAGATGACTGATACAGAAGATGTGTGTGATTTAATGGAAAGCTCCAGAAACATTAGTAATAAACAGATAATAAACAGAAAAACTTGTCGTCTTCATCTGAGTCTCTGCAGCAGCAGGATGGACTCATCCAGCTGGAATAACGAGAGACAGATGAAGAAGAAGAAGAGAAGCTGAGACCCAGACGTGGTTTAGTGTGTGTGTGTGTGTGTGTGTGTGTGTGTGTGTGTGTATGTCTCACGCCGATGTTGAAATCTTCTGGTTTCACTTCTGAAAGTGTGTTAAACCAAACATGACGAAACGCGATGAGCTCAGAGCCTCTCACATTCCCAGACGAACACACACACACACACACACACACACACACACACACACACACACACACACACACACACACACACACACACACACACACACGCTTCTTTGTATGATGAAACTCAACATGGTGAGCTCATCAGAGACCATGAACTACACGCACACACACACACACACACACACGTATATTTGAACATGTGTGTATAGTCACAGCGTGTCCAGGTGTGTGCGCCCTGACGGTGCTGTTTACCTGACGTGTGTGTGAGCGTCAGTTCACCACGTGTGTGTGTGTGTTTCTCTTTGTTGTAACACATCAGGTGATGGTGATGATGTCACCTTAACCTGGCATGGAGACGTGTGGTTCTACACGTGAACTTTGACCAATCACAGCTCGTTATTATTCACTAACAGCGAGACGTGTGATTGGTCGATCAAACTAGACGAGAAGAAGCAAAATGATCGTGTAAAGTACGAGTCAGCGATGTGAAGAAGAATAAACTCCACATCACGTCAGAATGATTTGATGTCATGTATTTATATATATTGTGAGATAAAAAAACAACTTCTTCTCTTCTTCTTCTTCCTCCTCTGCCTGTCATCTGCTCTTCTTATACTTCTGTTTCTCCTCCTCCTCCTCAGTATAATGTGTATTTCCCATCATCACCAGATCATTTTTTCTCTCTAATGTCACCATCGAGCTGGAATTTTCTGAGTAGAAAGAGAACATATTCATGCACGTAAACCTCTGAACTTCCTGCTGAAATATATTTGTTTCACTTCTGTCAGACGGCAGTCGAGACGCCGACCTGTCGTACATGTTGGAATAAAAACCGCCTCCGTGTTGCTGTTTCCTGACGTGTTTCTGTGTTTGTGTCTCTTCAGCCAAACAGAACATCAACACTCTGGGCCGCCAGCTGCAGATGAACCAGCACTGTCTGGACACGGCCCTCAACTTCTACAAGATGGCGCTGATGAAACAACTGACCCGCGGCCGCAAGTCTGCCCACGTCATCGCCGCCTGTATCTACATGGTGTGCCGCACTGAGGGAACGCCACGTATCCTTGATGTTCATGCTCTTTTTCCTTTTTAACAGCAGGAAAATGTTTTACCAGCTAGAAATCAACATGTATTTAAGGCTTTAGTGATGCACATGTTCAAGCAGGACGTCTGCAGGTAACTTCAGGCCGCCTGCCGCCGTCTTTCTTAATGTTTCATAATCCGCTAACGGCAGCTTATTGAAGTGGAGACTGACGTGTCATCGTGGGGATAATGGGACTTTTAGGTTCATCCCTTTGTCATCAGCAGGGCGGCTCTCTGCTTTTTGTGCTGCTGTCGGTTCGCTCCTGAGTCACTTCGCCTCCGAGGATGATTCTGTTATGTAACGGCAGCGCAGGACGGCCCGGAGAGGTTTACCTAATGAAAGAGGGCGAGGAGGGTGTAATGCCTTCCTGCTGCATTGTTTACCAGGCTTTTGTCTGTGTGTGTGTGTGTGTGTGTGTGTGTGTGTGTGTGTGCGCCTGTCTGTTTATGCATGTTTGCAGGAGTGAGGCCGGGGTAAAAATAGCTCTGCTCGCTTCCTTCTCCACAGCTGGGTGAGTCGGTAATGTTGTCGCAGGGGAGCATCAGGACAAAGATGAAGGCTGAGGGAGAGCGGAGCGAAAAGAAAACATCCGTCTAATCTGGAGTTTGATTTAAAGACGGCCACAACAGACCGGACTGTTGACATCCACCTTTTTCTCTCTCTGACCATAAATCAGGGAGGAAGGAAGGAATCAAGGTCATTTATGGCGCCAAGTGTTAAACGACAAATAAAGAGAGGAAAAACATCCAAAACGTGCGTCCTTTACAACAGTCACATCAGAACTAAACTGTCGTCACCTCATCAATCACACCTGTCAGCTCGTGGACCGGCTGTCACCGAGCAGGAACTTGATAAATGACAGCAGATTAACGAAGCGTCGGGTGCTGATCCGGCTGGTTGCTTCTGTTCCGTCGATATTGATCGTCTTTTTTTCAGTCCAGCTTCCTGAAGAACCTGCTGCAACGTTGCTTCTTTCAGTCGAAGCTCTCAGAGTATCGTCACTAAGAAGGCAAGAAAACAAACAGAACGATGATGCTAATTTATTTATTTTGTTATTTTAAATATTTCACAACACTTCCTGCCTCCTCATGCGTGTTACTGGTCCTGTTTTTGTCTCAATAATTATCCGTGCACATATAAAAGAGCTTCTAGTTTCTCTTGTATGAGCTTCTACACGTCTGTAAAGAAATGCATTACCTTGCTTTGAACACTAGGAGGCGTATGTCTGTAATTAAGGACACCAAATGGAGTAATGGCTAAACAAACGCTGTTCTAGTGAGAAAATTCGTCTGGATCCTGATGTGAAGACTTAATCAGCAGGAGGCTTGAAGCTAATGAAGTTAGCTGTGTGGTCGCTAAATCCTAAATGTCAACAAAATAAGAGCGTCAGTGTTTAACAGGATGTTTCACCGTAAACCTCTTAATCTGTCTCAGTTTGTAGCTTAAAAACATTAATCGGCTAAAGAACAAAACACTGAGGAAGCGACGAGGCCGAGGAGAGGCCGTGACGTTTAGATTATTTACCCACTTTTGTTAGACTCTCCATGAGTAACATCACTTCAAACATCTTTTCTCTGGATATTTAAACGCGGGACTTTTTGAACTTTCGTCCTCCCTGTTATACAACACCAGGTGTAAAGATCCCAGATGTGTTGAAGGACCTGCTGTGGTTTATTTTCCCTGATTAAGGGAGTTGTCTTTAATCTCCAGACGGCGCGCGCTGGGATTATCTTTTCCATTTCATCTGCACTGCTGCTAATTCCATTGTGAGGCCTTTTCAGAGGAGCCTGGGTGGATTAGCCTGGAGACAGGTGCTCCCGTCACCGCGGGGCCGGACGCTGGGAGGGGATGGGAGGAGGAGGAGGAGGAGGAGGAGGAGGAGGAGGAGGAGGAGAGTCGTCTGGTTGGAGCTGACGGGTTCAGACTCTCGTTAGATTTACTGTCACAGCTGACGGAGCCGAACACGCTGCACCTCTTTTAGTCGATCATCAGTGGAGCGTTGTCGTCCTCTGTGCAGGTGTACAGTTGCAAAATACACTTCAGATGATTAGTCGAACTTTGGAGGCGAGCGTGCAGGCGTGAGAGCACAAACAAAACACACGAGTTGCATGGGATCATGGGAGATAGTGTCTTTATTGTTAGACGACAAATGTTGTTGCTGAAAATCTGATGCGACTGGAACGAGCTCACGTTTACCTCGTTAACTTTAGTCTCGTTCTCTGACTTCCTTCCTCGTTCTGACTCAACAGAATAAACAATCAAGGTCATTTTTAGACCGTTTAGGGAGAAACGTTTCATTTTATATCTTTATATTGTCGCTGAATGTTTTGTTCTTGTGGCCTTAACGTGTTGATCTCAGACATGCTGCTGGATCTCAGCGACCTCTTACAGGTAAGACTGCAGTCAAACTGGAACAAACGATTATATGATAATCTGCTGAGTATTTTCTTTAGTTTCACATGAACAGTAGAAATTAGATAAAAATGTCAATCATGACGTCCCAAATTCATGTCATTAGATGTTGTTTAGGACGGGACGATATTGGATTTATCATGATGGTTCGCAGTAAAAAACACTTGTGAATATCCTCCCATGAGACATTATGAAGCTGTCTGGTGTGATAATATACAGTCTTATACTGATTCCCTGATTTATTTAGGATTTTCCACAAGAGGAAGCTCACATAGTTTCAGCCTGTCAGCGTGTCTGAAGGCTCTTTAACAAGCTAAAACAGATGTGTGAGAGAGAAGCAGCTAATTTGAACACTTGTGAAGCTGAAACCCTAAAATCTGCCTGAAATAATCAATATATTATCAAAAAAGCTGCATTTACTCTCCTGTTGGATAAACCGCTTCGTTTCTGATTGATGAATCAGTTATTTGTACGGATTAATTCAGTAACTGTGTGAACACGAGTCTGTTGAAGCACTTCTTAAAACCTCCTAAACTCAAAATAACTCTTCCAAACTTTGAAGACGGCGTTTTAATCCCGTCTTTAATGTGTCGAAGGCCCCCACCCTGTTAAACACACACTCCCACCGCTCACCGCCCGTCCCATAATGCATCTCTGGCTAACCGCTCGGTCCTGCAGTCATCCTGCATTCAGACTTTCGCCCATGTAATTAAACCTGAGTCGTGTGTGTGTGTGTGTGTATATTTAGAAACTCCTCCATTTGTCTGCATATTTAATGGCAGCCGATTCATGGTGAGTCAGGGGTGCGGTGGTGCTGGACATTTCTCACAGTCACAGCTGGTCGGGGGGCTTTTATTTTTATGCACCCAGCTGTCCTGGAGGAGCCGGCTGCCCCTCCCCCGCCCTCCACGCCCTGGCATGAGGAGGCTGGAGAGGATTTGGAGTGGATTGTGGGTGGGTGAGGTTGTGTGGGGGGTTATTAATGTCCAGCTTTAGCCTGCTGCTGCTGCTGCTGCTGCTGCTGCTGCGGCTGCAGGGCGGAGATATTCCACCAATCAGTTTTTATGGATCCACACCCGGGACACTTGCTCTGTGCTGCATTGTTTGGATGAATGACGAGCTCCGTCAAGCATATTGGTTCAGATCAATACTGGCTGTAAATATCAGCTGTCCTCTGCTGCTTCTGGTGCGTTCAGGCATCCAGATCTGTATTAATTTGATCACGTGCTCTGGATGTTTTTCACATTAAGATGCGTGTCTCTGCAGGGTTTGGAACAACAGGTGTTTTTTAGAAAGCGAACATGAGCGACCACAGCTCCGTCTGTCAGGGATCTCTTCAGGACATTTGCTGCGAATAAAATAATTCATTTAAATCTTTGGACAGTTTACAGAAACATCTCTCCTCTGGGAAAAGTTATTTTTATTTCAAGCTTGTGAACCTTTGAAGTTTAGACTTCTCAGTGGTCTGTTTTTTTTTTATTGGGAGGGAAAAAATGCATGAGAGTTTTCGGAGGATGTTCAGCTGCAGAGGAAGTGGTTTAGTTTTTATTTTGACAGGGACGATGCTCATTTATGAACATAAAAACAACTGTAGATGAGTCAAAGTTAGCCTAGACAGCTAATTTTCATCTTTCCAGAGCTCCTCGAGTCAGATTGAGTCACAACTTTGAGGACTAACACAGATAAAATACTCATCTGTGACTCGACAGACTCGTGCCAGACGTCTCGAGATGACTTGATGTTTGCGTCCAGTGTTTTCAGTCAGGAGAGGAATAAAAACTCAGATTTCTCCACGCGAGTAAAAAGATTATAAAAGATTTAAGTGAAGTCAGACGAGCTGCCAAACTGCCGATAATCCATCTTTATTACTAACATGTATATCTTTACATAAAGGATCAGATTCACTCGTCTTGTATTTTAATGTATTCATGCTGAGTTTAATCTTTCAGAAATTGCTGAATTTGACACGTCTGAAAACTTTCTGCTTTGGTCCAAACACAGTTTAAGAATCCGTGTGACTGAACTCTGAGCTCAAGTCTTCAAATTAAATTTAATCAGCACTTTGAACCGCCGGCAGTCGAGGTGTTTGAGGGGTGAACTCGAGAACCTGAGAGGAATATAATCCCCTCCGCGCTCCGCCGCAGCGCTAAGTGAAACTTTCCGGGTCGAGGGTCAACTCTCAGCCACCAGAAACATGGCGAGGTTACTCGATACTTCACGGCCGAGTCTCAACAGGTGGACGCAGCCACAGACGGTTCAAGGAGGAGAAATTTCAATTAACGGATTCCTGATGGGACGAAACAGCTGCTGTCAACAAGCCTGCACGTATTCAGCTGAAGAGGAAGGCAGGCAGAAGATGCTGATATTTGCCAGATATAGACGTGGATGCCTGCTTCGTTAGCACTAGACGGACATTGTTGGCTGCTTTTCGGCCAACACTGCCCATCAGAGAGGAAAATCGCCATGTTCTTGGTTAGAAATGGCTAAATTAGCGAGAGTTATATAGAAAAAAACACATCTACTTTCCCTTTTTTATAATGAATCCACCTCCAGTCACCTGCTGGTATGGAGAGGTGTTTCCTCTCATGTAGATGCAGAACTCTGTGGTGTGTTCAAGTGCAGATTTATTCAGACACAGGCGACATGAGGCGCCACAACAGTCGGCCTTTTTTCGTCTTGCATTGGCCATACAGGCGGCCTTACTGTCGCCTTGTAGCAAACCTTACAGGTGACCTAGGTTGTCTTACAGGCGGCTTTTGGTGTCTTACTAGCCGTCTGCAGTCGGCCTTTGTTGCTGCTGGTTCTTCGATGTTCGCTCCGTGTGTTCAGGCCCTCTGTGGGGGGAACTGCAGAGTAAGCTGATCCATGATGAGTAGCTTTGCCATTACACATAATCATTTGATGGATATAAAACTGTTGATTATTGCAGCTTTAAGATACTTGAAAAGTTTTTTTGTTCCTGAGTTTCTTGAGACAGTCGGCAGTCATGAGTGACGTCCCACATCCTTGTTTGAGCTGTAATCACACAGTCCTGCTTGTTCCACTTCCTCCTCCTCCTCCTCCTCCATTTCCGCCTCTGTGTACAGAGTTTTTCCCAGAATAGCAGAGCAGCATCTGCGTCTCTGCCCGACTCCAGAGGGGTCTGAGAGCGAGAGTCCGTCTGTCTGTCGCCCCCTCACCCTCCGGCTCAGGAGGTCTGAAGGAATGACAGAGATCTGACCCGAGTTCATGACCTGAATCCTGCAGCTTTCACTGCCGTCTGCTTCAGCTTTCAGCCCTGATGCCTCCACGACTTGATTCTGTGCTGCGATGTTGATAATAGTTGTAGTCGATGATAGATGTGCAGCCCCGTGGCTTTGTTATTCCTCATCAGGTCCTTTCACATCGAGCGGGGATGACTGAATTTACTGCCGAGCCTTCTGGAGGTGTTGTGGGTTAAACACAATGAAACATCTGTGAGGGGAGGTGCCGGCATGGTGACACACTCGCCTCCACACTCCACCACCACCACCACCACCACCCGCCTCCACCCCTCACACACCCTGCAACTACACAGCCCAGTTTAACTGCACCTTCAGGTCCATCAGCACAGAGTTTTAAATGTTCCCAAAGCAAAAGTGCGACTTACAACTGAGTGAAAGTGTTAAATAAAAAGGAAATCGATGTGACTGATATGTTGATCAGAGATTAGCAGGCAGCTGTTAGTTGAGAGACCGTCAGGGAGAAATCACTCCTAACCACCGAGTGTTGAGCTTTTAATCACATATATTGATGTGACACGTTCTGCTGTAACCTTCGGGTCGATTATATAACCAGAACACTTAACCTGACGGTGACGCAACAGCCTCATTTCATATCCCAGCAATCTGTTTATTACTGTCCAACACACCAGTCGTCCCCAGTCACATCCCAGCTGAGCTGTGTGGAGGCCAACTGAGGACGTGCAGGATCATGAAAACACCAAAATCATAACTGTCGGTTTGTCTCTGACACATTTTACTCTTTGTTTTAAATGACTCCTCTCCTCCACAGGTGAACGTCTACGTGCTGGGAAGAACCTTCCTCGTTCTGGCCCGAGAACTGTGCATCAACGCCCCGGCTATAGGTACACACTTCACCTCCCTCCACCTTTTTCTTCTGGGCTCGTTCTGCAACACTGTGTTGAATTAAGCTCTCAAAAATTGACCAATATTTCCTTTTATAGAGTAAATGGTGTCAGAGCTGCAACAGTTAATCGATTAGTTGTCAACTTTTAAAGGGATCGCCAACTTTTCTGATAAGAGAATTCTCTGATTTCAGCTTCTTTCATGGTAAACTGAATATCTTTGGGTTGTGAACGAAACAAGATGTTTGAGGACGTCATTTTGAGCTTCAGGAAACACCGGTCGTCATTTTATAGACCAAACAACTAATAATTAATCGAGAGAATAATCGACAATAACAGTAATTGTTAGTTGCAGCACTATTTAGCTGTTGAATTGCCAGAAAATAGGTGAAATGTTTTTTCGCCACAGTTGCACAAAGTTCACAGTGACTTGCATGTGATTTTTAATTTTCTGTCTTTGCTGATGTGATGATCTGTTTAACAGGCTCAGGCAGCTTTTAAGAGTCAAATTGAAGCACTTAAAAGGTAGCTAAACCAAATACTCTATCAAAGCCTTCATCTAAATCGCTTCAAGCTGCAGAACATTAAGTTACAGAATTCCTTTAAACCCACAGCAAGTGATGCATAGTCACTTTTTGTATTCCCAGATCCTTGGTTCATTTTGGCGCCAGGACACAAACAAATATGACGATGGATTTTGTGGTTAACATGATTTTCCCAGGAGTATATTTAAAGTTGAGCACAGTTCTAACCTTAAACACTGTTGAGATTAAGACAAAACCCTGAGATTTAATCTAGTTTTGTATAGTTTAGGTTTGCTCTGTTCAGCTGTACTAGTGAACAAAACCATATTAAATATCAGGTCTGGATCAGCACATCTTCAGTATTTAAGGATTATGATTAAAAGGAGAGTCGCTACTTTCATCTTTGCAACAAGAAAAGAGTTACACAGACACTTTCAGGCCCCCACGACTCTTTGAGATCCATTAAATAACTCATCTGTGGCCCGAAGAACCTCCTGTTCTCATAGAACCAGGCTGCAGTTCAGCCAGCAGTAACCAGAGGGCGCTGCAGCCCCTCTGATCCCCTCTCCCTCACCCCGGCACCATAATAACAAGACATCTGTGGCTCCATCACATTATAACCTTTATGTTTTATCGTCAGGTGTATAGGCATTCTTGTACAGAACACATCTGGTCATCTCTAACAGCATCAAGCTGTTGACAGTTTTACAAAAGACACAACGTTTCTGAGGCCGTCCTCTGAAGTGCAAAACAACTGTTTGACAAGATTTCTACTTTTTTGTTGCATTTAGAATCATAACACTACATAAAGTTTGCTCCTCGTGTAATATTGCTGCTCGGACTATAGTAACAACATCGTATATAGACTTGCAATTACACAATTTGAAGCAGTCCCTACTTGTTCCAGTTGTGGAGCTCGGCTTGATTACATAACCACAAATCGCTGTATTAATGTTGTTTCTACAGCAGCCGCAGCCTTTGAACACAGGCATCAGAGCGAATAACGTTAACCCAGTACTTAAATAAAAAAATAACATTAAATTAAATAAGATAAAACAACAGCTCCTTGGCTTTTTAAAATAGTCTCTCAAAGAACTAACCAGGCCATTTAGTGTGACATTAGTCAAGTGTCTTTAATGCTACATTACTTTGAAGGCTGGGAGGCGACGATGAGCCGAATTCCCATCAGCAGTCCAGAGCAGCTTATGCATAGAACACCAGCTCTGGGATCTGTCCTCCCTGTACTCCGGTCCCGTTGGTGCTGTCGGAGGAGCACTGGAATTGAAATGTCACCTTCCCACACTGCACCTCCGTCATGCCCTCCTGGCCAAAATAGCTCAGCTCATTCCCGTCCAGCACGGCGCTCACCGTGTAGAACGCGTCCTGTTCCACCTGAACAGGATGCTCGAACCACACCGGGAACGTACTGCTCGAGCCGTCCGACACAAACTTTGTCAGGTTCTGTGCCAGCGTCACTCCCTGTCTCTTCAGTTCGATTTTGACGCTGTACTCGGCTTTGCCGCCGCTCGACCCGTACAGCCCCAGACCAGCGATAAAGATCCTCTTGTCCACCGCGAACTGAATGCTGTCACATCGGCCGCGGTAGCGCCACTGATTGCTCCGGTAGGCTGAGGACTGGAAGCGGTGGCACCTCTGAGGCGCCAAGCCCTTCCTGGCAGACAAAGGGAAGTCCAGCTTGGGCTTTTTAGCCGCTGTGTACCACAGAAACACATTGTGCGTCTCCTCCAGTGTCAGGATATCACATTGTGCCGCGCCGTTGGCAAACTCCTCCAGGCTCATGGTGGGGATGCGCACCAAGAACAGCGCCTTCCCGAGCACCTCTCTTTTATTACGAGTCGTCGGACCCAGACCTTGTCTCTTGCACTCCGCTGTGGCCCAGTTCATTACGGCCTCGAACACCACCACCTCCTTGGTGTTGAGCGTCTCCCTCTGCAGGATGATCTCCAGCGTCTGCACGTCGATCTCACAGAAGCCCTCGGAGCAGAGCGAGAGCTCGGCCTGAGCGTCGATCACCTCCCAGCAGCGCTGCGTCAGCTCGGGCTCCTCGAACAGGCGGCTCTGGGAGAGCAGCACGCAGGCGTTCTTGGCCTCCAGGCTCGTTTCCAGGAAGGTGACGCAGGCTTTGGCCAGCGCAGGAACGATGTACTTCTTGGCGGCATACAGGGTGGCCAGCACCGTGTCGGCCTCCAGGTCGATCTCATCGCTGTACATGTACCTGCGAGGAGGGAAATAACTGGTTAGCTGCTGTGATTTAAATGCACCATAAGGAACTTTTTAACAAGGAGATTGGCTGTTCTTGTGCTGGATGAGTCGTTAAAAAAAAAGTATGTTCAAGGACTGAAGATGAATTGAGAGATCTCAGCCTGATTTAAGCAGCAGCTCTGTAGCCTGGTGGTACGTCACTGATCGTCATAGAGCTGCCAGAACCAACAACAAACGAACGAAGCGACATCTTGTTTAACAATATATCACACGACAAGATGAACTCTTGGACGAGCTCGCCTCTCTCATGCCCACTGCATCAAATACCCACAAAGGAGCAAAATGGAAAAAAATGATAATCTTTTTTCTCCTAAAGAGGATTGTGTGCTTAACACATCATGCCCTCTCCACAAAAAGCCCAGCACGCAGCAGTCCATGGGGCTGGCACGAGCAACAAAAGCCAGTTATTTATAACTGCAAGTCTGTACGTACTGTATTCCCCTCTAAGAAAATTGTCAGGCTGTGGATGAAGAAAAAGGGAAAAAATGTTTCTAGTTGGACAAAGAGTGCTGAGAAAACCAGCAATTACAGAGCGCTGTGCTGCTGCCACTGCTCTCTGGCGCTCGCAGCCTTTTGGCATTCGCCTCCGCTTAGCTTTGGATGAGTAATAATATGCTTTGAAGTGACACTGACTGCGCTTGTCATCTCTCCTTCTGGTTGGCTGTGTGTGAGGGATGGCGAGTGGCTTACTTCAGCAGAATTAGAAAAGCAGCAGGTTCCACATCTGGGATATGGATCTCAGACTCCTCCTCCGCCAGATCGCCGTAAAACATGGCACAGAAGACCGAGCTTCCCACGGCCAGCACATACTGGGAGGGAGGGGAGGGAGGAGACAGATGCGTCAGAACACATGCAGGCAGAATCACACAGTCGTTGCGAAGTTCAGTAAAAGAGCACAAGTAGTTCTTTTCAGTAGCTGCAGAGACACAACTTCTCCTCTAATCTAACAGACAGAGAAGTCAGAATAACGTGGTCAGATCTCTTTACCTTGTGTGCTGGAACCTTCTGCGATCCCCCCGTGGGGCCAACAATGAAGTGGACGTCGGCCATCAGCTCATTGTTAAACATCAAGGCGTTCCTAAAAGCAGAGCAGGTTTCATGAATAAGCCTCAGTCAAGTATTGTATAACATCAAGTCCTCCCACACTCTCCCTGTCTTTGCCCAGAGACACTGGGTACCTTCACAGGTTTGAGGAGGATACAGCAGCAGAAGCAGAGCTGCAGCTCCTGTTTGCTTCTGTATCAGTTCATCTGCTGATTGTTATCTCGATTAATCGTGTGCAGGTTGTGAGGAAAACCCCTGACAAGCTTCAGATTTAAAAGAGCAGAGACTATTTTAAGAAGCTGGAGCCACTAAATGTTTTAATTACATGCATATGAATCACCAGTCCTCTACAGCACTTTAAATACTGACTGAGCTAAACACAAATCATGTGAAATGACATTTTTACTTAACTCCTTTTGGATTTTCTGCATTTTTAAGAGAAAATCTACTGAAGTTTACCATTTTGGCATCATAAAAATGTCAAATCAGACTTGAATTTTGACATTTTCTGCTGTGTTTCCCCTTTAAACCGCCATACAGATGGTCATTAATGGGTTAAGAGTAGTGTAACTAACAGAGTAGCTGCTGCAGGACCACTTTCCTCCAAACTAAAGCTCCACTAATGAATGAGGCTACCAAATACTGAGTTTAGCGACCTTATGGTGCTTTTTTAATCTTTTTGTAATCACTATCACGCTGACACAGGGAGTCAGAGCGGCCGTGGCGCCCTGTCACTACTTCACAATGATCTTTAAGGTGCTTTACGGTCATGAATGTGCAGGTATTAGCGGTGTTTCCGTGAGTCGGGCAGCAGATGTTACCTCTCTCTCAGTGTGGGGTGGCTGCACTGCCAGCTGGGCGGATCGACGTTGTTGTTGTTGATGTTCTGCTGGGTGGTCGGGGTGGTCGCCGCGCTGCTGCTGCTGGCCTGGCTCACCGGCACCTCCTTGGTCTTCTCGGTGTCCGCCACCGTGGTGCCGGTGGACAGGTTGGTGTTGTTGGTGTTGGCGGCGGGGTACAACTCCGCAGCCATCTTCTCCTCCTCCACCTCCTCCTTCCTCCTCTTCTGCTGCTGCTGCTGCTGCTTCTTGCTCGACAGGGACAGAGTCAGGATCTCATAACATACCGGCAGCCTGCCCGGGAGCTTGCCGACCTTCTTGGACTTTTTCAGCGTTTCTGGGAGAAGGAGTAGATAAGTCAGACACCTCATGATCCGGCCATGATGGAGCAACCTGCAGTCTGCCGTTGGCATCGGCACGAGCGAGCGGTCGTCTTCGGTCGTCGGTATCCGGGGAACTGGATCTGTCGCGCGCGCTGAAAAACGAACTAACTGACGTCCGGTCGTCCGCGGAGGAATCAGCCGTTAATCAGGGAGATTTAAAACCACATCGACGGCGAAGTTCACACGACAACATGTAAATATCCGTCCGGCGTCCAACTTCGACCGCAGGCACTTTTGCTCCGTGTCCCGGCGGTCAGCTCATCCTCTCCGGACGGAGAAATGTCCGCTTGTTTTCCCTTTTTCAGCGAGTCGGTAATCCGGATAGTCGCAGCTGGTATTCAAGTCCTTGCTCTGTTTTCCACCCCGCCTCCGCGTTAATCCCCTCGGATACTTATCCCTTTCTCTCCCGACCGACTGTCGACCGAGGCGGATCCAGCTGCCGTGTTCCTCCGGCCGTCCTCACCCGAGGTATACACTCATTTGTGGGGAGTTTTTGAGGTCCGCTTCATTTTCTCTGCGTTTTTTTCCCCCCCTCGTCGTGATCTCCTCGGACGCCCAGGGCTCGCTCTGGACCAATCAGATCCCCGCCCCGCGCTGACGTCAGGAGAGCAGAGGCGCCTCCCCCAGCAGCTCCGCAGAGTGCGTCACCGGGCCGAAGCACCGCCCCCTCGTCCCGCTGATCAGAGCCGCTGCTGGGATAAAAATACAATTAAAGAGAAGGTCGCTTAAATACGAGCCTGCAGGCCGGCAGCGACCAGGCGACATGACCCCGAAACACACAGCACTTCGTCCAGGATACAGCGGAACACCATGATCTCATGTCAGCTGTGATATACATCTTATTCTGTGTGTTATTATCCAGCTGGGACACGTCCTAATCCTCTGTACGTGATCTCTACTGAAGGAAACACCCCACAAGTTAAAACCACAATCAATAAATTATTCATTATTAATGCTTTATTACACCCCCAAACACTTACTAAATGATAATAATAAGCACATATGTTGTTTTACAGCATAAATACCTGTTTCAGCCTCGTATAAGGGAGTAGAATCATGTTTTATATGTCATATTTGACCATGTTATCATTTTATGTGGACTCAATGGGGAAAAAGTTGCATTTAAAGGGAGAAAAAGCTTATTTTGCGTGTTATTATCGAGGTGGAGAGGCTGTGACACGTCCTAACACTCAGTCTATGATCTCAACTAAAGGAAACACCCCACAAATTAATGCCACAATCAACACATTCTTTATTATTAACTTATTACATGATAATGATAAGCACATATATAGTTATATGCTTAATTCAGCCACTAAAAAGAGAACAGCATCATGTTTTATGTTTTATATTTGACGATGTTGGGACCTCCTGGTGAAATAAAGATGAAATTCAATAGAAAAACAGTCTCAAGCAAGTCCCAAGTAATTTTTTCTTGGGCAAGTCAAGTTGTGATTTACATATAAAGGGAAAAAAATCTTATTTTGTGTGTTATTATCGAGGTGGAGAGGCTGTGACACATCCCAACCCTCATTACATGAGCTCTACTAAATGAAACACCCCATTAATTAAAACCACAGTCGACAAATTATTTATTATGAACTTATTAAATGATAATAATAATAAGAACATCTGTCATTTTTGCATCATAAATACTTATTTCAACCTTCATAAGGGGAATAACATTAACATCCCATTCAACTTGTCACATTTGACCATGTCGGGACTTTCTGATGAAATACTTATTTTTTCTTGAGTCAGTCAGGTTGAGTCTTTAGTTTAAGGCAAGTCAAGTCTCTGCAGACTTATCTGCACTTCCTGATCTTTATAAAGAGAAAAGACAAGGTAACCAGATCAGAACCGGTCTGATGACATTATTGCCCAATTTATGTAAGCCGTTCAAAAAGTGTGATTTATTTCCTAATTTTTGTTCAGTTGACAGCTGGACTGAAAACAACCAAATGAAAACATGAAATGAACACAAATGTCATTAAAACACAGACCTGAGTCTAATATAAAAACCTAAAACGGCTTATTGTGATTATCGCCTCAGCCTGTGGCTAACAGCTAGCAGGCAGTTCTCTACTCACAGCCTAACAAATTACTGGTATTATTTAAACTTTTTCTTCTTCACCGCTGCAGAACATTTCGGCCTGACATTTTTGAAGCAGAGCAGCTAATGTTGCCGTAACGCTGCGTCGGATGCTCGTCTTTTCTCCAAAGTTCAAAGTAAATATAAATATCCTCATCATTTTGTGATTGGCTGCTGTCAACAACGCTGTCTGAATGTTTTGGAAAGAGAAGTGCCCGGATGGAACGATGTGACACAGACGTGCGGTGAGAATTTAAAAATAATGGATAATTTTTTCACTTTCCAGTGGATCGATATATCGACAGTCCTGATATCTGACCAGACAAACAAGGTGACATCACAGCTACAATTTACATTGACATAAAGAGCATCAGTGTGCAGTCAGGTTTGGATGAGTGAGACTTTCTTCTCTGATTATCAACAATCATACAGAAGAAACTCAAAGAGACAAATTTAAAACCCGCAGTAACAAAAAATAGACCAGAATCCTCTGCAGCTCCGAGTCAGTTTGGGCTCTTGAGGGAAGGGCGCAGCTTCCCCCTCAGCCGACTGATAACACTTTAATGCTATTCATGCCGCTCCGCTCCCACATTTGATTGAACGGAGCGAGTTCGCGGCCCTTCTCTGGGGGTGGTCCAAGTAATTTTGGGGAATGTCGGGAACAGAAGTAGAAGCAGGCGATGCGGGTCGAGGGGAAAGTGGGTACACGAAAAAAGTAAACTCCAGCACTCCATCACAGAATGACTCCTGGGCTGTTTGAGCATCACAGATTGATTATTCTCGACAGTGAAAGAGGATTCCAGGTGCATTTCTTACCCCCTTAAACAGCCTCTTTTCTACGGAGATCTCGTCTGGTCTCTTACAGATGGTGGAGCTTGGAGCGGTGATGGCGAGCTCTGCAGACGTATCATTACATGGTGTGGGGGGGGGAGGGATCAGCCTGGATCTGATTACCAGCTGGCTCGACCAGCTTTCCACTGGACCGCTCTATAAACGCAGCCACTGACTTCAAAGATATTTGACTCCGCTGTCCTGAAACTCTTCTTTTTGTCTCCAGGCTAACAGTGGAAAGAGAATTCCTCCTAATGTTGATATTAAATTAGATTTCCCAGCAAGGTAAAAACCACTTTCAGAATAAAAACTCAAACTGGCCACCTGCCAGGCTGTTTCAAGGCAGAGGCAGGTGGTTCTGAAGGTTTTGCTCTCTCCAGCTGAATCCAAAGTATTTTTCCCTAAAGTTTACGATACGCCGCGCTGTCCAAGTTTCTCAGAGACATTTGAGAAGCAAAAGGTTTGTGATTGGAAGGCTGCCCATTCAAATCCTTTCGCCAGCTGCGAAAATCTGGACGGAGACGCCGAATGAGAAACAGGCTGCTTCGAGGTGCACTCGAGCTAAATGCTAATCCTCAAGTTCTCCACTGGAGCTAATTAGCAGCCAGCGGGAGGAGACTGGTTTTACTGGGGGGGCACACAGGTGCTAATGATCTAAATCTGCTTTCAGAATGGGACAGAACTGCATTTTCTTCGGTTTATTTACAGCTCAGACGCAGGTGAACCGAAGCTCACCAACAAAATCTGTATGGACACATAAGCAGCCTGTTTATTGGACAGAGTTCTCGTTAAAGTGTCATCCTGAGAGAGTTTTGGCAGCAGGTTGAGAGACGAGCAGACCTGATATCAGTCCATGAAACCATAGCAGGATGGACTCGTACGCTCCCTCCGCCATGATTTATCCTCTCCAGGAAAACACACACGAGACAGAAGCTGAATGTGATCATTACAGGATACTTATTAACCAGGAACTGAGCAGTTCCTGCAGCTGACGTCCAGGCTGTCTGAAATTAATCAGTTACTTGTTTGGTCCATAAAATGTCAGAAAATTGACTTAAAACCATTAAATGAATATTAAACCAGTTGGCCGTTATGTACCAATATAAAAAAAAGATGCTTGGAGTATTTAACTGTTTCGCTGCCCTGACGTCTTTATAGACATTTATGGTCATTGTTAAGCTGTAAAATGTTCTGCCTGTGTTATATGTCTTTGTCATACGTGTTTGATAGCAACATTTTAAGGATCGTTACAAAAAATGACAATCTGCAAGAAAACTCAGCGCAAGATTGTTTTGCGTCACATATTTAGTAGCAATAAGGACGTTAAAGAACCAGAACAAAACATTCAGAAACCATGAGCTGCTTCTCTGTCGTTGTTCAGCAAATGATAAAAAATCCAAACTGGAAAAAATCAGATTTTCCACATCTGTCAGTGTGAAGGAATCTACTAAGATGTTCTCTGTCCAACAACCTGACCCGTTTACTTCTCTGGTCCACGGCCCAACTTTCCACATCAGACGGTTCTGCAGACAGAACCTTCTTTGGCTCAAGGAACCGAAAGGAACAAATGCTCCAGATTTTAAAGGCACGACTGAATCAGAACATGCACCTCTATAATCACAAACACTTCTCTGTCTGCAGACCCGTGCCTGTACATCCCCCGTTTCGCCCAAATGTTGGAATTTGGGGAGAAGAACCACGAAGTGTCCATGACGGCGATGCGCCTGGTGCAGAGGATGAAGAGGGACTGGATGCACACGGGACGAAGGCCGTCGGGCCTCTGTGGAGCAGGTGAGCGTCGTGTCTGCCGTCTGTGCTGCCGAGGACTGTTTTAATTTCAGGTGAGTGGTGCTGGCAGCCGGCCTGTCATCAGAGGATTCCTGTTTCCAGTCCTCTGAGGAGAGAAAGTGATTAACGCTCACTGTTCTGTTGGCATCTAATCACCAAGGTGCCCTTCACCCTCAGAGACTCCTGAAACTCTGCCCAGTGACCATCAGTATTAGAAACTCAGCCCGAGGTGTCTCTTTCTCACCTCACTGTACAACAGACTCACACTTTTATTAATATCAGTGGATTTCAGGACTGTGGGAAGTTTACTGCCTTGTTTAACTTTGCACATAGTGATTTTCATCACTGTGAGGAAAGGTTTCAGAGCAAAGGGAACATGTAAATGAACCTGCACAAGGCAAAATATGATAAAAACACAAAGAAGACCCTCAACTTTAGAGCCTCTTTCATGCACTATAGATGAACATTAAAGCAGAGGACGGCGCTCAGGGGGGAGATCAATATGAGAAGCTGTTTTTGTTCAATCTTTAAACAAGCAAACCCCCCCGTTAGCTCAAAGTGCAGAATTAGCTGTTGGCGTCCTGCCAGCTGGAGTTTTAATAAAGAATTGGATCATTTTGTCAAGAAACTTGCGAGTAAGAGACGGTAATGAATACTGTAGAGGTTTATCTCGCTCTGTAGTTCTTCAACACGCAGCGTGTAAAAGTCTCTCGCACACTAATAACCAGGACGAGGAGGCTTCTGTCGATTTAAAGGAGCAGTTTGTAAGATATGGCCAGAACTGTCGTTATCACAGTGTAAAGGAACGCTGCTGTCGTCAGCTAGATCAGAGCTGCAGCACGCTGAACGCCCTTTTACAGATCAACACTATAACACGCAGACATTACAAACAGATGATGTGCCCACCAACCGGTCTGCTGGCAGGTGAATCCTGACACTCACCTGCGTCTTTCACTGCTTTTGCTGCCAACTAGGTTACAAATGTATTCTGGCCTTTTGACTGTCTGCTGGTCGTCTGCCAGAGAGACGAACCTGAGAGCACCTGCCTCAAACCACACCACAGTTCGCCCGCCGTCGATTTGCCACCCTGCCCGTCGCCCTGTTAGCGTGAGTGCTGTGGTGCAGTTTATGTGGAACAGCTGAGCTCAAAGCTGCTTCTCCTCCGCGTCGCGTCTCAGCTGGTGTCAACCTGAATACACTCGGCTGCGACGCATTACCAGCCGAGACGTCTTGAAATCGAATCACCAGCTTCCTCTGAGCCCTGCATGTTTACGTTCACGGTTTCAATTTTCGTCTTTCTCTGTTCCTCAGCTGCATTGCCTGAATAATTAATCGCTCATCATAAATCATTGAGAGGGGATACAGTCGGATGGAAGGAGGGAAAAGTTTGTTCCCAAATATGATGCAGATCTTGCTGTTGACAAATCAGAATGCGTATCTGCAAAAAGCTCTTCAGGATGGAAGGGATTTTTTTTTTTTTTAATTGCGTCACTTTTTTTAACGAGTTAAAGGACAAAGTTAACTCTGCATTAAGGGAAGAGAACCAGCAACTTTGAAGCTGCACGGTTCCAAGGTGGAAGCGGTAAAATGTTTGAGAAAGTCCTCAGCGGAGCTAAAAGCCAGCACTTCAGTCCTGAAGGCTGTTAGAAGTGTGCATGTACAAGTAGCCGCATCTATCTTTTAACAGGCTCTTGAGTGAGGCAACTCTAATGACGGTTATATAACTGTTCCCCTTCAAGGCTCGCGCTGCAACTCATTGCATAATATTAGCGTTGTTGTTACTCCTTTTTAAAAGTCGGCTTGTGTGTGTGTGGGCGGACTGTCGGCTCTGTGAGCTGAGGTGCTCCCGTCCCGTCCACTCAGAGCTTCAGTCGTCAAGGTGCTCACGCAGAGACGCCTGGAAACACAAACACAGTGTCTGTGTGTTCAGGCGTATAATTGTGTGTGTGTGTATATCAACATTTCTTATTTCCAAAACATGGAGGAAAAGAAATCTCAATGTCAGACACATACAATGAAATCCTGGAGGCTGGATTGGTTTTATTGTATGTGGCCTTGAGTTGTGAGGCCGTCTGGATGTTCTGCCAAACACAGTGAAGTTAGCGTGGGAGCAGAAACATTTCATAATTTAGTTTAGTGGAGTTGTGCGGCTGCTTGGACCTGTTGTTTAAACCTCATCACATCGTTTTAATTTCCCGTCCTCAGCTCTTCTCGTCGCCGCTCGTATGCACGACTTCTGCCGCACCATGAAAGAAATCGTCAGCGTCGTGAAAGTGTGTGAAACCACGCTGAGGAAACGGTGAGTTGAAAGCTGAACTCTTTGGTGAATGGGACGACGTGGAGGTGAATTTTATTTGACGTTCCCTTGCAACTTCTCCTCCATCAGGCTGGTTGAGTTTGAGGACACGCCCACCAGTCAGCTGACCATCGAAGAGTTCATGAAGGTGGATCTGGACCAAGAGTGCGACCCGCCCTGCTTCACAGAAGGACTGAGGAAGAAGAAAATCAATATGGTAATTAGGGAATTACAGCTGAGTTAATGTCACAGTGAAGAATGATTCACAGTCCAGAAACAAAGATGTAACTGCTGATGTGTCGCTCAGTTTGAGCTGCGAAACAAGTTAAACTTCTTCTTTCAGGAGAAAAATGTTCCACTCAGAGGAAACCAGCCGCCCACAGTCCTCGTGTTATGATCTTCTTTTGTTCGATGTTTTTACTCTGTAATTGTTTGACCCTGTTACTCACTGATGGGTTTGGACGGAGTCTTTAATTCATCTTTGTCGTCTTGTCTCTAGCTGGAGATGGAGCTGAAGAAGAAGATGGGTGACGTTGAAGGTATGAATGAGGCGTCCTTGTCTGTTTGCCATCGCATCAAAGACGTCTTTACTCTCGGGCTTCCTGCCTTTTTTAAACATTTTTATTTAGCAAAATGAATTCAGTTTTTCTCAGTTTCACATTTATGCTGCTGAGAAGGAAAGTTTTGTGAGACTTTTGTTGTTTTCTTGGACCTTGACTGAAAGCAGAGCAGTGTTGGATGTGGTCGGTACACGGAGAGGAAACGGCTCCCTGTCTTTTGTCTCTGATTTGACTTCAGCACAACATGTAATCAACCACATATTATATTACAGTATTCACATAATGTATTGTAATTATGGCAGACATAATTTAAAGGGTTCAGAAGAACGGGCTGTGACCGAAGACACAAAAGAAGTATAATTTGTTTTCTCAGCATGAATTGTACACGATCGTTTCAGGGACATGAGAACGGTGGCCGCAGTTCTTCTGTTCTGCGTTGCGTGGAAGATTATTGATCCGGGAGTCGGCACTGGAGGTTTAACTCTGATGTTTAATATTCAACAGATGAAATCCAAGGCTACCAGGACGAGATCGACGCAGAGCTTCAGAGCAGCCGGCCCAAACTGAGAGGAGTCTACGCTGCCTACACTAAAGAAGGTACGGAGCTGAGCGGGGGGGAGTGTCGGTCTGAATAACGAAGTATGTAAAAGATGCATCGTAGATAGAAATCAGCTCCATCTAATCTGTCTGGTCTGACGAGAACGACCTTCTTCCAAGCTGGAACTTTTCATCCAACGAGGTTCAGCAGCTCGTTCAGAACCTGGGCCAACTCTGGAACCATAAACGTCGGTTCTTGGACAGGAAAACTGGTCCTGTGGGTCCTTAAACTGCTTATAACCGCTGTTCTTAAAAACCAGAGCTCGTGTTGCGTGTTCTGACTTCTCCACGAGAGAATTAACAAAAGATTTTCACCGTGGAAGCCAAATCAACAGCAACAGTAGTCCCAGCATGAAGGCATGCAAACAGGAGGGAGGATGTAGTCTGACATAGTAAGGACATAAAAGCAGCATTTTATCTGTCAGCCTCTCTCATCGTAAAGCATCGCCGCCTCGCTCGGCTGCTGGTTCCGCTGAAGACGCGTCGTCTTGATGCAAGAAGTGAAATTAATACGGCGTCAGTAGAGCGAGCCAGCTGCTGACTGGGCTGAGTGGGACGTCGAAATACAAACATCACAGCGGGAAACGTTTTAATGTGTGATGATGCTTTTATTTATCTGGCTGTCAGTCAGTCAGCGAGGATCACACACAACCACACACACACACACACACACACACACACACATAACAACAACACACAACCACACACACATCAGAGTGCGCTCCCTGTCACTCTTTCTCTTTATCTGTTTCTACCTTTGGCTCTTTATCTCTGGCCCTCTGTCTTTGTCTGTTTCTGTCTCTGTCACACACACACACACACACACACACACACACACACACACAGTAGGGGGGTTCGCAGGCTGTCACTGATTTCAGGCGAGTTTCTCCTCCAGCTGCTGCGTCACTTTGAGATCCGGCAGCGCTTCGTTTCCCCTCTCAGACTGATAACTGAGCTGCTTCTCTGACTCGTGGGTCGATATCTGTGCGGCGACATTTTAATTATGGTCTGATTAAAGGACACATTTTTAATTAGATTCCAGGACTGCGAGAGGACGACCAAAATTATGATCCAATTATTTTGTCTGGATGTGATTATTTATCGCCGTTTCTTCTCTCAGTTGTTTGGGAAACACAATCATTTCATTGCCTTCGTGGCATTTTATATCAACATCATCTGTAATCTTTTACTACTGCGGTTGTTTTTTTTAAATTGTGGAATTGAAATTCCGATAATTATAGCCGGCTAATTATACAATCTGACTATAAACTGTAACCCTGTGCTGCCTTACAATCCTCCGGGGAACACAGAGGAGTCATGAACTGTTTAATAAGATACGACGTAGTAAAGGTGAGATAAACTGTTATGATCAGCACCTGTCACTCAGTGAATGCAAATAAAAATCTGCGTTGGTGAATAAGATAAATGAGATCAGCCTTCACGTGCTGGATGCTGCAGCAGTGTCACATCAGTGCAAACTCTCGTCAGGACAACATTTGAGTTGATTGATCACAAAACGAGTCTAAAAGTTTGCGTAGATCATCCTGAAAAGAAAAACAAAGAAAATCTAAGCTTCTTCAACTAATGTCTCAGAAAAGCACATTGGACAAATTGCTGCATGTGTGACGCTGATGAGCGTCAGTCAAAAAACAAATTAGCCACAACCAGAAAGACGATGGTTTTCTTGGCAACACGTCTCGACGTGGTCGTGATTTTGTGACATTTCCTGTGACGACTTCACAGAAATTGAGCCAGTGACCTTCACTTTGCAGGATACTAATAATTGCTCGCGATTCAACAACTAAGTGATTAATTGGAAGAAGTGATTTGCAGGAAAAAAGTAACAGAAGTCCTAAATGTTGGTACACTTACTGTGGCACTGAACTGATGTACCATAACATCAACTGCTGTTGTTCCACTTCTTTACTACGCAGTGTAACGTTCTTGATAGCTGTATTTTTTGACTGTTCAGTATGAGATCAGGGACCCTCTGGGACTTCAGACGCCTGTCAGAGGTCTTCAGCTAAGTGAGAACTTGCTGAATTACTCTGTTTTGGTTCAGTAGCTGTAAATGTTTGTAGAATATTAAGTTTCAAGCTTCTGTTTCTTGTGCGTGTCTGCCTGCATGATGTGTTTGACAGATTTGATGCGGCTGGTTTTGACCTCCAGTTGTGTCATAGTTGTTGCAAACAAAATAAGAACTTCCTTCGTGGGATCAATTAAACGGCACATTGACTTTACGTCACGCTCTGTCTTCTCCTCCCACAGACTGCGTGGACGACATCGAGGAAATCATCTCCACGTCGTCTAAGATCGAAGACGACGAGCCAGAAGAGGAAGACGAGCTGCAGGCCGTGGCCAAACACTTCGGCAAAGAGATCGGCGAGCTCACGCTGGAGGCGCTCATCAGACTCGAGCAGAAGAGTCCGGAGGAGGAAGAGGAGAACCAGGAGGACGGCGACGTCCCGAAGAGAAAAGCCCCGTCCTTGGCGTCCATCTTGGGCACGATGCCCACTGCAGCCACTCTCGGCCTCAAGGAGTCCATCAGCGACGTCATCGGAGAAGGGAAGGAGAACGGTGAGTGAACTGGTTTCATCACACTGAATGAATCTCGTTACCCGACATTAAATCAACCAGATCAGAGCTTTTCTCTGTTTCATCACTGATTTCTCAGACGTGATAATCTAAAAAAAAGAAAACAACTCTGCAGTTTCTCACCGTGCATCGTTTTTCACATTTGTTGTCTGACGCTTCATCTGTTTGTGCTTTGGCATATTTTCTTCTTTTGTGCTTTGATGCATCATCCGTTTGATCCACGTTAAGACTCCACACACAGTATCAAGCAACAGCAATCAGGCAATTTAGAGAATCACATGCTTTTAAGACAACAGTCCGGGCATTGTATTGTTCCGTTGAGTCAACGTCTTTGTGAAAACAGCAGTACCTGTGAGGATGATCTGATTATGAAGTGATGCAGCTCATCCTTGACTGTGTCTCGTACCTACCGTATAACCATAATAACCCATAATCAAGTTAAAGAATGCTCTCTCGTGTTTAATTGTCGTAATTACCTCTGTTCCACAATGAATTGGCTGAGCCGCGTGTGAAATTTGTCATCCCTTATTATATTTTACCCTCTTCAGTGCACTGCAGACGAGACAGGAGAGTGTGGGAGACGTTCAGGAGACGCAGGCTGAGTTGTTTAACCCTTCAGGCGCCTGGCGTGTGGATTCGTGCCAACACGCAGGAAGTTCCTGTTGTTGTTGTTGTTGTTTGTTGTTTGTTTGTTGGCGGCACATTGAAGAATTCGTCTCTGGAGAGGCAGGCTGTTCATTTGCAGTTGCAAATTAAGGCAATTAAACTCAGGTGAACTTCACGACTGTACCAAGACGAGAGGAACGAACCAACGGGTTGTTAGATGAACTTCACCTGATCAAACTATAGGAACTGTTACGCTTCGAGGCTCTAAGTGGTGTGTGTGGACTAGATTCAAACTCAAATCAGGAACTTGGTCTTGACTCGGAACTTGTTCTGGGACTTGTTGGTGTTAAATTCAGACTTGACTTCATATTTGGCTCAACATCTAGATGTGGGACTTGTTGGTGTTGACCTAGGACTTGTTCTGGGACTTTACTCTTCGACTTGGATCTGTTAGTGTTCACTTATAACTTGTTGGTCTTAACTTCATGGACTTTTTTTGTCTCGAGTTTGGACTTGAAGGAGTTTTTGTTGATGACTTCTGACTTGTTCTCAACTTGGAACTTGTTTTGGGACTTTACTTTTTGACTTGGGACTCGTTTGACTTTTTGGTCTTGACTTCGGACTTAATGTTGTTGACTTGGAACTGACTTGGTTTGGTACTTATTGTTCTGGGGCTTAACTCTTTGACTTGGGACTCGTTAGTGTTCACTTATAACTCCTTGGCCTTGACTTGGAACTTCTGTTCTGGGCCTTGTTGGTCTTGACTTTGGACTTAATTGTTGACTTGGATCTTACTTGACTTGGGATTTGTTGGTCGCGTGGTGTTAAATTCAGAAGGGACTTGGGACGCATGGTTTTGATTTGGGACATTTTGATGTTCACTTAAAACTTGGTTGTCTTCATTTGGGACTTGTTGGTCTCGTGACTTGTTGATGTTGACTCAGAACTTTTTCTGGTACTTGTTGATGACAGTTCACTGAATGTCTGTTGTAAACCTGTGAAAACAGCTCACAGATTTGCTTGTTTTGTCCAAAGGAGATTTATTAAAGGAACACGTCACCTTGTACAACAATGTGTCTCACTGATGTGTTTTTAATAGTTTTTGGAGCTCTGTGACTCAGAGGAAGAAGATGTACCAGGCTTCACGTCAGTGTGTTTCCAGTGTTGTCTTTGGATTTGTTGACAGTAAACATGAAGAATGAACATCGACAGAATTTGAGTCACGCTCACTGTTGTCGGGTAACGTGAACCTAAAGGAGCTGAACACATGAACAGACTGAACTTTCCTGCTCTGGTTTGGATGAGGGAGGAAAAAAAAAAAGGCAAACAAACCGCAGCAGTGATCACACCCTCTGTCACAGTGACTTATTAACAGTTGCAAAAATAAAACAACTACGGGGATCCATCATGCGTTGCCTATAATTACCTAATTACATGAGTAGGATGTTGTGCGCCCCCGCCCATCCTTATCTGGGTGTGCGGAGGCGTTGATGGATGCGAGGTAATAGTGCCGCGCAGCTACGTCTGTCCAGATGAGGAAACCTGTGTTTTTATGGCTCTGAGTGGGAGGACGGAGAGTCGGCAGAGGTTGTGGGTGGGAGGCGAAGTGTGTTTTGATGGATGCATGTGGTGGAGAAGTGGTCGAATGTTTGGAGAACACTGTATCTTAAAGGTCATGTTTGAATTGCAGCAGCAGCAGCAGCTTCTTTGTGGCCATAAATATTGACCTTCACACCTCCCAAAACAGCACTTAAGGCTGAATAGATGCTGCTTAGAGTGTCTTAATGTTTCAGTGGCGCTGAAGAGAACAACATGGTGTATTTAACTGTGTGTAATCTGTGCTGCTACACATTAACAAGACAAAGAGTCTGCAGACATGCTAACGACTTTGTGAGGCTTTACTTGGGTGCAGCAGTGCTTCATTTAACTTAAGTTAGTCTTCAACTCTGCTGTACCCAAGTAAAGCCTCATGGTGCCAACGTTGACATGCTAACACGCTAACCTTACAGCGTCCCAAGTGTCCAATCAGTGGCCAAATACTTAAACACAAACCTGAGACTTTCCTGGTCTGAGGGAAGCTTTCTGTAAAAACCCGCCTCCCTAAAACACCCATATCTGAGGTCACAGCAGCCATTAACCTGATGAAAATGTCCCCCGATCACGCCGCTGACCTCATTTCATCACCAGAAAAGACGACAGGGTCGGGGTGAAGATTGAGACGAGCCACAGCAACCAAAGTGAATCACAGCCCTCTGAATCATGAGCTCTTATGTTAATTGTACTTTTTTTTTTTGTTAAAGAGTGACGTGAGTTTGAGTCATCATCCCCGAGACGACGTATCACCGCGCTCCATCGTGTGCGTGTTCATGAATGACAAAGCCGGCATTATAAAGTGAAACATGGCGGCGATTAGAGGAGGCGGCTGATCTCACCACAGAGCTGTCTGATGGTGATGATGATGATGATGATGATGATGATGAGGTTAGCTGAGAGAGTGTGTGTGTGTGTGTGTGCCGCCATGTTGTTGTGGATGGTCTTGGATCTCAGGAGACCATCTTAAAACAGAAATGACACTCTTGTTCTGATTTGCAGAAGTTAATGAAGACAGTTTGACTCTGACACTGTTCGTATCATCATACTGTATCATCCATAAATAACGCCGCTGTGTGTTCCAGCTGTGTGGTCGTGTTCCTGCTTTACGTTGTGCAGATAAACAGAGAAAGAACCATCAGATGAAGATGGTCGGACTGATTCCTTCTAATCTGAGGGGTGAGAGTTCTCAGTCGGAGCAGCAGAAGGAAACGACGGCAACCCCGAGGGGACACAAAACAACGACGTCATCGTCCGTCGTCGCGTTCGCCTGAATCAGAAAATACTTCATACGTGATCCAGATCAAATCCAGAGTATCGTCATGGTAAAAGAGTAGAAGTGACTTTGACCTCCTCTATGTTTGCTTCATCTCGTGTGTGTTTATTTACGTGTGTGTGTGTGTGGTTACACTTCCAGTTGGTGTGTGTGTGTGTGTTGGTTTACGTGCCTCCATGGTCCACAGTAAGTGTTTTCCTGCCTCCTGTGTTTGTGTTCGGAGGCCCGGTGCAGATGGAGGTTCTGTGGCTTCAGCCCCGGTCCTGGTTTGGTTCAGGCTTCGGCTAATTGTGGTCGACATGGGAGGGGCAGGAGGGTCGGTGGAGGGGGGTGTAGTATCGTGACCCCCCCCCAGAGCTCCATCTTTGAAGTATTAAGTGGACGGGGTACCTTGTCATTAGGGCCGAGCCTTTCATCTGCACGCAGGAGTGTGTGTTGCTGAGTGTGTGTGGACATTGTTAGCGGAGGGCAGGGCTCTGCAGGAAGAGAGGGAGGGGGTAATTTTGGATCCTCTCAGGAAACGAGAACAAGAAAGGAAACAAAGTAAAAAGGAAAACAGAGATAATTTGGTCGCTTTGAGGAAGAAATACAGACGTCCACACGAGAGCTTTTGGGTTATATGATTGTGTATTTCCTAGCATGAATATATGAGGGTCATTAATTTGGTGAGCTGGTTTTTATCCAGATTTTGCAGCTGAGCGAAGACTCACCTGTCAGCAGTTTGCCATAAAAACAAAGACCTTTTATGATCATTCTGCAAGGCTACACGGAGGATAACATAATTCACATGTTTAAAGAAAGTCAAGTTTTCTCAGTTAGCAGCTGGAAAACAAAAAACTACGTCACGTCTGTGTTGCGGTGAATTAAATGAGTGAAGTCTAGTTCAGACTGCAGCCTTCGTTATTGAAAGACGTCTCAGGAACGTGTGTCTGCAGGAGAGGAAAAGTCCAAATCCAAGCTCTTTCCAAGCAGCCTGAATTACTTATTAAACAGTTAATGAGTAAATAAAGTTGCTTCAATCAATAAAAGTGATAAATCTAGTAAGTATCAGACGATAATATAGATCCAAGCGTTTCTTTCCTTTTGAGACGATGAGCTGTGGATCCATCTTGGATCCGTGTGGTCTCTGCGGCGCTGACAGCTGAGTCGCCCTAGTTAAAGTCTTTTCTGTCTTTCTGCTGTTTAACGCCGCTGCCTCATCGACGGCTCGTCTCTGTAATGGCATTTTCATTAACTGGTGCCGTCAGAGGAGAAACTGAGAGCAGCCGGCAGAGAAGAACGTGACTCCGACACCTCCGGATGACTTTGTCACATTCGTCCATAGCCGAGGTCTTCGGGGAGCTCCGCCTCGCACCATTAGAGGCTGCATTGATTGAGGCACACTGTTTTCAGCGGAGCACTTAGTTCAATCAATGATGTTTGGCCTGACCTTAACTACCTCAGTGAGCACAGCTCCCCGGCTCTTGTCAAAGCGCTCTGCCGTTTTTATTGCCTCAAATCGTTTGGGGAAAAAGAGCCGTTTGAAGTGAAACTCTACGTTTCAGCTCTCTGATGAAGCAGGTTAGTTTTTTTTTTTTTTTTAGGAATCTAACTTGGTTGCACAAGCGTGTTTGGTTGGCTGCGTTTAAGGGAAGCGACGAGGAGTTGTTGTCCCGAAACATTTTCTACCATCCGTCCTCCTCGCTAACACCAATTACTGCAGTAAATCGTAGCTCTCAGCATTTGGGAGCGTGGCAGAATCTCTCTGACAGATCTGAGCTCCGACAGCAGCTCTGCTGAGTCAATTATAGTCTTTTAAATGAGCAGCATCTGTCTCATCTCTCTCTGTCCACAGAGGAGTCGCTCAGGGATGAAAGCAAATGCAAAGTCTCACCCTGTGCCTCAGCATCATCACACTTCTACCTCCTCAGCAGTCAGATGTGTTGAAAAAAAAAGGATCTACAAGCTCCTTTGTGCTGTCTTTTTGGTATGCTAATGAGGAGAGAGGCAGCCCTTCAAAACCAGGAGGTCACCGGTTTGATCACAGCAGACACCAGCGCTCCCGGCGCCCAACGGGACCAAAAACAAAGTGATGTTTGGAAAATATCGACACTTCAGTTTAATTTTCTTTGTGCAAGTTAGACAATCTGCTGTTTTCTGTCTTGTTTAATTATTCTGAGATTCATTTAAAGACTTTTCAGGATTTCTATTCAGGAAGAGAAACTGCACTGGTAAAAGAAACTTAATTACGTTTAAATTTAAATTGCTTTGTTGGTCCGAACATAACAAAACACACTATTGCCAAAGCAGAGTACCGAAAATGGGTCACGATAATTACAGCGTGCTGAACTTTAACAGCAGGGGGAAAAAAAATTAAACATCCAAAACCAAAAGATGAACAAACGCGTTGGTTAATTATCTTGTTCTGTTGGAACAGAAGTGTTAAAGGCTTGAAGGCTAAAACCAAATGACTCGTGAAGACAGAATATGAATATATGTAACTGTATCTGTTTGTCCTCCATCTTCTGATCCGACGCTAAATCGTCTGAGAGCCCTTTTTAAAAATCATCCTACAAAGACTGATAACAGTTTTTATACAGTTCTAGATATTCTGATAACAGTTTTACACACATTTATTTTCTTAGTTGCAGTTCTACATTTGACCACTAGAACACACGTTACTCCAACAGATTTGTACAGATTGAACCAAAAACATAAATCTTTAGTTGATTTTGTCCACAGCGTTGTGATGTTGTTACCTCAGGACAGCTGTTAGTAGAGCTGTAGTTTCATCACGATACGATATTATATATATTATAACGATACGATGTCAGGGCCCGCGATGATACAATATGCCCATTCAACACAATCCGTCACATTTATATCAACTCTGATTCATCCCAAGTCCAAAATATTTCCACACTGTTGACGTATTCCCGTCTTTGTCTCCTTCTTTCTTTTGGCTGCTTGTGATTTCCTGCCTGATTCTGGCTCGCACTTTTTCAAAAGGAGCTGCACACGAACGGAAACACTGACACAGACGTATCTGAAGGTACCGGCGACATAAACCAGTGTTGTCACTTTGTGCCGATACTATTGGACCGTTGATCACTGGGTTGATGCATCCCCCTCCTGGCCTTTATGCACAGGTTGTGTTTGTCCTGTTAAAGTGTTGAGGACACTGTCAGTGTGTGTGTGTGTGTGTCTCAGCACCTGTCAGATGAATATTTGATTCAGTTTTATTGTGTTCGAGCAGATTTAAACCGTGTGGCCGTCCTCTGCTGCAGGACTGTAAAAAGAACCAAATCAAGTGTACTGTTCCTTTAATTAGTAATGGCTCATTACTAATTTACGCAGATAATCCATTCACAAAATTTGCTCGTTCCACTTGTTTCCTGTGTGGACAGCTGGGCAGGCCTGAGTGTGTGTGTGTGTGTGTGTGCCTGGGGCGGTACAGTAGAGCTTGATGGACATATGGCCGGATGGACCCGACCTCTCTGAGGAGGGGAGCGACGGGATTGGATGGCTGGCAGACAGACAGACAGGCAGGCGATGACAGCGCGGGGAGACGGGCGTCACTGATACGCGGCACAAACACAAGAAGAAGAAGAAGTCTAATGTTTATTTCAAGCTCTCAGTGGACGGCCAATCATACGCTCTCAGTGAGTCAGTACAAGCTAAGCTACCTCAGCAGCAGCAGTGTGGTGTGGAATATGAAATCAGGCTGTGTGTGTGTGTGTGTGTGTGTGTGTGTGTGTGTGTGTGTGTGTGTGTGTGTGTGTGTGTGTGCGTGCGTGTGTGTGTGTGTGTGTCAGTCTCTCTGGTGAGGCGGCTGTAGCGGCCCGTCACAGCAGCCAGCTGTGATTGGAGATGATGTGCGTCTTCTGGCCCGCGGAGGGAAATGGAAGCCTCCTCGTCTGCCGCCGCCAGCCTGACGGGAGATGACAGCTACCGTTTAGCAGGCGGGCAAAGGCAGGAAAAACCGCTTCGCCTCTGGCTGTTACGTCACATTTCACTGTATCGCCCCCGTCTCTTCCCCCCGTCTCCCCCGTCCTCCAGGTCAGGTCAGGCACTGTGAAGTGTGAGAGGAGAAAAATGACGGACGGTTCCAGCCTGAGTTTAGAAAACTGAACAGCCAGTCAGAAGTCTCGGAGGAGTTCAGGATGGACTGTTGACAGAAAGCTAATCGTCTGTTTTGCAGACTGATGAATCCTTCCAGTCATTTTCCATGAAGAAAATGTCAAATATTTGCTGTTTCCAGCTTCTTGAACGTGAAGATTTGCTGCTTTTCTTTGTTATTTATGACAGTAAATGTAGAGTCTTTGGGTTTTACACTGCTGGTTGGACACAGAAACACTTTGAAGGCAGTTTTTTTTTTTTTAAATGATATTTTGAAATTATCAGGTTGAACTAAGAAACTAAACTGAGGAGAGATGAGTGTGACGCGGAGCGAGCAGATGATCGATGCTGCACGGATCATGTGCAGCAGATTATCTGTTATATGAAGGCATGTTGCAGGAAAGAGACTCTGAGTCTGAGCAGTAGATCTCCAGGTTTGACATAAATTTGATTCACAGTGAATCTCCTGCTAGCTTCAGTCGATTCAAATGTGATTTAGGGTGAAGCGTTCAGTCAGAGTGGACTCACCGCGGCGTCTCTGCTTCCACAGAAGGGAAGTGTTAATGTTGTCGAGACGAGCTGGAGGAAATGTTTCAGTCTTCTGAGGCTGCAGGACGACTGAAGCTGAAACTATTTTACTACAAATTAACAGTTATATGAAGGTTAACTAACGATTAGTTTGATCTCGACTATTTTCTTGATATGTTGATGCATTTTCTAGTTGCTTAGTGTTTCCCAACGTCCTCAAATATCTTTTTTTGTTCACAACTCAAAGATAATCAGTTTACTGTCACAGAGGAGGAAATAAACCAGAACATATTCACATTTAAGAAGCTGGAGTCACAGAATTTTGAATTCTTTCTTTAAAAAACGACCAATAAATCAATTATAAAAATAGTTTAACTAATGGAACAGTTGATCACTAATCGAGTAATGATTGCAGGTACATCAGTAGCTGCTCTGGAGATTTTGATCAAGTCAAACCAGGACCAAAATGTTCTTTTCTCTGAGGAATTTAAGGGCTTCTTGTCCTCGTTGGTATAAATATTGACACTGAAAGTTCATTCTTGACATCGCAGAGATCCAACAAATACGGTGGGATGTGATTAAAAAGCTCCAGAGCAGCTTCTTCAAGGACCTTGTGATAAGATTTAAAACATCGTCAGTAGACGTCAGCTGTACTTGTTATTAGAAAAGAGACATTTTCTGCTCCCACGTTGAGAACATCACGCAGAGAGGAATCCATTAGAGGCGAGACGTGGAGACGGATCTCTTCCCCCACAGCTCAGCAGCAGTTAAAAGAAATAACCAGGCTGCTTTTGAAACTCGGAGACGTTCTCTGCGTATTCTTAACTGACAACAAAACACGGAAAATCAATTTAAAGAAGCAGAAACACATGTAGAAACCAGAACCGGAGCTCTTTACACACCGGACTGATGATGTGGGTCCGTGGGCGGATTTTCTTTTTGATTCTCCTCTTCTGATTACTTCCACAGAGAGTTTGTAAATATTCTGTGGTGGTGAACAAGTGGTGCGCTGCGTCTCGGACACAGAGAGCAGATTCATCGGCGTGGCAAAGCCAACATTTGGCTAAACATTCCTGCGGCCGCCGTCTGACATTTCAAATGTTTGAATCTCATGCGCAACAATTACGACGTTAAACAGACGTTTGTTTTCATGACGGCATTCTCTGAATTCTTCCTCTGCGCTGCTGAGCCTGCGTCCATCAAAGAGTGATTCAGGCCCGGCTCGAGATGTTCTGACGCTGTAGATTGTCTCAGTGCTGCTCACTGATTCATTCAGCCTCCTCCTGTGATGTAAGATGTTTTGGAAAATGGGCCGGAATATTGAAGCGGGACAAATTGACGGGACGTCTCTTTGATCAAAGACGTTTATTCAAAAATATGGAAAATGCAGCTCGCAGTGTTGAAAAGATGTGTCACTGTCAATACAAACGTTTGTGTAGATTATGAGAGGAGACACATTCGTGGCAGCAACAGATGGCAGAGAGGAGAAAACAACATGGCTGCTCACAACAATGGAAACAAAAAGTGATGTCATGTCGGCTTATCCAGATTGTTTTCTTCTGTTTAGGACAACTGTTTGATTTGGACACAAATAAATTCACTCGTTTGTTCGTTTGTGCCAAACGACCTCAGTTTGCCTCCAGAAGTGTTTTCACCACATAACCAAGACGTCTTATCGGAACCAAAATATGTAAATGTGGTCGTTATCGCCTCTGATGGAAAGTCAGGAGGAGTTTGGTTATCCACGAAACATTTCTGGAGCTTCACAACAAAACAACGTTGCAGCGTTCTGCTAAACAACTGAAGTAGCTGGAGACTTGATTCATGTTGTAAAATGTAAAAAAATAACAGAAATAAAACCGCTCGTCTCCAGAAGCCTAAAAGATTCTAAAAGATGGTTTTCACACCCTTAAATAACTTCTACTCCAATCTCTTCCTGCGATCTCAGAGTCTCTGCAGACTTGTTTGTAAAACAAGTCTTGAGCTGCTTCAGTTGTTCAGGAGAACGTTACGACGCTACGATGCTGTTTTGCTGCGAAGCTCCAGAAATGTTGTGAGGAGATTCACGCTGGACGTCACAGTGCATCATTGTTCGATGTTAGTGGTGTTTGTTCGCAGGATTTGTCTCTTCCCATCTTTTTTTCCTAAGATAGCAGCCATGCAATGCATTCGTGTAAGGTAGCGTAATCTCATAAGTGGCATTCGTCCAATCAGGTGCAGCCAGAAGGCGTCTGCGTGACTAGAAAGCGTCTCGTGCCCTTAAAAAAAGCCCCTGTGGACTCGTACCACCAGTTTACACTGTCACAAGTGGAACTAAAATATATATCTTCTCCAGCAGAAAGAGCAAAATATAAAGAATAAAGTGTTTGTGTGTCCAGGTGACCCTGCAGACGAGGACACACGTACACCAGGTAACCAGCAGGGACACAAACAGCAGAAACAAATGAATTCATTATAATATCATAAATGTCATCTCCAGTGTGAAACGGCAATAAAATGTCACGCAGACCAACAGATACGGATCTAATCTTTAATAATCTAATATTGTCACATCCTGTTGGAGGACATTCAGATAACACCGGCTAATGAAAAAGTCAGATTCGGTCGGGAAAACAGCCAATCAGAGAGCTCAGAGGTTATGTTTACAGCGCCGTGTGTCGGCTCATTAGGATATTTAATAAAAACAGTAGTTTTTTTTAGGGCCGTTTGGATCAGAAGTTGCTGTTTCTTGACCTTTTTGCACACATTTCTGAGCATCGCTGCCAAATATAAACAAGAGTGCCTCCAGGAGTGTTATCGTCCACCTCCTCCCCTCTCTGTGTCCGAGGAGGAGGAGGAGGAGGAGGAGGAGGAGGAGGAGGAGGAGGAGGAGGAGGAGGAGGAGGAGCAGGTGGTTGAGTGGGCGTTCACTCAAGTCTGGGCTCCTCCAAGGTCGGGGAGGTCAGGTTTTAATGGGCCTGCCCGGCCCGCCCGTGTCAGCGAGAATCTAGCACTCTATTTATTGCCTCGGCCGGCTGGTTATTTCTCCTGGGCCGAGCTGGCACCGAGCCTGATTACCTCATCCTGCTGCAGGGAAGGACTTTTACACCACGAGCTGTTCCTGTTTTTTTTTGTGTTTTTTTTTGCTTCTGAGGCACTTTACCGTCAATCTGACCCGTAGATGTTTTAGCGTGAGTGGAGCTGTAGATCAGGAGGTAAAGAGTGAACGCTGCAGAGAAAACACGTCTCCACTGTTCTGATCCGGTTCTCCTAAAGCTGTTTTAACAGGAGTCGAGCGAAGTGGAGGTTCTGCTGCATGTAGCTTAATATCAGCTCGTTAATATTGATTATTAGATACACTTTCCATACTATTTATTGAGTTTTGTAGATTTTTGTAGATTTCACGTTTGATAAAACAGTTTCTCCTCTGGGTGAATAAAGTTCTCTGTTATCTTTCAGTTCAAAGTCAAACCTTTATTAAGCCTTGAAGGAGTTATAGAGACAGAATAACAAGAAGTGAGCTGAGATTATCGTCTTGTGCATAAAAAGCAGGAGTTGAAGCATCTTGTCGTCCAGTTTATCTTAAATAAACATTTCCCAAAATGTTGGACTGTTCCTTTAATGCTTTTCTTTGTTTTGATGTCTTTTGCAACCAGCTAGTTCATCACAAAGGTTTTATTTCCATTCCCTGATTTGAAACGTCGTGTCGTCCGTCTGGAAACGCTCGTCGAGCAGCCAGTCTGTTGAAATTCTGCCTCACACCTTCAGAAAAACATCGGCCGTTTCATCTTGTTGCAGCAGCTGATTTCACTTCACCTTCAACGGTCTCATCTAAAAGCCCGAGTCCTGACAAATTGAAATATCTACCTTCATGTCGGCCTCTCCTCCCTGCAGCCCCGTGGCCGAGCTCGGCGCAGGTCGAGGGCTTTTTAGTTCGCAGGAGAGGATCAGGATTGTTGCTGACATGAAGAGCTGCGAGTCTGGATTATGTGGGAGCCTTTTGAAGTGTGGATGATGGGTGATCCTGCAGCACCGGGGCTACACAGGCCCATTCATCCTCCAGATCACACACACACACGCACACACACACATAACACTCTTTGTTTTTTGGGAAGGGGAAGGCGGTGGGTGAGAGCCAGGGGGAGGGAGGAGGGAGGAGGGAGGGTGAGGACAGGAGGTGTGGAGGAGTCAGCAGACTGACGCTTCCTTTTAATTTAACCAGCATGACTTGTTTCATTTTTATTCTCCTCGTCTCCTCGTCTCCTCGTCTCCTCCGTCTCCTCAGATCAGGCCGAAATGAAACACAGCTCAGGATTAGAAGGAGATCAGCGAACTCCTCTTAAGCCTCCATTTTCTCCCTCTTCTCATCCATCTTTTTGTCTCAACCTTTTCTCCTCCTCTTCTCTGTCTCAGCTCCTTTCTCTCTCTGTGTTGTCTCCATTTGTAACCTCTCACTTTGTAACTACTTTCTGTCTTTTCTCTCTGCTCCTTTTGTCTTTCGTCTCTCTCAGCTGCTCGTTCCTCCATGTCGTCCCTCCTGCTGGTTTTCTCCATCAGTCTCTTTGTCTCTCAATCTCCTACCTACCTCATTCTCTCTCCCTGTTAATCTTTCCTGCTCAGCCTCTCTTTGTCTTTCTCTGCCTACTTTTTCTCCCCTCTAGAAAAACCTGCCTTTGCCATTTTCTCTCTCTCTGGCCTTTTCTTCTGTTGTTTACCACTTTTCTTCCTGCCTCTGTGAAGGACGGGGCTGGCGGTATTATATTTTTCTTACTGTTGACAAATCCCATGAAAAGACCAAACAATCACAAAATCCCCATTTTCCAAAAGTCACCAAGATTGAACGAGATTGGAGGTGCAGCGTGAGAACCAGGAACCTTCCAGCTGCACTCGACCTGTCGCCTGTATTACTGGAGGTTCAGACTTGATGTAGCAGCTGAAACTACGACAGGTGCAATCAGACGAGGCTAGCTTCTTAGCATGCTAACTTCAGTAGACATCTCTGCAACACAACAGACGGCTTTGTGAAGAAACAACAGTTGATGACGTTTCGTATTTGAGTAATTAAACTGAAATTCTCACCATATCTGAAAGACTAAGTTGATGGGTCAGACGTCCACTCTCTGCCACTCAGACCCAAATCCTGTTTATCCACGTTACCCTTGTTCTGTCTGCAGATATAAATCCTGCACACCTTCTACCTTTACAGACGTTCGAGCCCTAACTCGGTTTTATTAAAGGACGTAGCAGGTTTTGTTCAGCTCACTGCAGTCACATGGAGCCAACGCTGGCAAAAAACCTGGTCAAGCCGACGCCACGTGACGCGTCATCGATCTCCACTGTCGCACAGAAACTGTTAAACACACATTAATCGTCTGTTGAACCTTTTTTATTGGTGATATATTTGTGATTTGTTCTTAAAGGTTTCAGTCTCCAGCTGAACACACAGACAGGTCGCAGTGGTGGAGTGGACAGAGACGGACTATCACTTTGTTTCATTGGATTTGTAGACAATAAGAAAAACAAAGAACAGCGGCCTTCTCCTTTAATATCTCCGGGTCTCTCTTACTTTCTATGTTTGGCTGGATCTCTCCCCCTCCCTCCCCCTCTCAAGTCTTTTAAATCTCTTGTTCTCCCCCTCCCTCCCTCGCTGCCTTCAAAAGGCCGTCTCCCTCACCTGTTTGTGTTTGTTCCTGCAGGGCACATTTTCTGTTTCTTTGTGCTCTTTTTCTTTCTTCTTCTTTGGTATCAGAGAGTGTCTGCACTGAAGCGTCTTTATCCTCCTGACCACATCAGACAGCTCTGCCGCCGCCTGGGACGCTGCGATGTGTGGGAGACGGGGGAGGAGGGAGGCGGATTTTAGGGGTTTTTCTGCAGCGGTGGAGGAGGTGGAGGAGGTGAACCCGGGGTCAGGTTACCTGTCCGCGAGGACCGGCGGAGAACAGGGTGATAGAGTTAACAGCTCGCGGGCACGAGGGCGATGCAGATGGATCGGATGGCTGCTGCTTTGTTTCTCACTCGATTTGTCTCCAGGATTCTCCAATAGAAATGTATCAGGCGTCTTGTTTTGCTGAACGCGCTGCCGTGCATCATGGTCGTTGTAGATTTACTACCCACATGTGTGCAAACCATCCATAGGCACCGACATAAACTCTCAGGTGACTCATCTCTCCAGGTGCGTTTTTAAGTGCCTGATGTATGACGTGGTCGCTCCAGCGTTCATCCTGTTTTTCTTTCCATGCTGCAGACGTTGCATTTTGTGAGTCTTCTGTTGGGGCCTCGTGTAGACTTGTTAGACTTCAGTCGTCATATCTGCATCAGGAAACTGAGAAAACTGTAAACTCTTCATCTGACACTTTATTTAACGACGAGTCTGTTAATCTGAAACGTTTAACGTCAGTAAAACGGATGAATAGTCAGAATAAACCAACAACTCCTATTGTAACTGTTTCCCCCTCGTCCCTCCATCACTTCCTCCTTTTCTGTTCGCCTTTTAAAAATAGACGTATTCCCTCGGTCAGCGTTTTCTTGGAGGACGGCTGCTCCTCCTCCTCCTCCCTCGGCAGGAGGTCGGAGGTGTCCTCCAGAGGGATTTACTGTTGGACAGCAGAAACTCCTCTGACAGAATTGTGGGGAATCCTAGTATTTTTTGTATTTTTTGTTGATATGCAGGCAGAGCTGATCTCTGCGTCTCTGAGCTGCTGCCAACAGTCCTCAGGCTTCTGTCGGCGTGGACAGGAGCAGGAAGCTCCTCTCCCGCCGTGTACGAGGTCATCAGGGAGGTGATCTTATGTTTTCCTTCAGGATTAGGAAGTTTTGTGGAAGTGCTGCAAGTCTTGGCCACTTTTTTTTTTTTTCTCTGGTAATGAGATGATGTAATCCTCGTCTTATTTAGAGGGACACTAAATGTTTTTGGCCTGCGACTGTTTCCACTGACGGAGGCCAGACGGCTGCAGGGAGCTTTTGTTTTCTATTAATAAGAAAAACGGCCGAGTGAAAAGAGGAGGAAAATAAAATGATCTGTGGATGAACTCTGATATCCACAGTTTAAACTTCGTCACCTTCGAATAGAAAGTGAATAAAATAAAATCTCCCTGACTCGTGCTTCATCTTCACCGTCCTCGCGTTCACATCCTCAGGTCGGCAGATTCTTCTGCACGCTCACCAAGAACAATTTTATGGGTTTGATCAAATTAGCGAGTGTAGATATATCAAAGCAGCGGCTGAATAATAACTCTGTAATTGCTCCCTCCCTCCTCGTCTCTCCGGGGTTGGACCGGTGTTATCAGCTCTGCGTCGCTGCCTCGCGGGGTCGGCCAATCTCTCGCTGGGCTTGTCTCCATCTTATCTCGCCCTCACACTTCACGGAGAGGAAGTTCTTAGAGGGCTGGGCCCGACAGATAGCGACTGACCTGTCTCTTCCCTCTCGAGCGGTTTCTTTTTTAAGCAGTGGCTGACTAGATTATCCTCCTGGCTGTGGGAGAACGCACCCTTCGCCGCCGGAGGAGCGAGTGTACTCCTCTCCCTCGGCGGCGCACCTGTCTCTCCTTAATGAGGCGGGAAGGCTGCCTGTGGACTCAGGTGGCTCGTCTTTGAAGTTGCCGCCCTGTTGGGAGTTTGAACTCGAGGAAGGAGGGCCCCTGTGAACGTGTCAAAGGCAGAGAGCTGACAGAAGTTAAACGACTCCTGTGAACCTGCCGCTTTTAAAACGCTTCTTCCCAACTTTTCCTCCGTTTGATTGACTGTCTGATGTCTGCAGGCAGCCGGAGAGGAGCTGCACTTTGTTCCAAAACTGCTAATCAAGGTGGAGGATCTTTGGAGTGAAAGCTGTTGAATTTCTACAGATGGGTTTTTTCCTTTGCGCTTGCACTTCTCTCCTTTTTGTTTCCTTTATCAAAGACAATCAGATTTCCCTTTCAAAACCCCTTTTCGAAAATTGAACCGTGTGCACGTCGAGGGACTCAAACACCTCGTTCTTTTACCAACACATGAAAACACAATCGTCTCCATCGCAGGTAAAAAGCGAGGGGCGCGTCTCGCAGCCCGAGAAATGCAAATTTCAGCATCTCCCTGTTTCAAAATAAGGCACGCCGCAATCTAGAGAGCGTATCGTAATTGAAAAGAAAGTGTGTTGAGGTAGATCCGCTTAGACGCGAGTTAAGCCTATTAACGTCTTATCAGGAGTCACAGTGCGTTTTATTTGCTGATTAACCCCCCGATGGAAGAAGCTCCGCAGCTTCTCCACGAGGGACGAGATGCAGCAGGAAGCTGGAGGCCGGCTGCCGTTTCCTGTTTCAGCCCTCTGGGACGAGGACGCCGCCGTGAAAATGTGCGTAACAGCAAATTTTCTAAGTGTGTCCGTTCTGATTTCCGTCTCCCTGACAGATGGTGCTGCTGACAGCGGGGAGCTGGACCTGAGTGGGATCGATGACAGCGAGATAGAGCTGGTATGTACCTGCTGATGGATGAGATCCACTGCAGCTGAAACGCTGTCCCACAAAAACACTTTCTACTCCTCAGCTATATTCTGTGTCCTGTCCATGATGTAAAAACAGTCAGATTCACTTTTGTTTTTAACCGAATTGTTCTGTTAATGTCGTAGTTTCTGTAGATTGTGACCCAAAAACCAGGTGATCGAATAAAACCAGGAACAAAAAATAGACACATAATATTCACAGGCATGTTGCTGCATATTTTGCAGTAGATTAATAATGTCAAAGATAAATGACCTGAGAAGATTGTGACTTGTGAGATTGTTTCTTGGGTTTTTCCCAAGTTGCAAGATGACGTAATGATTTAGTCAGAGACATTTGGTGCCGTGATCGTCGTCCTCCTTGAACTCCTCTGACGCTCCTCTTCCTCTCTTCAGTATCTTCTAAGCGACAAAGAAATCAAAGTGAAGACGGCGCTGTGGATGGCAGAAAACTCCGACTACCTCAAAGAGCAGAAAGGTACTTTTTCAGAGTACAACATGTTTCTCTGCTGGTTGTGTTTCAAGACAGAGTTTAACTTTTATTTCCCCGCTGGTTCGTCCCAGACTGAACCTGCAGCTGTCAGTATTTTAACAGTGAAACCTCCAACTGAACCCACTGTGTCATATTGATGTGGTTAACCTTGGAGTTTGTGTGTTCAGACTGTTTTTATGTTCCTGCTTTCAGAGAAAGAAGCAAAGATAGCGAAGGAGAAGGCGCTCGGGATCTACAAAGAGAGAAAGGTAACTGAATTCAGCCTGAAGAGCAGAAATGTAACGCCGATCGGAGACGACGTAGACGAGGTCTCAAAAACATAAGAAAGAGTGTCTTTGACGGATGATGACAGTTAATCAGCAGAAGAAGAACCAGTCAGATGCGATGTGGCGTCGATCAGATCCGGCTCAGAAACACAAAATAAAAACTAGCCGTCATGAACGTACGTCAGCGTGAAAAGGTCGCCTGCTGCAGCGGTTTCCTCCTCCAGATCCACTTCACACAGAGCTGTAATACAGTTCAGGGCAGGAAACAGGATCTGAAAATAGATTCTATGCAGGTACAGACTTGAATACGACATTTTGTGCTCCTAACGTCAGTTGGTGAGACAGACGAGACACACAGATGTCCAGAGAGACGAAACGCAGACAGACAGACCGGGCAGTGAGTCCGATGAAACTGGTTCTGGCTCGGCGTCGGACCCTTTTGTTCGAGCCAACATCTGCTCACTGGTCTGAACTAGCTGGATTAACTGCGGCTCTAATGAGACTCGCAGCCTCCCGACAGCAGCGATCCAACCAGCAGCGCTCTCTGACAAATGAGTGAATACATAAATAAAATGGAGGACGGTCTTGTTAGCGGCCGTGCAGGACAAAGTGAGCCTCGGTTGAAAAGCTTTAACACTGAACACCCAGAGTTGATTAGCTGCTGGTGTCGGGGTCAGTTTACTGTCAGCTGAGGACGAGGATGTGAAGTTAAATTGACTGAATCTGTGAAGAAGATTTGAGAGAGATTTACGCCGCTGTTGCATGAAATGTGTTTAAAAGTTTGTTTTCGGTAAAGAGGAACTTTAACAGCTGATCTGCAGCCGTGATTGAGAGAGAGGTCAAGGTGACTGTGGAATAACTGAGGCTGGGTGATCACCCCAATCTGCTGTCTTAATTGAGATAAATTGCAGATTTACACAAATATATTAAGCTGTAAATTTGCCTGCATGGATGTTCTGAGCTCCGGTGGTCTGAAATTACTCACGCTCGTTTTTTTTATTTATTTATTTCTTTTAGAGGGCAAATCGTTCCCAGCTGGGATCTAAATGGTCTAATAGGAGGACAAAATATTTCCAGATAACATTTGACCCTCATCTGCTGATTAGAATTGGAGTGAATTTAGTCGAGTGAGAGAGAAGACGAGGTCTGAATCACGACCCGTTTAAAACGTGGCGCTGTGACTGCAGCCGTGACGGCGCTGGCTGTTTGACAGAAAGCTTCAACACGGACAAACCTTCCATATTTCTCCCTGTTGTTGATGGTATTAACTTGTTGTTGAGACTGAAATATCTTTACAACTTCTGGAAGGACCGCCATGAAGTTCTGTTCCCACATTTGTCTCTGTGAGGACTAAATGTAGTAACTTAACTGATCCTCTGACTTTTCATCCAGCACGATCAGCCAGTTAATTCGTCCACTGCTTCAGCCTGCGAGTTTGTGTTTGATGTGTGTTTTTGCACATGGGGAATTAAAGTTCTGCCTTCTTGAGATCATCATATTTGTACTAATGTTTTAAAGCCCAGAGGACCCGCGAAGAAGCGTCCCCCGATCCGGGCCAACACCGCAGACGAGGCGATCGAGAAGATGCTGGAGCAGAAGAGGATCTCCACCAAGATCAACTACGACGTCCTGAAAGACCTCAACATCAAGCCCGGCTCGAGTCCGGCTCACAAGGTCGAGACCCCGAAGAAGGAACCGATCGTCAGGAAAGTGACCGGACGCAACCGCACTCCTGCTCGATCCTCTCTCAGCCTCAGCACGCCGCTCAGCACGCTGGGAAAGAGGTGGGTGTGCTGCATGTTTTATACAAATCAGCCAGTTTCTATCTGGTGTTTGTATCCTGATTTCTTCGATATAAGACAACTGTTTTTTATTTCGGTGTTGAGGAAGTGCGACTGCCAATCCAAACTGTCTGCTTAACCTGCTCTGATGTGTGTTGAGTAAACATTGTAAAGATATCTGGGATCATTTTCCAAACAACACAGTCTGGATGGTGAATTATTGAAACCCGGTGATTTTCTTCTTTTGATTCTTGAAATGTTCACCAAAATGCAACAGGGGCTTTTTAGTTGAATGTATATGAGTCAAACCTTTGTGTAAAAGCATAATTATGATGAAAGAGGTGCTTTTAAGATTTACCGTATTTTAATTTTTGGGTCAAACGGGCACTTTCACAACATGAAACCTTGCTGGTAGTGTCACCAGGGTCGTAACCTGGAGGAATTATGCTTTTAAATGAAACTTTGATTCGGGCACATTCACAAAAAAACCTCAGGTTGCACTTTGGTGAGATTTTCCTTCCAATCGTCTTAAATACGACGTACTCTCCTCTCATGAACACTATTAACTGTCATGTTAACCACCTGAGTGTTTTATAATCAGCTTCATGGGTGCGACTTCATGAAATGCTGCGTCTGTACAGACTGGGTGGATGGCAGTGAATATGGCATCATCACTCTTTATTATTATATTTTATATTGTGTGATCTGGATGCAAACTGACTTCACATCAGATTTCCGTCTCCACTGTGAGCATATTGAAGCGCTCTGATGTAAACTGTGTAAACAACGTAAAGATGGCAGCTGTCGTTCGGCCCGCCGTGCCTTCATTAAGAGCTTCTTCTCCAAATAATGCCGTCTGTGATTTTGTTTTGCGATCGCACGAACAATTTCCTGCCTATCATCGCAAATACTCGCAAATATAATCCGATAATTACTGTGTTCGCTCCTCTTGTTAACACTATTAACTGTAATGTCAGCCACCGGTGTGCCCCTGATAAACAGCACCCAAAGTACATAAATCCATATTTAATTATGTTTGGGTCCGCTGAGTCCCTCGAACCATTAAATAATCCTCAATGCAAACAGCAGATGCTCGATGGAATTGAAGGCGAGATGGATGGAGAGTGTTTACTCGCATCTGATGCAACACCAGCCGTCCCTGCGCCGCCACCGAGGTCACATCCACCCGTCTCTCCCTGGCACGTGACGCTGGCTTCACTCCATAACGATGAGGCGGCACTTCTCCTGTCGCCCAGAATAATCACCTGCGACAGGAGGACAGATGCTCAGTTTTTCTGGGTTTTTCTTGTGGGATTTTCTTTTTTTTTTCCCACCTTCTCTGCCAGGATTTGTCTCTGGCTGCAGCACCCTTCCCCCCTCCTCTCCTCCCTCTCCTCCCTCTCACGACATGCATTCACAGGACTGATCCACCTCGAGCCTTTCAGACGAATTTAATGGGTTTTCTGCTGCACGGAGAAAAGCTGAGAGGTTTTCCCTCAGTTTGTTTGCTGTCGGTGGAAATTGGTTTCCTATGGCTCTGTTTTTAAACCTCTTTCAGTTAATGTTGGTTTTAGGAACCATCTCAGCTTTATAGGAGCCCTATAGAAGCAGATGTTCAGCGTTTAGAGGGAAGCCCGTCCCACCTCCCCTACCTTGTTCTGCGGTTACTCATCTGGTTGCAGTTTGCTCGGCCTCCATAAATCCTCTCCTCCACTTGATAAGTCTGCTTTTTTTTATAGTTTATTTCTTATTTTAGGGAGTCGTTTTAGCACCAGTTTCTCCTCTAGTCAGATAATTGTAAACACCCTTTAACAAAATGAGCCCGTCACACAGATAAAAACAAGAGAACAAACTCATTACAGAGTAAAACGATCGAAGAGGAGCGTTTCAGTGTGATCGATGCAGAAATTCAGAGAAATTCTCTCCATGAACTCCGCTGGTTTCAAAAACGTCTGGATGACAGGATGTAATCTTATGGGAAAGTGACCCTGCGAGGTTCAAGTCTTCTTCAACACAACATGATGTTCGTTTTGTAAATTAGCAGGATATGCTTTAGGGCGGGGCGGGCACGGCATGTCCCTCGAGCTCTCAGTTCATCAGATCCAATCAGGAAATCCTCCACAGCTCCGTGCTCTCGCCCAGTTGTGGTCACTTCCAAAAAACAAAACAAAATGTAGACTCCCTAAAAACCCTGAAGACAACTGAAAAAGCTGAAAACACAAGAATCTAAAGAAACAAAGAAGAGAAAATAACAACAACACAGAAACCTTGAAAAGCAGAAAGTTCCCTCACAGTCGGGAGGAGAATCAACACTTTCACTCTGACAACATGATTGATGACACAGATTATGAAACATTACTGTTGTTCCCATTTAGAGGATGTTAATGTGATGCTTTATTGATCGGCGTGGGGGAAATTGCCTTTGTGCTCGCAGCCCTCCACAGGGAGGTCAGAGGTCAGCTGCAGCACCGCGAGGCTGGCAGTGAGACCGTTGTTGTTGTTGCTCGAGGACACTTCAGCAGAGAGCGTCTGTCTGCCTGATGAGGCTTTAATCTTTGTCCGCCCGCTGAAGAGCGTTATTCATCCTCCACACAATGCTGGAGGACAGTAAGAGCTCGGACGACAAAATGAAAACACTTTGCTGGAGTGGATCCTCGACGCCCTGAACACAATAAGCGGTGAGGTTACACACTAAGCACAATCTCGTTTTCATGGGAGGATTCGGCTGTTTGTGTTGTTGTTGAGAGTCTTTGTGATAAATTGAATGTTTGCAGTGTCTCCATGAACTGCATCAGTAAATCAAAAGTATGGATTGCTTGTGTTGACGAGGAGAAGGCGGCAGGAGGAAGTGAACGCTGGTGTCAGAATAGTTTTAAAAAATTAGCCCCTGACTTTGAAAACTCACCTGAAAACAATCTGAAAACAACATGACCGTCCATGACCGTTTATAGTTAGTTTCAGCTCATTGATTATCCATCAGGCCAGATATTTACCTCAGGAAGGTGGTGGAGACCAAAAACGGAGATAAAAGAGAGTAAATATTGGATTTCCATTCATCAGACGACGCAAACACTCCAGATTGTTTATTATGTTGCTCTGTAACTGCTGGATGTGTAAATAAGCAACTTCAGGAGCTATAAGAGACCAAAATAGTCTCTTATTTTGAATTATACACGGTCCTTTTTTGAATTGCATGTTTAAAACACCGTGGACGCTGTGAGTTAGCCACATGTAGACACATTTACAAGACAAAGTGTTGATGTGTTTATGCTTCTGCTTGTCAGAATTGAATAGTAGCTGAGACAGAAATGTGGAAAAAAAAAAGCCACAACAGACTCGTTCATGCTAGATTTTTATCAGTCGTATCTGTATTTGAATCCACATCATGTTCAAACTGCAGCAGGTGCTTTCTGTTCAGGCTTCAGATGGAAGAAAATCTTTTCAGGACTCTTACAAATTAACTCAAATATTCTGAAACCACAGACCAAAAATTTTTGCCAGAATATGAACTGATCGATTCACAGATAGGAAAAGTTGTCCAGTCTCCCTCTGTGAGATTTCTCTGCCTTCTTTATGTTTTATATCCTTAAAAACTGAACATCTTTGAGTTTTAGGCTGCTGGTCAGACATATCGAACTGTTTGAAGAGAAGTCTGCAACTGTTTGGTCTGTAAAACGTCAGAAACTGGTTAAAAATGTCGCCCAGTGTTTCCCAAACCCCAGGATGACGTCCTCTAATGTCTTGTGTTGTTTTTACAACCCAAAGATATTCAGTTTAAAAATCCAAATCGTCTGCAGTCATTCAAAAGTTCACAGCTCAGAAATAGTCGCAGCTTTTTTACAGACTCTGACATCAACAATCGATAACCTTGATCATACTTTAGTTCTCCAAAGACGGACGGTATAAAACTAAATCTGCGTCTCGACCTCATCAGTGACGGAAGTTTACCAGCCGCCTCCGTGATCACAGCAACACGATAACAACAGTGAAGCCAGCAGAGCCGAGGGGCTGCTGGATTTGAGCCGCTCCAGTTGGCTAATGGCTGCTGCCAGAATGGCCGACATGCTCCATGAATGAAAGACGTTCTCCAGATTCATGTTTTGGCTGTGATCTGTCTGAAGAAGGGGCTTCACTGGCACAACACCCATCTCCTCTTTTTAAGAATGGACGCTCTTTCCTGACGCGTTCGACCTGTTTGAATTTTTAAAACCCTTCCTGTCGTGTCGATGAATCATTGATGGACGTCTCTGTTGTGAATCATTCATCCCTCGCTTTCTTTCTGTCTTTTCTTTTTCCTCAATGGAAACGTGCTTCATCCATTTATGCAGAAATCGCTGAACTCTGCACTTTGTCGCGCTGAATGCACAACAATGTTTTCGACCCCTGCGGTTTTTCAGTTTGCAGTGGCTCTTTACCCACAAGCCATTAGGAGCGAGAGACACATCCCCTGCGGCCCAGTTAGCAGAAACACGCTGATAATCTCCCCCATTCTCTGGTAGCGTGTCAGACGCAGCATTGGAATGAAAAAAAAAAAATCAGAGGAAAGACAAAAACGATCTCAAACAGCGACCGTTGAGCGCAGAATGGTCTCTTTCAGGCCCGGCGGTGGAGGAGCAGACCGTTGCTCCGGCGCCTGAAAAGGTTGTTGTGCTGGTTATTGAAAAAGGGGAGAGGCCTGGTGTCAGGGAGACCTATGAAAGTGCAGGAGAAGGCCTGCTGACAGTGCAGCCATTGTGCCTTGTTTCGAGGCCTCGCTGAGGGGCTACACTGAGGCATTGTGCTGCTCCGGCCTCCCCTCCCTCTCCCGGTTCCTCCTCCGGGCTTCTCCCAGCGCTCCGCTCCAGGGTTCGCTCGGCGTCGTTCCTCTGCTGCTCTTCCTCTCTTCCCTCCGTCTGATCCTGTTGAGCTTAAGATTTTCTCTCTCTTTTCTCGCTTTGTGTCTTTTATTCAGAACTGAATCCCGCCGTGCTGGTCTGAAATTGTCGGAACATATTTGGCTTTTGATTCACCCAAGAAACTGTTTGGATTGTAGATGATTCATATCCAGTTTGAATCAGATGTATCAGAAACACAGATGATGTGACTGTTACACTGAGCTCTGTCATGTTGTTTGTCTAAGGAACAAAACGTTGGATCATGACTAAAGGTTTCTGCTGTCTTCACCTGTCGACAGGAAGCTGAAGGTGTGCGTGAGCTTTTACAGCCTAGATTCAGACTCTTGACTCAGAGTTTTGAAGTTCTGCAGTCCTGCTGATGTTACGGCGTTGGAACTGTAATCAGATCACCTTTGCAAATTTGATTGTTATGATTGGAAGAAAGCGGCTCACAGAAGATGATTTGATCACGTTGATGTAGTTCATCACCAAAACTGGATCAAGGAATGATTTTAGGACCAGTTTAAAAACGGAAGTGATGTTTGTTGGCATAATACCATGAAGGACTTTGAGAATGAACACGTGTCATCACTGACGAGCTCTCTCTGCTCTTTTTCTCTTGCAAACTGCACCCAGAAATAACAAGTGAGGCTTTTCAGGGATGTCTGTTTGCGTTTGGTCTCTCAGGCTTTGCTTCATTGCGACTTCAGTCAGTCTCAGCTGTGGTCGACTGGCTTGTTTTAGTCGTAAAATGTGTTCTCCTCTCTGTTTGTTGGTGTGAATTGTCTTTACATACGGGCTGTTTGTCTCGAGATCTGTTCCCAGCAAACAATCCCATTTTCTCCACCGTGCTCCCATCATCTCCTCCACTTTAGAAAAGAGCTTTTACCCCCCTCCATCTCTACCTTTCTCCCCATTTACCTCTCCACATCTTTCCATCACCCTCCTCTCTCAGCGTCTGTTGTTGCTCTCATTATTTCCCTCCATTTCCTCTCGCTTTGTTTACCATCTTCTCTCCTCAAAGTTTGTCTTCATCCCACTTTTCATCCTGTTTTTCTTTCCTCCCGACCTCCTTCTCTCTTCTCCGCCTGTCCTCTATTCTCTCGCCTACTTTTTTTTTTAATCCTCGCCGTGTCTCGCAGTTAAAAGCCTTCAGCAGCAGCTACAGGCCTGTTGTATCACTCTGCACCATCAGGTCTGCTCTTGCTTTGGGCTTCTGCAACTCGCTAACGAGTTCTTTGCCTTTCTTGTCCTCTCTCTGTGGTTTCTTCTCCCCTCCCCGTTTTGTCTCTTTCATCTTCTCTCCTGATCTCTCCACTGAAGTGTTTGCACTTTAGAAAACATGGTGTAAATTCGCCTCGCTTCACCCAGACAAGTTTGATCGCAGGACTTGAAAATGAGCCGCAGGACTTGAAAATGAGCAGCAGGACTGGAGTGATGACAGAGCGGCGAGTTTGATGAGACCACTTAGAGTAAACAGAAAGGAGCAAAGCTTTTTTTTTTTTTAAATAACAAAGGTTTTTGTTCAGGATGACATTTTACAGAAATGTATTTTGTAGATCGTATGAACCCAACGCCTGCAGACGATCGGCTTCAGCCAGCGTTAATTGCTCACTTGTAGAGCCGCAATGATGAATCGACCAAAAGAGAATTAATTGGCAACGATTTTTAGGATCGATTAATTGTTTCAGCCGTTCTTCAAGTTAAATGTCAAACATTTTCTGGCTCCAGCGGCGCTGAAGTTTCACCTGGCCCATCGAACCCCCGCGAAAAAGTTGAATTAAATGTGTGGAAAAGTAAAACAGGGAGATGAGGAACGTTCTTCAACTAGCACTTTTTGCTGCGCCAAAGTCAAACCGAGCGCAGATTTGCTTTTCAGTCAGCAGTTTTAATGCAGCAAGTTGAGCCGAGCGATGGACCTGCTGGCCGAGCTGCAGCCGCCTCGTCTCCGAGCAGTCTGCAGCGACGACTCCTGATCGTGACCAGCCCGTAACCAGAACCGTCTCCACCTTCAATCGATACTCGACACACGTCTGTGCAGGAAACCTGAGAGAAAGAGTTCTTTAAACACTCAGTACTGCAGCTTCTAACTGAATCTCTTTTAAACATCTGATGTGTTTCTGCCACGTTCACTGCTGCTGAAAACACTTTTAATTAACTAAATAATTGGGCTTTTATTGTGAAGAAGTTACGGTACATGAAACATGTTTGTATCTGGATTAGCGGAGCCACTTTGTTAGCTGTGGTTCTTCGATTGCACCGCGGGGATCAAGAGAAGCGCATCATTGCTTTCACACACACCTTTAAGCAGGTAGAGCAGTTGTGGTGGAACTGCAGATGCCGAGTCAAACCGAGTAGAGCCGGGCCGGATGATGTGACGGAGGAACTGCGATGTTTTGGGGAGATTTTGCATATTGGGAAAGAGAAAATACTCCCCACATGTCTTTCCGATTTAACTGATGGAATAAAACATAAAACGTTTTTGTTTGACAAAATGAAAGATAAAGTCCAGAATGATTACGTTTGTCTTCTGTGTCTTCGTCTGATGGATTTGTCCATTTTTCATTCCGTTTTGGTTTTGATCTGGAGACTCAAAGCGTCTCTAGCTGCACATGTTTCATCTGACCACCACGACTTCACGGCTTTATAGCAGCAGGTCTGCAACACTGCTCTCTCTTGTCTTGGCGTCCGTCCCTCCGTTATCTCGTCTTTGTCTCTGGAACGTCACATTCCACCTCCCTCTCTCCCTCCCACTCCTTTTCCCTCCATCTTTCACTCCGTCTTCCTGCTGACTGGGCCCTTCAGGGACGACAGAGCCCTGCTGTACTCACTGTACTGCACAGTCTTTAGGTTCAGATGTCCCATGCACTCGTTCACTTCTGCCCCTTTTTCTTTTTCTACCCCCCTCCTCCTGCCTCTCCACCCTCCACCTCCTCCAGCCAGCTGCCAAACAGACCCTCCCTGTTCCCTCCATCCCCACTGGAGGATGGAAAAGCAGTCTTCCAGAAATAGCCCAGATAATTGCCCTCCAGTGATATTTTTTCCTCGTTTCTCTGGCTTTTTTTTTTTTTTTTGCGCTTCTCTGCCCCTTCATCTGTTCTTTTCCCATTCAAACCATTTTTTTTCTTCTCTTTTTAAAGAGCTTGTCTGATTCCAGAGCTTTTTTTGGGGAGAAAGAAAAGAAAAGAGAATTCCTCTCTGCATTTTTGTCCTCGGAGGGAGGGGGAGTCAGAGCAACCACTTCGGTCTGTGTTGGTTTTCCAGAAATGTAAATCGGAGCCACAGACTTAGCCAGCGCTGCGGAGAAACTGGAGAACTCAGCAGTTTTTTCTGGCCAGATGTGGCTGCTGCCACTGCTTCTCCGAGGCGGTGCCAGAGGACGGGAGGAGGGGAAGGGAAAGAATAAAGAAAATACTTCCCGTTTTGGTTTTTCAGCCTGTCAGAGCAGGTGTCATGAGAAAGTCAAAAAGTCACCCAAGTGTCTGAAAAACTTTGGGGAAGCAGGAAAAACTGAGTGAGCGAGAGAGCAGCTCCAGTTAAATCTCCACCCGCAGCGGAGGGGAAAACTGGGGGTCGCTCTCTGCAGCTCGTATCATATTTTCCTGCTCGGCACACTCGATCGAAGAGGATGTTTTTCCTTGTTATACGACCAGCTGTGTTAGGGGAGGGTGTATAATTTGTCTGTGGTTTGCAGCCCCTCCCTGGAAGCCTGTGATCCCCCAGCACTCCCCTCCCCCGGTTGCCCTCCCCCTTTCCTCCCTCCCTGCAAACTGTGACCAATGAGGCGTTGGATGCTGGTGGAGGTTAACAGACAGACAAACAGACGGACAGAGAGGGTGGTGAGTGCTGCCAAGCCCACCCAACATCCACCACTCCCCCCCCCATCCTTACTGGGACTCACGTGATGGTCCCACATGTTGCAGATGAGATTAGCCGCTTGTTCGTGCAGAACGTTAGATTTTCAGGAATTAAAGCTACATCATTTTTTTTTTTTTTCACACTAATTGCAGAGTCACGTCAAGTAGGTTTCCATCCAGATTAATTTACATTAGCCGTAAGCTAACGATCAACTGTAAGCATCGTGGGTGTGTTCGTGTTGGTTTGTTTGAATTCAGGTCAACTCTGACTGAACTCAGAACTCAGCAGAGACTCTGGTTCTGGTTCTGGTTCTCTTTCTCCTCTCTTTAATGTTACGTTCATGAAGTAAAGTAGATTTCCCCTCCAGCTCCAGTCAGCAGTCATCATTGCTGCAGTCAGGCTGATAAACAGGAGTGAAGATAAATCCACTTTTGAATCCCAGAAGTTAAAAAGTCACGTCTGAGCTCTCCTCCCGTCTGTAAACAGCTCCGGATCAGAGCAGAATCTGATGTGACTTTGTCTTGTGTTGTGATGTTGTGTGCAGGCAAACATGGCGTCTCCTTCACCTGACACGCCGGATGGTTTGTTTCATACAGTTTGGAAAAGGAACTTTAAAAAAAACTCTTGTCAGGTGATGAGAGGTTCGAGATAAGAGCGAGAACATCTCTTCCATGGAGAAAAGCCTTCAGTGTCGTTCTTTGCTCTTCCTTCAGTGAAATAAACTCATGCTAAAAAGCAGCTACGCTAACCTCCAGCTGCCACTGTTCTTTCTCAAACACGCTTGTCGTCGGATCTCAGTCTCGCCTGTTGCTGAAGTTCCTCAAATGGCTGTGATTGATCTTCAGCTGAACCAAATGCGTGAGGAATTTAAAATCAGTAAGTTAACGACAGTCGTGCCTGATGTTTTGGTTTTATAGGATAACATGTTAACTGAGCTCCCCTCCACAGTAATCTGGATACTCTGAGTATTTTGCATCATAATCCGGAGAGTGATTCGATGACGTGCGAGTCCGTACATGACAGTGTCTGCCAGCAGCTCCCAGGCTGGTTCCACTGCCGGTCGCATGTTAAGCGAAGCTTGTTTCTCACACATTTACATTCAGGTCTTTAGCCTCCCCTCTCATGCAGAGAGATGTTCACATATTTAATCCCTCCCAGCCGCCACCCTCCTCAGACGGAAACCCATTTCTCATGAAGAAATGAGAGCATCTCTTTGATTCTGGACATCCGGCTCTGCTTGCAGCAGCGACAGCAGCTTTCCCTCCGCTGCCTTTTCCATCCAGCGAGCTTTCAACGGCCAAACCTTTGTTCTCCAGCGCGCCTCGCACTGTAACTAATGGGACAGCCAGGGCTGGAATTTCGAGGGGGAACTCTAAAACTGGGCCATTTGGAAAACATCCCAGTTTTTATCCACGGCTTAGCCACGGAAGAAAGAGAAAACAGCCCAGCCAGCAACCGAAAATGTTGACACTAAAAGACTTGATACCATTGTGGTAGTTCATGGCCTCACAGAGCTGCAGCGAAGCTGAGCAGATGAAGACTTTCCCCCCCGGAGCCACGAGAAGGGACGCTCCAACTCTCAGATCCTTCCTCTTTTGTCCTGCTTTATCTTCACTCTCAAGTTGGTCCCCACTCTCTTAAAACCCAAGATGATATATTAGTTTCATTTTTATATTTTACCCCCCTTCACCGCTTTTAAGTTTTATTGACACCACCCCCTCCGCCAGCTATTGCCAGTTGTCAGCCAGTGGCTAAACGGCCTCCCTCAATCGCCTTTTCAGCTCAGGCTTAGTCTCATTGGCAGTAAGCTGATTAGCAACGAGCCGCTAAGCCCGGCAGAGACTGATAGCCTAACAGAGAGAGTTGTGGCGGAGTGGATGAGTGAAGGAGGGTGAGACAGACGGGAGAGAAGGGGAGGAAGCTGGTGAAAGGATAGGAAGTGAGACAGGGAAGACGGGATGGAGGCTGAGATTAAAAGATGGGAGATGGGATGTAAAGTTTTGTGGTTTGACGTCTCTGGAGGGTAAAATACGCCGCCTGCTTTGTGTCTCTGCGAAGGAGCGGCTGAATCTGCCCTAGTTTGACCCGAGCTGAGGAGGACGATCGGCCAACAGAGAGTTGTGAGCCGTGAAGCGTTTCCGAAGCGAGCGTGGCTGAAGGGCAAGAGAGGCATAAAAATAGATAAAGTGGATGTATGTACTTTTAGTTGACAAGTATGACGAATGGATGATTCAGATGAAAGAGCGATCGCTGCTGAGGATTGTATGGGTGATCTTTAAAACACTGAGGATGAAAGAGGCTGAACAGAAGACAGACCGGCGAGGATGTTCTGCAAACACAAAAACAAAGCGGAGGCAGAGCAGGAAGAAAGACGCTATTTACAGTTTTCTTTCATGCACTTTCACTTACATTTATTCCGCATTAAAGTGTTAGACTTCGTCACATCCCATGTACGGCTTTTAAAAGAACGTAATCACAACAACGTCAGAGATCTTTCTGAAAGAGCTGTGATTGGTCAAGTTTGGAGTTTCTGATGGTGGTAATGATTGTTGATTTGACCACTGCAGCAAAGAAAATACTTTTTATGAGTTCATCCCTCCAGTAGAGATAAGGAGGAGACTTTCAGGCTGATCGGACTTGTGTTAACATCTGTCCTGAGTCAGTTCACACCTGTAATAAACAAGTACATCATTGGCACAAAGAGACATGATGTTTTTTATACAAAGAAAGGAAGAACTTGATGTCTAACATTTGCCGAATTTACAAGACAGCTGGAATAGTCAAGAATTCATCACTGACAGTGTTTCACAAAGTACATGAAGTTTCTTTCTACTCACCAACTCACAAAATCGTGCAATTTTTAAAGGGAGCCTGGTAACTTTTATCCATGGGCGACAAAGAAATTGCCTTTAAGTTTCACGTAGCAGCGTCACAAAGATTGTTTTGCCAGTCTGGTGGTTTCACCTCCTCTTTTTGGATCAGGATCTTTTTTAAATTTTCAGATGTATCACAAAAGACAAATACAACTTGAATCAAGCAAACAAGATTTTCGATGATTAATACATTTGCAGCCAGATATCCAAACAAAGTATACCGCAGGATTTTCTGATGGTATATCTGATTTTTCCTTGGTGACATATAACCTCTGTAATCCATCGGCCATATGTTGGATGGAGAGAATCCTTCCATTTGGATAATATAAACCTTCTGGACAACAGAAAGCAGAAGGCCATCATGTTAATATTGTGCCAGTTGAGGTTGAAGCAATCAATGAAATTAGAGAAGAAGTTTCACATATTCTAGAAAGGGTTGAAAAGAATGGCAAATATTTCATATGGTGGCAAATATGACAATATTAGATATCATGTAATATCAATCCAAGCCCACTCATCACTCATTTGTACATCACCATGTATGTTTAAAGATTTAGTGCTGGTGAATTCATAAACCAAACATTAATCCCTCATGTCAACAGACTTCTGAAGGAGAAAGAGGAGACGAGCGACTTCAACATGAAGGTGAATGAAGCGAACAAAGTGTTGGTTCGGTGCTGCCGTCAGCGTTGTTGCTGTTTTTATTCCATTTAACAAAAGAAAGAAGTGTGCTTTATATGACATGATATTGAAGTGTTACTCAGTAGGGTGCATGATTATTTGAATTAAAGTAAATGTAACTTTGGCACAAAAACATCAACGCTGTGATTAAACTTCCCGTCAGGAATCCGTTCAAAACATTGAGAATTAATCAGCACAGAGCTGACTCGAGCTTTAACGAGGTAAAGGAGGCGAAAGAGAGACAGACGGGAATCTTTTTATAGAGACATAAGAGGGGAAAGAGCCGACAGAAAAAGAAATGGTGTCAGAGGAAAAGAGAAAGATGTGACCTCGTTGTGGAGGTGAAGGAGGCAGGAAGAGACGAGCAGCGTCGGAGAGATTAAGACAGACAAACAGAAGAGCTTTTATAAGAGGTTAAGAAGTGAGGAGGGTAAACAAACTGAGTGGAAGCAAAGAGAGAGAGAGAGAGTTCACAGGAAAAATACATCCTGAGGCACTTAAACACTCTCGAAAAACTGGTAATTGATGATGTATCTCCTGTTTCTTTCTCTGTCGACTGGATGTCTGAGCTGACCGAGGCATCGTGTTCATTTCATGTCATGATACAGCTGCCGGTCGATCTCACGCTCCATCTGAACCTCACTCAAGAAAGAAAAACAGAGATTCAACTCACTTTCTTGCAGAGAGAGCTTTGGATTTTGGATTTGGAGGTGTTGATCTTTATCTTGAGTGTTTCACCTGACTACAAACCAAAGACCGTCGTGGTCTGATGAGGCAAACATCGTCTGCAAAGAGTTGCACGTCTAATGTCCCCAAAAATGACGAGTCTACTGGTTCTGGATGCAAATTACAAAAATACAAACAGAATGTGTGACGGTGGACAACCCTGGCAGAGTCCAGCTGAAAACACAGAACCAGTAAATCAGCTAAAGCACAGTAAGAAATAATGAAACTAACAGAAAAGTTTCCTCAGAAAAGTAATTTCTCTCTACATTCAGCACGTTTCAGGGAGGAAATCTGTCAAAGTAGAGCTCAGTTGTCAAACATCTATACATTTATTTTAAACCGGAAAACAGACCAGAATTCACTGCAGCCGCTGTATGATTTATTGAATTAAGCACAAAGAAGGAGGATGTGAAGGACTCATGATCTGAGCTTCATTAAAGGCTTCCTTGGAACTTCTAGTCGAAGTAGCGATCCAGTTATTCAGCTATTCAACCATTGCTGATTATATGATTTAGCCTTGTGCTTTTTCTTCTGTGACACGACCTTACGTCCTCCAGAATTCATCAAACAATAACCTCAGAAACTAATAATCAGATGATGTGCAGCAGTGGAATCCAAACAGTGGAGGATTCGTCCCTCAGAGAAAAAGGAATTTCAACAGCAGTGTGCAGATATCACTGTGGCGGTCACGCTGTCCTCCGCCTGGATGATGGTATGGTAAATATGACAGCTATGTGTGCCAACAGCTTGTGTTACATTTTGGTCCAACAAACCATGAAACTCCGCGGACAATCCTGCATATTTCCCTGAATACTGGTCGAGCTGCCGTCGGTCTGAACACGTCTCTAATTCCTTTCTCATGGACGTGTCAGCAGGATGCACATGTGCAGACAGCTGGCCGAGCCGCCAAACCAGCGATGTCAAGATGAATATATCAAGAATTTCAAGAAGACAAAGTTTTCTCTTAGTTTTCCTGAGCTGAGCACAAAGTCTGTCAGAAGAAACTACACAGCAGTTTCATTTTCATCAATTCATTGCTCTCAGTACCGACACGAAGTGATGATACAGCTGCAGCACTGTTACAGTAATTATGTAAAACTTTGATATTTCCACATGATGGAGAGCGATGAGGAGGACAAGTAGGAGTTAAAGTCACAGTGAAAAAGCCTCTTTTGAGAGCAGCAGATTAGAACAAATCCAGGAGGAGGAGGAGGAGATGTGATTCAGCAGAAGAGGAGGATGTTCAGTACACCAGGTTCTTTTTGAAGAGATGAGATTCTCGCCTACAGTGACGCTCTGATTTCTGGACAGAAATGGAACGCCGATAAAAAGCCTCTTTTTTTTTTATCAAAGCGTTGTAATTGAGCCTCTCACAGCTAAATTTGTTTTACTTGTTAAATTAGATTAAATGTGCGTCGGATGCGAATCAACTTGTTTTGAGTTGTTAAGAACATTTGATTTTTGGACTTGCTGAGTGGTGGCAGGACTGTGGAGCATGTTGTTATGTGTGGGTGTCACATCCTGCCAACAGAAGAAGAAGAAGAAAAAGAAGAAGAAGAAGACGACTGCTAGCAAATAAACATGGATGTAAAAAATGTAGGATCTGAAATATTAAAGAAAAAAACTTGGCGGTGCAAATGTTCTCAGAGGGAAGAAGTGAGTTCAACATTTCTGTAAGATCTCAATGATGCACATAATTGATGTTGGTGCGATCGCTGAGTGTGAAGTTTTAATTGTTCACAGATGAAACCTTTCAGCCGTTTGGCTTGTTGACGAGTCGCAGAGTGAAATGTGTTCAGATCCGTCACTGAGCAGCCACAGACATGTTTTAAAGGCACAGTTGGTCATTTCTGCTGCGAACTGTCTCTCAGTAACAGCAGTGAAAACAAAGCTGTAGTTGGATGTGAAGAAGTGTTGGATCATGGGAGTTGATGTCCTCGTTAAACAACCAGTTTTACAGATAATGCAGGAAGTGTGAAGAAGCAGAAAATGGAAGTTAAGTTCTTATCACATTATTTGATTAAATGTACATTAATGATCATTTCTGAACAAGTGTCACGAACAAGAATACAAACAAAAACAACACAAGCGGACGTTACGACCCAGAGAAGTTGTGAATCCGAGTGAGAACCTGAGCTCGGCGTCTCGTCTCTCCGGTGCTGAGACGACCGCAGGATCTCTCAGCACAGCATCATGTGTGGGGGTTGTGTCGTGCTACATACGGCCCTTTTGTTTTCCTCGGGGAGTGATTTATACACGACCACTGTGCACAGCGAGGCCCTGCGTCCGCTGGGCGTCAGGAGCCACTCCCCGCTGCTGTAAACTGTCGCCATGGAGACGGGGGTCTGCCAAAAAGTCTGCCGCCGGCAGCGCCGTTTGACGGCCGTTTGACCTCCGACCTCCACAAGTGACTGCGGGACTCTCCCAGTGGGCTCAGATTAATCGCTGCTGTCACACCGAACGCTCCAGAGTGTAAACTGTGGCGCCCCGAGAGCTCGAGTCTCAGTGTTGGTGCAGAGGTTTGAATCCCGCCGGGACCACACAGGATAACATTTATTCTGCTGTCATCGTCCACAACGTTTACAGGTTTTATGTTGATGGAAAACTAACAACTTGGTTTTCTCATCGTACAGGAAAGTTGCTGCGTCAGTCATCCGTCCATCCTTAAAACTTAAACTTTTTCTGTATTTATTGACAAAATCCTGAGAAAAAAATAAGGGAAATCAAATTTTGATTTTTAGATTTTTAATCCTCAAAGTAGATTTAACAAATGCAACAAAAATATGTCATGAAATGTTTTTTATTTAATAAAAAATCTTTAAAAAAGTGAAAATTTGAGCCTTCATTGAAAAAACAAACTATGTAGATTTAAATGAGATGTAAAATAATGTAGTAGTTTTGAGTACAAACATTCGGTTTCTGCTCCTCAGACGTGAATATTTGCTGATTTGAATCTCAGTCTGATAAAATAAGACATGTGAAGACATCATCATGACCTCTGGGACCAATATGGCCAATATTTTCTGACATTTTAAACGCTAAAAAATTTAAAGGATTAATCATTAATTGACAGATTAATCATTAACTGATATAATAATTAGCTGCAGCACTGAGATGTAATGTGATGCCTGGTGGTGTGATTCATCTGTGTTTCAGTCTGTTGGTTTTCATTAAAAAGGTTTAATATTACAACATAAAAGCTCTTCACAAGTTGTAACATCAAGAAAAATATAATTAATGAGATCAGACAGGAGTCAGTGACTTCAGTAATGCAACAAACCAAACTAATTTGTTTCTTCACTTGAGTGAAAACCTATAAAAGTCAAATGAAACTGCCGTTTGAGTTTCTCTCACAGTCACCGTGTCGTACGAAGATTTAACTAAACTGAGATCAAGGCAGAGTCGACCTGAATGAGAGTGAATAGCAGAAGGCCATCTGCCTGTCTAGAAAATCATTAACACATCCAGCATGGAAACAAAAGCCTCAACAAAACAGTTTGAAGAATCAGTGAGGAGCTCCAGAGAGGACAAAGAGGAAGCAAACACACATGTGATCATGTCGCGAGCAGCAGACGGTCACCTGGTCACAGAACAACCACCCAGAGAAAATTAACATCTGATGGAGTGAAAGAGGAGCTGAGTAAAGTCTGCAGCGTGAGCCTGAATACTAACGCCGTGTGATTTCCTGCAGAGGGGTGGGAAGCTCGTTCCACAGGGACGCATTTTAAATGCTCACTTCCTCTCTGATAAAGAATTTCTGCATTCTAATTAAGGAAAGTTTCCCTGGACGAAATGTCAATAAATCCCCCAACTATGCAGCGTACAGCAGTCTGCTCCGTGGACGACTCCACTGCTAATTTTTCTATCTCTCCTACCATTTCTCACATAAAATTAAAAAGCTAAAAGGCGATTAATAGATAATTAAATAACCAGAACAAGGTGTGAATGCGCAGCTCCCATCAGCCTCGTGGAGCTTTATAGTCAGTTTCAGCTCATTGTTCAACTGTCTGCCTATAACTTTGCTGCAGAAGCTTTAAAAGCCGTTCGTACTCTTCCTGCTCGGAGACTCGCTGGTGAACACAGTGGAGCGTTTAGCAGCTACAGAGGCAAATGTTTCCCTCGGGAGCTGGTGGAGACCAAAAACTGAGCTAACGACTCCAAATGAACGACCATGTTGAGAAAACGACACTTAGATTGGTTTAGATTGGTTTACTATGAAGTGTTTCTCCATTTTGCACCAGATTAATGGAAACATTCACACTTTATGCCTCCACACGCGCAAAGTTTTTGGATTCATGTCTCGGTCTCATTCTTGTGATCATATCTCAAGAACGCTTTGAGGGAATTTCTTCAAATTTGGCAGAAAGAAATTAATCAATAATTCACCTGATGATTCCAACAGAGTTGTACCCAAAAGTCTGACAGGATAAATTCATGAAGTTTAGGATGTTTTTATATCTAAAAGGTCAAAGGTCTGCTTCACTTGACCTGTGTGAGGAGGCAGTAAATCTAGTTTCTAGTTGCCCATTAATCATTAAAAACTATGAACCTTTACTGGGGAAAAGCAAAAGCAATATTTCTGTTTACTTCCCGAATGTTTGTTCCTCCCTCTGACTCTACAGCAGCTTTAACGCTGGATATAAAATGTTTGTTTGATGGATTTTGCGGCTGTATCCTGTGAAGGAGGTGTTTGAAGTTTTAAGTCTATTATAGTAAACGTTGTAGTGCAGCATGTAGAGATAAAGTTTTTGTCCTTTTTTTAAAAAGGAAAACTTTTTTTTTTTTCTAATTACGACTTATGAAGTTGTCGTAGCAATTTGGAGTTGGAGACATCAAAGCCTGCAATTAGTTCTGCTACCTGCTGGTTGTTTTTATTTGTGAAAGCTTGTTTCCATCTCTTTAACTTTATTTTTCTTCTCTGTGAGACTTCGGTTCACTTCACGGCCCATTTAAGGAAAAAAAAAAACGTTGTGCTGGAAAATCCATCCACACCTTCTTCCTGCATTTTGCTGCTGTGCAGCTGAAGCGTGATGACGGTCGAGGTAACAGCGCTGAGTTGAAGTTAAAGGGCGATTTCACTGCACCAGCTGCACCGTCACAGAGTCTGAGAGGTGGAATAACTGAGAAATAACTGAGAAGAAAAATATGGATGTTTGAAATTTGAGCTTCATGTCAGATCGAGTGATGTGAAGTGTGTCGAAGATCGAACGTGAGCTTTTTTTGTTTATTTTAGAGACTCGTGGGTGACTGTCGGCTTTGTAGTGACACGCCTGTGTTGTGTGTGTGTGTGTGTAAGATCATATTCATGTTAACCCTTTGATCCCGCTCAGACTTCATGGCTCTGTGTGTGCGTAGGTGTGTGTTAACGGCATGTGATCCTCCCTGTTCTTCTGATTAGTGGTGTGTGACACTGTGATCCTCCCCTCAGGTCACACCACCAGCTAATGACATCACACACACACACACACACACACACACACACACACACACACACACACACACACACACAGGACAGAGACACACACTGCCTCATAACACACTGTGATCCTTTACAGAAACACTTTATCGCTCTTTCTGTCCCAAACATACGTTTTCCCATCTACCAGAAAAGCCAGACTATGTTCTGTCTTGTCACACCCCCATTAGTGTGTGTGTGTGTGTGTGTGTGTGTGTGTGTGTGTGTTGAGCCCGCAGCCTTTAACATCCCCCTCCCGTCTAAACGAATGTCTAATCTCCGTTCACAAGACCAGTCACGGTCCCCCAAAATATCTGCGCAGGACGAGCCGAGCGCCGCAGTGTGCAGCCGAGCGCTAAATGACCCAGAAATCCCATCCATCTGGAGAAATGTCACAGCTCTCATCAAACAGCCACGCATGGGTTACTGGCTTATTAAATATGGCCTCCTAAGAATGTGTGTGAGTGTGTGTGTGTGTGTGTGTGTGTGTGTGTGTGTGTGTGTGTGTGTGTGTGTGTGTGTGTGTGTGTGTGTGTCAAATTATCTCACAAGCACAGAGAACGTGATGGAAATCCCCCCGATGTGACGTCGTGTGGGTGTGGTCCGTTTTTCTTAAATCCTTTGAGATAATTAACGAGACGCATGTGAACACATGTATTTATGACTGAGGGTGTTTTTCTGGCTTAAAATATTGATTGATGCTTATTTTAGTCCCAGATATTGATAACGTAGGATTGGAAACAAAGGGAGAAGTCGCCTTCGAAAGGTGTTTGTCACCGGGCAGATTAACGGCTTCAACCTGTGAAATTATACAAATAATAACAACAGGTTTAATGTCCGTTTTACAAATAATCCTAAAGTCTGAATTTCATAACTCTCAGTAACATAATGAGTCAAAGACAGGCTGGTTTTATCAGCTTTGTCTCTCTATTTTGTGACCTGAATATAAAAAAACTGCAAATTATTGACAGCTGCCATTGAATATCTCTTCAAATGTGGAATCTTTGTTGACATTCGATAAGTTAAACATCTTTTGAAATAAATTAAATGATTGTTTTTGCAGAAAATGATGTAAATTATTATTTTTATGGTATTGAAACTACAGTGATGTATCAGCTTGACTTTCAAAACCTGTCCCGTTAGCTTACTGGCTTTTAGAGCTGTTCTCCACCCACTTCTGCTTCGTTTGCGTGTCCCTGCAGTGATTATTAAAACAATGACGAGCTTGTCTGGATCCGTGCAGCTCCGGGTCGGTCACAGTCATCATCACGGCCCGGTTGGCACCTCCGGAGCAGGTCCAACACTCGGCTCTGCTCAGCGTAGTAGAACTGAAAAGCTGTTGATGGAAAAGCAAACAGTTTGACGATGTCATCAAGCTACTAGCACAACGCATTCAGCAGAGAGGCGTTCAGATTTCTGTCCATTGTTGTCTGAACCTGCACGTCTTCACTTTCAGGCTCAAGGTGATTCGTTCAGCAGTTGGAGGTTATTCCAACAATTTAATACAAAGTCCTCACACGTGTGGCGGCAGAGTGTGTTTGTGCACACGTGGCCGTCTATATAATCCTGTCCTCTGTGAATCTGCAGTACCAGGTTCTGTGTGTGTGTGTGTGTGTGTGTGTGTGTGTGTGTTGAATGGGGTCAGCGCTGCGTGGACCGTCCAGAGGAGAAGAAAACACAATCAGTTCTTTTGGCTGAATCTGCGTCTCCTCCTGCCAAGCTGCACACCGGCCCACAATGCACTGCAGCCTGCTGAATGGACACAACTCTCACAAATGAGAGTGTGTGTGTGAGTCTCTATTGTGTGTCTGTATACAAGGTTGTGTGTATTTTGTGTGTGTGTACTTTAGTGTCTGGGAAACTATGAGTGGGCACCATGGTTGCGTGTGTTCGGGGTTTTTCTGTGATTATGCCTGATTTAATTGTGCTGAAGGAGGCTGTGTGTGTTTGTGTGTGTGTGTGTGTGTGTGTGTGTGTGTGTGTGTGTGTGTGTGTGTGTGTGTGTGTGTTTGCCTCCGAGGACCCAGCCAGTTCCCAGCTGGAAAATCGAGTTGGAAGCTCAGATTATTATCATCATTTATTTACATCCGAGCTCATCGCAGAACTAATTTCATTGGGCTCCCAGTTTGCAGATTATTCCTGCTCTCCGTCTCGGCCTCCCCTCTCGTTCACGTTATTGATTGGATTATTGTATGAATAATGAAATTATAACCTGACGTCGGTTTGTCGGTTTACTCCGTGCAGGAGCTCAGACGCAGTGATTAGAAACAGAAGTCGATTTAAGGAAAACAAACAGATGCAATCACACGGAGAAGCTCGTGGAGAACGTCTCACCTCGATGCTAACGAGCTAAACAACCACAAAATGTCAACAAGACGCGGAAACACGGCCGGTGATGTAAATTAGAAGAGACACAACACGCTGCAGCACGGTTATAGGATCTATTACATGACAAGGGGGGTTTTATTAAAATGAAAATGGCTCTGAGGCAGGAAATGAAATCATAGACGTGGATGTGATGAGGAGAGAGACGGCAGCAGCTTCTGGTTTCTCTCAGTCATCCAGTTTTTAGTGTTTTCTGTCCGTCTTGATAATTCCCACTGTAATGTGACCAGAGAGATGCTGAGTGACGGGGACATTGTTTATTGAATATCATGTTTTGCTGATGAAGTTTTCAAAATGCAGAATCTAGACTGTGTTTGAACGCCACGATGGAGGAAATAAGAGGAGTCGGGGGGGGAGTCAGAACTGGACGGTCAGAATTTTAAGAAGTGAAGAGGTTCTTTTGTGAATTATTCATAAACGTCTTCCATCCAAACTCCAGTCTGCTGATTTGCATTCAGTCTGACCAGATCTCCCGCTGCAGATGAGCAGTTACACCACAGTAAATAAAACCCCGAGCAGCTGCAGACTGCGGGGAGAGTCGACAGTCGAGGTTAAACTTAAAGTACAGCTCTGCTTTCTGCTAAACGCCGACGTCAGCGTGTTAACGTCAAGTCACGACCTGAGTTCTTCGCCGTTTGTGAGGAAAGTTGATGTCTATTTCTGATTTCCAGCTTTGGGATTGGAGGTAAAATGGTGGATCGTCTCAGACATCTCTAAAAAAACATTTTATTTTACTCTTAAAAAGCTGTTTTTTTCTTTGTGACTGTTCGAAGCTCACTGATGTTTTCAGTCTTCCTCTAAAACTTGTCCTTCAAATCCTTCCTTCTTCCTGCATTCCTTCCCTTTCCTCCTTGTGTCCTCCCTCCTTTCCTTCTGTGTTGGAGATGAATTATTTGCATTGATTCTGATCCACCTGTGATTGGAGTCGCCTGCAGGTCAGCGATCTTTTGATGGGATTATAGATTAAATCCCACTCCCTCTTTTCCTTCCCTTATCTCCTCACCTCCCTCTCTGCTGCCTTGTTTCCCTCAGACTCTCGCTCCCTCTTCTCTCGCTGCCACTCGTCCATCTTTATTATTCTCCGGCTCACTTCCTCCTCTTCCTCACCCTTTTCTCACCTTCTGCCCGTTTGCTCGCCTTCATCCCTCCCCTGCTGTTCCCTCCTCCCTCCCTCCCTCCCTCCCCCAGTGTCCGGGTCAGGGCCCAGGGGAGCGACTATAGTCTAGCACATGTACGGGGGCCCTGAATAGTTCTCTCAACGGGGAGCGAATCGCCGGCCTGGTTGGGATTTTCTAATGAGCTCTGAGAAAGGAGGCGGGTGAAGAAGCCACAGTCACTGCTGCCCATCTTCCCTCCCCCCCACTTTCCCCTGGTTAAAGCAGATTAATTAAAAGCTCACTCCCGCTCTCTCTCTTATCAGGGAGAGTCGAGCACTTACTGTAAGCCTCCAGGGAGGGCTCAGTGCCGGGCCGGGTGGGCAGGGAAGGGGGCGGGGAGCCTCCGGGAACGATGCTAATTCCAGCCAGTGGGACGACGGGACGGCTGCTTAGGAATTACTGCTGGTGGTGCGTTCATCGCTGATTATCTGCCGCCGCTGTCTAGGAAGAGATGGAGCTCACAGACAGACAGTCGGCCTGTCACTCACAGTTTGGGCTCATTTCACATTCACACCTTCTTTTTTTTTTTTGTCTCTTGCTGGGTAATCTGAGCCTGAAGCCAGCAGAGACTCAAAGACCGGCCGTAATAATCGAAATGAAATCCTCAACCGATATTGTGCCGACGAGTAAATCCTGTAATAAAGACTGTAATGAATAAATTATATAAATAAATACAGTGATGCTGGTTACAGGCAGACCTTTAATAACATCCAGCTGTGCTCTCAGACGGAAGGAGTCGGCAGTAATTGTTGTGAGAAAAGACTATTAATAATACAGTGATTATAAGGAATTGTTATATTTTCACCTCTTCACCCCGAGGCAGCTGTGAAGCTCACATTTCTGTAAAAAAGGAAATGACTGGAGCTGTGAGCGTCTCTGTCTATTAGATTAATGGTCCTTAATTGTCTCCTGATACCCATCATGCCCGGCAGAAGCATCGTCATCGACACTCGAGATCCTCCTTTGACTTTTTTATCCAGTAACACACGATGATGATGATGATGATGATGATGATGATGATGATGATGATGATGACGTCGTCTGTGTTGATATTTAGAGATTTAACTATGGAGGTAACATGTTGAATTGGTTCTGGGAGATTTTTGTTGTGTTGTGAACTGAAAAAGTGAACAAACGTTGATTTAAAAAAGAAAAAAGAGGAACACTTTGGAAAGGAGCTCAAACGTTTCCTACTTTCTCACCTCACGAGCAAGAAAACACTTTTCCTCCATATTATTTTTTTTTGTACTTTTTTTCTTTTCAGTGCTGAATTTGACCTCGAATGTCAGACTGTCGGTTTCAGCATGAGGTTGGAAAGGTGTTGAGGAGGAGAAGGTTTTCTAAAGCTGTTCAGCTGCCTGCCTGCCTGCCAGACACTTGTGATGGAGCGCACTGGTGCCTTTGTGCTGTTTGGTGATTTAGTCAGGCGGTTCTGATCCAGAACGACCTTAAAGGTACAAACCCTCGAGGTGAACACCTGATCATTTCTAAGTTTCCCGGCGTGTGTCCTTGTTTAAGATAAACCAACATATATACGAGGCAGGAGGACACACAGGCCAACCTGAGCTTACTGAAGATGTATATGTGCTCCATGCAGAGTGAAGTCCATCCTCCACAAACTGCATCAGTCATATGAAAAACACAATCCGGCCTCAGAAGACTCTCAGTATAAATCAGGGTCTCATGACATTAAAGATTCATGTAATCACATTCATTATTACAGGATTTTACTGTTGACACGACGGAGACGCTGGATTTCATTTAGATTATGAGTCGTCTGTGTTTTCAGCGGCGAGCGTCGTAAGTCTCGTCGCTGGCTTCAGGCACCAAAACTCACAAACAAGCAAATGGAAATGAAGGAGGAGAGACTGTAAATGAAACGGACTCGGCGTCCTCGCTGCTGAGGTGAACGATGAAATATAATCCCGGCAGTCCGCAGAGGGAGAGAGAAGGTTTTATTGTCTCCTAATGTCTGGAAAAATAATGTCTGGAAATGAATATCGCCGCTCTCGGGCTTTGGGAGGTTCATAAAATCTGTACGTTTAATTCACTCGTGGACTCGCTGGCATTTCAGACTGAACTTCAGTGTGAGTGATGATACAGAAGCAGGGAGGGAGTGTGTGTCTGTGTGGAGCTGTGGTGGTTAAAGCAGAATGATATTCTTATTAACTACAATTTTGAGGGACTTGCATGTGAGTATTTGCATTTTAGAGGCAGATATTCAACTTTTTACTCACTATGTTTATTTGAGAAGTATTTTGCTGAATTTCTTGTCAATCAGAGCTCATTTATTTTGAATTTTTCCATGCATACATGTCACGCTGGTGTTTCTGAGCTGTGGCGTTGAATAATGGCCAGATCACAGACCTTTGACCTCTTGATTTGACCTTCGTGCCAAAACTGAAAATCGATAACGTGTTTACGAGAGCGCGACACCACGAGGTCACAGAAAGCTTTTGTTGTCATTGTAGAGATTATAACAAAATCAGGAGAGCTCTACTCCCAAAGACGATCAATTCATCAGCGAGTCCAAGAGGACGTTTCTTGTAAACGTGAAGAAATTCCCTCAAAGTGTTCTTGAGATATTGCTCTCTGTCGCAGAAGCATAAAAACCCAAACTCTGGATTTAAAATGCATCATGAAACACCTTTTTAACCCACAGTAATAAAGTAAAAGTGAAATGAAGCTGTGTAGAAACTGTCTTGATGAAATCTGAAGTTTCCCACTGTGCTGACGTGTTGCTGTTGCTGTGGTTTGTGTTGCAGGTTGCAGCCGTTCATCACCGGTCAGCCCAGCAAGAAGCTCGCCGTGGAGCAGGTGAGCCGCCATTCATCTTCATCACGTCTGCTCTTCGTCTCCGTCACTCGCTCGCTCGCTTTAGACGCCGGCTGGCTTCTCCTGCACTTAACAGACGCGCACGCTCAAAACGTGCACGATCGCTCCGTCACCCCGTCAATCAGTGGGACAGAAAAGTTCCTGCTGCACTCTGAGACACTCGCTCAGTTATCTGCCTCACTGCTACTGACCAGAGTCTCTCGTCCAAACGGCTAAAAATGGAACAAATTCTAATGATTCATCCCCTGTGAAACATTTTGCCGTATCTTTGATAGTGTGGGATGTCTCTGTGTGTGAGCAATGCTTTAAGTTTAGATGTAGAGACAGTACATGCGCATTTTTTAGGGCAGAAAAATGAGCATTTGTACATTTTCATTAGTGATGGTTGTTGTGTAACCGTGTGTTCACCACCAGCGGAACAAACGCTCGCCTCGTGTTCCTCGCTTGAGTTTGACAGCAGGATCGTTTGTGTTTATTTCCCTTAGTTGTGTATTATCTGCTCGTCCCAAACAGGATCTGAGTGTGTCTGTGTGTTTATTCCTCCAGAAGCTCTGGATCTACGATTGATTACCTGTAGGAAATATTCAGCGTACAGATTATCACCAGTTGCCTCCTTTTTTAAAAACCCTAATGACGCCGTGGCTGCAGCCTCTGTAGCTCCCTGCCAGTCTCTCCGTCAGTCTCTCCATTAAAAGCTGATCACTGAGGATAAATAAATCTCCCATCAGGCCGTGTGAGAGGTGAACCTTCACTTCGTCTTTGTTTTTCCTCCATTACCGCTCCTCCCTCCCTCCCTCCCTCCCTCCCTCCCTCCAGTGTTTTCACTGCTCCTAAAACTCTGACAGGGTCTTAAAATAAATATGGCCTTAAACTTGAACGTAAAACCGTCTTAAACAGCACTTTTAGGAGACTTTTTTATTTTTTTAACCGCCCTGCAGTGATGGGCTTCTGTTGGCCGGCTGCCGGCTTTTAGATGAATCCACAAAGAACAAGGTTACTGGTACAATATGTGTCCTATCTGCTGCAGAATCCCAGGATGTCTTTGAACACTTAGTTTCAGGATGTCCTCATTCTGCCCATTTATAGCTTCACGGCGTCCATCAGACATCTTCAGGGAGAAATAGGACAGATTTTCCTGCTTTGTTTCTTAATTTGATTTTAAATTGGTCCCAAATTCAGTCACAGGTAGCTTTACATCCTCTTCAAAGTCTTCACTTCCTGGACTTAATATACGCTCTGTACTCATATCTCATTTTACACATTGCTAACTGTCCTTTCGTCTCCTCCTGCTTCACTCCGCTGCTCATCTGCCTCATTTTCTCGTGATTTACTTCTCTCTTCTCGCCACTTCTGACATCTTCCTCTTCATCGAGGAGCAGAGAGGCAGCAGTTATTTCCAGAGTCCAGCGGTTGGGGGAAAGTTTAAAGTCTGTTGTGACTGACAGTTAGTTTTAATGGACATAAAACTGCTGCTGGAAGATGAACAACTGTGTTAGAGAATATACGGCTCTCGGAAAAGAAGTTACAAGCCCTGAAGGGAGGAAGTGGACCACAACTGGTGCATTTTAGTGAGAAACGTCCAATCAGAGAGCGTCAGACTCTGTTACTGAGGCGAGATGCTGCTTCAACGTAAAACAGTTGAAATTAATATTCAGTGACTCGGATGTATTTTGTCCCTCGTAGCAACAAAAAAGTATTTTCATCATGTTTGACTTCTTTTCCATCGTAGCTGCAGCGGAGGCTCATGGGTAATGTAGTTTCTAGAGACATAACTGATGGATAAAACCTGAAGTTCGTTGAGAGAAATCTTTTTTGAGCTGTGCTTTGTAGTGACGCAAAATTTTGAATGTAAAAAATGTAAGGAGGAGTTTCACGAACTCATCAGCGATCGTGGAGGTTTCTGTCCCAGTTACTGGACTTGTGGTTGTCTCGTATGTAAACAGAGCGACGTGGATATCAGAATAGTATCGTACATCAGGGAGAAACGGTGCCTCTCACTAACTCCTCCATCCTCTCTTTCCTCATCACTCCCTTCACGCCTCCCTCCCTGGAGTCCTGTTCGCTCTCCTTCCCGTTAATGCTTCGCTCGGCTGCCGTCCTCTCTTTCCCGTCATTCTCCTTTTATATTTCCTCTCTTTCTCCACATTCCTTTTCCATCCCTCCATCTCCCTCCTCCTCCTCCTCCTCCGCCGCCCTCAGCCTTTGTCTCCCGCTCCATCATGTGCTGTTGGCAGCTCTGAATGGAGGAGCTCGGGGAGCTCAGGCTCTGTCAACCAGGAAGAAAACATTGCCACGAGGGGCCGGGTCAACAAGGCTTGTTACTTAGCAACCCCCCTCACCTCCCCCTGGGAACTGGAGGCAAACGGCCGTCGCCATTGGCTGAGGCCGCCCCTCGCTCGCTGCTCCGGTTATGTAATGTTGCAGCGACAGGACCGGTCTGAAAAGAGATGTTTGTGCTCTTTCTGTTCATCACTCGACAAAAAAGCGTTTTCCCTTCACCCTCGTCAGTGACCCGGCAATTAGTCAGGACATTTTTTTAAACAAGCAGAGGGAGGAAACGATCGCTGTACAGACAGAGAAGGAGTACGGAGTTGATTTCTGCCAGTTGAAACCGGCCCAGCTGTTCCTCCTCTTCCTTCAGACTGACTCTCAGGCTGTGGAGGGAGCTCACAGCGCCGTCGGAGACGTGGGGATTTTCAGAGAGGCTTAGAAATCTGAAAAAGGGTGATGAGGTCACGGGAGAGGGGCTCCGAGCTGCAGACAGTCGCTCTGGCGTTGCAGCTATAGTCTGCTTATGCAAGCAATAGTCTTGGCAATTGACGGCTGAGTCTATTTGAAGTTGGTTCTCAGAGAAGCTGTCAGGCCCGGCCAGCGGTAAACCACATGACGTGCAGCGTTTTCAGCTCGTCCTGTGGAGAAGCTGCGACCTCCCGGTTCACCCCGACGAAGCCAAACTTCCCTGAGAGGCTGAACTGGCTCTAATTAGTTACTTTATACACATCTGTTTTAGAAGAGAAGGCAGAATTAGAGTTATTGAGAGTTATAAAACAGTTGGTTCCCGTTCTTGCCAGTGTACAATACAGTAAAACAAGCTGGTGTGCTGAGAAAAATCTGGATGTGTCTTTAAAACGTCACCAAAGTGAAGCTAAACCAAACTTCCATCAGTTTTATGCCACTTGTACACGTTTCACCTCACATGTAGACAATAACAGCTGCTGAAACGACTCAACCATCAGTTTATCAGCAGCAACGATGCTTTTATTGAAGCAGTGAAAAAACCTGCACAAAATGAACTCTAACCCTAAATGCAGAGAAAGTTCATATTTTCCACCTATCATCTTTACAAAACAGAAACGTATGATGTCTGAATGTCTTCCTGTCTTTTACTGAACTAAAACAAGCTTAACTTCCTTTTTATCTCATCATAAAAGAAATAAAACTCCCCGAAAGCGTCACAGAATCTCGTCTGGTTTGGCTGAAGTAGATGTTCCTGCCTCTCTTATTTGTGTCGACTGGAGTTTGTTTTGCGTTGTAGAAAACTGGTTTACTGCTGATTAATTCACTGAGCCACTAATTATGCTAATCATGACGGGGTGTGTGTGTCGAGAACCCGCCGACTGCACAACAGAAAGTGCCGCTCGTGATTTATATCTGGAAATGTGACGTTTGATACGACAGGACGTGATTACTGCGAGTTAACCTGCAGTTCTCTGTGATTTATCCTTCCTCACCACCGTCGCGCCTCAGCGTTTAATCCTGACTTAGTTTTTTTTTTTTTTTTTGCTCTCAGTTGATTTTGTTCTGTCGGTTGTTGCACGCGTGAGTAACTGCAGGCGATCGCATGTCGACATCCTCACACCAATAAAACCTCGCTGAGCCGCCGTTTCCTGGTTTCGAGTGGTGTTCTCACTCCTAACGAGCAGCTCCCTCGTTAAAGGATGGAGGCTCGGACTGAGCGAGAAAGGAGAGGGTGAAAAGTAACGAGTTGGAGGATTTGCTCCTGATGATCAGCATTATCTTTGTGTGAATACCAACAGACATTTAACAGCTCTCAGCCCCTAATTAGTCTGCAGCATCGTCGTGTTTACGCCCAGATGTTTTCTTCTTAATGATTAGTTTGAGCCTCCATCTCTGGGGATGAGGAGTATTTTACAGGGATCCAACGAGAAGCGAGAGAAGAGCGGCAGCGGATATTTTATGCTTTTGATATTTCTATTTTCTCTCGCTGTGTAATCGCTGGCCGTATATCAAAAATCTGGGAAGTGGGAAGAAATTGAGGAGAACCGGAGCTGAAAAAAATGAAAATCGATGTTTAATGGAACAAAGGAAGGAGAGGAGGAAGTGAAGGAAGGATGTGGGCAGAATAAAAGAGAGGAAGCATGAAATAAAAGAAAAGGTAGGAAGAAAGGAAGGCAGGAGGAGGAAATGAAGGCGAACTGGAGGCAGGGATGGCAGGAGGAGGAAGCCCCCAGCTGGGACTCCAACAGGCTGTTGCCGAGGAGAACAGAAATATCTCTCCGTCACACTGTGGACCCTCCACCTGCTTCTCCTCCTGCTTTATAATTAGCTCTGGCTGAAGGGAAAGTGAGAACACGCAGGTTTCCTTTTAGTCGCTGTGGAAAAACTGCAGATGACGGGTTTCCTCTGCAAAAAATGTACATTTGTCTCACTCCAGAGCAGCACAGAGAGTCTGCTTTTAGATATTTTATTAGTTCCTCCGTCCACCGGCAGGCAGAGAGGAACCAAATTAAATCCACCGCAGCGAGCACACCTGTCCTCCCAGGTGGAACAGTGTGTTTGGTATCTATACGCTTCATCGCTGAGCAGAATAAATATCGCTCAGACTGAAGTCGAGGAGTCGTTCTTCGGGACGAGATGAGAGTTTGTCCGAGGGGAAATTTTCTTTGTTCTGCAGCGGCTCAGTTTTAGAAACACATCGCTCAAATCAATGCAATAAGTGGAGCCGCAGCGATGAGTCGTCTGGCGTCCTTTACCGTGATTGGCTGGCAGGTGACGCATCAGGCTGAACGTCGGCCCTCGACACTGTTGTCAGTCGCTGAGCGTCTGTGGTCATAATATTTGTGATGCGTCCTGCTGCTTCAGCCCTGGTTGTTGGCAGCTTTTTGGCTTATTGATCAAGTAAAATCAGTGACTGAGCCCGTCGTTGATAGAAATCACTCCGGCTGTTTTCGCTCACCTCTACGTCACCTACCAGATGGGTAGTTTTTTTACTCTAAATTCCATAATCACCATCAGTAAATAGGGAAGCTGTTTCCACTGAGGTCTCAGTTGTGAGGGCTGACTGTCAGTAACTACAACAACACAACAGAGGCAGGCGACACTCACATTGTGGGGTTTTTGCTTATAATCGATAATATTCGACATCAGGACCTGCAGCAGCAGCAACATCATCACAAGATTCGCGCCTTGAAGGCCAGTGTGGACGAGGCTTCTGATTGGCTGTAAACAAAACAGAAGTCATTAAAACCAGTAGTCAGTTATCTTTTTTAATTTCAACTTAAATTATTTCATATGATCCGCTGCAGCTTTAACTCCTCACTGGTTGAACAAAGAGTGAAACTGACCCGACAGAAACTTTCCCTGTTTTGTTTTGTTTTGGGTTTTTTTTGCCCTGCGGTCGTTTTTTCGTGATCAGACGCACTAAAAACATGAAACAGAACATTTGACGCTCGCGTGAATCTGCAGCTCTGACGTTTGTTGTTTTTGTTCCCCTGCTGGTCCTCTCTCTCCGTCCTCTCTGACCTTTCATCACACCGGTTTGTTTTCTCTTCCTGCTGTTTTCCGATCAAAAAGCGGCTCCAATTTTGTCTCCCAGAATGCAACTGGAAAAAGCCTCTAACGGTTCCAGACCCACGGGAGGAGGAGGAGGAGGAGGAGGAGGAGGAGGAGGAGGAGGAGGAGGAGGAGGAGGAGGAGGAGGAGGAGGAGGGTCGTCACATTCTTGAACATTTGACGTCTCCGTGAGGACGATGTTGTCGGGGTGAAATTTAAAGGGCGCTCTAATTACATTTCTGCCCCCACGCTCACCTCAGCCCTTCATTTTTTAATTTCACGGCCATTTTATGAACTCTGAAGGGTATTTCTGCCCCGAGGCTCCGGTTCAGTTCTGACCCCGGTGTGGCTCCGCTGGTGACTGTGCAGATTTTTTAAATGTAGAATCCTTAATGAGAGAATAACGAGGGAGATGTAAGCTGATAAAGGTTGTGGTCACGCTCCGCCGCGCTGTTAGTCACATGTGAGATGGAAATATCTCGTCTCCGCCCTGCGAGCCCTCCACCTGCCCTGCAGCACCATCAGCACCATCAGCACCACAGTGTTTATTATTATTATTTTTTTACCATTTTAAAGGAAGTGGGACATATGAGATCAGATCTAGTTCAGATTTCCCCGGAGCGCTCGTGTGTCACGCAGAGGAAAATATTAAAAACACCAAACACACTCCGCTGCTCTCCACCAACAATATTTCCTGTTTGCTCAGAGCTCCAGCCCCCTGCCGCTGCCTGTGGGAGCCCCCGCCGCCGCCACCGCCGCCGCCACCGCCGCCGCGGGAGTGGTGGTGGAGAGCGGGCCGGTCGTCTACGATGACGTGGCTGCTGACGAGGAGGACGAGGACGAGGACGAGCCTTGTGTCAGCGCCATGGATCTGTTCGGCAGCAACGGTGAGTTTAAACAGTTTGTGAGCTGTTGATGGAAACTCGTCTCTTCGGGCCGAGTGAGTTGATGATTTGAACTTCTTGAATGTCGTCGCCGCGTCGGACTCGGAGTGTCTGGACTGTGAAACACTTCGAGTCACTGTTTTAATGAATGTGCCTCTGCGGGTCACGGCTCAGACTCCTGGTATGTTTTAATGAGCCCTCGCTAAGATTAAATTTCTTCACTTTACGTCTCTGGCTGTTAAACTTTCAGGTCCCCGACTCTGCCACAATAAAAAGTCCTGAGCTGCTTAATTGATTCCTGTAGGGAAGCTCTTTGTTTGTGCTCCTGCCCCCTCCTCGCGGTGAGGTCAGAGGTCAGGGTCGGCACCTCAGGAGCTGCTGGAGACTCGGGTCGGTCAGTGACAAGTGACGGTTCTCACATTTTACTGGTGCGACCTGTTGTCACACCACGCTGAGCTCCACTCGGTCACCCAGCAGCCGTCCGTTAACATCAGTGTTTTGCGGCGAGCTCGCTTCTGTGGAGCCTTTTCCACCGCAGGAATTTACCTGAGGCACGAGGAACTCGACACCGCGTTTCTGCATCAGAGAAACATTTTTTTCACGCCCCAAAATTCCCCCAAATCTGCAGCCTCAGACCAGTTCGTCTCTGTTGAGACGTGAGATGTGAACGTAGAGCGACAGAAGAGAGCCGGCAACAAAAAAACATACATTTAAATGTTAAAGCTCAAAAATAAATAAATAAACAATCCCACAGAAGATAATTTTACACTCCTGATTCTTTCCTCAGTGAATAAAACATGTTTCTGATCCGTCCGTCTGTCTCTCACCCTCCAGAATACGGCTGTGACGGAGACTACGATGAAGGATTCTAGCAGCCGTCCTCTCCGGTGTCATTACCTTCAACTTGTTGGGACAATACGAACCGTTCAGCGTATGAGATGTTTACTCGCAGGGACTCAGACCGACTGCAGCTACAGGCTGGAGCTGTGATGCCAGGAGGAACGAGCGATCCCCATCAGGAATACATGGGGCGAAAATCACACTCCTGCTTCCATCTGGTGTCCCAGCTGGACTAAACTGGGAGGACGCAGACAGAGACGATGGCGTGGAAATGAAGGATGAAAGTGTGTTGATGAGTGCGGTGCAGATAGGTGGGAAATGTTCCAGCAGGTGTCGGGTTTGTTGATTTGCAGGCTAGAAGTCGGTTAATAAATCTGTTGTTTCAGCAGCATTTTAATGATGAATACAGTATAAATGTGTCATAATGATCCGCTTCACTGAAATATTCTCAGTTAAATGCTGCTGAAACAACATCTGTGTCATGTTTCAGAGGATACGGAGCATCCTGTTGATTTTCAAAATAAGACGCCCTGTGCAGACGTTCGCTAATAAATTAAATCGTTTCAGTACGCAGCTTCGTTACCGAGTTCCTTTAGAAGCACCTGGAGCCCTTCAGTGATCTATAATAACTGTAGAGACATCTATGATCGTCATCCTTTGTGTATAAAGAGCCTAAGTGACGCTTCTTTCCCTCATAGGACCTCGTTTCTTTATGGCGGCGAAGGGAGAGATGCAAACATATTTTTGATGTTTGTAAATTTAGAAGATCATTTTTAAACTCGAGAAAGTCTCCATTTGTCAGAACACTACTGAAATACAAGACTGTGAAAATACATCATTATAAAGACGACACAGTCTCGTTAGTGACGTCGTCTTGTCGAAGACTCACTGAAAGTCATAACTTCATAAACTTCAGTTATCAATATGAGCAGATTTATTGTGATTTTAATACTTTTCCTGCCCAGGTACCAGCCATGTTGGTGTTTATGACCTGTATTGAGCAAGATGAGCCATTTATCACAAAACTGAATAATATTTTACCGTCTTTACGACAAACACTTGCAGGATTATCTTTGAAGATAAATATTAAATATTGAAACAGTATCAAAAATATATTTATCTCTTCCCGTTAACTTTTCCTAAACTAAAGGTCCCATGAGGTCGAGCAGAAGCTGCAGGACTTCAGCTCTGATTCTGCTGTGACAGTTTGAAGTAAAAGTAAAATTTCCACCTCATTGTTTCACTGAACTCACAGGTCGTCTGATAACATTCGTCCACCTCATTTAACACCAACGTGAGGTGTGAAACAGACGCTGAGTCAACGAATCGTGCAGAGAAAACGCTCCTTCACTTTCAAACTGGAAGTCTTCTGTCCTGCAAACTATAAAAACCAGCGACTGTGAAGACGACAGATGCTGAAAAACACAACACGGCTGCGTCTCCTCTGGACTGGAACATTTCCACCCCGGCTCGGTTCTGACGGAGCAGAAAGAAAAGCCGATCAAAAAGCTGAACATGTTATTCCTGAACTTGCACTTCTGCATCTTAACACTCGAGTACTCAACAGTACGACTCTCCATGATCACTAATTCTGTTAGAAACTATGCTGCGTCTAACCCTTAACAACAAGCGTCAGGTAGCGTGAGATCAATCATCAGTTTCAGTATTTGCAAACTACAGAACGTATTCTCCTTCATTTCTGGTTGAGAGGAGGTTAATCTGTCAACAGCCTCAGAGCTCTGATCAATATTTCTGAATGCCTTACGTGATCAGCGGAGCGACACGTTCTGTCGGCTCTGCTAAAACCAAAACACAACAGAGAGGTTGCCTTCGAACAAAGCGTGCCAATGTTTGCTGAGATGTGATTAAATCTAAAGATGTTGAGATTTTAATTCCAGATATTTTACACGAGGAGAAACGAGAGTTTGATTGATGGTTTGATGAGTTTTATGTTACATTTTAATTGAGTTCGGAGCTTTTTTCTTAATTGTTTTCAGGCTGAATCTGTGTGATTAATTTATGAGACGGTATCTTTTGATTAATGTTAAATATTCTTCAAAGCCAGGATGTAAATACGTTCTCTGCAATATTATATTTTCCAGACGAGGACGGAGCCGATCAGAGAAAAGATCTATTTTGTATTTAAGCTTTTAGGATTTTTTGTGTTGAGGTGAAACAGATTGTGGCCTTCTGACGGCTCGCTGCTGCTACAGTAAACATTCACTACACAGGAACAAAGCTGCCGTGGTGTTTTTCTTTCTGCCTCTGCACATCACGTCTGTTAATACAAACGGTAACGATTTATACTGGTAAAGTTACAGAAAGAAGATTAAAAGATTACTAACAGGGTCACATTTTAAAATCTGTAACCATCAACATCTGCACACACGACAACACGATACCAGCTAACACAGTTACATTTATATCAGCCAACAAAAAGCTACTGAAGTATTATTTAACAGTTTCATCGCTGAACTCTTCAGTGGAAATATTATTTTATCAGTGACCGTCTGTTCATGATAAAGTGCCACATTTCTAAAGATCCTCGCCGACCTGAACGTCTCTGACTGCTGCTTATTATTCCTGAGAGGACAGTAAATAATATTCTCACCGTCTTTTCCTTGCAGCTGCTAGCTAGAGCTGTTTAGAAAGGAGCTGGACAGAAACGGTGCCGTGGGAATTTCAAAATAAAATATGAATCGATGGATCGTTACACCGCCGGTCTCATGTCAAACTGAATACAAACTGAGTGTGTATTCTTACAGAAGAGACTCTGCGGGTCATCTTACTGATATTTCTTTTCTCTCGTCATTACATGTTTGGTACTGAGCTGATCCAGAATAACGGAAAGTAATCAAGTTTACTGAATATTGTGATACTGAGGTCACATTACTGACTTCATTTAACAGGTAATTCGTAACTGTGTATCTGAATATATTTCTAAAGGAACATCAACTCAGAAGTGATCGTGGAATGAAGCAGAGTTTTGCCGGTTGGACCTTCTCCTGCCTGAAAACAAAAGCCAGATGTTATGTGGGTTCTGGTCCTGGATGAACTGGGTCTGACACGGTTGTTAAAAGGAAAATGTTTCCGTGTCTACATGACGACCTGAAAGATTTCAACATCGCTTCAACAGATCTGTGACTCGTCTGACGCTGAGTTGAGACTTCCTCTGTACTCGACTGACTTTGGATTAAAACACAACTGGACTTTGACTTTATCAAGTTTGGTTTCTTCTGAAACAGTTAACAGACCGAGTGTGAGACAAACAGGACGTCACCTGAACTTGAACCAGGTACGTTGTGTTTCACGGTTGCTGCAGCTCCAACAACTAGAGACAGACTTTCTCTGAACCAGTGACTGAAGAGTTGACTTTTGAAAGACTAAAAATCTATATTTTCACATTATAAACTCTGCTTCTGCTCACCCACCAGGTCTGTCAGGTCTGTCAGCTGAACCCTGCCTGAACTGGTCCTGACAGACGGGAGCATCGGGTCTGTCTGTGACCCGACACCCTCCCCCCGTCAGCAGAGATGCTTTATACCAGATAAGACGCTTCAGCGGATCGTTGAATGTCTGTACAGTATTTCAGTTTTCTGAAGGTTTTGTTTCCAGAGATATTAGGTGTCTGCGGATGTGTGTGAAGAGATTCTACTGAAAGATGAGTCAGTGTTCAGTGTGGGAGGAAATCTGAAACTGGAGAGGCTCTTACGTCAGATGATGAATGCCGAGTTCTTACACGCAACATTTTTATTCTTGTCGGGGCGAAACGCACTGCGAGAGCTGACAGAGATCCAGTTTCAGCATCAGTCAGGAGACCAAATCTGAGCCGTGTTTGGAAACGCTGCGACTCTCGGGCCTTTCTGTCGGAGCTCCGTGTTTGGAGTTTCTCTGTGATGCTGCAAGTTTGTGTAAACAGAAATGAGACGATTCCAGAGAAAACTGCTGCTGCGTTGTTTTCTCTCCACACAGAGGAATTATTGTCGACCGTGGTGACTGGAACGTATCGACCGTTTGCAGTCGAACATGTCGATACTTTAAATGAACTGTAATAGTTTTCACAGCCAACAGCAAGTAGAGATGTTGTGTTTTCTTACCAGACACTTTCAGCTCCCTGAGGATCTCCTCCAGGATGTTAAAGGAGACTCGAGCTTCATGAATCCTTCGTTTCTTCTCCAACGTGAGCTGGAATGAAAACAGAAAAAGGGCATCAAACTGATATGCAAATCCAGCAAGTTGGTACAGATTGATCCATGTTCTCTTTAAAATCTGAGGTAGACTGAACAATGCTGAACCCGTCTGAACAGAGGCGGATAGAAAATTATTACTTTGCAGCATTTCACTGGAAAAGTTCACGTTGGCAAGAGACTCGATCTGAGCTTTCCTCAGAAACACTCAGGCCTTTTTGTCAGAACACCATTTTTGGAGTTTTTTTTAATGTGATGCTTTGAGTTTCCAGAGAAAACTGACACTGTTGTTTCCTGACAACAGATAAGAGTTTAATTCCTCCACTAACAGAAAACATCGTGGTGACTTCAGTGTCGACTCTGGTGATGAAACACATCCATCAACAGTTTTCACAGCGTTAATGAAGCAGCAACAGTTTAATCTATGCAGCACATATAAACACGAGTTCACCTCCCAGAGAACTTCCTGCTAAACTATTTTATGCTTCTGCTGAAATTTCTCTGTCATCGAAGAAATATTCTCAGTCCCACCCACAGATCTGGCTTCATTGCCTTGCAAGGCTGCGGATTTGTGAGATGATATGAACTTGTAAATCCATCATCAAGAGGTTAGAGAAGCTGCTGTAGCACCAGTTACGATGGAAAAGACGATTTCAGTGACTCCCGTAAGAGTTTGATTTACCGACTGGCTCCACTGGTGCTACTGCTCTCCGACTGTTGATCTGATTGGTTGAAACTATTTATTAGAAATACCTGTCAAGCATTTCAAGCAGCTCCTTTTCAGACGGTCCAGTGCAACAAACCGTCCGGTGCTGCAGGTTTGTGGCTGAAATCAAACTCGCCAACTGTGAGATCTGAAACATAAGCAGGATTTCAGAATAAAAGTCAGGTTCTGAGGTCTGTCCTCTGTAAAATGTGAGATTCAAGGACAATATCAAGTAGAATGCATTCTAGTCAAATACATTTAATTACACAATGCAGAATAATTCACCCTCAGGCATAAATCTGTGGCACAAAATAATATAAAACATGAAATAAGTATAAATAACCAAACTGGCACAGGACGATGAAAAATGGGAGTTTTCCCAGGAAGGTTTGGTGGAAACTGTCTAAAATCATCAACAGTAAATTAAATATAAATCACATAAATCCTCAAAACATTTGGAAAACAACGGTCACATTTAAAGTCTGTAGAACGTGAATGTGTTTGATCACCTGGGGTTTTTACAGTCTGAAGTGTCCGACTGATCTGACATCAGTGTTCAGAAGCGGCCTCGTTATTTTTTGACACAGATGTGAGCAGATGAAGTCTGAATGACCAGCAGTTGCTGTATAAAATTCTTTTTCTCTTCTTAAATATCGTCGGACTCGCTGCAACTTCTGGATTTCTGTCGGAGCTGCACTTTTTAAACCATCAGTCAGTCTCACAGACTGAAGTCTTCATACGTACGCGGCTCTGTCGGCGCGGGGCCGCCGCATTAAACAGGATTACTGCAGTCACTGAGAAACTGCTAAATTTATGGAAAACGATTGATGTCCCCAAATTCTTGTGGAGGTTCTGCAGGTTCACTGTGTATTTCTTCCTCTCTGTCAGGGTTTGGATGTCGAGCTCTGCCGCTGAACCCGTTTAAAGAGCGTAAATCATGTGAATGTCTCGGCCCCGGCGTGAACCGAGCACCTGAGACGTTCAAACCCACTTCTGACTTTGTGGAAAATTGCTGGTAGTTTGGAGAGCTGCGCATTTAATTTGGAAGAAGCTCATTAAAGCTGTCATACTTTTAAACACAACACCTGGCGGGATGTCGGACGCTCGCTGTCCTGCAGACATGTTGTGTTTTCTTACCGGACACCTTCAGCTCCCTGAGGATCAGCTGCCATCTTGTTCAGGCTGGAGTAGAAAAAGGAAAACGACTTCAACTTCATGATTCCACCGTTTCAATAAAATCAAGCTGATTATGTTGCTGCTGACTCTCGTCACATGCACAGATGAGGAGCGGTGTTTCCAATCCCTGACGGATCAGAGAAAATCTGAACCATGGTGGGGCTTTGTGGATTGGACCGGGTCCAGCTGAAGGCCGGGCCGACACCGTGGGCTCTTTGTTCACTGACCTGCTGGTGGAGCCGCTGCCATCAGGGACTGAACGTGGACCCTGAGCAGAACTTTATAACCGGACCTGTTGGTCCCTTTATATGTTCATTCTTAAAAAACACGTTTAATGACCCAAATGTGAAACGACCATTAACTGAAAGAAAACAATCCGCGGCACGTGTTTGGATACGTCAGAACCTTTTAAAGTTAAAAAAACAAGAAATCCCAAGATTCAGTCACGCGACCAGTTCATGTAAAGAGCGTCTAAATGAGTCCTATTAACAGATTATCAGCCGGCGTGACGAGTGTCGAGCTGTCTCTGGGAATAATCGTCCCTTCATAGCCGCCAACATCTGAACCGGGCTTGAAACAGAAACGATGCCGCCGCGGGTCTTTTTGGAACAGAAAAACTATTAAATTACACTGTATGACCCTCTGCTGGTGTCCCTTTTCTCCTAACACGGCCCGGGAAATCATTTCATGCTTTATGATGCTGTGTAATTGTGCTGTCAGGTCAGCTTTCTGAGGCCCCTCTCAGTTCTCCGCCCACCCCTCTTCTCTCCCCGAGGCCCGGCGGTACCGTACGCAGCCTCCCCTCCCCCAACGCTTAGAAGTTCGACTGAAACTTAATCTTCCACCGGCAGCAAACTTTTACTGTAACCTTTACAGAGCAGCTGAGGGACGCGGGGAGGAGGAGGAGGAGGAGGACAAATAAAAGTTGGCTGTTTAGTTTCTCAGCGTTTGTGACCTCGACGCCCTTCCTCCATGAGCGAGAGCCACCGGCGAGAGGATTCCTTCCTTCCGCCTGTGAAAAAAAAAACCTTTCTGCTAGTTTGATTAAACAGGAGCAGCAGCGTTTTTTCGTGCTGAGCCAGATTTTTTTTCTTCCTTTCTTTGGCTTCAAGCGTGAAGTCAGGATTATAAAAAGAGAATCCTGCTCCTCTTCCTCCTTCACTTAACTTCCTCTCTCCTCCTCCTGTTTCCTGTTTCCGTCTGAGAAAGAAGCTCGGGCAGTTTCGTTCTTCCTGAGGTCTTTTCTTCTCGTCCTCGCTCTCTCCAACTTCTCCCTCTGTTACGATTTATCGTCACTGATCTCTCGGCCACCAAACCGTATCCTCCCTCCTGTCTGATCATCCCTCCATCACTTTCTCTCTCTGTCCTTCAACATCCTCCTTCTATTCTCTTCTTTCTTTACCACACCTCCTCTTCTCCTAAACTCCCTCCATCGTTTACACTTTCTCCATCCTAACATCCCTCCATCCTATCCTGACGTCCCATCACTCCTCCTCCTCCTCCTCCTCCTCCTCCCCCTCTCGTATTTTATTTCCTCCCTCCTGACAGCTGCAGTTTAGCCACTTTACTAACTTCTCCCCCGAGGCTGTGTGTTTCTGTTTGTGTGTCTGTGTGTGTTTGTTTCTGTGTGTGTTTGTGGTGTTTGACTGAAAGGCACCTCTGCTGGGTGAACCCACCTCCCTCACACACACTCGTACTTCTATACTTGTGAGGACACGTCACTGACACAATCACTGCACAGAGAACATTTTCTAATATATGCATTTTTTTCCAGTCTGAACCCCAAATCCACCTCAACCCCAATAAAAAACAGGATCTGAACCCTCGAAAAGCCCTAAAACGTCCCCGTCCCTGCAAACATCTCGTCTCTTGAGACAAATATCCACATTTTACAAACTTGTCCTGACTTTCCAGAACTTCCCAGACTTCATTGAAACTGTTTTTGAATATCAAAAACCTTCTAAAGGTCCAAAATGTCCTCACAGTTCTCTACATTTCCGACTGTCCTCTTACTCGTCTCCTCTCTTTCCAAAAACAAACACTCCTGCTTCTTGTTTCCTCGACGTGCCCTCACCTCCAAAAATTCAATTACCCTCCTACAGTATTTATTTACTGTATGAAAACATCTTTTCTCTCTACAGCTGTCCTCACTTTTCTAAATCGTCGTCCTCTCAAGGTCTAAAAGTGAGAGCCGGTCCTCACAAACACAGAAGTGCAGGATCACACCAACACTTTCCTGTTTCCCAGGCCCGGAACAGTCGGGCCGGGCCGGGCCGGGCCGGGCCGGGCCGCCTCGCCTGGTGCCAGAGTCATTTTCCTAATAATCCCACCCTGCCTGCCCTCAAACTCTCCTCCGTCTCCGCACTGCGTTTTCCTGCATCAGCATATCAAACTCACCCCGACTCGATCCACATCCCTCCTCCCCCTCCTCCCCCTCCTCCTCCTCTTCCTCCCCCTCCTCCCCGTCCTCCTCTTCCTCCTCCTCCCCTCCTCCCCCTCCTCCCTCCTCCTCTCCTCCTCCTCCTCCTCCTCCTCCTCCCCTCCTCCTCCTCCTCCCCTCCTCCTCCCGTCCTCCTCCTCTCCTCCTCCTCTTCCTCCTCCTCCTCTCTTCCTCCTCTCCCCCTCCTCCTCCTCCCCTCCTCCTCCTCCCGTCCTCCTCCCCCCTCCTCCTCCCCCTCTCCTCCTCTTCCTCCTCCTCCTCCTCTTCCTCCCCCTCCTCCTCCCCCTCCTCCTCCTCCTCCTCTCTTCCCCCTCCTCCTCCTCTTCCTCCTCCTCCTCCCCTTCCTCCTCCTCCTCCTCCTCTTCCCCCTCCTCCTCCTCTTCCTCCTCCTCCTCCTCTTCCTCCTCCTCTTCCTCCTCTTCCTCCTCCTCCTCCTCCTCCTCCTCCTCTCCCAGTCGGCGTCCTCACCCCAATTATTTCCCGGGACCTTCGCTCAGAGGGATTCTTTCACCCCCTCGCTCTGTTTTGTAGTCGGGCTCCTCGCTAACCTTCCCTCCACTGCAGGCGACGGAGTCCGTTGTGTAATAAATACGTGGAGGTATTCGTGCGGCCCCCCGGTGACAGATTCCTGCGGACGAATCCCCCTGATAGGTGGCCTGTCGAGGTGTTCCTGCACAGACAGTAGCGGAGCAGCGGTGGGAGCCTCTGAAGGACAGAACAGACATCAGGTTTAAAATAGACCCGAGAGTAAAACTTTCTCATCATGTCCCGTCACTCTGATCGACTGTGCGGCGCTTCAGTCGAGCAGATAACGTCTCTGCCATTAGTCTCTGCGACTCACACTTCATCCACACTTTCAAACTCATCAGATTACTTTCGGTCTTGTAATCAGGATTCTCAAAGTCGTGATCAGGAAGACTGTTTGTGCTCCGATCCTCGTCGGCGACCCGAGTTGTTTTTGTGCTGATTAAAACGTCTCAATCACAAGGTTACAAACATCAGCCTGCTCGATGTGGAGCGAGCGCCAATTTATCTCCGACTTTCAGCGAGTGGAAACTCCGTCGCTGCAGTTTTCATAAACAATCTGCAGAACGGGAACGATCTGAATACGATGCACCTTTTCTCTTTGGGCGTGTTCCCGTGTAGAACCGCCAGCTTGGTTAATTATTAGCTATTTAATAATGAGCTACAACTTTATGCTCGGATCAGGATGAACTCCGTCTCATCTCTCTGCTCGTACTCTCAAAGTTATCGCAGCAGAAACTTCTTTATCCCTCGTCACGGCTGATGGACCGCATCTGTTTTATTTACCTACTGTCTTTCAGGGAGAGTCAAAGTCAAGATAGGTTTTATATATAGAGTGTGAGATGCAGAGGGAAAATCATCCACCGCGTCAGGATTTATGAAGCTGTTTGAAAAAGGGAAGCTGCTGAAGTCGAGAAGGTCAGTCGGGGTTGTTGAGTTTGGGGCTCGTGTCGTCTCCTGTCGACTTCTCGTACTCATTAAATCTTTGGTATTCTTTAGATGAAACTTTCCCCCAGCAGCTCAGATGTCTCCGCTTTCAGCGACAGCAGCCGTGAGTTTCTGCAGTTTGCTCTGGAAAGTTACAGTTTGGTCATTTTGTGTGACAATATGTCAGTTTGGCAGTCGTATCTGAGCGAGAGACGGCCACCACCACTGCAGCACTTACAGAAAATAGAGAGGCATAATGTGGAACTGGCCCTGGCCGCTGCTGACAGCGTTTGCATCTTCTCAGAAAATGTAGCTGGGGAAAAAGCCACGGCGTGACTCTGAAAACCGTCCTGTACAGAGGGAGCTGAACCGAATCAGTCTGAACGGCGTACAAAATGAAGAAATTAGTCTTGGCTCGGGAGCCGTCCAGCCTCTTGGCTCCGCGGCCGAAGCTGAATCCGCCGCCGCGGAGCGCCGAGCTCCTGTCGTCCCTCGCTTCACAAACATAAATCCTGGACGTTTCTTGGCTCGGCGCGCAACTCGGTAAACACAGGGAGGACGAGCGGGACGATCCAAATTGTTTCTCTGCGGCCACAGATGAGTTTGGTGCCGGGCGCGGAGCCGTGTGTTGATGTATGGTCCCATCTCTGTAATTGAATTCATTAAGGAATAACTGCACCGCCGTCTGTGGACACAACTCCCATGACAGCCATCACACACACACACACACACACACGCATCTGTATAAATGCAAATGTGCTCATGTGTCGGTCGTCTGTGAGCGTTCATCTTTCTCACAGCTCACGTGTGGACTAACACATGCACGTGTGTGACTCGTACGCAGTCAGAGACGAGTCCAACGAGTCTAAACATATCTGAGAGTGTGTGAGCGAGCCAAGCTGAGCACAGCGTGAAGCAGAGTCAGTGAAACTTGGGATCTAATTTGTGCATTGAGTAAACATCGATTTGGTGATTTGCAGGCACGAAGACGTCTAGACATCGAGTTAAAACCGGACCATAGTGGGCCGAGAGCGGAGGTTTTATTTAGACATCTCGGTTACATACAGCTGCTGTTTCAACAGCCTTAATTGAAGATATTTCAAAAAGTTCAGCAGCTCCAAAAAACATGAGCTGAAATAAAGTTTGTAACGTGTTATTAACAACCTACAAATCACAGAATCGATGCTCACGAGTCGCCTTCATCCGAAACCTGTAATCATACGTTTGAACATATTAACCTGCAGATGCACTCGCAGTGAATATGAACACAGAAGCTGTTTATCATGCTCAGATTTTTGCACTTAGAAGTAACAATACGCACATTTTAAAATCTGAAATTCAGCATTTCTCAGTTTTCTTGCGCTGAGGAGGATTTTTCAACCGGCAAATTAATCTCCAGGGATCACAGCAGGAGACGTCTTCAGGTCAGTCGAGTCTCGGTGTCAGAAAACTTCCATCAGACACCAACAACAACACCAGCAGTTGTTAGAGAGGGAAGCCTCTGCTGGTCAGAGGTCCGTTTGGACCGAGTTATATGGGTCAGATGAGACCAACAGACATCAAAGCTGGGTTTGGCGAAGACAGAAAGTCTGGTGCTGGATCTGTGATGTTGTGGGACAATCATCCGAAGACTGCAGAATAAAGGTTACGTCACGGACGACAAGCGCTGACCTCAGAACCTGAAGAGGTTCTGTTTCAGACCGCAGGAGGCTGCATGAAATATTAAAGAGGAGGTGTTGGTGATGATTGTAACACAGTCACCTTTTAATTAAAGGTGCGACTCTTGTGTTTTAAATGAACTGTGAGAATAAAAACGAGATTCGCCGTCTTCTGAGGTGAGGAGGGTGAGGAAGGTGAGGAGGGTGAGGATGGTGAGGAGGGTGAGGATGGTGAGGAAGGTGAGGAGGGTGAGGAGGGTGAGGAAGGTGAGGAGGGTGAGGAAGGTGAGGAGGGAGAGGAAGGTGAGGATGGTGAGGAGGGTGAGGAGGGTGAGGATGGTGAGGAAGGTGAGGAAGGTGAGGAGGGTGAGGAAGGTGAGGAGGGTGAGGAAGGTGAGGAGGGTGGGGAGGGTGAGGAAGGTGAGGAGGGTGAGGAAGGTGAGGAAGGTGAGGATGGTGAGGAGGGTGAGGATGGTGAGGAGGGTGAGGAAGGTGAGTAAGGTGAGGATGGTGAGGAGGGTGAGGAAGGTGAGGAGGGTGAGGATGGTGAGGAGGGTGAGGAGGGTGAGGAGGAACTGTGCAGCGACCTGTGAGGAGAAAAGAAAAAGATATCAGGTGAAGTAAAGTAACTATGATTCAGTGCTTCTACCAGAACAATTCAGACCCAAACAAACGGAGCCAACAGGTGCAAACACAGCAGCTTTTATACGAAACAGATTCAGTGTGAAAACTCAGAGACCTGTTTTAGTAACAGGTTAAAAAGGCGTTAAGACATCCGAGCAGCTTGCAGGACGTCGGCGTGGGAGAGCAAAACGTCTGCTTGTAGTTCAGACGTGTGTTTGCGTTAGCGAGCTAGCTAACTCTCTGTAGCACGATCAGTAAATCCTCGGCTCTTCTCTTTCTGTCCCTGTTGTTCTTGTAATCCTCGACTTATTCTCCTTTTCTTCTTCTTCTCCAAATCTGTAAACCTCAGATACGTTCACAATCATACGATGTCACAGTCATACGTTTTGACATTTCTACAATGAGTTTCATATCATGTCCACAGTCGGCCGTCATGTCAGAGGATGGACGAACACACACAGTGATTACAGTTCGAGCCTTCGCTTCAACATTTCTCAGTGTGAAACCGACTGGATATTTTTAGAGGAGATGATTTCCAGTCATGTTTGTGGTCACAAAAAAACAGGTATTTAAATCTAAAACAAGTGGTTTGTGGGGCCAAAGCTTCACCGAGCAGAAACAAGCGCTGTCAGGAAATCAAGTGGAAGATTTCAAGCTCAAAGAAATGAAAAGTTGGAACATGTCTGAGGTTTACAGAAGAAGCAGGAAAACCAGACTGAGATGCAGATCGAGTGTTGTTGTGCATTTATGTGTACGTTAAAGTGTTTATGTTAAATGTGATGAACGGATCAGAAACACCATCAGGATGCAAACAGGACGTCAGCTGCAGGACGCCGAGACGGACGATTTACAGTGAGACCCTGATGGGAAACACAGAGCAGCATGATGTCACCCTCCTGTTGTGTTCATGTAAAGCTGCCCTGTGTGTGTCTGTGTGTGTGTGTGTCTGTGTGTGTGTGTGTGTGTGTGTGTGTGTGTCTGTGTGTGTGTGTGTGTGGCTCTGTAGCAGGTGTGTATCTACATCTTTACATGGACATTTTTCTTCTTTTGTGGTTCTTCATATGAGGCTTTGGTGGTTTTGTGTGTACGTTTGTGTGTGTGTGTGTGTGTGCGCGCGCATGTGTGTGTGTGTGTGTGCGTGTGTGCGCACCCCCTCTGTTGTTTTGTTCCATTGCAGCCCTGTAATTACCTCGAGTCAGATCTGCTTCTGTAACACAGGTGGGAGACACAGAATTTAATTACAGGGTGGGAGCCGTGCTGCAGCCCACCTGTGTGTGTGTGTGTGTGTGTGAGAGCACCTGTGTGTGTATTTGTCCTTTTTGTGTGTATTTTTGGTGTACAGATGTGTGTTTGCATGGTTTGTCTCTTGCACAAATTGTAAGCTCAAGGTTTGAAATGTTCATCTTGCGGTTATCTCAGCGTCTCCAGGTTTGACAGGTGAACATGTGTGTGTTGGTGTGTGTTCATGTGTGTGTTCAGGTGTGTGTGTGAGACAATGATAGGGTGTGGGTGAGCGAGCCTGAGTGAGATTGAAAGAGACGAGGAAGACAAAGGGAAGAAGAGAGAATGTGACTGCAGAGCAGGTTGAACACCTGGCGCCTGATCTGAGACAACAAGGTGCAGATTAAAAAGACCAGGAGGGGGATTTTCTTCTTCTTTTGTTTCTTCTTCTTCTCTTCCTCTCCTTGTCTTGTGTTGACCCTCACAGCTGCTCTGTTCTCAGCTGTGAGGGTCACTCGTCGGAGACCTCAGAGGGCCCGAGATGAGCTTCATCATCCTCGTTGCTGAGCAACTCAAAGTTTGGCATCATCTCTCTAATTAGCTTTGTTCTGCTGACAGACGTTGGACGTCTGTGTGCTGCGTCGTGTCTGTTCCTGTCAGGATCACAGCAGCACCTGCTTCAGGTGTTTCAGGCTCGATTGGATCGCGCTGCCAGATGATGACGATGATGCAACAAGATCCAGCAGAGGTTCCACTCAGCTGTTCTGTGTTGTTGAATCTGTTGCTACGAGACGAACCCTCCGGCGTGATAATAAACGAGGCTAATTGGTCGATACGTGGGAGCCGGTGTGAAAGTCTCAGCATCGATGTGCATCGATCAAAAACAGCCAGGGAGTCGGCGTCGTCGGAGGAGGCGGCTTCAGTTCTCGTCACTCGTTAGAGGATAAATCTGTCAACGAGGACAGACGGTGGATGTGCAGCCAGGTTTCTCAGAGTATTAAAAAGCTGTTTACTTTTTATAAAATGAAAGGCACATTGAGAAAGACACCGAAGCCTCAGACAAAGACAAACACCTGCTCCAGAGAGATTTCATAAGAGGGGAGGCTGGTTTTATGAATCCAGATATTATTGTTAGACACTAGTTATGAGGAGTTTTCTCACAGTTTGACTCTTTCCACTGGGAGGCAGTGATTAAAAGGATGATGTAAAATATGAAGAAGCTGGCTGTTCATTAGAGGAAGTTACAGTAGAAACTAGGAACATGCTGGAGGTGGTGTTGCATCATGTCAGTGTCGTATCGTCTAACAGCGCCGGAGTCTTTGCTTCCTGCAGCGGATCAGAAAATGATGCTCCACGATCCAACAACCATGGACACAAACTAAAATCCTCCCTGTTTGTACAATCAATCGCATCTCGCCTCAAAAAGAACAAACCTTCAAGCGTTTTCTAGCAACCCTGCGAGCTTAAATTAACCTTCAACCTTTATACCTTTACAGTTTCATTCTGTAATCACTCATAAATAACTTAATACACCAGATTTTTCCATCAAGATCCATCAAGACAAAAATGCTTTTAACTCACAGTGTTTAAGAACGTGAGAACAAGTTTCTGGATGCGTCCCCTGGTGAGATAATCCTGGTTTGGGCCGAGACTCGTCCTCCGTCTGTGTTTAGAGGAAATCTGTTCAGTAACCAACCAAAAAACCAACGACCACAAACAGTCCCAGGTGAAAACACGCCCTCCTTAGAGAAGAAAATAAAAGAGTCATTCGGGGAGGTTTTTCTTACATCTTGACGAACCTGGACGTTGTGATTCACAATACCAAAATGCTGTAATTTCAAAAAACAAGCTAGTTTTTCATGTTTCACTGTACAACACAGATTCATCACTGATAAATCAGTCACAACACATTATGGAGCCCGATTTAAAGCAGCTAAAAGGAAGTGGAAGAGCGGAATGAGCACGTACGCCTCGTGTCTTAAGATTATTATCTGTAATATGACGATGGTGCCGTTAATACACCTACATTAGCCTCAATGTGGCTACAAGCTAATTGATTCAGATGCTAATTTTCTTGAGATGAAGTCATCAGCGGGCCCCAGTTCTGATCCGACCTGCTAACTTCTTTATGAAGAGTTATTATAGCTGCACCAGAAATAGCCGGCCGGTCTTGTTTGCTAATGTAGGTCAACAGACACATCAGAACTGAGCTGAGATAAAACCTGAGATCTGTTCGTGGATCTGATTCTGTCCGAGTCCGTTTGTCTCCAGAACAGAACATCACCTCCCTCAGAGCCCAGCAGAACTGAACCGGGCCCGGTCAGGTAAACGGAGCATTTTATACAACTTCTGCTAAAAAGGCAAAAAGTTCTGCTTATTAAATCTTTTTTTTATTTCTCCACGAGGCTTCACTGCACCAATCAGCTTTATCATCTGTACCTAATGTTTTGCACCATAACTCACTTTACTCCCGGAACAAATCGTTCATATCTTTCATGATCGCCTGCTTTGTTTTACCTTTTCAAAGCCGTCTCTGTTAGCCAAACCCATTTTGAGCTTCAGTCAGCAGCCGGTTCCGTCTGCCTGCTGCATTATTGCCAACCTCATGGCCTGGAAAAACGCTGCCAGTACAGCGCGGCCCATTATTTCTCCACTGGTCAGTGGTGTCGCCAATAATTCAGAGAGGATTCAGTGGTTTATGTGCCGCCGCAGCACAAAGCTCAGGTGCTGCCGAATAACAATAATGAGAGTTTTATATTTTTTACAGATGAGACGAAGATGAGGTCACGGAAAAAAAAGTGTTATCTCATTTATTTCTCTCACCTGGAGTTTATATCAGTTGCAGCAGACGGGGAAGGTGCTGAACCGGGTCAGAAACAAACGAGCGGATCGACTGCAGGCGCTGTTACAGTGGAAACAAACGGATCTCCATGTTTGTGTGGATGCTGGCAGCGACATCAGTGTGTTCACATTATTGAGATTAACTCATTCTTGTCTCAGATGACGGATCCAAAGTTATCAGCTTGCACTCTTAATACGACTGAAGTGCCTCCAAATGTCCACGTCCAGAAACATTCAGCAGCGGCTCTGTGCTCAGTGATGATAATCAACCCCAACTGCTTTATTTACATTATATTCACTGTTCTCAGATTCTGTTTTCTGACCAGTTTAACCTTCGTGTCATCAGAAAAAAGCCTGTTTGGGATAAAAAAAATCTGTCTGTAAACAAGCTCACGACACTCGTATTTAGAGCATTTAACGAACAAACAGGCGACATTTTAGTTTTTGAGCTTCAGGATAATTTCTTCTCTTTTGTTCTGATGGTCAGTATCAATATCAGGTCCAACAGCGGCTGTTCTGTTTGTCCAATAAAAGCTTTATCTATTTTACGACGCTGTATAGAAAAGAAGAAGATGGCCAGAGGAGTGTGTTGCTTGGAACTGGACCTCATGGATACGGTCTAGTTTCTGGAGGAGGCTTCACGTGGCGTAGTGACGTAATTGTCCTTCAAATGCTCCTCTGAAGGATGCAGACCTGAACTGAGACACAGCACATGGAAGCTTTGTTGCTAAACGTAGCTATCCCCCTGTTAGCATGATAGCGGTGCTGTTTTCTTCAAACTGTCATCAGTCCGTCCTGCCTGTCGTCCACTGTACACATGCTGAGCTGAGTCCATCCTCTGCAGCTCAGCGTGTGATCACAGGTGACGGAGTGGCGAGCAGATGGAAGTTCATCCAGGAAGCGTTGGCTCATTGAGCTGCAGTGTGACTGTCCAGAGTCGGTCCAGCCGGCCTGGCTGACTCCCTCCCTCCATCCTCCTCCTCCTCCTCCTCCTCCTCCTCCATCCTCCTCCTCCTCCTCCTCCTCCATGTCCCTGCTGCTCTGCTCCCCCCTCCATCACTCATGGCCGATGCTGTCAGCGGCGCCCTTGAGAACAAAGGTTAGAGAACCTCCGCTCCCCGCAGCTGCGTGTGTGTCTGCAGTTTTTATCCAGCAGAGTTGTGTTGTTTTGTTATTTCGTCATCGCTGTTGCTAAGTGCTCGCTGCCGTTTCTGCTCCGTGTTTCCATGAGATCACAGTCAGTCGAGCCGTCAGTCAAACTTTGTGGTTGAAACATGTGTTTTTACTTGGACGTGTCTGTCGCTGTGACTCCGGCTCTGTTTTCTTTTTCTTTCATTCAGAAAACTCTAAATGTTCCCGATGAAGAGGCTCCAGAGACAACGACACTGAGCAGAACATGACAGGTAGCTAAACTCAACTTCTTCACTTTCTCATCCATCTTCAGCACTGATGGATTAGCGGGAAGATCCGAGCAGCGTCACCTCTGTGGGGTCGTTAACACCTTGAGAGTCACTGAGATCTCGTTTGGGTCACCGGCACCTCGGACGGAAATCAAACTGAAGAAACCCGTCGCACGAGAGTTGAAACGTTTTCAAGAGCCTCAAGCAAGTCCAAGTGTAAGAGAGACTGGAAGTCAGTCGTCTCCAGCCTCAGATGAAAACTCAGATCAGCATAAAAACATTCGCTGCAGGTCAGTTATGCTCCAGAAGAACTCATCTGAGTTCATATCAGATCTGCTTTCACACTGGAAGCAAAAACTCGCCCGTCTCACTAAGATCTGTCTTTTCTTTTAATGTGAATGTATAAAACAGACAAAATAATTAACTCTGCAGTAGTCTCGAGTGAATGGAAGCTAATTTTCACCCTTCTGCAGGTGAGATTCTCTGGTCGGGTCGAAGTTAACGACACCAGCTCGTTAAAACTTTTCAATCCGTCTCCGTTCAAGTGGTGAAAATTGAAAATGGTGCTCGTCAGATCAGAAAGAAGACGAGACGCGTCACTCCTCAGTATCAGTTCCAGAAAGAACAATGAGTCTCATCCAGAACGCTGCAGATCAAAACAAGCTGAACGTCTTCTGGACGTCGTCTGAAGTGTTCATGACCTGCAGCTTCCAACAGTTCACGGTTTGTCCAGCGTGTTCATGATGAAAAGAAAAAAAACACTTTGATTAAAACACTTTGGCCTCTTTCAAGTCCGATCTGCAAAACAACATGCTAATGCTAACAGGTGCCTTGGGTTCTTCCCAAAGCCAAGATGGTGTGTTCATTAGTTTCATGTTTATTCTGTCATTAACTGGAAAAGTCTGACCTGCAGGTCAAAGATCGGAGGATCAGAGTCATTAAGACGAAATCTGAGGATCATCCCGGCCAACAGAAGCGCTGCTCACTGGCTGAAAGGTGAGCATCTGCATGTTTTAGCCAACAGATGTTTCCATTTCAGTCTCTTTACACGTAATTATATCCAACTAGCAGCTGCAGCTAATAATTACTGTCATAATCAATCTCCAGATAAAAGTTTGTTGAGAAAATATCAGAAAACAGCAAAAAATTAAATCACTGGAGAAGCTTTAAGTTTATCAAAAAAACTGAGGAAGCGATTATAAAAACTGATCCTGATTTATTGTCTTTATTTTCACACACACACACACACACACACACACACACGTCAGCTGTCTGGCCTGTTATCCACACATGACAAAAGAAGAAGAAGCGATTCTCTCCTTCCGTCTCGGCTTCCCTCCTCCCTCCACAGCTGTACATCCAGCTCCATTAGCCGCCTGCATGCTTCCCCGTCAGCAGATAAATCATTCATCCCCGGGCGGCCGGGCGCTCTGCAGCTCCTCGCCTTGTTTGCGTGGGAACGTTCGCTTCATGAGCTCCGTCCACATGACCTTGTTTTGACACTGCGGTGAAAGGCTGGCTTGTTTGGACTCCGTCGGTGAGCCTCATCACTCCACTTTCCACTTTCTGCATGAATTGTTTTCCAGACAACGACCGCAGAGACTCACACACGCCGCCCCAAACAGGAAGCCGGGCCGCCGTGTCATCAATTAATGATCAGAGCGCTCCTACCTGAGCGTCTGCGGCGAGGCGTTATCAGGGACATTGTGTTCTGGAGGAGGACGGGAGGACTCTCAGGACTCGGGCACCATATTGTTTACAACACAACAGCGAACGTGTCGGCGGTTTATGAAGAGTCGAGGTGATAATTCAGACTGATGTGTAACCTTCATTTAACCAGAGAGGACGGACTGCTGCAGTCAGACGCTCTCAGGACGAGACCGGAGGCTGCTGAGTGTCAACAACAACTCTGATCCTCTCAAGTTCCCACCAAGTCAAAATTGGTCTTTGAGGGGTTTTATCACGTCTCATCTTTACAATCAGTGACAGGCCAAACAACAGAGACAAAAGCAGTTTTGTAGGTAGTTCAGAGTTTGTAATTTACCGTAAAATGATATAATATGTTGAGTATTTTCTCATGTCCTCCAGCGGCTCTTATTGGGCCAATAATCTGCGTCTTTTCAATCATCCTATCAGTTGTATTTTTTTTACTTTGGCTCTGATGCAGCGTCTGATCTTAACGTCCACAACAACCACATGATGTCACGAGTAAAAGCTGAATTTCGTTTCTGAATCAGAATCAGAATCTCTTCTATCACCAGGTAAGTTCACACATTAGAGGAATCTGCTGAGGTCTGTAGCTGCAAAACAACAAACAATACAGAACTGAAAAATACTTTTTTGTGAACCAAATAAATAAATATCTGTTCCAAACATCAGTCATCACTCTCCTGTGTGAGCTCCTCCTCCTCCTCCTCCTCCTCCTCAGCTCCCTGCTGTGGGTCCTGTTGGTCCTGTCAGCCGGTGGGAGATCCACCGTGGGGCTCTGAGGTGGAGACGACACCACGACGATCTCGTCTGCTTGGCAGTTCTGACTGGTCCATTAGTGGAGCTCAGTGTCTCTATTACAGCACCGGCACCGGAGCCGCTTCAGCTGCTGCTCACAACAGTGACGGCCACGTTACTGAAAACCAGACGGTGAAGCATTTTTCAATATGTCATGCAGGATTATTTTAACCTCTTTTAGTGCAGCTTCTCATCCAGCCTGGACTCATAATTATTCTGATCCGGGCCCGGCTCCTTCCTGTGACGAATGAGCAGGAAGCCAAAAACGTTTGACTACCTGGGTGTAAACTACAGCAGGCGGCGCACTGGAGACCGGAATAAAATCATGTAATCGTGCAGCTCTTCTACACTTTACACATGTTATCAGACCAAACTGATCAAATTCAGAGTGTGAAACGAGTCATTTCTTTAAAAAAATGAATTGACCATCTTCTGTCTGCTTCTTTAACACAGTGAACGTTTGGGAAAAAGGTATTTCACGTTGCATTGGACTCATCACGGAGACGAAACGATTAAGAAGTATTCTCTCTTCTGGGTGACAATATAAACACAACACCTTATAAAAAAACGTCCAGATGTAAATGAGTTCTGGTTTGGGTTCTGATTGGAGCGCCGGCGTGTTGATTCAGGTAATCACAGGTTGTGTTTGTTCGCCTCGTTCGGCGACGCCACTCATCCTAATGAGCGCACTCGACTCCCAGCTGCCTCTGTTTGGGTTCACGTTATTTACCGAGCAATTAGTCGTGAAGCACGAGCGTCGAGTGCAGAGTGATTGTTCAAAGTGATGCAGCAACTCCCTCCTCACTTACAGGAAGTCACACACACACACACACACACACACACACACAGAAGCCTCTGAAACTACACTTTTACATCTCACTCAGTGTCACGACGGAAACAGAGTTTACATTTGAGGCACGAGCTCTCAGACTGAATCAGTCCAGTTCTCCTGCGCAGCCGAGTTTAAAAAGTGAAGGTCAAAGAAAATCGAAGCGAGACGAGAGAAGGACGAGCGCTTCGTTCAGTCTTCTGGTTTCTTTTAGAGCTGCACTGGATGAGATTTTTAAGGAGGATGTGTTGAGTTAATCACAAATAAAAGCTGCACACGTGTCTAATTTATGACTTATACTAACAGGATTAGTCAGAGGGATGCACTGTGGTATATTCTCGTGTCTTGTGCTGGTTTATTTCCTCTGAGTTGTTGATGAAGCCGACTGCGACGGGCCCGATGCACAGAACCGGATCCGCTTCATCACGGTAAACAGGTACGTTATTAATCCGGGCCTCAGCGTCTCGGCGGAGGACCAGACTGGTTGACATCATCTTGCTATCTGCTCAGGGAGCGCTCTGATTGGCCGGCGGTCCCGTGGAGAGGGTTCTCATTACAGCCTGTTGTTTTGATACCTCCCTCCTCCAGACCTGCGCTCAGCACTTTCTGCTCGCCTAATTGACAACAGCAGCTCGGGGAGGATTGATACGGAGACCCGCTCGGCCCGGTAACAAACAACTCTGCTGCGTACTGTACGTTTACAGATGATCCGGACACGTCGCTCTGTTCAGTCAGACAGTTTAAATTCATTTAAAAAGAGCCAGAAATTGAGTGCAACGCTTGAGACGTTCAGAACCGACCAAAACAGAAAAACCCTCATCAGCTGATCTAATATACGACATGTTGTGGGTCCAAACAGGCCCGGTGGATCTACTGTGGTCAGATCTTCACATATAGTCAGCTCTCTTCTTCTTCTTCTGATTCAAAGATGGATTTCACAAACAAAACACAGTAATTCTGCTCTTCATGTAGCTGTCGCCCATCTTTATGATCCGTTTCTGTTTGGTCAAAACATTTCTGCTTCCAGCTTCTTAATATGACGACTTGCTGCTTTTATTTGTCATTCATGTCGGTAAATAAAGTAAAAAGTGTCTTTGTGAGTTTTGGACTGTTGGGACATTAAGCTCTGGGAATTTGTGACGAGCGATAAATAATAATTCAAATAATTGTAAAAAGAATCGGAGACTTTAGATTTGCTTCTTCTCGGACAAAAAGCGTCTTGAAGGCTTCACTTCCTGACTCTCACCTCCGACAGGGAGCTTAGTGTTTTCACCCGTGTGTCCGTTTGTCTCTCTGTTAGTTTTGTCTGTCAGCAGGATCACATAAAAACTATAGAAGAGATTTCTATGATACTTGAACGGAGGACGAGGTGCAGATCAGGATGAAAACGACACTGTGAGATTGTTTTAACATTTTCGTTCATTTCTCAGGGAGTGATGCTCTGATCTCAGAGAAACTCTGATGGATTTTTTGGTCGGATCAACCTCGATTCGTGGATTTTCTGCTGTCAGAGCCTGAAGAGTCTCAGAGAAGCAGAACAGACACCAACATGACAGTGGAGGATAAAACGCCGGGCTGTGCATTAAGCAGCAGATGTAAATCATGCCCGGGAGAACTGAGGAGGAAAATAGACGTATACCTTTAGTCGGTTCATGTTTTGTCTTGTCTTTCTTTTTTCCCTGCTTTGTGTTTTTCCCTGCAGTCATGAATATTCAGTGAGAAGATATTTACGGCTGCTAATGAATATTCTGTACAAAGTCTGCAAATGAGGCGCGCGGAGGGAATTGGATCGCCACAAGGTTCTTCTCAAGGCAACAACACGGAGAAGAATCAGCTAACTCTGCTTCTGAAAGGCTAATTTGATGTGATTATTACTGTGGTTTAAATGGCCTGCAGTCCTGATGATGTGCTGCAGAGAGAAACTGGATCAGTTGACAACAGAACACCTGATCAGAATCCCTCAGACCAGAGTCCGTCGATGGATGAGAAGCTGCCAAACAGATTTCAAGTCCATCGTGAAGCTTCTGAGTCAAATATCGATAACGGAGCAAAGAGCAGACACAGTAATCTATAAACTGTTCGATCCGCCCTGTAAGCATCTTTATAAACTTGTACATGTGGTCATTTTCTCAAGGACGCTCTCACTCGCTGCTCCCCGCAGCACATTAATCCTCCTCGCCAAACCAAAAAATTACATCTATTTTTAGCGGTTCATTAAAGCCACTTCCATGTGGAGTCCCACACCAGCATTCAGATTGGAGTAATTGGTGGGGTGGTGGTGTGTAGTGATGGTGGTGGAGGAGGAGGAGGAGGAGGAGGAGGAGGAGGAGGAGGAGGAGGAGGGGGGGGGGGGTTCATGTTCGACTCACGATTGAATTTGAATGTTTGCGTTTTGAACGAGCTACTTCTGCATCGCTAATGAGGATTTGTAGCGTTAATCAAAAGCTGCTGCCGCGGGTGCCAATCAACATGATTACAGAGAGGAACCGGTTGGGATCGCTGCAGCAAAGCATGCTGGGAGCTGGGCACGTGGTTGTCTGTGAGGGTGGATTAAGATGTGGGGACAGAGAGAGACGTAGATGTTGTCTGGTATTGTTCAGCAGGACGAACTCTCACTCGCTGCACCGCGACGCGTCGGCACGCTCGCAGCTGTTCGGCAGGAAACTAATAAAAATATAATTCAGTTAAAGCAGAAACTCTCGAGCCACGAGGGGGTCAGAGAACATCCGACTGTCCAGTTTTGTTTCCCGGAGCTACACGACAGGCGTGACATTACAGATGCTGATCAGTCCACCTGGCAGCACAACATCTGGATGGATTTCACTGACATGACGTCTGCTGCAGACGTTCATGGTCCCCAGAGGCTGAATCCTCCTGCTGACTCTGGACTTCAGCCTCAGCTACACTTGCATGCTAACCTGCTAAACATTAGCACATCCCAGACTGTTGTGTCACTCAAACCTTTGACATTAAGTGAAAGTTTCAGACGGGAAATAAACACGATGAGATCAAATCAAAGTTCGACCAACAGCAGATAAATAATAGTTCTAGTCTGAAGCAGGATGAAGCCGATAGCTGATTATTTGTCCTCAGTTGGGAATAAACAATCTCTGACTTTATTAGAAACTGGATATCTGTTGAACTGAACATCAAGCTCAAAGTAATAAACACCTAAATAAATGTAAAAATCTTGTGCCGTGCGAGAGTTTCACCCCACCTGAGACAACCTGAGACTCTTGGACTGAAACTAAAGCGTCCGATCCTTCAGATGAACGTGTTAAACGTCACATCTCTCTCGAATAATTCTGATCTGTGAACTGTTTTGTTCTCTGTGATTCATTTAAAACCGTTCCCAGTGGGCGAGCTGGTGTCGTCAGTATCTAGGTTTTATCTGACTATTATTTCAGCGCCGTCTCAGTGAAGATGGATTCTTTCCATTTAGCTAATTATACTGAAGTCTTCACTCAGATTGAGCTCAGTTATCCCGAGACGTCTAGACATCTTTTGATCAGAACCTCTCTGTATATGTGCTTTTGAAGTCTCACCATTAAATGTGTGTTTATTTGTAGATGCCTTTAATTAAATTCAGAATATGGATTATAAACAGAAAACATCGCTTTTAGTTCCTAACGCTCGGGAAAAAAAACTGGGTTTGTGTTTTTGCATTTCTGCACATGCAAATGGAGAAGCTGAAAACAGAAAACCCACCGAGACTCTGAGGGGGAAAGAAAGCAGAGCTGCTGCGCTTGTGAGACCTCGTCGACCCCCAGAGGCATAAAAACATCTCGCCACAGAAAACAGAAGAGGCAGAGGGGATAAAAAATCAAATGACAAACAGACGCAGGTGAAAAGGCAACAGAAACCAGATGAAGTCGGGTTTGCCGCCGACTGTGAGCGCGCAATCAAGTGTGCCTAAAAGCTCCTTCCTCTGCTCAGACACTAAACCATCTCCCCTCGTCCTCCCGTCGGGTTCCACGCCGTCTCCTCCTCCTGTCGGGCCTGTTTCGGTATCATGGTGATTGGAGGGGAGCGGCGGCTCTGCAGGCATCTGCTCGTTTTGTTAGGAGCCGTGTGCAAGTAAACACTTTTTGCTCGCGACCATCTGTCCAAGCTCAGATCTGCATGAGAGCTGGCAGACTTGGCTGGAAGAGACGGAGAGGGAGGGAGGAGAGAGGAGAGAAGAAAGGAGAGGAGAGGCGATGAAAGGAAACGAGAGGCGGGGAGGACGGACGGAGGGAGAACAGACACGTCTCCGCTTGTTAGTATTAAAAAATACACAACATTTTGTGATCAGACGTGATGTTTTTAAATATGATTTCTGTTTAATGTCTGTCAGCAATCAAACAATATGCGAACACGAGTGCCAACACCTCCAACACACCAGAGACTCTGGAGACACACGAACAGAATAACAGCTTTTTACTGGCTCACAGCATCAAACGGCCAAAAATACATATGTAGAGAAACGAAGGATTCATTAATATGAGACTCTACAGCTGATGAACAGTTTTGTCTGCCAGGTCTCGACCTCTTTATGTACGAAGACGGAGATCAGCGGGACAAACGACAACCAGAACAGAAATAACTGTTTTTAGTTCATGTCCAGTGTGAACAACTTCTGCCTGGTGTATTAAAAACATACACTTCCTCACGCTCTTACTGGAGTTATCTCACTTTCCCCAGCGATACTTACAGGCGCCGGCGACTCTGCACGAGACCTACGAAACATTCAGCGTGTTCAAACTTGAAAAGTTGCGGTGAGTCCTGCAGCTGACGGAGCTAAAAAACACAGCAGGACTGAGAGTCTCCACGCAGAGCTGAACTGTAAATTACTTCTTCAAGTTTCACAACTCCAGTCAGCTTCACCACCACCGACTGGATGGGACGGACGGTCCAGGCAGAGACAGTTAGCCAAAGGTTAGCGCTGATTCATACCAGGTTGTGATAAACTGTGTGGATATTAAACCTGCGACACGACAACGAGTTGACAACCTGTAGCTGCTCCTGCAACTTCTGGAATTTGTCAGCTGAATCGTGATCATCACGTCTTTGCTAAATATTTGTGCTCCACAAACAGCAGGTAGTTAACAGAGAAGAGATACAAAGAAGAAGTCTGAGGAGAACGAGCAGCTAGAAAACTGAATCAGGAGGAAGGAAGTCTGCCAGAAGGAGAAGTCGAGCGCTGCAGCCTGTGTGTTTACGTCCGACTCCATCCGCTCGTCTTGATGACGGCCGTTATCGGCTCGTCTGTCTGTCCCGCCGTCTGTCTGTTTATCGAGGCCTCGCGTACACAGAACAAAGGGGAGGAAATAGAAACATGGTGACGAGGTGCACGCACTCGTCATCCGCCGCTCTCTCCATCCAAAATACTTTTACATAATCACTCCATCACAGCCAAACATCTGCTTCTCCTCGCCGTGTTGACTTTGACATAATTAGCTGTCTTCACTGTTAACCGGCAGGAAAATAAGGAGTAATTCATATTTGTGTGTTGCCAGTGAGCGTAACAAGAGATTGGATCGATCCCAGCCCATGTTAGGGAACGTGAACGCTGGATATGAACGGGACCGCGGACCTGTATTCAGAATCATTTTAAGAACCGAAACGCAATTATCATCTTCAGTCCTCAGAAAACGGCTGCGTCCGCTGATCTCTGACACTCAGGCTGTGATGAAAAGAAACATTTCTGGCGTTAAAGGTGTTGAACACGAACCGTCTGCAGCTGCGTGTTTGCTGAGCTGCTAATCAGGATCAGAAAGCAGCTCGTTAGAAGCTTGTTCTGTTGGATCTCGTCTCTGTAGCTTCTGAGGGTTAAGTGGGCCGATCCTGAGCTCTCACCTGCAAACCGAGCAGGACTGAAACAATTAGTCGTTTGATCGCAAAGGAAACTAGTTTGTATGTTATTCCAGCTCCTCCAGTGTGCAAATTCACTGGTTTCTCAGCTTTATATAACAGGAAGCTGAATAACTTTGTTTTGGACACAACAACACATCTGAGGAAGTTTTGAGGAACATTTCATCACGTGATGGTGATCAGCTGATGCTTCAGCACTCAGCCTGGACCAACACGACCCTCCACGACTCCACGGCCGTTTAATCGATTTTTCATGGCGGTAAATTCTCAGCAGAAGTCTGAACTTCCCGCCACGTCTGGAGGAACCAATAACGGTCGGAGCGAGTCCACGTCGCGGGGTTTGTCAGCTGCAATCGCTCCTGATTTCTGAGGAATGAAGCGTTCAGCATTCACACGATTCTCTCGCTGCTATTCAGGAACTCCAGAGTACAAAACTGTCGTCACATTTCCCGTCGACTCAGACATCCGCCATTTTTAATCTCTTAAAAGTAAATGTGATCACCGCGATGGCCTTTTTGTTAGTGAACAAACCTGTTGGTGCTGAGATTCAGACTGCTGTCCATCAGAAACGCTGCATGTTTCTGTATGTTTTGGACTTTTATCAGACAGGAGAGATTATTTACACGTTACGATCCGATAGAGGACGTTCTCTCTCGACTTCCTCACCTCACTACCCTCGTCTTCCTCTTCACGTCTCTACTAAATCACCCCATCACCCGTCCGTGCAGCTGTCTGCTCTTTAATCTGAGAGCTGCTGATGTGATCTGAGCGGCGCCGCCTCCACCTGCCCCGACCTTATTCTGTCGCTCCATCCTTCAGACAGTCTCTCACATTTTGTGTCTGTCTGTCAGAATCACGATCACCTGTTCTCCTCCATCAGGACGGCTGCAGAGCGACTTGATGCCGGAGCACGCCGACAGCGTTAACTGGACGCCATTCGTTCACACACAGTTAGAAAAACTGACTGTCCGTCCGGATTTACAAAGCAGCAATATGTCGCCAGCAAAGGTCAAAACCAAGCAGCGTGTGTTTCTCCACCGGCACTTCTGAGTCAAACTGGGCCGAGCTGATTTGCTGATTTTAGTGAGGAAACTCGATGGTGGAGCTGTTCTGCTTTAACACAATTCAATCACCACCCAAATCTCAGAGAGTCTTTAAACTCAGCAGCCATCTTGGCAACGACCCCGGGCAGTTATTCTGGGCTACAAGACCAGAAACCTCTCAGAGACCGAGCAAAGAGGCACAACCTCATTTTCAACTGGTCACTGGGACATAAAAATCATGTGACTTTGCCCCAAATAAGGTTTAAAATGTGTTCTTGTTAAGATAAGTGTTTAGATTGCAGACATGCTAGCGCGCTGTTAGCTAGTAGGTGCACATGAACACAACCGAAAAAACACCTGAAATGTTTTTACATTCTGCAGTGTTGGCAGTCGATTACAGCTACATGTGACAAAGTCCAATGAAAACATATTTAGCTAATAAATAATCAATTATGTGACTCAAGCGTCCACAGAAGCTTCTGCTTTACTGAAAAAAGACAAGAAAACATCAGACCTGTGAAAATAATGATCACAATTAGTGCATGAATCAGATTTAATTGTGCTGTTTGTCTGGCTGTCGTCATCTCGCAGCATCTTCTTCTTCTGCCATTAACGCACTGCTAATTAATTCCACCAGCTGTTGGAGTATCTTGATCCATTCAGTGTCTTATATTAGGATGGAAACGTGCACTAATTCACGTTTCCCTTCACCAAATTTCTGTAAATTCAGTTAAAATTTGCACTACATGTGGAGGAAAACCAGGCTACTAAAGTAAAACAGCATGTGGTCACTGTGCAGAGGACTGTGGTGGGTTTCTGTAAAATCACACAACTAAAAGAGCTTTTCATTGTGCTGTTGAGCTGTTTGTGCTGTTTGTGCTGCGACACAACAGAACAAACCTCTGCTACAACTGAAAGTAATGTAGGAGAGTGGTGCTGCAGTTCTACAGGATCTGTGGCAGATCTGTTTGCGAGTCACCCTGCGAACACTCAGGTACTCTGCCTGATTCTCTCATTAATTAGAGCAGAATGGATTTGGCCGGCCGAATGTGATTCTGTGTGTGCACAGCTGCCGAGGCTGGACAGGGCGGAGGGAAGATGGAGGGCGGAGACAGTCGGAGCCGACGTTGGTCTCCAGGGGTCGTATATTTTGTCTCAATAAATAGACAAAAGCACTTGGCTGCCTGCGCAGGACCGGCATTCCCACAACCTATTCACAATATCGCTGACAACCTGCTTTTCTTTTCTTTTTTTTTAGCCGTTACGCAACAAAACTGAAGGGCAAGAAGAGAATCTGAGACTGAGAGGATGTGTGACAGAAACCTGAGGGACGAGATGTACGAACACGGGGCTGGACGCTGTCGTCAGGATGAAGAGTTGATGAGTTGCAGGTCTGATAATTAGATTTAGGACGAGGCACAACAGGCGGAGAGCAACAGGCAGGCGGAGAGGACCGATGGAGCGAGGACGCCGAAGAAATAGATATTATTTTCCTATTTGGAGGTTGGATGGTTCCCTCAGAGCTGCCCACGTATTTGATATTTATGGAGCTTCGAAGATGCAGGTCTCCTCCTCCCCCTCCTCCTCCTCCTCCAGTAGCCTTCTGAGGCGAGGAGTGAGGATCAGCCTGGATTTCTGAAGTGTCTGTTGTGTTGCCATAGATAGAACATGCCAGGGGCTCTGATGGATAGATAGCTAACAATTTATCTCCCTGCAGATGGGACCCCCAGACTGGTAAACCTAACGCCCACATACCCTGCTCCCCTCACTCCCCTCGCTCCCCTGCTCCCCTGCTCTCCTCCCACACTGTCTGTCTGTCTGTCTGTCTGGACGAAGGGGAAGCTTCAGTGTTTCTGCCCCCGAGGAGGGTTAAAAAAACACACACACACTGGCAAAATGTGCACAAAAATACGAGAATAGTGATTCCTGAAGCGTTTCCTCTAAATAGAAAGAAAGAAAAAACCCGGCGTGCTTTAATTCTCTGTCCAAACTTTCTCATCTGTAGCTGGTCACTGTTACACTTAGTTAAATCCGGTCTGGAGGAGGCGACGGGCCGACGCTTCACTTTCATTTACACTCCCTGCAATTGATGGTTAACAAGGGCTTAGGTTGTAAAGTCTGTGCTAACAAGGGGCAGTGCTATTGGCGGGTTTTAGGATTTAGTTTGGCCCGAAGGTAGAAGAGGCCGGCTAATAACCAAAAACACAGAGCTCAGTATCCACTGCCAACGTGCCCTTCAGCTTTAAACTTCTCCTGCATTTGCTCGGCACCGTGAGAGCTGAGGAGGAACATCTGTAGGTAAAACCATAGATATTATTATTCTGTATTCTCTCAGAATATGTTTACAGAACCCCCCGATCGCCCCAAATCTGTTTTCCTGCTTATCGTACATTCTGTTTGTGCGCTGCTATTCTCGTTTTTCTTCTCCCTGCTGAATCCTGTTTTTCTGCTGCTGCAACACACAGGATCAGCACAGTTTAATCTCTAATTTTAGCAGAGAAGAGTTGCCGGTTAAATCCCCGCCACCTTAAGAGCTTCAGCTGCTGAGTGGAGGCTAACTGCTGCTAAAATCTCTGGAGGAGGGTTCAGGACCCCGAGGAGAGGCTGAAGGTCCGGAGAGGAGAATTATTCATTTAAAACATTTTATCTGTTGCTTTGTGCTTTTTACTTTTGCTCGAGCACATCGAGGACAGAGTGACGGAGGTTTAAGTGTCGACTCTGAGCTTTAAATCTGAAGACGTCTCCGCACATATTGAGTAAACAGTGTAGGAGGATAAAACTGGAGAGGACTCCTACGCTGCGCACCGAGTGTCGAAGCAAACACCCTCAAATTAACGCTGGAAGTCGACGTTTTAACCTCGCAGCCATTGTTTCATCTCAGATCCACTGAGCAGAGCAGAGAGCCGACACAATACACGACCAAATAAAGCGCTTACAGACGGCGCTGTAATTACTCTCTTACAACCATTCTTGACTCGCTACATGTTAAACTGTGATAAGACGGTCTACGTTAGATACAGAACATCTGGTTCTGGTGGTGCTTGGACTGGTCTCAGATCAGGCTGCAGTACGATGAATTGTGTTTCTGAAAACTCTCTGATTCTCCTGACAAATACCTGCACCCACGTCTTCAACAAACCGCAGGACAACACCTCATAAGAGCAGGAGGCCGAGTCGTCATTGGGAAAAATCAGATGCAGCAACTGGTTCATCAGCTGGATCCATCACGTGCCACGCAGTCAGATCTACTGTCCACAGATTTCACAAAGGATCCAGTGTGTCTGCGCCGTAACTGGAGCATCTCAGATAAGAAGCTGCGGCTGCAATCGATATCACAACATTAGCCGAGGCGCTAAGCTATCCAGACCACCGAGCGTCTCGTGTTTTTCCCCTGAAGGTCAAAACGCTTCGTGTCCTCAGGTGCACCACAGAATATTGTTGGAAGAGATGATGCAGCGCTGCTATCGAATGCTACTGACAGATAATCCACACAAACTCACTTATAAACTAATAAAACTGACGAATTCTGAGCCACTGTTATGTTTCATATCAGACAAGATGTATTTAATCACTTTATTCTCAGATTTGAAGTCAAGAACAAATAAAACAGGCGTCCACAGCAGCTCACACTCCAGTCAAAGTGACTTTAGCTGACTCGTAACTTCATAACGGCTCCGCATGAGACAATTAAAAGAGATGAATGCACACAGAGGATAAATTCTCATTACACGTTTTACTAACTGCTCTTAATGTGGCTGTTGTCGGGCAGATAGTCCATCACTATCAGCAGTCAGCCAGCGATCTGGCTGGAGTCCAGTGTTTTTCCATCCGGCTAATATCTGCCTGATATATCAGCAAACCAACATCACGCTCTGCCCCGATTTGTCTTCGTTCACTCTGCAGAAATTAAGTTGCTCGAGTGTGAAAAGTCACTAAATCCTGAGGGAGAAGTTGCCAAGTTGGCAGCGTTGAAGTGAAGTGCTCGCTTTGTATGAAGAGACGTATCACCAGATGATGAGTGTGACCAGTGAGATGATCACTTTATAATTTGGCCGGACTGTTTGGTCAGGATTTGGACTGAAGGTGGACGTCGACCTGAGCCGGCGAGGACGGAGGGATGAGAAACAGGAGGAGGAGGAGGAGGAGGAGGAGGAGGAGGAGGAGGAGACGGAGCCTCAGGGGGCGATCAGGCCGGCTTCCCACAGTCGTGCAGGATCGTGAGAAAGGCAGCGAGGATTGAGCCCAGCCGTCCGCAGTGTGGGCTAATTGATTTAAGCTGTTTCTACGGGGGGATTTACCTCGCCGGTAATTAAGGGTGATTTCTGACAGTGCAGGCTGAGAGCCCCTGCAGACGGATTTACACCCAACGATCAAATCCAACAATCTCACTTTGTGTGTGTTTTGTGAGCCACGGGGGTCAAAATGTTGGACATCGCTTGAGTTTCAGATTCCAGAGAGACGCAAACAAAATCCTGTCATGTCAATCTGTTCTTACATGAGACTGTAAACTGAAATATTTTAACACAAGCTGCGTCATTACAGACACCAAATGACGACTCAAAACATTACTAAACATTATTTTTTAATCCAAGAAACAGTAAGTATAAACCACAATCCCCCTGATACTACGGCCATTTTTCAAGCTAAAGTAATGAATAAAATCAGTTTCTGCTTCCAGTTTCATCACCAGGTGGATTTTTGTCTGTTTCACATCATTGTGATGTTTTTTTTTATTTTTTTTATTTTGGAGGATTTTGAGTTGTCACCACTTTCAGACTCGAGGATTTGTCCGTGTTCAGAGTCTCACTCGTTCTTCCACCTGTGTGAGCAAACATAACTGTGACTGGAACATGATTGAATGGAATATATTGTCTTGAATTGTTCTCATGCTGCAGGCTCACGCAAGAAGCTTGAACGGCTAATGAAGCAGATCCACTGAGTTTGTCCTCCGGGTTCATGTTTCTGCAGACACAGTTGGTGTTTGCATAGAAAAACCTGCAGTTTCTGTAAAAATGCACATCTGTATATTATGTTAACTTTATTATTATTACTTCTTTGCAGTTGCTGCACGATGGGGTAAAAATAAAATATCATATCACATGATTATGATTCATGATTTGTTGATTTGTCTGATTTTCATTTATGCCGCAATAAATGTTAAATCTGACGATGTGACAGGTGTTGACGTCTGTGCTTTAATTTAATGATGTTCCAGCTCCAGTTTAGGGTAAAATAGATCCTCTCTGCTGTCACTATCAACTACAACACGAGTGCCAAAACCAGAAATACCCACAGACAAGTTTTCTGCGGTGAAAGATTAATTGTGTTGCTCCAACAACCTGATAAAGTCGGAGTAACTTTTCGCAGGCAGCAGCCATTAAAGTCTAACTTTAGCCCCCCGTCCCAGAACGCTGCCGTCTAAATGTGGAAACCCACACGGAGTCAGACGTTTCCGTTTGTTGGGACGAAACATTTCAAACATCTGAACTGTGTCACAGACGCAGAAAAGGCAGATTTGAGCCGGCAGTGTAAATTCAGCGTTTTTTTTTTTTTTTTTCAAACAGCGCCTGGTTTCCCTGAAGCGTCACGGTGCCAAGTTTGACTTTGCTCTATTTTAAGCCGGTTGACTGTGATAACCTCCTGGGTGAGAGACGAGCCAGGAGACCTGCTTTACAGAGACTCCCCCCCAAACATACCTCCTCTAGTTGGAGAGGTTTGAATCATGGATCAAGACTTCAGTCAGCGAGCGGAGAATATTCAGAGTCATGTTGCTCCAGTTGAAAATAGACGAGACACAGAAATCCTGAAAGTGGAGCGAAGAAGTAAACATGTGAGTCTGAAATAAAGATCAGATGATCAGAGTTCAACCTCAACACACCATGTGGCCAAAACTATGTGGACAGCTTAACAAACTGTGATTCTGGGAGAATTTAAATCAGAAGGCTGCGTGCAGAGAGAGACCGAGCGACTGCTGAGGTGTTTATTATTCGTAGTAAAAGATGATCGTCCAGATGGCGGCGCAGACGATGAAGCGTCCAAATTGCTGGCCGCGCTGCTCCGTAAATAAAAGCAGCATCGGTGTCAAACGAGCCCGTCGGCCGGCGTCGACGTGTGGGAGACTAATGGCTGAGAATCAGCCGGAGCATGTGGGCTGTCTGTCGGCGCCGTCGCCTGGCGAGTGACATCTGGGTCGAGCCCGCCTCCTCTGCACACAGCCACCCGTCTGGCACTGTGGAATTATGGGTACTCTAGTTCGTGTGTTTGCGAGTCACACGTCTCATATCCAGGATGCATTTAAATCTTTTTTTAGTAAACGACCGGGAAAATATATTCAGCTTCAGGAGTCACTCAGCTCCAAACCTCATTTTTAACAAATAACAGAAACATTCTGCTAACAGGTCAAATTACAGGATCTCCTCTCGGCATCTGACAACTATGTTGTGCTTTAAACTCAAAATCAGAGTTATTTTGAGACCAAATTACATGAGATCACCTGTATACCACATATTTCTGCTCAATAAACAACTCAGTTCTTAGCTACAGGTCATTCACACCCAATTTTGTTTGGTGACATATTTAAATTTGCATGCTGACGGGAGGATTCCTCTGTGTCCTTCAGAATAAAGTTTTTAACACTTTCTTGGTGAACGACTAAACTGAATCTGACGATGAGCTCGTAATTGGACCCTGAGCTGAGGCTGCATTCAGACTCGAGGCAACATCTTCAAAGTCCAACACCGGTCAGCTCCCACACACCTCAGACGCTCTGCAGCTGATGTAATGCACCTTTCTCTCTGTTCTCAGTCGCTCAGGACACATGTTGGTGGTGTTTCTGATTCTCGGAGCGTCGCCTCCTTCTTCCTCTCAGCATGTTTTGTATTCAGCTCTGCTGCGGTGGACACGACTGCAGCAGCGAGCTGGACTCTGACTCTGCTGCTATGTTTTCTCTCTCCGTCAGTCTTTAATATGTTTTATCTAAAATAAAACAACTTTCCCACAAATGAACACCTTTTGTTACTTTGCACAAAACGACCTCTGACTTCATCCAGTGAGACGCCTCGTCGAACACCCTGAGCCTTCGCAGCTCGCTCCGTCCTCGCTGCAGCTTCACACACTCACTGACCTCAGACCTCATCGTGCAGCTTCACATGATGTTAACGACGGTGTCACTGAAACAAGCCGGCTCTCCATCTCACCCTCGTATCTGCACAAAAAGGCTGACAACTCGTCTCGGACTGAATCGACCTGATGATCTTTGACCTTTAGCCTCAGCGTTTCAGCTAACGGCGACATTTACTCTCCCTCCTGTTTCACCTCTCCTGTCGATGTAACACAGCAGCCCGGAGTTTAAAAACAGCAACGCTAAACTGCAACGTCCTCCAGCGGTGATGACCTCTGACCTCGCCCGACTCTTTCTAGCTGGCGGTGACGCTAAGTAGAGCAGGACGAGGAGGTGTGGGTGACGTGACGGCTGCAGGAGTGTGGAGGTGTGGACTTATCAAAGACGCTCACACAGGAGGAAGAAGAAGAAGAGGAAAAAGCTCATTTAGCCGTTTGCAGCTTCATAAAGCCCCCTGCCTCCCTGCCCGACCTCCCGGTGCAACATGAAATATTCATCTCATGCATATTTGGCGCGGAGGCTCTAAAAAGGCTCTGTTGTAGATCTTCCTTCATTACAGCTGCAAAACAAAGCTCATCCGACCCCCTCCGGTCGCAGATAAAACCCAGACTTTATTCAGCGTTTGTCTCCTGCTGATTTCACACCAAACAAGATGTTACTGACTCACAAGCAGGTGTGTCGTCTCCATTAACTCCACTCTCTGGCTTTTCCATTACAGGTGGAACAACACTTTCTTTTTTTTACCTGCATCTCAGCTTTATATAAAAAAAAACAGTTGGATTATGTTTCCAATCAATTTGGGAAATGGAGTTTATTTTATTTACCTTCCTGTTAGATAAAAACTGTTCTCACAATGTTTCTCTACTGATTCATTCACACAAACACGAACAAAAGTGCAACCGCTGGTAATTTAAGGGTTCACTATCTCGCCCAAGGACACTTTGAGCAGCAGTCTGAGCCGGGGATCGAACCACCAACCCTCCAATTATTGGACGAGCTGCTCTGCTTCCTAAACCGATCAATGAAGTGGCATCTTCTTCTTTCTCTCATTCTTTTCAGGAGACGTTTCTCAGAGATCTGATCTGTGAAACGATCTGCAGCTGCACGGTGTCACGTTGTGCAGTTGTGTTGTGTTGTGTTGTGATGATTCCTCTGTTTCTGCCTGAACGACCCGTGAAGTTCACGCACGGAACCCGCGAACAGTTAAGAGGTGAAACGTTCACATCCCCTCTCCTCAAACGTTTCTTCCTCTCCTTCATTGTTCCCCTCTCTCCTCTGACAGGAAGCCGACGGAGCGAGCGCTTCTCAAGACTTCCTGAGGATGTCACGATTCCTGCGAGCATCAGCAGCCGCGCTGACCGAGTCTGATCCGGGAACTTCCTGAGGACAGCACGACTTCCTGTCAGGAGGGGAAGTGATGATTATCTGCTCCCTGTCAGGTTCCTCTGCACACCACATCAGGTAAAGCTACTTCTGAACCCCCGTCACTGTCTCGTGCAGCTCCACGAGGGGGGAGGACGAGGATTAGGACCCGCAGCCTCGTCTAATCTCTGGATGTTTCAACACCTTCCCTCGCCTGACGTCCTCATCCTCCTCTCCTGCCGCGGCGCGTCAACAGAGCTGTTATTCTCACCGGTGACGACATGATGGGAAACATCAGATTCCTGCAGGTTTTTTTCCTTTCAGCGTTTGGACAATAACAGCGAGATAAGATCCCTGTGACGATGGATTTACTGTCCCACATGAAGCAAAACTAATCTCACTTCAATGCTTTCCCAACAGAGAGAAACCGAAATCCATATCGACTCGCTCATACTGCTCTTTTATCAGCAGCACGGGATTCTTTCTTAGCTGCTGCAGATTTGCTCCTGATTGCAGGTGACAGTCTGTTTCTCCTTCTCATTGACTTTTTCTTCACTACGACGCAGCAGGTGGGACGAGTCAACATCACACATTCACAGAGCTGACGGGGAAAACCTTGCTGAGCGTTCAGACCGACTGTGACGCAGAATAAATCGTGTTGCAGCCGCTGACAACTCGACGAGCTCAGAGAGAAGCGAGATGACGGAGCGATGAACAGATCTACACCTGAGCAGGACAGGGAGGGAACGTCATGACCGAACTATGGATGATTATTCTGTATTCTGTGTCGAGATTTACATCAAATACAGAGAGTGAGAGGAGGTATGAACTGCTAACAAAGGTCCTTCGCCAATAAGTGAATATTTTCTTTAAGAAAAAACAGTCTGAACTGTCTGACTGCAGCTCTGGGTTGCAGATTAATGATGATTTGACCTTTTGTGATTCTGACATTAGTCACTGTTCTGAGTCTAAGTCATCTAGTTTTACTTCCTGACATGTTCCCGTTCCCACTTTCTCGTAGTTAAACCTTTCTGGTTTTTTATTAGTGATAGTAAACTGAACATCTGTGGGGTAAAACAAGACATTCGACGTCGTCATTTTCGACATTTTATCGAACTGACGACGATCTCCACCAAATGAAGCTGACAGACAACAGAAGTCTGCGACTGCACTCACATCTGCATCATCTGAGTCAGGGACACACTGATTATCAGGGCTAAGAATGATCATTTTCCAGTCAGTGTTATCTGAGATCTTTCAGTCAGAACAAACTCATTTAAAAATACTTTACTGGCTCTGAAGCTACGAGACATCGGACTGCAACACGTCACAATTAAAAGCCTGGAAACACTGAATCAATCTGCAGATATACAGAAGCAGAAAATAGAAACGCTCAAGGAAATGACCTCAGAACTGTACATAATGTCATATCATGTACAGTCTCCATGATTTCTAATAATCAGTATCGGACCTGATAAATCATATCGATCGATTAGTATCAATCACCACAGCGAGTAAATTTATGAAACTGGACATGTCTGAGCAGCTTCCTGCAGCTTTAACACACTCATATTAAAAAGGACACACACTCCTGGACCACACACACACACACACACACACACACACACACACACACACACACACACACACCTGCGTCAGTAACTACACACACAGCAGAGATGGAAAACTTTTCAAACAAAGTGCTCTTCATCATCATCATCATCATCATCATCATCATCATCATCAGGTGCGTCAGACAGAACCAGCACAAACACCTGACCTGCAGACGTCAGGTAACACTGGCTGACGTCACCTTCATACGTCACTGCGACATTAAAGTTAATATAAATTTCGCTTCTCACCTGTTGGAGTCTTTTAAATCTGAATTTTGACGATTAAATCCTTCAGCTCGACTTCCTGCAGCAACCAGCCGAACACACGTCCCGCCCTGGAAGCCACGCCCCCTTCCTGATCGATACCTCAGGCAGGTGGCGGGTCAGAGGTGACGTGTAGAGCACTGATCATAAGGCACTTTCAAAATAAAAGCTCAAATACAGTTTGTTTTTTGGTACTTTATACTTTTAGTCCACTACAAAATATGACGACAGAACTTTTTACCCCTGAATTTGCTGGTTCAGTTACTTTGCAGACTCATATTTAACTTTAGTGATGAGCGAGTGAAGACTGAGAAATGTTCCTGATGTACAGAGAAGAGTTATAAGAAGACAGAAGGTTCACTGTGATTTAAGGTTTTTATTCCTCTATCTTAGTTCTAATTACCTTCTTTATTGGGCCTCTGAGTAACTTCACTGAGAGAAACTTTTATTTTGGCGGAGCTCCTTCTGCATTTTGGGCCCATCAACAAGCAAAATTCCACAATAAAAGCTTCAGCAGTAAAAAACAGAGTGTGGTTGATTACCTGCCACAGGCACTGGGAGAATTTACCGTCATTCTGCTCGTGGCTGGAAGTAATTTTCTGCTCTTGGATGTCTATCGAGGTTAAAGCTAGACGCATCTTTCTCAGTGTCGGTAAACGCTAACGCCAGGAGTAAATCTGGGCACGCAGATAAAAAGAGAGAAGACGACACACTGGACCAGAGCCTGTGCATGTGATAGTGTAAACACCACACACAAAGACACACACAGGAAGTATCCAGGAGGAAGTGTGGTGGGGTCACCGGAGGTCATTGCCACCTAGGAGGCGGCTATTGTGCAAGATTGATGCTTCGCTGCAAACAGAAGCCGTTTACGTCCCCACGGCTGTCATTTCAACTCCTATCATGGAAATGTGCACTGAACCCGCTGGAACTCCCCCAGGGGATGAGTGTGTGTGTGTGTGTGTGTGTGTGTGTGTGTGTGTGTGTGTGTGTGTGTGTGTGTGTGTGTGTACGAGCAGTGGGGGATTTTATTGAAGCTGCACAGTAACATCTCCCTGCTGGCAAACAAGCAACAACTGTCGTCTTTTTTTTTTTTTTTTCCTTACCTGCACTGAAAGTTTACACAGCCGGTTTTATGCAGAGTGTTTTTTCACGGCTCCCGGGTGCTTATAACCTGATTAAAACCCTGCTGTTTAATTTTAAATATATACGCTGTTGTGAGGGGAAAAGTTGTTGTTTTTTTTTACTTTCTGAAAAATGCACTTTTACAAGGACGATGCTGCGCATTCTGAAGGTTACAACAGGCAAAGCAGAACGTAGTAGAAGGTAGTCTGTCAACATTTATTCTGGTGATTGTGTTGGATTTACATGTGCATGAGACAGATGGTGACAAAATGTGCAAATAAACACAGTAAGATGTTGGCCTATTATAGCCACAGACATTCAGTATTTCATTTTAAGGCCACTGCTTTGCAAAAAAACATCGATTTGAAAAGAAAACCTTACCCAAAAGACTTAAAATATCTCTGCTAATTAAGATTCAAAGTCAAATCTCAACCGTGTGAACAGAAGCTGATGAAAATGAAGTTGTGGAAAGTCAAACGGACACATTCAGTCTCGCCAACAAGTTTGAAAACGAGATGCTCAGTGGAGACATAAGACATAATGTTCTTATTGGCATTTCTCTGTATAGCACACAGCAGTAATGACTGACCTGAGCTCAGCCTCATCGGATTGTTGACATCGTTGCTGGACAGAAACGTGAGTCTGAATCCGTCTCACCAGTACGAGCAGCCTTGGACAGCTTATTAGAAAAAGACGCCACTTCCTGTCTGTGCAGCTCCTTTATTTATGCTCTCTTGTCTTTATCTTTGACTGCATGTTGTGCTAATAATACCTCTGCTTCTCACATCGTGTGGACACGACTTCAGTCTGAACTGGTGTCATCAGCGTGACATTTTCTACTTTTTTTTCCTCCGTGTGTTTTGTCAGCTTACGTCTTGTTCTGCAGGTCCCACATGAACCTTTGATGGAACAACTGTATCCTCCACAGCTTTGAACGGGGTCAGAGCGGTACATCACTGAGCGAGGAGACGAAGGGAGCCATAACTCATCTCCTCTCAGCTCTCAACATCCCGCTTGTCCGTCAGACAGAGGCAAGAAATAGATCCACAGCTCAGATGGTGTTGTGGCGCTGATTTGTCTTCTGTTCATCTGCAGTCTGTCAAGGCAAGTAAGGTCACTCAAAAAAATATATTGTGTTTTTGGTTCAAGTCAGATCTTTCTAACTCCTGCTACAGAGAAACCAGAGGTCAGAGGCCTTCAGCATCAGCTTTGGCTCAAGTTAGCAGTGATACCTTATACACAAATGATGCAGTTAGGCTTTCAAAATAAAGGCTCCATGGTCAGGAGCATGCATAGTTCAGTTACAGTTCCAAATGAAGCGAGCCGAATGCTTCAAACGTTATCAAGGTCGCAGTTTGGTTACATTTACACAGAAAATAAGTTGGGATTTGGCAAATAAAGTACTCGTTTAGGAAAAGATCATTCTTAGAGTTAAAATAAGTAATGCAAATGATGTAAGTGATGTAACTCACACCATGTTACATTCGCGACAACATTACATACATTCACTCGACTCACAAACAGGATGCAAACTTTGGTCTCTGGAGGGAAAGTCTCATAAATAATCCAACCCTGACACTACTGAGGTACCAGCAGCATCCAGCTTTGAAGCCAACAGGGCTCCTGACCAGACTTCTGTGTTCGCACTGGAATAATGTTAATGCAGAGTTTATTTACATATTAATCACCCTCACCTCAGCGTCTGACAGCAGCTTCGCTCCTCATGTATTTGCACAAAGGTGAAGCTGAATATTCACTAATTGCAGTGAAGTGTTTTAAGCGTAACCAGGAATCCAGTTTTATTGAGCATAAGTTTAGCTTCCACGCCAGCAAACATTTCCGAGTGTAGGCGTCAGTGAGGAGTGAAGCTGCTGCCTCCTCCAGAACACAACTGCTCAGCAGAGAGCGGCTTCGCTCCAGTGCCAGGAAGCACAACGAGCATCATAAAATAATTTGAAAACGGGTGAAAATCTCAGTTTGGATTTAAACTCATTTTCTCTCTCAACGCCACTCATTTTTTTTTGGAGGAGCGTTGACTTGCTAAATTCCTATTCAATTTATGCAAATCCCCCCACAATGGCTACTGTTGCGAAGTGTTGCATACTGTAAGCCAGCTAAAGCGGCATTGCTCGAGCCCAAAGCAGTGCTCCCTTCAGGTTTCACAGCGCTGTTCGCAGCGCGGGTAGCTTGACACCAGGGAGGCAGAATGAATAATAGATGTGTGTTACTTCACCCAAACGGATGAATAATTCAGGAAGGGGCAGGGAGGGTGTGGAGAGAAGAGAGCCGCGATGACCGAGCTCAACGTGCCGCTGCACGCCGGCTGAGCTTCATCTAAAAATACAGACTCATGTGCTGCGAGAGGCCGCGTCCACAACACATGCTTACTGTAGGGAGACAATGTACACGCACACAAAGACACGCAGCAACACTCAGCTACCTACGCAACATGACTAACAATGCACGAGCACTTTACATGTCCCCTGGTGACGCCTGGATTAAACCAGTTGAATAGGAAGCTCGTTGAAAGGCAGAAGACAGAGCGGTGCAGGAGTGGTTCAGATATTGTACATCTAATCCTGCGACCAAACCACTCAGAGAGTGCATGTGGAGGCCAGAGAGGTTTTTAGGAGCTTTAGAGTTTTGGCATTGTGAGTGTTAACTTGCTGAAGTGATCCCACTCCATTCACACAGACACACGAGAACAGTTCCTTCTCTTTTTTCCATTGTGTCGCTTCTCACTCAACATTTGAGGCAGGAAAGAAGAAACTCAGTTCTGCTTCTATTCACTAAAACAGCTCCGAAACTGTCGGTGCTGTTAATTAAAGGGTTGTTACATAGAAATCCAAACTCCGTTTTTCCATGAGTGAATAAACGAGCTGTTCCTTGGAGGAAAATAAGGTGATGGAACAGAAAAGATAGAAAGGTGGCAGGGTCCGCTGCATATAAACAGGATGAAATCATTTTTTGCTTGAAAAATTCCTCGAATGTTTCATCGATCATCAGAATACTCACCGAGTTATTTTCGTTCAGTCAACTCGTCGATTAATTAAAAGTTGCAGCTCTGTGCTTTCGTACTTTTTCTTGTAACAGACTATTTTTATTCTGTGGAACTGTTAATATTTTAACATCATTTGTTTGGGGTTCTTCCAGCACGCAGCCGGTAACCTTGTGGTTTTGTGTCGGCGTTGTTGTTGAGATTCGCTCCGCCGGCTGTTTTCTCTGCAGACGGTTGTTGTGACTCATCTGTCTCCTGTCAGCAGTGACGGCCAGAGAAATTTCATCTCCGTAAGAAAGATCCATCCTTCATACCTGTCGGCAGAAACGCTCATCAGCACATCGGCGTCGCACACTTCACCGCTCTGTCCTTCTCCAGTCCTCCCCTCCTCTTTACGTCTCCTTTCCTTTTTCCTTTCCTATCATTTATGTTTGCTTCTGTTTCAGTTCCTCTCCTGTGTCTCCTTCCCTTTGCTTCTCCTGTTTTGTTTTTCTTTTGCTTTTATCTTTCCTTTCCTTTCCGTTCCTTTTCTATCTCTCAGTTCCCTCCATTTGATCATTTTATTTTTTCTCTCCATTTTGTTTTGTTTCTTGGTGTTTCCTTTCCTTTCCTTTCCTTTCCTTTCCCTTTAATATTTCCTTACCTTATATCTCATCTCTCATCATCTGCTTTTCCTTTCTTTTTGCTTTGTTTCCTTTCATCTTTACCTTTCTTTCCATTGTATTTCCATTCTTTCCTTTCCATTTCCTGAAGGAATAATTTGTACTGAAGTCATTATTGTCAGATAAAGTGAATAATAACCATAAATAAATGAAACACTGATGGATAACTGCCACTACTTCCTGCTCCTGTCACATAATGTTAGTGGGTTTCTTCCTCTTGTTAATTTTATCCTGTACATCGTATTTCTTTCTTATTTGCTGCTGAAAATTCAACCTTTGTTTCCAAAGAGCACAAATGTTTTCTCTCTTTCTTTCAGGCATCTTCAGCCGCTTGAAACTTTGAAACCAGCGATAATCAGATTTTCAGTGCGACATTCTTCTTCACTCTGATGACGGAGACGTGTCGGGTGAAGGAAGTTGGACGATGACATTTAGGAAAAGGTCGCCGGCAGGATTCGAACCCGTGTTATCATGTTACGCACCTGAGCACCACCAAGTTAAACTGAGCCTCCCTCTCCCTGCTCTCCTCCTCCTCCTCCTCCTCCTCCTCCTCCTCTGAAGGTCACCGTGAGATTAATGAGCTGATCGCTGACAGAGGAAATGTGTGTGACACCGCGGCCTTCCTGTCTCCCTCCTCCTGTAATGATCATCATTTTCTCTTATCTACACAGCCGCTGACTCTCACAGCAGGTTACTCTGAATCAGTCTGGAGGACATACCTGCCTTTCACCCCCATTTTTCTCGCCGCCCTGCCGTCTCTCATCCCTGTCGTAAGGTGAAAACCTCATTATTCCAAATTTGAGATTCACGGGGGGATTCGGGGATAAAGCACAGGCTGCGGTGGGTTTACAAAATGAGGGTTCATTGTCTTCACGCAAGGGCGAGTTTCAGTCTTTACAGACTTGCAGAGAAAATAACAAGAATTTTAAAAAGGAGCCAATTGCTTTAAACCAGTTGAACCCAGATGTGAAGCCTCTCCAGGTCGGAAAGTCTTTCAAATTGTAAAAAGATACAAATGACTGTAATTTAACAAACAAGCTCCTCTTAAAAAACCTGCCAGTTTTTTGTCTTTTAATGTGTTTCTGTCTTTGTTTTGCCCAGACTGTTCTTTTAACGGCTATTTACTTTTTGTTCTTTTTTCTGAGGAACTACAGATGGATGACATTTGTACCAAACGTGTCATATCATGTTTATATGATATTCTTATGAACCAACTTTCCCATCAGGCGATGGTGTTATTAAAAGCCAACACAGCTGCCAAATGGCTGAACGAGTTGGAGTCACACTGCTGGATATACTGAAGGACGCCTGGAGGAGATTCTGTCTGTGTTGTGTAGCATGAAACTGGGTGTTTTGTAAAGAAGCTGTATTGTGGCGACATTTTAAGCCAAACCATGATGTTTTCCTAACCTTTAGTTACAAATATCACTTGGTTAGGTTTAGAAATAACATCATGTTCTGGTTTAAGCTCGATGTCCTGACTATAAAAACACAGGAACATATCCAGTGGCTACACGCTTACAGATGTTGAAGCACAATCTTGAATTTCGGTCGCTGGCTTTGCAGTTTTCTCACCTGTAACTCCACAACTACCAACTCCACCTGCTGATCAGAGGTCAGCGTATATGCACATAACGCACCTGTGATATGACAAGAATTGTAGAAATAACTATATAGTTTGTACGAGACGTGTAAATGTGAATTTGTTCCCTAAACTTTCCCCTAAAACGACCCGTTTAGTCTGAACTGAGCTTTAGTCGTTACAGTGGGTTCAACATCAGTTTAACTGAGTATTTCACAGTGTTGTTGAGACATTTGGGTTCTAAAGAGTCTAAAACAAATTGAAGTATTAATGTTGTTTGTTGTTGCTTTTAAATAAAACATGTCAAAATGTCCCTTCACTGCTGCCGTACACTGACAGTCACATGTTGTAACTGATCTCATCAGTTGGCTTTTTATTTGTGAAGGAGAGAATTTATGTTTGTTCCTCCAATCTTAACTTGATTGATCGTGAAGTGGTTATTAAACTCCTTCATTAGCAGCGAGGCTTCTCATGTCCGACACACACTCATCTGTGTGTCTGCCGCCGGCTGACTGACACTTCAGGACAGTTTAATTTCTACTTGTTTCACAGTTTGAAGACGCCACTGCCACGTTTCATCGACAGGCCGACACAAAAATAACATTTATTTACACAAATATGTCACAATTTATTAAAGAAGTGACGTGAAATGACGTGCTTGTTGTCTAATCACGGTGTCACTGGTGACATTTCACAAATTCTGCTCCATACAAACAACATTAACACATTAAAAACTCCTCTTCCTGACGCGCAGACAGCTGGATGTGGCAGCAGGGAAATTATCGCTCATCCTCTTTCTCCTCCTTTTCCTTCCACTCTTCTCTTTTTTGCCTCAGGTTTCTCCTCGCTGGCTCCTTAATTAGCTGCACATCGTCTTTGAATTACACTTAAAACAGAGTCTGGGCTGTGGGTCCGGGTCAGGGCTTCTCTCAGCTAATTACCACTTAGCTCCAAGTGCCACTCTGTGCCGTGTTTGGCCGGATTGTGGAGGGATAAACGAGTGTGCGTGTGTGTGTGTGTGCGTGGGTGTGTGTGTGTGTGTGTGCGTGTGTGTTTGTGTGACTCTCTTAAGAGTCAGTGTTTTTTGTTTCATCTTGTTTTCTCTATCTTTGTTGTGCAGATGTGTCATTCACAAAGAATAAAATCAAACACACACCAATTCTCATTGGGCAGATGGAGGAAAGACTGTGTGTGTGTGTGTGTGTGTGTGTGTGTGTGTGTGTGTGTGTGTGTGTGCGTGTGTGTGTCTGTGTGTGTGTGAAGAGAGCTAAAAGAAGCACAAAGAAACACAAAACAACCACATATAATTGCAAGAAGATGGACAATAAACGACCACAAAAGACAGAAATGAAATGATGACAAAGACGTAAAACACGACTGCAAAGAGACACAAAACAACCACAATGAGACGCAACAGAACAACAAAGAGACAAAAAAGAACTTCAAAAGGACACAAAACAAAGAACAAAACAGGAAAAACATCTTCAAATAGAGATGGAACGACTGTAGAAACACAGACAACTACAAAGAGACACAAAACAACTACAAACACATGCAAAATGATTATTAAGAGACACAAAACAACCACAGAGATGCAAAATAACTATAACGAGATTAAAAAAACAGCCACAAACATGTAAAATATGGAGAAATGGGCACAAAACAACAATAAAGAAATGCAAAAAGACAAAGTGAGTGATACCTACGACACAGAGACGCAAATGAACAACAAAACGACAAAAAAGAGACAGAAAACAGCTGCAGAGGGCGAAAAAACAACCACAAACAGATGCAAAATCACAACAAAAGTGCACAAAGAAGACGTGAAACAAAAAAAGAGAAATGTAACAAGAATTTAAAACAATAAAGACCTAAAATAAAAAGATGCAAAACGAACATGAACAGACACAAAACGATTTGGGTGTCGCTCCTATTTAGGGGGGATGGAGGTCTTAACATGTCTGTGCCCAGAGGCTGTCATAATCTGTGTGTGTGTGTCTGTATGTGTGTGTGTGAGTGTGTGTGTGTGTGTGTGTGTGTGTGTGTGTGTGTGTGTGTGTGTGTTTGTGTAACACTGAAGTCGCAGCATCGGCTCACTGTGCAAAATTCATTTGAGGGGTTTTCTTACTTATGTTCTTCAGCTGTCACACATGACTGGATAAGTGGTGAACACACACACACACACACACACACACACACACACACACACACACACACACACACACACACACACACACACACACACACACTGGCTGAGGCACACGTCACACTGTCTTTACAGTAAGTCATTAGTGAGTTTGCATCACACACGCTTATCATGCGAGAATCCTCCCATCTGCTCACGCTCCTGCCCGGCCTCATTACCGCCGGCTCCTGTTGATAACACACTCCTGCTTCTTCTCTCTATGTTTTAAGACTCTGTAAATTATTCAGTAATTAAGAGGTTTGTGCTGTTGGGTTTATTCTGGAAGTCTGCCTGGCTACCACCACCTCCTCCACCACCTCCTCCACCTCCTGCAACACTGCTGACAGCTCTGCAGGAGGAGACGTGACAGATGTAGCAGGGAAACTCCTCTCCGAGCTCCAGGAGTCAACCTCACTTCTTTTTAACGAGCGGAGACGATTTACTGACATTTTTCATCAGCAGGATTCTGTATATATACGGTGACACAATACTGACATCATGATGTGAAGAAAAGACGCACATCAACAAAGAAAGTTGTGTTTGTAACTCAACAGAATACATAAATAATTTGATATAATCTGGTAGAAAGAGGAAGCTGCAGGATTTGTAAAAAGCATTTCTCAGCGTCACTATTCTGACAAACTCCTGCTGCTGGTTGAAGAGGAAATAATTCACGACATGTCGTCTGATTGTTGCTGTTTGTATTTCTGCTCTAACACACTCTCCATCATTCCATTACCTCACTCAGAAGCTCACGCAGCCTCGGTGATGTAACCCAGGCTTTTTCTGAACTTGCTTACTCGGCAACAATCTATGAAGACACAGATAAACAGACCAGTATCCACAGAGAGTAAGTCCATATTGTGCACCTCATGATTCACGTCCGATGCCAATATCGAGCGCCAAAGCAGGATGTGGTCCGCCCGACAGTGAGGGGTGGATCAGACACCAGATTCTGTGTCCCATGTTGGACCTGAAGTCGGAGTTTGACTTCAGTTACCCAAACTGAACCGAACCGAACCTGAACCATCACATCTCTTTGGCTTTGATGGTCGCTCTGTGCAGAATCTGTAGAAAGTGAGATTTCTGGAACATGTTGGCAGTGCGTGTAAAAGAATGTGACTGACTGTAAGCTGGTGTTTGGCACATTTGTCAGGTTAGTGTTGTTGTGTAATGTCACTTTGCCCAAGATTAAATATTCCACCAACCACTGATACGTTGACTTTCCCTCTGTAACATCATGTCACTTCACATGTGGACGACCTGACGTCTGCGGAGGCTGGTGGGGGTGTCGCTGGATTTACAGGCGTGAAATCTGGCAAGCTGTAGCTGAAGTCTGGAAGTGTGAGATGACTGCATATTGTTAATTTGAGAACATTAACAGACGCGTTTGTTGCGACCGAAAGAGGTATTTTAACGTATTTTTTGTGCCTAAACCAAACAAAACAATCAGCACAGTGTCGTCAACATGAAATAGAAACTTTAACCAGAACGTCTCTCACAGTTCTGTCCATTCCCTCAAAGAGCAGAACCATCAACATGTTTCGTACTCGGTCATTGGTGCAAAGTTTTGTGCACAAACATGAAATGCAGAAGCTCTGCAGGGTTCAACACGATTGATCCACCGTCCTTTTCTTCTGCTCTCTTCTCCTCATCCCTCCATCGTCTCTGCTCCTCTCTTATTTCCTGTTTCCTGTCAGTTTTGTTTCTTTTGATTTTCGTCATGTGTCTCCTTCTGTCCCTCACTGTTCATCTGGTATCGTCCTCCTCCTCCTCCTCCTCCTCCTCCTCCTCCTCCTGCAGCTGATGATCAGTGTTGACAGTGATACCGTGGCTGGGTTGTGACCTACAGCAGAGGTCTGCTCCCTCATGCTTGTCTAAGTGTGTGTTCATGTGTGTATTTGTGTGTGTTCAGAGTTTAACCCCCGGCGGCGGCGGTGGCGGCGGCGGTGGCGGCGGCGGCGGCGGTGGCGGCGGCTCCCAGCCGGCTGCTGTGGACGGGGTCAGTGCAGGTCAGGACGGAGGCGAGTGATACCTCAGCTTCCTCTCCACCTCCATCTCTCGACACCGCCTTCACTGTTGATTATCTTCCTCCTCTTCTTCTCCTCCACGTCCATCCTTTCTCAGTTTCCTCTCCATCACTGATTCTTCATCTTCTTTCTTCCCTTCCGTCTTTCAGTTTTTCCCTCCATCTTTTTTTTGCACACAATCATCCGCTCATCCTTTGCGCTCCCATTTTCTTTCCTCTTTCACTCCTTCCGTCTTTCACCATATTTTTCCTCACCCTTCAGTTATTATTCTCGTTATTACTCCATCTTATCACTCTCTCTTGCACCATTTTTCCTCTCCTCCTCTCCTCCTCTCTCCTCCTCTCCTCCTCCTCTCCTCCTCTCTCCTCCTCTCCTCCTCTCCTCCTCTCCTCCTCCTCTCCTCCTCCTCTCCTCCTCTCCTCCTCTCCTCCTCCTCTCCTCCTCTCCTCCTCTCCTCCTCCTCTCCTCCTCTCCTCCTCTCCTCCTCTCTCCTCCTCTCCTCTCTCCTCCTCCTCTCCTCCTCCTCTCCTCCTCTCCTCCTCTCCTCCTCCTCTCCTCCTCTGGTCCGGGTCATGGCGGCTCACCTCCCCGGGGTGCTGGTTATGTAAGAGCTTAGCGTGCTGATGTGATGTGAGGGGAAGTGGTTAGACGGCCGTGCTGCTCAGACCCCCACTGCTTAACACACACACACACACACACACACACACACACACACACACACACACACACACACACACACACACACACACACTCCTGCAAGCAAGAGCTGCATGTGAGCTGGCATTTCAGCGCGAGTTCAGCTGCTGCTCATCTTCTTATCGGTGTGATGAGGAAGCAGAACATGTAAGCAGCTCACACACACACACCTACGCACACACACCTACGCACACACACACACACCTACGCACACACACACACCTGGTTTTAACACCTCGTACCCTCATGATGTTAAATTATAATTACATTTTGTCAGTTATCTCACTTTGCAGCATGATTTCTTCCTCATTTCCATTATGACACGTTATTTTACATTATATATTCCTTTTCTGTCGCTTTCTAGACGATGTTTTTAATTTCTCCTCCTGCACCTTCTCTTCCAGAATAAAGTCCTACTGGACTCCATCTCTGTATAAACCAGCTCTTTGTCTGGATTTGCTGTGTGGAGTTTAAATGATACTACTGGAGGAACCCTGCTGAAAACGTCCCCGAGCAGCTTCCCGTGCCGGCTGCGGCGGCTTCCCCCTGCTCATTAATATTTAAAACAGGTCAAATACAGTTAAGAGACACAATAAATCACATTGATCCAGTTTGAATTCTCTCCTCTGTGTCTGCTTCTCACCTTCAGGCTTGAATCAAAACAGTTTTTTTTTTGAGAGTAGCTAATAAACTTTGAATATTAATCTGCTGCCGTTCTTTGTCTCATCAACACACAACAAGAGATTCCTTTTTAAAATCTTTACACCATAAATTCTCCCTCGTCTCACATCCTTGGGTCCACTGCAGCACTCAGACCCTAAAAACCTGGAGCTGCCGGCGTCACGCGTTCCCTCCTGAGCTGCACGTTTTTCTTTTAAATCACACAAATGAGACGCACTCACATGTGTGGAAGGAGGAAGCAAATAGTGGAAACCATGACTGTGGCTGCCTGGCGACCATTCGGCCTCGATCCCACTCTAATAGGCCTATTAGTCACAGAAACAGACTGTGAGTGATTATGAGCAATCAGGCTGCACAGAGAAGGACCACTAAAGGGGGATGGGGGGAGCGAGGAGGGTGAGGAGGGCGAGGAGAATAGGAGACGAAGAGAAGGAAGAGGAGAGAGAGAATCAAGATGGCAGCAGGAAGGAGAGGAGGCAGGAAATATGGACGATGATGAGGAGGAAGAAGAGCAGAGGGTCCCCGAGCGGCTGTTATCGCTCTGCACAAAAAAGGTTAATTAAGTCATTCAGGGAGGTAAAAAAAGAATGAAAAAAAAAAGATGACGCGGGCTGGACGGACTCTCAGCGCCTCGCCATACATCAGACAAATCTAATGAAGGCGGGCCGGACGCTCCGATTCAGAAGGAGGACAAAGCTAATAGGCTGCTCGGCTAAAGACGCTCATTTGTCAGCATCAGCGTGGCAGAGCGATGTAGATCCATCTCTGACATCAGCCTGTGTGTGTGTGTGTGTGTGTGGTTAAACCCAATGCAATATGGCTGCGGTCGCCATGGCTACAGGGAACGCAGCTCGGGGGTTGGTTCTCATTAAGGAGTTAATTACCTGCTGTGAAATATTTTTCACCTTTCGGCTGGCGAGGTCGTCGTCAGGAGGCGTCGGAGGAGCCGGGCTCGGAGAGACGACAAAATAAAATGCTGCTTGTTTACTGGTATTTTCAAAATAAAGCGAGACGGTGTGAACGTTAAATATCATGAGGTGAAACGTGAAACAGTGATTTCTGTGTGTAGATGGTTTACGTCTCCATGTTAAATAAAGGAAGCGTCATTTATTCATGCGCTGTGTTTATGTGTGTGTGTGTGTGTGTTTACAGTTACATAATTATTCATCGCAAATGTAAATATTTTAGACGTCGTTTCATATTCGCCGCTTTGACACCGCGCGTCTACAAACATTGATTAATAATGAATGTGTGCACGCGTTTCATTTACCCTCTGACCTTCAGTTTCCAGGAGCCTCCACAGAGACCGACCACTGCTCACTTCACACAAACTTAATGTTTCACCCCGTTAACGAGAAAACAACATTCAGACTTGTTATTGTCTGATCTATCTTCTTCCTCTGTGCCACGGAGCTCCATCGTTGTTGACACGATTAAAAACACATCAGCGAGTCAAACTCCGTCCTGCTGCAACAAACACTCATCACATTATTACGCCACAGAAAATAGTTTTTTACTTATCATACAGTGCGCTGTGAACACTGCTGTGTTTTGTGACGTGCTGTGACAATTTGCAGCATGAGCGGCTGCGTAAATCAGCGTTTCCATGAGTGTTATTTTCTTATTAAAGTAACTGTTAGAAGGCTTTATGTTCCTACAGTAATCACTGCTCATGCATGAAACAGACACAATCTGGTGTCCCTGCAGACTTCATCCAATCAGGACGGAGAACTCCAGAAAGAGGCGGATCCTCCTGTGCTGTTGCAGAAAGCTACCAGTGGAGAGGACGGAGGGGCAAACCAGACAGGAAGTTATCTAAAGTGATGCTTACAACAACCTTCATGTTTTATATTCTCATCAACTTCACTGATTTTTATAGATATATCTGCTTTTTCTGAATTTTGAAGGCCAGAACCACCTGTTTGGATCATTCCACAGGTAAACAGGTTCATCACCATCATGACTGAGCTTCAACACACTTCTTCTAACATATAATGTGAAACTCTCACCAAAATGCAGCCAAGCCTTTTTTTGTGATGTATATAAGTCAGACCTTCATGTAAAAGCATAATTTGGAAAAAAGAGGCACTTTTAAGATTTTATTTGTGTTTTCAGGTCAGACTCATTTTCAATGGGAGTGCTACTGGCACGTTTACGATAGCATCAAAATCTGTATTTTTAAAACAGTAAGAAGTCTCAACACAACATGAAACTTTGCTGGTAGCATCACCAGGGTCTCTACACAGGAACACCAGCACTGACAACATTGTTTGTGTACACAGAGTTACTAAAAAGAAGTTTTTGAACAGCTCATGTTAGCAGTTGCTTGTTCCACTCGCCGCCGTCATGGCAGCTGAGAAGTGTCGATCTCAGAATGTGACGTAACCTGCAGGACAGTTAAGGTGGAACTTTTAAGGTGGCTCTCACACGAAGGTTTGACTCATGTACATTCACAAAAAAAGCCTCGGTTGGATTTTGGCGAGAGAAGAGTTTGTTCGTCAGACTCAACACCGACAGCTTGAGCAGGACGATGAGTGTCAGAGTGAAAACCCTCGTGTAGCGTTCGCACTCGCGTCCTCTCGCTAACAGATTGAGGTGTTTAGCTCGATGCGTCCCCGTCTCCTCTGAACGGCTCTCCCCTCGCCGCCGCCGCTGCATCGTGGTGAGGCCGTAAGTAGGCGGCAAATAATCACTGTAAACATGATCACAATAATAATGATGGTAATTGCCTCTGCTAACGCTGCCAGCAGCTCTCTGAAGCCCTGTTTGTTTTCTGATCCCTCTTCACAGGAGTCATTTTGGTCTAATGGTCCGTTTAATCTCTCCCTCTTTTTCTCTCCTTCTCCTCCCTCCATCTCCGTTCCCTCCTTCTCTTTGTCTGAAATGGAGCGTGCAACGCGCTAAATGGAGATAATAGAGGCTCCGTTTTGCAGCTAAGAGGGTAATTTGCTAACTCTTTGAAAACATAATTCTCATAACGGCATAACTGAGCCGTTTGTTCCGTTGTCGCTCCATTTGTCCCGAGTCTAATTCAATAGGCCTCCGCTGTGATTCTGGCTCTTTTTAAAAGCTCGTTTTGAAGTTTTAAAAGTTCCTAAATGTGACTTCAAGCATCTGAAAACATTAACGGAGAAATCAAGATGTGTTTAAAGACGAGAACGACAAATAAATCCCTGTTTTTTTTTCTCAATGCGATCATGAATAAACAGACTTTTACAGCTTGGAAACGGTCAGATATTAAAACCTTGCTTTGGTTTAAGGTTATTTAAAAGTCACTCTGTAAACAAAAAACTACATAAAACATCTTGAAAAGCAACAAAATCCTCTGAAACACGATGTTTGAACCTGGAACTCTTCTGTTTCGCCTCTCGTTAATAAAAAGAAAGCAGCGTGGAAGTCAAGGTGAAAGCTGCCACCTCATTATCTCTCTGCCACCTCGTTAATGAACATCAGGTGAGGTGGTAAGAAGGTTTGTGTATTAAGATTCTGATTGGACGGCTGCTTAATTACCTGTAACGAGCATTAATGTTTGTTTTGTAACACTGATCACCTGCACCTTCACGCCACGTAGAGGCTCGTCTGATAACTGTTGATGATGATTAACGGATGACATGTTTATGGACGTTTATTAAGTAAAAGTAATAACGAGGATCAATCAACCAATCACAGAACCAGGATCAGGGTGAATCATCACTAACCCTTCTCTGCTGTCCTCTTTCCTCTCCTTACCTTTTTAGTTTCTTACTTTCCTTTCCTCCTCGTTTCTTATCTCCTCTCCTTTCCTCTCTCCACTCCTAGTTCTTTCATTACCTTTCCTTTCTTTCTTCTTTCATCCTTTCTTCCTCCATTTGTCTCCTTTCCTTCTCATTTCTTCCTCTCCTCGCCTTTACTTTCCTTTCTTCCTTGATTCCCTCTCCCATTTCCTTCTTCTTTCCTCTCTTTACCTTCTTGTTTCTTCCTTCCCTTTCCTTTTCTTTCTGTCCAGCTTCTTTCCTTCTCTTCTTTTCTTTTCTCTAATTTCTTTCCCTTTCCTTCCCCTTTCATTTCCTTTCTTTCTTCCTGGTTTCTTATCTCCTCTCCTTTCCTCTCTCCACTCCTTGTTTTTTCCTTTCCTTTCCTTTCTTTTCCTTTCCAATTTCTTTCTTTGTCTTCATTCTTCCTCTCTAATTTCTCCCCCTTTTCCTTTCCTTTCCTTTCTTTTCGTCCTCATTTCTTATCTCTTCTCCTCTCTCCACTCCTTTTTCTTTCCTTCCCTTTTTCTTCCTTGTTTCCTCCTCTTTCCTCCTTTCCTTTCCTTTATTCCTTGATTCCTTCCCTCTTTTCCTCTTTTCTTCGTCCTTTCTTTTCCTTTCCTTGACCACTAATGTTAACGAGGGCACCGTTCCATTAAGTGTCCTTGAAAGCGATGCCAGTGAGCCTGAGCAGATATCTGGACCAAGCTCTACTAAATGGAATGCAGCCGTCATTAATTTTCTTCTTTTTCCTTCTTTGACAAGACAAAATGTCCGCCGAGAAAAGGGTCTATCTTTATTAGCATAGCTATGTTAGCATCATACTCCAAACGACAGAGCATGTTGATTTAATCTCTCTGCTGATCGCTCAGGAGGCGTCCACTGAAGTCAGTAAAGTGGGAGTGACATCACTACAGGGTTGATGACATCATCCTGGACTCAGGCGCTTCATCTTCACTTTCTCGTGTCGTTACAAGGTCTTTTTTTTTTTTGGTTGTGTCTTTGCTCAGAGCTGCGTGTCATCACATGCAGTTTGACTGATTTATGATTTAACGGCACTGAGCCCAGACTGCTGGTGTTATTAAGCATTTAAACTTAATTACATTAAATCTGAGTAAATGAAAACCACTCCATGATGTGCACCATTTACTTGTTGGGTTTTAACTGTCTTCATGCGTCGGTCGTCAGCTGCCATCAGACTGGACGTGAAAAGACACCGGCTGTCTGGATTTCCGTCAACATGCTGCTGCAGCTCTGCGTGATGGAAGTGAGAGCTGAGCTGTGAGCTTGAAGCCCAGTTTCCAGAGCGGTCCTTCTAATATTCTGCAGACACGCCGAGGTGTTGGAGCGGAGCTGCAGGGCCACTGACAGTCTGTCAGGCTGGTTTCTGTTTTTTTCCCCCAGGAGGAAACTTGTTCCTAAGTCAAATTAGATCCGCCGACATCTTCTCAGCTCTTCCTCTTTCCTCGCTGAGCGTTCGGCTGAGCCGGCACCACATCTGAGGCCTCAGAAGACGAGACGTGGGAACGCCGGAGCCGCGGAAAACGCGCCGCGCTCTGTCACAGATGGCGCCGCCGAATGCATCTGAGGACATCATGCTCTGCTGAGGAAGCGTCAAATTGAATTTGTTGGAGGGAAACAGGTGTGCTGAGTTAGGTGCTGTCGTCTCACACACGCACATTTATACTCATGAGCACACACACGTAGTTGGCATCAATCTACCCAAAGACGCTGCTCACAGTCTTTTTAATGGACTTTTAGTTAGTCAGGAAGATCAATTATTAGTCATATTAAACACCAAGAATTGTGAGTTTTCCTGATGACTTTTTATGCACAGCAGACGCAGCGAGACGAGACAAAGCCGTAAACAGACAGAGAGGGAGGCTGGAATGTGGAGAAAAGGCGTGTTAGTGTCTCGTATCTGCAGAGAGTTTCTGATTTTCTCTCTTTGTTGCTGCTCAGGACGCTTTACCAACCCAACATGTTTGTGGTGCATTCAGGAACAGCTGGGACAAAACTTCTACTGATTCTACCTTTGACTTTAATAGTCTAGATAATCACTTGGACTTTTGCCACCGCTGCCTTCTATAACTCCTCTCTGAGGGGAAATAATGGACACGTGTTGTCTGTCACCTTTCTTGTCACTCATGCTGACGAGTTGTCATGTCGCACAAAGCTGAAGCCGTCAGTGTGAAGCTGAAGCGACAGATGGTGGATGAAGCCACTCAGCACCAAGACATATGGAAAAAAAAAGACCTTTAACTTTCTGTCACCGAGCTCGTCAACCCACAGATCAGATGAGAAATGATGAGATAATCCTTCAATGATAAAAAACAAGATAACAGACACGCTGCGGCTCCTGGTTTTAATAAAATATGGCTACAAGCTGCGAAGAACGACGATTTTCATTATTGATTCAGGTACTTTTCAAAAATAATGAATTTAGTCAAAATGTCGAAGCTAATATTAATCTAATGGCAGCGGAGCCCAGAGGGAGGTCCTGTGAGCGCTCCGGTCCACCCACGCAGGTGTTTGGAGTTATTCTGGCTGATTAGAACTTCTCAGCGCCGTCTGGGACAATTAACTCAACCTGAGCCGCTCTAATCAGTCGGAATAACTCAAAACACCTGTGTGGGTGCACAGAACCTTTATTCTTTTCTCTGAGCAACAGTCAAAAGGAAGATGGAAAATCAAGTCAGCTGAACACCAGAGGAACCCAGTTTTTACTCCACATGCGCCACCTCCTGATGTGAACGTCAGCTAATAAACATCTGATGTGAAGGTGATACGTGTCGTGTACTGCATGTGACGTATCCACGGTTTGCAGAAACATCAGCTGCTAACATTAAAACCCTGACGACAGAGCTGTCTGTGTTTGAAAACTGAGGGGGACGAAAGTGGACGTTGGATTAAACTGCAGTTAAAATCCTCCATTTATACTGAAGCGAACACGAGAGGAGTTCAGCGTTTTTTAACTCGTTCCATCTGCGAGAAGCAAAGTAATTAAAGCTGTTGTGTTTGTAAGAGGGGAACAGGAGGAAAAGCATCTGTAATTAATTCACAAATAAATCTAATTAGCCGATTAAGAAAAGAAAAAGAGACGAGGGGAGCGAAAACAATCACGTCGAGCCGATCCGAGAATCCCTCCTGCGCCTCACACACCTTGTTGGTATTCAGCAGCTCCAGCAGCCGGTTCAATACGTGTCAAGATTAGCACGCTCCCGCGGGTCGGCCAATCACGGTTCACGGTACATGACTTGCCAAACTGAATCACCCAATCCTGAACAGGAGACGAGTCTGAGTGATGAAGCCGCGGTTGGAGTCTGACGTGTGTGTGTGTGTGTGTGTGTGTGTGTGTGTGTGTGTGTGTGTGTGTGTGTGTGTGTTTTGTTTTGTATTAAAATGTGAATAAAAACACTTTTTTTTTCTTTCTTTCTGTTCCTGCATGTGTGAGTTTGAATATTTTGTGTGCTCCTGTGTGTATTTGCTGGCTTGTATTTGTGTGTGTGTGTTACATCTCCTGTGTGTGTGTGTGTGTGTGTGTGTGCAGCCTGTATCTTACCGCTGTCTGGCTACAGATGGGATGTGTCACATGCTGAGCGGACAGGCGTAGTGAGGCGGAGGAGGGGATGGATGGGTGGATTGATGCAGGGGGGAGGTGTGGGGTGATGTGAGGGGGCAGGAGGAGGAGGAGGAGGAAGAGGAGGGGGAGGAGAGGAGGAGGAGGGGGAGGAGGAGGAGGAGGAGGATGGTCATTTTAACGTGAGTCAGCTTTCCTCTGACCTTCACCATACGACTGATGTCTGAAGTAGCCGGAGGAGGTCCGCTTCAAAAGCTGTTATGAATATTCAGCGTTTCCTCTCTCCGTCCTCCACCAGGCAATCCATCATTCATAAACATGCCTTCACAGCCGGGTGGAGGTGTGTGTGTGTGTGTGTGTGTGTGTGTGCGCGTGTGTGTGTGTGTTTCCTATTTTTGTCAAATGCACTCATCGTACATCAGTATAAAATATTCCCTGGTACGGGACAGTGAGGGATTCAGGTCATGCTTTTAGGATAATTCTGTCATACTAAACAATTTATTTTACAATATGTCTCCTTGATTTTGTAATGAATGTATTTATTAAATAAACAAACAAATCAGAAAAAGAAATCAGAAACATTTCTCGATAGCGGCTCCTGAAGGTGCCAGAAAGATGCTGTTATTCTAAATCTATATCTGCTATTAAAGTATTCTGGATAAGGAAAGATAAATAACTTCAGAATTATATCAGCATGCTGATTATAATGGCTGCAAAATGCAGCAGTCGTAACTGTAAATGTGTTTTTATTTAAAAAAGTCACAAAATCTCACCAATCTCACCAAAACAGGTCAATATTTTACCCCAAAACACAATGTTTCCTGATTCTAGACAAGAGGTACGTGTGCTTAAATGAACTCTTTGTGAAAACAGAAAAAACATTTTGCAAAGTGGCTCGTCACCGACTGTGGTCCCAGAGAGCGACGTGTGCTGAGCTCTGATGTGTGAGGAGGTGGACGCTGACAGGCAGCAGACCAAACCACTGCGAGGCATACGGAGGCGGGGAATCTTCCAAAACTTAGAAAAACACACTGCTTGGTGTCCTTGATTAGCACCAATGTTTACAATCCATATTATTATATCCTCTAAAATCACATGGCATAACAGCTCAAATCCCAGGAGCTGTGTAATCTGTAGCAGAACAACTGAATTATGAACTGACACCGTTTCTTCTGCTTTGTCCTACTTTTTTAAATCCTACCTGCAGAAGAGGAAGCCGGAGATAAAACCTCCCAGCGAGGACTCTGACTGCAGGATTCTTCCTTTAAATATCTTATCACACGACCCAGATCCAGCTGTGTGCCGCAACATCCTAACAGGAGTGAAATATACGCGTGTGTGAACCGATTTTAATGTGATGTGGGGTCCATTTGTTCACCGGTGCAGGTGAACGTGTGTGTGTTTGTGTTTGTGCGTCTGTATTTGCATTTTTCTTCCACATCACCGAGCTGCAGCAGATGTATTAGCTCGGTAAATCTTTGTACACAAACAGACTAAAAGCTAAATCTGTCCCGTCATCGCGGTAAACAGAGCAGCAGGAGGTGAACGTGGAGCCGCGGCAAGACAAAATAATAACACCAATTCAAACAGAATAACGCCGACCCGTTTCCCCTCACAGTCACTCCACGCGGCGCCGAACATGCAGGTAGACGGCGCCACTTATCAGCCGATACGAGCCTCCAGGAACAGGTAATGGTGCACATTTCTCATTCCTGGGAACTGAATACATCAACACATAATAGTGTTTTTACCTCATATGTTAGAGACGAAGATGTATGGATGACATCCAGCGGAGAAGGAAACAGGGACAGTTCACAAAGGTAACTGTAGAGTCGTCACCTCCAAACTTTATGATCTCCGTCCTTTAACAGCTGTTTTTTAAAGTAAACTTTATGTTTTTGCATCATCACCTGTGTGTCTCAGACAGCCATCAGTGATGGGATCTGGTCACCAGTGTGTGCTCGATATCTGAAGCTTTACGATCAGTGATCAGAAGAGCCGTTGAAAGCACGCTATCATGCAAAAAACCAGCAGCGACGCTCCGACATCATTGACCGACTTCATTTCAGAGGCCATTACCACTCACCTCCCTGCTGAGATTATTAGAATGATTCTAAGAAATCCTGGAAACACCACAGGCAGCAGGAAAAGAACAAGAGAACAAGAGGAAAGTGAAGTAACTTTCTTCAGGATTTAAAAAATAACACTACAGTGACGTGGCCTGATGACGAGCTTACAGCAGCTTTAAACAAGGGACATACAACATGCTAATTAGTTCAGAGGTGAACAGAAATAAAACTGTTTCCTGCTCTAAGCTCAACTCACAGAAAGTGGGTTGATGTTGATCTTCTTATCTAACTAATTCAAACACAGAAAATATCAAAGCTTATGTCCCAAATCCTTCCAGCTACAAGTTTATTTAATCTATATGATTCAAAGACGAGCGGTGAGGCCGAGAAGATCTCTGACGACCAGGATTTCAAGTGCAACTGAGAGAAACGACGACAATCTGAGGCTTAAGGACTGATACACAATCTTCCGCTGTCTGGACAGAAATGTGCACTGACAGTGAAGCATGTTTGCTTTGATTTGACCAGAGACAGAACGAGACAGAACGAGACAGAAGACGGGCAGGACGAGGCTTCAGTGGACGAACAGACGAGGAAGAAGCTGAGTCATGATCCAGGTCCTGTGTGTGGAGAGCGGACGCCGTCAGGGCTCATGTGTGTTACAGCCGGGTGGGCGTTGTGTTGCTCTTTTTAATCAGGCGCATGTGTCGTCTGAACTGTGTGTGTGTGTGTGTGACAGGAGATGAGTGTGTTTTGTGATGTTTATGCATGTGTCAGTAAATGTGACACGGAAGTGAGTCTGTGTCTGAGAATGTGCTTTATTACCGTCTGTGCATCTGCTTGTGTAGTGTGTGTTGAGCTGTTTAATTTGTGTGCATATGTATGTGTATGTATGTGTGTGTGTGTGTGTGTGTGTGTGTGTGTGTGTGTGTGTGTGTGTGTGTGACATGGATAGTTCCTGACAGCATGCAGAGAGCTGGCACACGGCCGTCCTCTCCTCCACCCACAGTCCTGTCTGACACAGTAAACGTATCCTCACTTTACGTCTGTATTCCCCAATGAGACTGAGGACGACCTGCACACACACACACGCGCACACACGCACACACAGACACACACACGCACACACACAGACACACACACACAGGTTCAGACTGTAGACTGTCCTCTTCGATTTCCACATGGCCATCACGGTGGGAGCATGGCTTTAATGGAGACGGGCATCTCCGGCAGAAAAAAAACAAAAAACAACAAAAGCTGAGCTCGAGTCTGGATTCTGGACAAAGACGGGTCAGATGGTGCTGCTGTCATGCAAAGACCTGTAGGGATGGAGGTGTAGGGTGACGCGTTAGCGAGCGTAAAACAGTGACGGCTAGTTGGCTGATGTCTCGGGAGCTTCAGAGCTAACTAGCTAACGTTCCAGTGCTGCTTTGTGCAGCAGTCCCGTATTTTGACTTATTCCAAAGTAACGCTCCCCTCCATGGTCCATATGACACCACACATTTAAAGGTCCCATACTATGAATATTACGTGTGTCCAGCAGTGAGACCTTTAACCAACGTACAGCAGATAAGCTGCCCTTGCTTCTCTTGCACAGGTTGCTAATGTTAGCCTTGTGTGATAGGAACTTGGTTGAAAATGTGATTTTTTTTCCAGCACAAGACAAAAACAGCAGCCCGTCAACATGCAAGTTTCTTTTTTGTCTTGTTCAAAAGGCTTCCAGTTTGTGTGTTCTGTGTGTTTCCAGGTTTTTTTTGTCGTCTTTTGTGGTGTTCTCTTGTGCTCCCCACCGGCCTGATGTTCCCTCCACACCTCCTTCCATCTCCACCGTCGTTCCTTGTGTTTTTCCCCTCTCATTACCATCAGCGGTGCTTCTCCACCTCTCTCCTCCTGCACCTCGTCCTCTCGTTAGCTCGGTCCTGCTCCTTGTATCGAGCACAAAACTTCATCCGTTGTTCTTCTTGTTGCGTTTGTGCCCACCGCTGTTTACAGCAGATTACAAAACCTTCAAACAACAAAGACAAAGATATTAATTTTCAGAATGCTTTCTTAAAGTTACATGCTGCTAAATCCTGATTATGAGATTAGAGAGTGATAACTTTGTTGTTTCTTCAGGAATCGGTGCTCAGTGTTGTGTTGAAGCTGATAAGATTTATTCCAGGTCGACTTCTTTGCGATGTTTTATTCAAACGCTGTTTTATCAACACGTCCTCGCGGTGTTGATTTGAGCAACGGCTGAAGACGGAGGAGCGTTTTATCTCTGAGATTATTCGCCCTCCGCAGATGTCACAGGAAGTTTGAACAGTGGAAGTTTAGGAGAGGATAAAAGGAAGGAGTGTAATGCTTTGGCCTCTTCCTCCCCGATCGTTCTCCTCTTTGATCAGCGGCAGAATCGCTTTAATCAGCGAGTACAAAGGCTGCATGCAGAAACACACTCGCTTAATTATTGCTGACACGTTACAAGACAGTTACACAACACAGAACTGACAGCGCAGGACAGAACCGAGAGCTCGCCAGTGCAGATAGAATGTACTGCAGGGTCGTCCAGGAAACATTAACAGCCTCTTTTATTATATATTAATATGACGGAAACATGTGACTCACAAGACAAATCAAACGATAAATGAGACGAGACTTAAACGCCAAGAAAAACCGCCTGACATCCAGTCAGACCCCCATGAAAAAAGAAACATTAAGATTTTACAACTTGTCTTTCTGGTTTTATAAAGGAAATCATGATATTTCCTCTGAAAATATGATGTGAGGTTTTTATCAAATTCCATTTTTCCCGTCAGTATTCATGAAGAAATGGAAAATGAAGCAACAGAACCAGAACCACACGCCGCACATCCCGTCTTCTTCCACATTTAATTATCAACTCGTCTCACAACAGCAGACACTCGCATTTTCTCGACAGTCGCTGGAATTTCTCTCGTCGCGTTCTGTCGTCTAAAACACGAACATGTTCTGGAATCGTGGTGACAAACTGGACTCGGTGGGACGAGGCGAGTCGGACTCTGTGTGAACGTCACTGATGCTCGGCTCAAACTTCACCTGATCAACCCGACCATGTTGTCATCACCGTCATGTTGCTGTATTTATGTTTTTTCACCACTCTGAGAACAACCTGATCTACAAAAATCAAACAAATCCAACTTCTCTGAGAGTCACAAAACTCCCTTCATCTCCGCTGACAGACGTAAAAATGCATGTTTGAGTTATTTTTATCTTCTATAAATCATCATTCACCTCGTCCTTGTTTAATGTTCCTGCGGTGGAGGGGTTCCCTGCGGTGAGGATGAGAGACAACATATTACAGCACAGCGGGGGGAGAGAAGAGATTAAAAATAAGAATGGCGATGAAAGGTTTCTGTGGGACGAGGTGACGTCGAGCGCTCAGACATCATTCGCCTGGTTTCACATGAGATCTGCCGACTGAACGTTCTGACAGCCGCCTCTCCTCCGTCAGAGGAGAAACCGTTTTCTGTGCTCTGTTATTTCTGGCTTCAGATGTGGTTGCGGCACAATGTCGTCTTTTCCAGCACAGCTGCTTATTAGCTACCCAGAGATGTCTGCCTGCCGGCGCTGGTGGATGAAAACCAATCACTCACCTTATAAAAACTGGCTCAATGATTGGCTCTAATTTGCTGTCGGGGGGAGGGACGCGTCCCGACCTGCTCGTCCCTGGAGTCAGACCTGCCCGGGCCTGATCAGAACTAGGCCACGACTGGCTCATTAAAACAGGGTAGGGAGCGACGGGTGGATGGTGGATGGAGGAGGGGGGAGGTGACGGAGGAGGGAACACATGCAGAAATCAAAAGAGTCGTGCATGAGCAGCACGAGAGAGCTGATGAACAAGATGCTTCAAATTAGCTCGTTGGATCAGCAGCCAAAAAGCAAACCACTGGATGTGAAATGTAACCACCACGTTGACATCACACCATCACATCACTGTCGTCTCCTTTAACTTTTAATAAACCTGAATCCCCGGAGGACGACTCCTGCAGACTCTGCTGATCCTCTGCGCTCGTTCTCCTGCAGCACCACCACGAGCCATCAGATCAAAACTGCAGATACGACGGCGGGACGGTTCAGAACAAAAGGCGAGTTTTTAAAAAAATCGCTCGTGAACATGACGGCCTGGAAATTCAGGTCAAGTCACGTCAGCTGGCGTTGTTCGTATCACTTATAAAATCACTCTTAGCTTCAGTCGATACACCACAACTATAATGACAACAGTGAGTGATGATACAAATACACTTTATACATTAATTATGAATATAAACACAAACACAAAATGCTAAATGTCAGCAAATAGATGAAACAAGAACGATGAGCAGGATTCATCAAAGGCAGAAATCATAAATCTATAAAGCAAACACAAGAGCGACTGAGAGATGTGAGAGGAACAGGATGAAACATGACAACTTCTTTTAAAGTGTTTAAAAAGGAGATTTAAGAGATTCACAGCTGACCGGCTCCTGATTGGTCGAGTCATCGGTCGGAGATCCCCGGATCACCTCCACTGAGAGGGAGGAGTGAAGGATTAAACCCACACAGAGCAGGAGAGCTGGTTTTATCACCCAATCAAGGAACATTTTATTAAATTAAATCTGTAATTGGACTCACGTACTCGCCATCGTTTGACTTTACAGCGGAGCGACGCAGCCAAGAAATCTGATTCGTTTATTAGCTGCAGTTACGACGCGGGTGGTCGTCGAGGCAGAAGGTCGAGAGTTCAGCTACACGGTGAAAAACACATAACGATCCGGCAGGAGGGCGCCAGAAATACTGTAAAATAAATGTCTGTACTCGATTTTATATGAGATCTTGGTTATATTCTGGTCCTCTCAGTTTAATTGAGGATATTTCCACAGTTAAAAACATCGGCAGGTTGTTTCCTCCTGGTTCTGTGTATTATTTTTTAAAATCAGTCTCAAGATGCAGTTTGTCTTTGTGACTTTATGTTATTTTAGCATCTGCTGTGTGACTTTGTTATATTTCCCCTTCGTTAATATCACGCGACACTGTCTGATTTTGAAGGAGCGCAGCTGTAACGATGCTGCGAGCAGGTCGGGAACAGGGAGGATGTTTTGCTGCGTTACGGTCGAGTTAATCGAGCGTGAGAGGAAATGGTGTGTGCTGAGCAGCGTGTGTTTTATTAGACAGCTGATGGTGATTTAATTAAAGCAGGACGGTGATCTGAGGATCTGCTTCTCTATCTGATCAAAACACAAGATGATCTGCTGTTTTATTCACTTCTCGGCCCCTGAAGGATCATCGATCAACCTGACCTCGCCCGTCACCAGCGTGTCCTTGAATAACTTGACTCCTGACTTAGATAGTCTTACCTGACCTTGACCTGAAACTTTCCACTCATGACTTGAGACCTGATGAGTCCGTTTCTTAAATAATTTGACTTTCCTCTCATACTTTTTGAATAACTTGACATGATCTTGTCTTGATCTTCGCAGACTCATGACTCGACTTTCACTCTTCTTAAATGACCTCAGACTCGACGTGAACTTATTTGGAGTTTAACTCCGACTTTTTCTCTTGAATGACTTGAGACTTGGTTTGAACTTCACTCGAATGACTCGACCGATGACGTGTCTCCTCAAATGACTTGACTCGTGTCTTAAACTGGACCAACGTTGACTTTACAAGAACTTTTCTCAAATGACTTGAGACCTGACTTGTCCATTTCTCGAATGACTTGTCTCGACTTGACACTGATTTGTGTCAAATACAAATACGTGACTCCTTTTATACATCGTGACCCAAAAACACCGAACACGTTTTACAAATCCGCCTCTCTGCCCTCAGAGTTCATGAGCGTCCTCAGCTTCAGGAGTGCGAGGCTGCCTGGTGAGGCCTGAGTCACGGTGTGAAAGTCTGTCCTTGTTTATCTTTCTTGAAGGTGTCAGTGTGTGTGAATAAGTGTGTGTGTGTGTGTGTGTGCCTGCACCTGCGTCCCTGTGTGTGTGTGTGTGTGTGTGTGTGTGTGTGTGGGCTGTCTGACTGAGAGGGACTCACAGAGCGAGCGAGTCAGTCTGCGTCTATTTTCCTGTCGAAGTGACGACTCTCTCTAAGACGTCTTCGCCTTATCTCATGTTGACTCACAGCGCGGCCCGACCGCAAGGTGTTTCCACCTGGGTTACACACACACACATGCACACACACGCACACACACACGCACCCCTGACACCCCTCAGGCATTGACACAATCACCTCAGCAGCTGCCTCATCAAGGCGAGAGGGAAAAATGAAAAAGAGATAAAAGAAGAAAGACGTTTGAGGACGCAGTCATCACAGAGGGATGAACGGAAAGTATGCAGTGTGTGTGTGTGTGTGTGTGTGTGTGTGTGTCTCTGTGTGTGCTGGCTGGTCGTCGTCCCCGGTTACTTGCATGATAATTACCTGAGCAGCTCTGTGATTATCCTCACATCAGAGCTCCACAATGGCAGCAAATGACAAGCGACTGGGACTAAAAGCACCAACTCATGCGGGCACACAGCCTGAGACGCACCGAGCGGCTCACAGAGGGACCGAGCGTCCCGCTCTGCTTCCCGTCGGCAGGAACCAACACCGGCTTTTAAGTGCTTAGTCACATCAGAACGCAGCCGAGTGAAAAGACCGGCGAGATTCGCTTGCAGCGCCAAAAAGTTGGCTAGCGAGCCGCACAAGACGTGAGGTAGCCGGCTAAAAATACAGCAATACGTAATTAACTGACAACAAACTATCCCACAGGGTCTGACATGGCAGTGAAGACGCTGGAATGATATCAGCATGTCTTACTACACTATTTTAAGTGACCTACTTTTAGTTTCTAAACCCAACCAAGCTGCTAGCGTCCGATGAAGATCCGGTGCGCCTGTCTCTGCTAAGCTTCAGCAGGGCGTGGTGTTTTGTGAGCGGTGATACATACATTGTTTTGGGGGTCGCAGTCGACCTATTTAGTCGTTTAGTTACGACAATGTGTTGGGTATGAACATTACAGATTTAAAAAAATGACAAATTACTCCTTTAAATAAGCAAACAGTAACAAAAATGGCCTCTGTTACAAAAAAAAAACCTCCAAAAACTTTTGGCCCAAAGACATGAAACAAAAACAGGCTGTCACAAGGACAGAAGTGCAGCACACACACACACACACACACACACACACACACACACACACACACACACACACACATAATTGAAGGGGATGTCCTCAGTGTCCTGTTGTGGCTCCGCACGCTGAAGTTAAACAGAACAATTCACGACAGAGTCTGAGCCCGCAACATCTGTCTCCTGTGTCCGAGGTAAACAAAGGTTACAGTGAGCACAGCATAAGGCGCGCGCACACACACACACACACACACACACACACACACACACACACACACACACACACACACACACACACACAGAGTCACGCATGCAGACTGCCACATACACAGCAGCAGCAGCAGCACATGTAATTAGACTACACACACAGAGGTCGCTCTCCCACCTAACAGATGTGTTCAGGGTGAGTCACACACACTCTGAACGGCCGCGACTTGTTTATTGAACACACACACATATTTTACGCTGCAGCATCACCGTCAGGCTGCTGCTGTGGAAATCTGAGCCTCGAGTGCAATCAAACCTCGACTCGTCTTCACGTTTTATCCACATGCAGAGATGATTCAGGGGCAAAATTGAATTAGCTTGAAAAAGACGCCAGAGCGACCGAATGATCTGCAGCTCCGGGCGGTTTTACGGTTCGATATTCGTATCCGTCTGTTTTTAGAGACGACATGGATTCGTGTGTTCCAGCTGCCATGAGAGGGAACTTCACAGCTGCCTCCGGCTCCGAGCTTCACTGGAAGTGACTGTGTACCGACACGCAGAGTGATTTCAGAGGAAAACGAGGGGAATCTCCGTCATCACAGGTGCTCCACGATGTAAATCATGCATCGCTCATCAGTCACTCGTAAAGGGAGGATCAGTAAATCTGTTGTGTCTGTCTGCACATGATCATCCTATTTCATCCAACTCTAGATTCTTATTCCACCACATCGCTTGGCACTTATTGTACTTTTTACCCTTCTACATTTGTTTGAAAGCTTCAGTTACTATTTCAGATCAGTTTTTCACCCACGGCAGACGCAGAGAGATGAGACAAAGACGTAAAAGACGCAAAAAGCTGTAAACAGACAGAGAGGGAGAAAAGGCATGTTACTGTCTTTGTGGTGCGTTCAGGAACAGCTGGGACTAAACTACTGATTCTACCTTTAGTCTTAGAATTGTATTAATGTGACGTGAGCTTCAGTTAGCTTTGACCACTCACACGTCATGTCAGAGCCTGTAGTCAAATTCTTTGCGGTTGACATTACATGGTGTGTGTTTAAAATCCCTCTCACAGGACAAACATGTGACAGTCTTGTTGAATATGATGCCAACAGGTTAAAATAACAGAGGCAGTAAAATGACATGACTGAAGAAACATCAGATATGTGAGAGAAAAACGCCCACATGAACCAGTTTACATGTACGTTCAGCATGCAGATGAACCAGTTCCCCTTCAGGAATATATCGACTCTACAGTAAACATTTATTCTGTCGCTGTCGGAGGAACCGAGCTGTTACAGAAGTTTGTGTATTTGCTGACAGGAAATGCAAAACAGAAACTACGGCTCTGCTAACAAGCACCAAGAGACCACTAGCTTGTTAGCTGCAGGCCTGAAGCACCCGCCGGGGGTCCCGTGCATGTGAGATAAAATAAGACGCGATGAGATACGATTAACTTTATTGATCCCTGAAGGAGAATTCAGTCGTCGCAGCAGCAAACGATAGAGCGCAGATTGGACGACTGGGATCAGGAAGGTAATAAGAACCGAAACATAAAAGTTAATAAACCCTGAAAATAATATTCGTAATGAGAATGTATCTGTGCTGATAATATTATATTCCTCCCCGATGAGTGAAATGGGATTTGTTCTCTGAACAGATTGGAGTACAGTCAGAGAATCATCAAAACGCTCCAATAAAGAAGACAGCAGTGAACGTTTCACCCGCACAAATGACTCACTTCCTCTCTGCTGCGAACACCAAACAAACACTTAACAAAATTATGTTACGAGAGACACAACATGCAGCAAAGTTACTCAGAATCTGATCACAGCTTTCAACAAACTCAGTCCCATAAATAAGCACGATGAAAGTAAGAAAACAGCAACATCTTTAAATCTGTTACTGACAACAAGCTGCAAGTGGCGACTAAAAAAAACTAAAAAATCTGATTAATGTGTTCAAACTTTCAGTCTGAGAACTTCTTCAACAGCAGCGACAGCTTCCTTTAGTACAACAGTTTAAAATATCATCACTTGATGCCTTAACGCAGATCACTTGTGTCAGTCAGTCGGACTTGTGTGGCTCAACATCGCTGTAGTCCTAAAGACACAGTGTAAGATCAGTCTGTCGTCATGGTCGTGGTCACACTGATAGTAACTGTCGTGTTGAGCTGTCAGCTGAGGTCAAAATGAAGGCTGACTTCAAAGATGGTTGATCCTCATTCTGCCCCTGAATCGTACAAACTGGACCTTTAAGTCGTCTGTGCTCGTTAAATTCTCCCTGATATAAGTTACATACAGCAAACAATGTGTTTACTTCCACATTTCACCTTTCTGTGTTTCTTCAGTGAATCTTTATTGACATCTCAACCCTCTGACGCTGAGCCTGACTCCCTGTGGGGGATCTGCAGCAGCGCTCTGATTGGCTGAGACCAAACTGAGGCTGTCTGTGACTCAGCAGGCTGTTTCCATTGAGCCCACTTAAACCCCTGCCTGCATGTGAAGCGTGCAGATCTACAGCTGAGGTCAGAGGTCGGCCCGGCCCAGTCACCCAGTTACTCTGCCTTCTCCCGCCTCCTTTTGTCTCCTTTCGGACCTCCGGTGTTAAAAGTGACACATCTGTCGGGCCCCCGGCCGGGCCTCCTCTTTACTGGAGCAGCAGAGCAGAAGGCAGGAGAGGAGGAGGAGGACGAGGAAGAATGGAGCTCGTGCCTCCACACAAGATGCCTGACACACACTCCATCTGGCCCGTGCCTCAACAGATGCTCCTGACAGCGACCTCCTACGCACACACACACACACACACACACACACACACACACACACACACACACACACACACACACACACACACACACGTACATACATTATGCACAAGTGCTGTACACACAGGAAGATACAACACACACAAAGTGTAAATACAAGCAAACGCAAACTGATGCACACACACTCTGAAAGCACACACAGGCATTTGCACACACACACACACACACACACACACACACACACACACACACACACACACACACACACACAACCCTTGTGCCTGCAGGTTTTGTCCTTTTCATACCTCATAAGTCAATCAGTCCCTCCCACTCAGCCAGGAAAAGCAATTAAAGCGGTTCACAGTCAGCTCCCCCTCCTCCTCCTCCTCTCGCCAAATCACCATCACCTCCTCCCCTCTCCTCTCCTCCTTCCTCCCCTCCCTCCTCCCCTCTCCTCTCCTCCCTCCTCTCCTCCCTCCTCTTCTCCCCTCTCCCTTCATTTTGTCTCCTCACATCGCAGGCGTTATTAGAAAACCAAACCAAAGGTCGCAGTGAAAAGCCCTCTCAGCCACGTCTGGTTATTGTGGCTGCACACTTTTCCTCCACATTCCTGCGTGCTGGACGGCACATGTGCACACAGTCCCACGATCTCTGCAGAGATACTGACGTCAGCATTAACACGCTCTCTTGTAAACATCTGGTCTTTTTAATTACAGCAAAACGATATTTCCTACTTTTTGCCTGAAATAAGAAACAAATAAACAAGCGTGGAGAGGTTGCATGTCTGTACTGTGCTGTAAAAAGCAAAGACTTTATTGGTGAAAAATATGGGAAACTAAACATGTGACTTTATTTTGATTATCAAGAGCAGGAAACAAGTTTAAACCTGCATTATTGAACGCTTTTCTTAAAATGACAGGTAGATTTTTTGGTCTTTCAGCCTTTCTGATCGATCAGAGTCGTCTCATCATCTGGGCCGTCACAGGTTACATGTAGTTTAAAGGTTGCCATGCTGCAATTTGAACTGAGCCTTAAAAACATTTACAGGAGAAAAATGTAACTTTTTGTCTTCGGTAATTACTCTGAGAGACTGTGGCGACACTAATTAGCAGTTACTTAGCAACATTTGACCCCATTTTTCTCGACATAAACGTGTTTTTCTGTGGCTCCTGCAGCTGTAAACACAACATGTTTGGTTTCACCTGCACCTCCAGTTTGCTTAGTTTTTTAAATTCCACTTTAATTGCAAATCTGAAAGGGCAAACTTATTCTTTCTGCACCTGCAGCGGCTCAAGTGAAGTCAATTTTACCATCTGCTAAACTCTGAATGTCCATGTGGACGTCTGTGCAGAGCCAAACATGAATCACTACTCTGTAAACTGTCATCAAGCGCAAACATCAAGAAAAGACGAACGGACAATGTTGAGAAGTCACCGTGTTGTCTTGTAGTGCCCACGTGTGGAGCGAATGAAAGGAGTCTCACAGATGCATTTTTAAAAGACTGAAAATGGCCTTTAGATGTCACGCTGCTCCTCGGCACACCGATGTGATTTCTACCTTGTGAGTGCACAAATAACCGACTCTGCAGCTGGAAGCAGCCGAGTCCACATGTTTCTAGCGTGTTGCTAGGAAAAACAAAAAGGATGATTGCTCTACTTGCTGCCGAGGAGGTGAATGAGCTCGCAGCCTTTCTAAAATAAAAGCATGTGGGTACACGATGTTCTCCCGGGGGAGAACAGAGCGCTGAGACATTTATCATCTCACTCTGCAGACATTTATCATCTCGTCAAAGGCTTTTACCCACAGAACAGTCACTCTGAGGTCTATTTCTGCCTCGTGTACGAGAAGCAGTTCAGCCTGTGAAACTGAGGATGCCGTCAGTTATTTAATGTGCAGCAAAGCTTTAAGTTGTTCGACTTTGAGTTCTTCAAACAGCCCTGAAAATTCACTTACCACGTCCGAGCAAGCAACAGCAGCCTGATGAGTCGCACTGCGACACTCTAGTTTTATATATATCTATATATATATGTGTATATATATATATATATATATATATATATATATATATATATATATATATATATATATATATATATATATATATATATATTACACCTGTAGCATCATTTCTGTTACGTTGTGTTGTGTTTCATTGTGTTTTGCTGCCTTGTGTTGCATTGCGTTTCATTTCATTGCGTTCTGCTACATTGTGTTCTGTTCCATTTGTTGCGTTACAAAACAAAACTTCACCTGACTTTCCATCACTTGTGTTTGAGGAGATAATGACTGAATTTCCACTTTTCCGGCTGATCTGTTTTTTTAATATATTTTAAAAGCGAGACGTCCTGCGTTGCTGTCGCCTTCAGAGTTCAGCTCTGCCGCGAGTGTTCAGCTTTGTATTAATGTTACAAAGATTTGCGTCCCGCTGAGGCTTCACATGCTGAAATAATAGTGTTGCAGGGAGGCCTGAAGGAGGAACAGCATGTTCGAGAAGAGCTGATGCTGTTTAATGTGTGTGTGGGAGAGAAAAGTAGGAACAAAGAGAAGCAGGAGAATATCTCAACGGTGGTGTTTTCCGTCCTCAGAGTGGCTCAATTAGCATGCTGCAGCAGGGCGCAAGCGAGGCTGTTACACGCCGAGCATCTAAATGTCGGAAATGGAAGCTTTAGAAGTTTTAATGGAGTGACTGTGTTTGTGTGTGAGAGGCAGCTTAGCGAGAGGGGAGGGAAACGGAGAGATAGGCGATAATGCTGAGTCATATTGTACCGAGTCGTTCTGACCCAGTTCTCACTCACATCCTATTTGCCATCACAATTTATTCATTCGACACAGCGCCGGTACATTCTCAGAGATGCAGCTCTTAATAATGCATGTCGACCTAAAGTGGAATTGGGAGCGCGGAGCCTGAAAACAGGCTGAGGGATATTGAAAACACATCCGCTTCTGTGTTTTTCTACACTCAACTCGCACTTTTAATAAAATCACAGAACACTGTGCTGATCGGGGGATGTGTTTTATTCTGGAACATGAAATTGGAGAAGGTCAGAGTCTGAATTGTTTCAGTTGTCACAGATTTGCTGGTTGGACAGCAGCGTCCTCTCACAGCCCAACAGCACAGCATGAGACACACTGCTGACGGTAAACTGGAGGAGAAGAAGAAGGAAAAGTCCATGTTGTAACTTGACTCTGAGCAGTTTATCCTCTGCATGGTGGCCATTTCACACTCAACACTGACAGACTTGACTTTATTTATTTTGAGCTCTGTGGAAAAAAACTGCCCAATCGCAGGTTCAACCCATTTGCCGGAGTGAATGTTGGTTATATACTGGATGTTTTCTGCAAACCACAGATATGTTTAAACTGTCTTTATGTTGGACCTTTACATGTCCTATGGATCAATTTTCAATTTTATGTTGTGACAATACTGTGCTTATAGTCCAGTTAGGTTTAACCTCACAAACACTCTGCATGGGGTTAGAAAAAGATAGTTTTGGCTAAAAATGTCTGGTTTTCTGTCCACAAACGTTGCTGGAAAATGTCCCCAAGTCTTGTTAAAAAGTTGGTGTTGAAACGCGGCCTGAACAGTGGTCTCTGGCATCGCAGCTGTCGCATCGAGCTTAACATTCAACTACTGAAAACAATAAATTGACTAAATCTAAAAGTAGTAAGTAGTAGTAGAAGTATATATACACATTATTCAGAAACAACAGGCTATTTTACAATTACAGCCCTGACTAAAAAAAATAAAAACAAGGACACAATTTAAACCTATTAAAGCATCTAGTGAATCATAATGTTTGACTTGTAATTTTCCTCTGGATCTCGTTGCCTCACCTGATGCTTTTCTATCTATAACACACATTGTATTGTTGACTCTGACCTCAGATGCTGCTTATCCTCCTGGTGCAGGCATCAGATCTGATTCAGATGTTTCAGGGGACTCTGGGTAAATGACTGCAGCGTAAATGGAGGGAGAACTGGGACATTTCGGATCCGACAACCGCCTCCCACGCCTCCCTTATCTGGAGATCACAATGAAGAAAATCAAGCTGACGCGTAAAGAGGCTGCTGAGGAAACAAGACAGGCGCCTCACATCGCCGCTTTATCCTCACCGGGTTCACACGCAGTTCTGGAAAAGTCTGGAGAAGTGTGAGAAACCAGGTTGATAACTTCAAGGACCTGAAAACTTTTGACACAATGAGAGTCGAGTACCTCTCATCTCTCATCATCGGCGTACATGATTCTGCCAACGAAACAGGCTCTCAGATTGGAAAACATGTGATGCAATTATTCAAAATCCAAGAGTAAAGACTAAGAACTCTGAGTTTTACTGCCTCAGCAAATATGAAATGGATTCTGTGAAGATATTCGTGTCATCCTCAGAATCGATTATGATAACTTTAAAGATCCTAAAGTCCTAAAATCATCAGGTCAATACAACAACTCCGCCAGTAGTTTGGTTATGTAACAAAACACATGACATCCCATCATCATCTGAAAAAAGAAGCTGCTCCCTGAAATGTTTACGCTCAACAATGAATAGATGTTTGAAGTGATCAGTTCCAATTTATAATTCTGCCCCATAAATGTGCGGTACGATCTCAGGGTGTGATGATGAAGACGATCCTGCCGCCCTGTCGTGTCCATCAGCAGCTCTCTTTACCTTCAGAAAGGCCCTGGAGCAACACTCTGAGGCTCCGTCTTTAAAAAACCAGCATCAGCCAAATGCTTCAAGTGTAAATGTGTCTCCGAAGTGTTTTTCGTCGGCTCCCTCCAGAGTATTTTTTTATTCATCAGCTCCCAGCTGTCTGCTCCGGGCTGGTGGAGGACTACCTCGTAGTTTTGGGGCCTTTGGGAATGAGAGATTTGCTTATTACGGAGGTCTGCAGGAGCTGAGCTCGGTAACATACTGTGTAATATTTACTTAGTGTTGTAGAAGTCGTGTGAAGGAAGCAGGTTAAAGACTGTGTGGAAGGATTCAGCAGGGTCAGAAACTGATGTGATGATCTCTTTTTCTGTAACTGTCATAAAACTGCGCATGTTTTTATGGATGTTCTTTTAAATGCAGCTGTCAGTTCTGAGTGTTTGTGTGACGATATCAGTGTCTGAATCGTATCAGAGCAGAAATCTTCAACTCATCCTCGTCTCTCCTGGAAGGCTGGAGTGGATTTAACCTCTGGAGTCAGTGGAGGGATCAGATCCTCCGCAGGGATTCCAGTGTGTCACGAGACGAGCAGGTGTTACGTTCTTTGTTCTTTACGTTCTTTATGTTCTTTATGTTTGTTGGTCTCTGCGTTTCTCTTATCCGCTCTGCAGCTTTAACGCCTGATCACACGGGATCGTTTCTCTCTTGTGATGTGATGTCTTGAAGCAAATCCCAGTCCAATCCTTTTGTACAGAACCTGTTGCACTAATGTGGTTTGACTGATTGATTATCAGAAGTTTGTGGCAGGAACCCTCCCCCCATACACACACACATACACACACACACACACACACACACTCTCCAGTTCAGCCAATCGGTATTCAGCTCTGGATCTGATCTGTCAGCGCTCGCTCAGCGGAGGCAATCTGCCTCCATGGCAACGGGAGATTCAGACATATCGAGGCATGTTGGGAGGATCTGGGATACTCCTCTGTGTGTGTGTGTGTGTGTGTGTGTGTGTGTGTGTGTGTGTGTGTGTGTGGAGGACTGGGTGTAAGTGCTCTGTTGTGCTTCTCACAATAGGTCATAAATTCAGGAGACGCCCCCTCAGGCCTCGCTTATGACAGCACACTTGGTATACACACACACAAACACACACACACACACACATGTTTTGTGCATGCCCACGCACATTTCCATGCATGCACGTGTCCACATGGACGCACACACACACACACACACACACACACACAAACACACACACACCAGTTGACCTCTGGAAGACAGAATTCAGCCTGCAGATGTCTGTTCGCAGTGTGTGTGTTTGTATGTGTGTGTGTTGCCCTCTGACCCCAGCACACACACCCTGCAGACACACACACTTTCACCCCCAGTAACCTCGCTGACACACACTCACACAAAAGGCCGAGCGGCCCTGAAAAAGCTGCGGGGCTTTGTGCTTCTCCCTGCTCCCCGTTTGGGTCAGTAGATCCCAACAAGAACTCCGGCTGAAGGTTCAACTCCTTTGTTTCAGTTTCACAGCGACGAGTCTGAGTCCTTTAATCTCCAGACCTCATCTGCCAGGTGGTTGATTAAACCGTAATGTGTTGGTGCTTCATTTTTATTCAGTGCGAAGAAGTCAAACTAAAGCAAAGGCGAAAGGTTTTAGTTGTGTCGAAACTGTTCCCCTCCTGTTGAATTTAACCTTTTGCTGCTTCACTGAAGGCTCGCTCACACTCGGCTAGTTGGTCCAGCAGTCTTGTCCAGACACTCCTGAACAGATCAACATTAGATTTGGTTTGTGGCCAAATACCTGCAACAAACTGAAGAGATTCCTGCCAGCCTCAAAAATGATATATCTACGAACATGACTACTGACGATGCTTTTAAAGACGCAGAAGAACCGAATCTCATGATAGAAATAAGAAAACAGAAATCTATCTATCTATCTATCTATCTATCTATCTATCTATCTATCTATCTATCTATCTATCTATCTATCTATCTATCTATCTATCTATCTATCTATCTGTCTATCTGTCTATCTGTGTAGATGAGTACCTGTTCTCACACTCAGGTGTGTGAGGAGGTACTCATCTAAGACAGAGGAGTACTCACACACACTACATCAGATGTACCCACATGTACACGTGTTGCCTCTGAATATGCAGAGCGTCGCTGCGGGGGAACACTCAGGTCACAGTGCATCTGATGGAGTCCGATATGAGTGTGTGTGTGTGTGTGTTTGTGTGTGTCGAGATGTGCTCAGCTGTGAACTGTGAGCCTCTTAACGATCTACGAGCAGCAGCACACCGTACAGACTGTACAACAGAATCATTCACGACTGATTATCACGTCGATCCGTCTAATAGTTCCTGTACGTGACACTGAATTATCATTTATTCTACAGTTTAAAGATATTTTCGTCATATTTTAGGCTGTTTAAACAAGAAAGGACCCAAATGCAAGACACAAAAAGTTGAAATAAATGAAAGATGATCCAAAAAATACAAAATCCAAAGGTTGTATTGTGTTGCATCTGTGATCCTGGTAATCCAAACCATGAACCATTCTTACTCTAACCAGGCGGTGTTGATGCCTTAATCTTAATCTAATGACGAGAAAGAGATGGAAAATTAACCCAAAACAAACATAAAGTTTTAACTTATCTGTGGTTTTTGCAGAAACTGGTGATGACGACATGACAACAACCATCTTCAGCGTTCAAACTGAATCTATCACAACAGAAAAAAACCCCGAACTCGATTAGATACCGACGCTCCTGATATCGGCCCTCTGAGACGGTGCTCGTACGAACACTTCACCCTCACAGAGTTCATCAGCCCGGCTGCTCGCTGCCCTGCATATTTCCACACGCTCCGAACAAGCAGCCGACTGTTGCGGGTGATTATGCGGCCGCGTTTTGAAAGCCGCTGCAGGTTCGCCTTTGTTAGCCGTCGGTCCTCTGGGGGTTAATGACCCAGAATCCGTCATCTTCTAATCCTCGCCGAGATGAAAAGAGACATTGTTTACATACATCTGCCTTCAAAGGGGAAGGCGCCCAAATTAGAAGCAGCAAGTCAAACAGTATGCAGATGAGGCAGCTGAGCGGGCTGAATAGACGACTCCCGACTGGAGGCACGCACGCCTTCCACCTCCTCGCCGGTCGTGTCCTGTGGGTGAGGAGCGAGGCTGGAGGGAGGGAGGCAGCAGAGGCAGGTGCTGCCTCCCTCCTCCTCCCCTGCAGAGCTCCTCCACTGTGGTTCCCCCCCTCAGAAAAAAGGGGGACAGCTGTTGTGTCTCGCACCCCCTCCAGTGTTGGCTGTCGTGTGTGTGTTGGTATGTGTGTCTCTGGATGTTTATCAGTTTTAGAAAAAGTTCATGTTTGGTTTCAACAGGCTGCTGTCTTCTCTCAGCTGTTCAGACGCTATCTCCTGGAAAGAAATTGCAATTTTTCTCCCGTCTCACATCAAACTACTACTTAACTATGTACTTCCACCAACAATCTGCAGCATCATTTATATAAAATGTTTCTCAGGAGCCATAATCTCCATGCACGAGTTAAACTGCACTGGAAGACTGAAACCAATGACGAGGTTTGTAGTAAAGCCGACAACCTGAACCCCAAAGTTTTACTTTGTTAGTAAGAAATGATTGGTTTGTGTGATGCAGCCCATTACCTTCACATTAATATTAATTTAAATCAAAGACTTCCTCCAAAGATAGGCAGTGTAACATCCAAAGGTAAGTTTTCACTACAGTGTGACCTTTTGTTCCAGTTTTTGTCGGCCACTCCACGTCTAATTTACCCCATACGATGCATTTTGAGGGTAAATGTATGAGAAAACCAAAACCTATGCATAACCAATCAGAATCTTTGTTTACAAAAACTTGGAAAGCCCTTGCATCACACTCTAGCTTACATACAGTTGTTTTATTTCAAAGTGTTTATATCTTATTCATCTAAAATGCTGCTTCGATGCATTCATATCTCATGAAAACAACATTTTCAGTGACCTAATTTACAAGGAGTAGCCCAACAGATAAATAAGTGCTAGCATATTAGTAAAGAGAAATGGCGGAACATTAGCCTTCATTTGCGTTGTGTTTGTGTTTCGTTCCCAGTTAAGCGCGGTGTGCTTTGTGCTGCTGTTTGGTGCTTTGTAGTGAGAGTAATAAAGAGAGAACATCACGCTGTAAATGTGTCGGAAGAAACAGATGCTTAAAAGCTTAGCAGAGCTGTAGACTTGGTGATGAGTCTCTCTGGTTTTGTCACATTACATAATCATTTGATCCATAAAATCATTGATTAGTGTAGCTTAGATAATCATTGGCTTTGCCCAATCTGTCTCTTCCTTCTCTCAGCCTGCTCCAGCACCCACAATACTTCATTATTCCTTCCTCTGTCTTCTTTATCCCATCTCTGCTTCTCCCTCTCTCCTCTCAGATCTTCCTTTTAAAGAGCTTGAGGGGTAACAAGCATGTCCGGGGTTAAGACGAGCCCCCCGGTAGGCCGGCAGTCTGCCCTTTTGTCTCCTCCCAGAGCCCAGATGCCTCCATTCGCCCGCTCCGGTTTGTTGGAATGACCACATCGGCATCGGTGGAATGGCACCAGGAATTCTTTTGTGCTCGGCCTGTTTAGCCTCCCCCATGCTGGCAGCCACCGTCCTCACCCCTCCACCTCGCTAATTTAATCAGCTCGGGGATGAAAAACACACACAGCCTCGCTAAGAACTTCATTGTTCGTCCCAAATCTGAGCAGACAGCTGATGGGGTAATGGCTACATGTCTGTGGGAATGTGTGGGGATTTTTAGGTCTCTGTCTGCTTTGTAACTTTTTTGGGGGGGTTTAAGTATGCAGATGAACTTTTAGGCATTTTTGTATAAGAACTGTTTGGGTTTGTCTCCCAGTTAAAAGCCAACCACTGAATTTATTTACTGGACAAGAGTTACGCGCCCAAATTCCATCTTATTTTTTAGCTTAATTAGTTTTTTTGTGAGTACTTTGTTTATGTATTTAGAGCAGCTAGTGCTTTATTGATGTACTCTGTTGTCGCACTTTGCAATTCACAAAGACCATCCAAGAGGACCGACTCATCTTCAGAAATTAATACTTTATTTTAGTATAATTGGTCTTTTTGAAATTTTACTTGCAAGAAAAAGTCCAGATTTGATTGGCGTCCACTGGCGCTTGCATGTTTTGGACAACATGGCTGTGGGCTCGGTGGATGTTTTGACTTTCTGTACTTAGATTATCCTGAATGTTTCCAGCAGTGTAAATCCACCCGTTTCCTCAAGCTGCGACTGGTTTCATCAGGTTGCCTCGACTTCTCTGTGGGATATGGAAGTTGTCGAACAATGTTTGCATCTGTGAAACTGTTTCATGTGGTCAGAGTTCTTGGTATTTGTTAGGCAAATCACACGCAAATTGATTGTGAGACTACCTTATCTCCGTTCTTACAAGTAGTACAAAAATAGACTAATTAAAGCTACCTTAAAATCTTCCAACCCGTTGACCTCTGATTCATTTAATTAATATAAAACTCACTGTGTTCTGCGTCTGTCTGCAGATTGCAGCTCAACAACAGGGATTTGAAACCCTTAGCCTTCGTATTCCAAGGGGGGATTTATTACATTAATTTGATTAAGACAGTATTAGATGTCAATTGGCATTACCTTCACAGTTAATTACCTTCATATGACTCCATTACATTAACAGCTGTAACAAAGCTGTACAGTCCCTTTTGCATGAGTGTGCGAGCTAACAGGCCGAGATGGGGAAAATATGAAACTGTAAATCAGAAATCATTCATCACGTAATGACATCGTAAAAACCTCCCCGGCAGAACACCACCATTGTGTTCGGTGTTCAGATGAAAGCTGTCACTTTCAGGACTTCAGAACCGGCTCCATCTGTCAAAACACCATCCGCCTTCCAGCCACACAACCACGCCAGCCTTCATCCGCCGCTGCCGCTCGTGATCGCCTCTGACAGCCCGACGGTTGATGTGTAAGCGAGCTTATAGCCCAACAATAGCTTTAATAACGGCCTCGCATGCAGCCAGACGACAACCTCAAATTAAGAAGTGTGTGTGTGTGTGTGTGTGTGTGTGTGTGTGTGTGTGTGTGTGTGTGTGTGTGTGTGTTTGGGAGCGATGGTCATTTTTTTTTTTTTCCTTTGATGAATTGATTTTCTCCAGACGTCAGCCTTCGACCCTGTGAGGTGATGAATGGGTGATTAATGTGGCAGCGATATGGAGCAAATCAATTTGTGGTGACCCGCCTTGTAGCGCCGACCCAGAAGGCAAGGCGCGTGGGAGTGTGTGTTCAGGGCGTGAGGAGGAGTGCAGGGACCCCCCGGAGAGGCGCACCTGCTCTATAAGACCATTTACATGTTTAACATTTATTGTTTTTATTGATTGGACGGGAGGAGGTGCTGGCTCACAGAGTAACCACTATCAGCCTTTTACTTGCCCTCCCTCCTACGCTCTCTGGATCGATCCTGAATCCATCATACATTATTGACCAGCAGTCAGTGCCTATAAATATCAGCTTGTGTATGCTGATAATGACATACAGTCAGTATTTGGTAGCGTCTGAGCCCAGACACAACAAACTGGCCGAGTGTTGTGTCGCCTCTCGTCTCCAGCTGCCCACCAACACGCTCGTACGTTTTATCTACAATGTAAAACAGTTTTTTGACAATATTCTCACTAATATTGATGATTCTGATAATCTAACAATAAGTAGAAACTGCACTTAATGGGTGAAATCAAGCTTGCAACGTTTTTCCCTTTTCTTTTTCCACTATCTGTGTGTGCACTGATCTGCTTACCTGAGCAGCCCAAACGGTCACTGCATCACTAAACCTTTCTTTGGTGTCACACTGTGGTGTTAGCTGTGTTAGAGTCAGCAGGAGATGCACAGAGAAACACTTCGGCCGCGTGTGTTCAAGACTTTATCATGAACAAAAACAGTCATAACATACTTTCTGAATTGTGCTCAGAAGGCATATGATGTAGATATGTTGAGTTTTAGTGTTTCTTCATGCAGCTGTCACCACAGAGAGATTCAGCGATGTAACGAACCGTTCTTCTTTTTTTTTAAAGTTTGTTCTGTTCAACCATGATGCTGGACAATCCTGAGTTACCTCATTTATTTAGTTGTAATCTGACCACCTATGTGTCATCGTTAAAGCATTGTTACCCCTCAAACTGTTTAGAGAGGAGGACAGAAATGCTTCTTCTGTTCTCCATGTCTAACAAATTTGCTGCGTCTCAGTTCAGGATCTGCATCCTTCAGAGGAACATTTGAAGGCCAGTTACGTCACAACGTCGCGTGAAGTCTGTCCCAATCTGAAGGCTCCTCCAGATGCTCCTTATTTTCCGTGTTTTCGGAGGATGCACCTCTACTGTCCATCGTGGCCTCACATATCCCAAGATTCTTTGTGTGCCCGAAAAAGAAGAAAAGAAAGAGAGAAAATGGCGACATCGCGTGGTGTAGATCGTTACTTTTGCAGGCCTGGGCTGACTCAGTTAACAAGGTCTCTGAAGGCCGGGTCCTTCAGAGGATGCAGACCCTGAACTGAGACACAGTAAGTATGTTTGTAGCCGTCTCATCCTGTAGTTCCTGTCTCTTCTTCACTTAAGCTGAGCTGTCAAACCCCTGTGGACTGATTGCTGTGGATTCAGATCACCTGTGTTCAGGTCTGCAGAAACCGGCTCCTAATTAATGAGCAGAGGCAGCTTGGGACGTCGCCCTCGTAGCCAATCAGAGTGACCCGTTTGTGAAGGCTTAAAGCAGGCGGGAGTGGCTCTCAGGTCGTTCTGTTGTTAAAAGTTTGTTTTTGTAGCCTGAAACTAGCAGCAGGTTTGAGGAGCAGGAGATCCCCCCGAGCAAAACTCTGATGCAGGATCCCTGAAATCAGACCTGACTGTCTGCTTTTTGTCTGGAAATACAGACTGAGCTCAGCAGACACACTGGGACACTGAAGCTTTTTACCTTCCCCCCCCAAATTCATTAACTACCATCAAGGTGCCCTTGAGCAAGGTGCTTAACCCCCCACTGCTGCTGTGCATCTGCTCAGTGGTCAACAGCACACGACTCTGGCTGCACTGGGCTCGTCCCAGATGTGTGTGTTTGTGTATTAATGAGTGTAACGAGCAGCAACCTCACAGAAATCCTTGACAGCTACAGGCTGTACACCAGAAAAACAGACTTTTTCAAAACGCCTCCAGCCTGTTTACTCTCTTTGACTCACGGGGAGTTTTAATGCACGAATCGATCATCCGATAATCAGCCGCTGCTAATAGACTGAGAACTCATCAGCCAGGATCTCGAGTTGGTGTAATTCGATTTCACTTTTGAAGAAGAGCCTCCAACCTTTTCAAGACTGAGAGCTACCTGGAGGAGAGAAAGAGATAATAACATGTGGAGCAGCTCTTGAAATGCTCTATTATATTCACCAGCTATCTGATCACTTTGTCTGCCTACCTGTCCGCTGCTGATCGATGGGTTTATCAGATATTTATCACTGAGATCAGCTGCATGACGTAGTTGGAAACAACGATGATGAGAGCTGGGGAACAAAAAAGTGAATCTTAACCAACCACATGAGCCGAAAGATTTGTCACCGAGAGCGACACGCTACACGTATATGATTAACGTTTATGTCCCACTGACTTCATTAAATCATCCTCCTGTGATATGGACACAATGAATCATGAACTCTGACACTGTCTTTACATTACAGTCTATTTTTATGAGCTCCAGCTGACACAGAGAGTCCGTCTGTGTTTCCGTGTTAGCGCTGGTCACTGTAACACTCTCCTCGTCCTGTCAGGACTTGGACTCGAACACTTCCTCGCCGCGTCCTCTCTTTCCACTCCGCTGCTCCTGCCGACACAAACCAGGAGAAATCGACACGCCGGGAGACGATTAATGGAGTTCAGGCGCCGTTCTCTCGCTCTCTGTTGTCTCAGGACCAGAACTCCACCCTGCCTGTTCTTCACAGGGGTCGTGATGGAGACGAGAGCCGGTTTATCAAAGTCACTTTATACAAGGTCAGAAAATGTGGAACAATCCACCTTGAATGATTAGTGCAAGCTTTATTTTGAAAGTCGCTTTGTGCAGACTAAATCTGACGCTCAGACAGACAAGGTGAGAACAGAGAGGACCGAGTGATTGGAACTGGGTTACAGCGATCTGCAACTTAAAACGAATGTGGGTTGAGGCTGAAGAGTGAGGGCAAACGGCTCCTTTCCTACTTCCTACCTCCCTGTTTCCTGCTCCCTTGCTTGGATCACGTCCATCTTCAAACTTGGTCTCAACTACACGAGTTTAGTGACGGCAGCGACGTGGCAAAATACTCAGAACTGCTCATGTGTCACCAGAACAAAACTGAACTAGACCGTTCTGGCTTTAAATACCTGTCAACGCAAACAGTGATTAAAATAGTCCTGGCATCTGAAAAATCTCCGGCGGTTTCACACTAACAACAAACTGACTTATTAATCTGTGGTTTCTGGTTTTGGCGGTCGATCTCTCCACCGTCCCCTCCTCCTTCTGACATGTGAGCCAGATCTTACGGTTGATCTGACACGTGGAAATCTGAAAACAGTCCAGGCTGCAGGCCGGACTTCCTGTAGCTGTTGTTTTTGTGTGTGTGTGTGTGTGTGTGTGTGTGTGTGTGTGTTGCTGTTATAATGACAGTGATTAGAGAAATGGCCTCGGCTGCTCACGTGTGAGGAGCCGGGGAGGAGAGTATTGCTCTGTAATTGAGTTAACCTGGAACATGAGAGTGAGGTGTTATGTTGAAGATGGAGAGAGGAGGTGGAGGAAGAGGAGGACGGGGTGTGAAAGGCTACATTAAGGGGTTTTTGTATCCCAGAGAATGAATCAGAGAATCAATCTATCCTCTTTGAGACAACAACAATGGAGCAAAGACTCACTTATTCCATCATTACGGAGCCGCGGGGCTTCTGACTGAGTGCCCTCCGATGGGCCCGGAGTCATCGCGCTGATATTATTTAATGATAATGTCGGCTCGTAATTAGATTTTTCGGCCGTTTCCAGATATTAACGTCTCGTTGCCACGGAAACGTGAAATCCGTCAGGCACCGTTAACAGTTCCATCACAGCGTTTATGTTTTTAACTTGTTTTAATGAAGGCACAGTGGTCGTCGTGATGAGCCAGCTCACTTCACAGAGGGTACGTTATGTTTCCGTACTTCAGAGGACGGAGGAGTAAATAACATGAAAACATCACCATGCAAGGTAGTTAGTCATCACTGGACTATGAGGTCACAGAGACTCATTTAATATTAATTTATTCATGATTCTATTAGGACAGTTGGGCGATATATTGATGACATCGGTTTTAAAGGCTGCCTTGAAGTAAAATGATGCCATGTGGGACTGTTCTACTCATCCGAATACTCGTCTTTACCCACTTTTTCATTATATCCACATTACGGATGATTATTGATCAGAAATCTCATCGTGAGAGTACAAAAAGTCCTCACACAACACTGTTGGAATATCAAGCGTGATATGTGATGTTGTCCATCCTGTCAAGCCCTAAAACAACCCAATTAACACTAAGAGAGCACGTGTAATTGTTTTATCCAATTAAAAATGTCCACATGTGCATGTGTATTGTTTATTGATCAAACATTTATGAAGCATATATTGACAGAAACCTCCTCACCACCATGTCGACGGCAAGTCAGGTGAAGTTTCGTAGATCACAAAACATTTCTGGAGCTTCGTGGTGACACAGCGTTGACAAGTTCAGGAGAATTTGTTTTCCCACAATGCATTATTTCATATTTTTTTAAAACCTTTTCAGATTTCCCTTCCTGAGACAAAACATGTAGTTTCGTGATACGATTTGTCACGGAGACTCATCACAACATATCATCTGTCTAAACCTCGTCAACACTCGTCAAGGCCGAGCTGCAAACAGCACGTTCGGCGACAAATTACACTGCGTGATGTCAGCAGAGGTGAAATCTCATTCATTATTCAGATCGGTCATATGAGCTGAGATGTTCCTCATGAGGAGGAGCAGGAGGACGGAGGTGATCACAGAACCACAGTGATCATTCAGCTCCATCCAGTGGTGGACAGACATCATCGCACCCTCTGCCAACAGACCACAGGAGGAGGAGTCTTCTTCTTCTTCTTCTTCTTCTTCTTCTTCTTCTTCTTCTTCTTCTTCTTCTTCTTCTTCTTCTTCTTCTTCTTCTCTGTCTGCCTCGCTCTCACTTTCTGATGAATGAATCCAGTTTTTCACCTGAATGAGTGGCAGCCTTTCTTTCTTTCTTTCTTCCTCACATCCTCCTCCAACTTTATCTCTTTTGTTCTCTCCCCACCTGACCTTCCCGGCCTCCTCCTCCTCCTCCTCCTCCTCCTCCTCTTCCTCCTCTCAGTGTATATATATCAGACGGACCTCCTCAGGCTGCAGAAGACCAATTAATTAAAAACACTAATAACCCTTTCTCTGCTGGGAGAGAGAGCGTTTTCCTACTCATGCATTATTAATGTGGCTCTGTATGATCATTTGCAGGTAGTGTGTGTGTGTGTGTGTGTGTGTGTGTGTGTGTGTGTGTGTGTGAATATTTTATATCTTAACAAGTTGCTGCTTTGAACGTGTGTGTGTGTGTGTGTGTGATAGTGATTTTCACTCAGCGGTGCTCATTAAGAGCTGACCAGCTGAGAGCGAGTAAGTGAGTGAGATGGTGTGAGTGTGTGTGTTGGTTTGTGTCATTTGCATGGTAAGAGCTGGCCAGTGTGTGTGTGTGTGTGTGTGTGTGTGTGTGTGTGTGTGTGTGTGTGTGTGTGTGTGTGTGTTAGATCATTTGTGGCTCTTAAGTGGGGTCTGATTGGACCCCGGGGCCACTCAGATACAGCGAGGAGGAAATTAACTTAACAGGTTAATGAAAAGGTTTTCTGCTCTGCTCCTCCATCATCGACACTCCTGCATTACAAATAGTTTCACTTTCATTTTCATGATTGTTGGTGCTCAGGTGCTGACTAGGCTGAGAGATGCTAGAGAAAGCAGGCTGAAGCCATTAAGTGGATTACATCGAAGCATGCGCTGATAGAGAAGGTAGCTGGAGGCTTCATCAAACAGGTAGAACAAGGAATCTCTGAGATGTGCTGAACTGGAGCAGCTCTCACACTCTGAAGACCACCTCCTCCTTCTCCAAGGACCCTATTGTTTTTGAAAAGATTCTTTATTTATTTATTTATTTATTTTTTCTTTGGACAAAGTGATTGCATTTTTCACTGCCTGAACATACCCCAAAACTCACCAAACTTGGAATATAATTCACACCTGGGGAAAAATGTCATATTCTATTGTTGTGTTGAATTTCCACCTCTAGGTGGTGCTGTTATTAAGGAAAGTGCGTTTTGGCTGATAACTTCCATTTACTTTGTCGCACATTCAAAAACCTTATGTCCACGCGTTCAGCGAATTGTGCTGAGTCTCGTGGTATTGGCCCCTCCCAGGCGATTTCACCAATTTGCACAAAACTTGGCACACAGCATCTGTGGACCCTCCTGACAAAAAGTTATCAAAAGAATTTTGATTGGCGAAACAATACTCACGTTATTAAATAACAACTTCCTGCAGATTTCCTTCCAAACAGGAAGTGTTGGATATCTCCACAATGGTGTGTCCAAATGACATGAAACTTGAGATAATACTTTGACATGAGTTCCTGAGGATGTGTCCAAAAGTTTAGGCGATGACCACAAGGTGGCGCTCTTTAAATTCAAATAGTTTATATCTCCACATCGGTTGGGCAGATTGACACGAAACTTGGTATAATCATTGCCACTGCCCTCTTGAGCATATCTGACAAAGTACCTATCAATCGGCCACTAGGTGGCGCTCTGGTGCCAGTTTAATTTTATATTTGGCCCTGTGCCCACACCTTAACACTTATGGAAATGAAATTCATAGGGGTGGTATAGACCAGCCCCTGCAACGTACACACAAAAAATGACCAGCAGGTGGCGCTATTTTCCACGTGAAAGCATTTTTGGCCCAAAACTCACACATTTTGTGTCACACATTGTTAAACCTTATATCTACATGTTCCCTCAATTCAGCTGAATTATTTGGTGTAGGCCACGCCCACTTTCAAGCTAACTTTCCATTCGCAAAATCGCAACAAATGCGAAACCTACTTTTTCGAACTCCTCCTAGGCAATTTCACCAATTTGCACTAAACTTTGCGTGAAGCATCTGTGGACCCCCCTGACAAAAAGTTATCAAAAGAATTTTGATAGTCCATAAAACGCCTGAAATTTAAAACAACAAATTTCTGCATATTGTGTTGAAAGAAGACAATCTTGCACAGCTTAACAAAATACTGTCTGATTACCACGTAAATGTTCATAATTATGTTCCATGGACTGATGAGGCTTTGTGTAAAATTTGGTGCAAATTGGCCAAAAAGTGACGATTTGGTCGCAGTCTGATTGGTTTGAATGGAAAGTAAATGGGAAAATCTTAAAATCCTCTTCAAAACTCATCGACTTTCAACCTCTTCTTGTGCTTCATGCTTTGAGCTACAGATACCATTCCACCTTTTAAAGAGTCAGAAGACCTTGAACTGTTGGTCATGTATCAGTTTTTAAAAATCTTTTACGGTTTTCAAATCATCACAGTTTTAGTTTTAAGGATTTTTAGGCCTTCTTCTGATTTTGTAATGGGTGTGTATTGCGTGAGCTAGAGTGCGTGACATCATCGCTAGAGTGTAGAGCAGCTGGAAGAACTGGAGAAAAAATTCTCTTCAGCTTGATTTGGATCCCACATCTTTTACTTCACATAGACACTATATACATAGAAATGTAGGACATCTTGTTGGCTTTCAGCTGATGGTCCTATTTCAGATATAGGACTTACACATTTGGCTATAGAAGTCCTAGAGCGACAAGCACTCCAGCAGCTCCCCCATAAACCGCAATGTTAATTTTGAGCCTAGGTTTCTGGAGGAGAGCAGACAGTACTTGTTTTGTCTCTCGTTCTGCCGCCGTCATTTTTCACTCTCCAGAAATGACATCACAGATTTCTGCAATGTCTCCTGTGACTCAATATATAAATATTTTGGTGATAACCATGACATTTTTTTCGAAACTGTTCACCTTTTAAAGCTCTTTCAGCCCTCTTACATTTTAGCGTTCATCATGCAACACACCCCATTACTTAATCAGTTCTTCTCTGATCTGGCTGGATTCTCTGGATTTTTTTCAAGATCTCCGAAGAGAACCAGTGTGCTTGTGTGTGGTGGCACACAGACTTCCAAGAGCAAGCACAGTAAGATGGAACTTCCAGATCTGTGCTGTGAACACTGTGTTTAAGCTCGAATGTGACATCATCCAGTGTTTTGAAACCATCAGGGAAGTTTGAGCCTACCACTCTGTGGGAAGCTTGAGGGTTTGTGCGGCTACCGGATGATGATATTCAAGATTCAAGATTCAAGAAAACTTTATTTATCCTGAGGGAAATTGTCGTGCAACAGTAGTAAAACAAAGTGAGAAAGGAATACAAAAGTAATAAATAATGGTAAAGTAATAAATAAACAAGTTACTAAGTACACAGAATGCAATCCAACAGTGAGCAGCATGAAACTGAAATAAAAAGTACACAATAAGATTGAATAAAGTGACAAGTGGTATAAAGTGAAAAAAATAGAAAATTTAGCAGCAGAATGAAATAGCAGCAATTTACTAAGTCCAGTGCAGGAGATTTACAAGGTCCAGTGCACACTCAATAAGTGATGGAAGTGATAGGGAATGATATTGATATGATTTGGCTCAGGTGACATTGTCTCCACTGTCCCTCCCGCGACCAGAGGTGGATGCATTAAACAGTCTGATGGCCTGAGGGAGAAAAGACTTCCTCAGGCGCTCCGTGTTACATCGGGGTGGGATGAGTCTGCTGCTGAAGGTGCTGCTGTGTGAGTTTAGCACCTGATTGAGAGGGTGAATGTTGTTGTCCAGGATACTATGCAGTTTGCACAGCATCCTCCTTTCAGACACCACCATCAAAGAGTCCAGTTGGACCCCCAGGACGGAGCCGGCCTTCCTGATGATCCTACTGATCTTGTTGGCGTCTGCTGCCCTCAGCCTGCTGCCCCAGCACACAACCCCAAAAAAGATGGCACTGGCTACCACCGACTGGTAGAACATCTTCAGCATGATGTTGCAGACATTGAAGGACCTGAGTCTCCTCAGGAAATAGAGTCGGCTCTGGCCCTTCTTATACACAGCCTCTGTGTTCTTGGCCCAGTCCAGTTTGTTATCCAGGTGGACTCCAAGGTATTTGTAATCCTGGACCACCTCAACAGTCACACCGTTGATGGAGACAGGTGTGTGTGCGGCTTTCCTCCTGCGGAAGTCCACCACCAGCTCCTTTGTCTTAGTGGTGTTCGCACACCAATCGACGAAGGAGTCCACCACGCCCCTGTACTCCTCCTCCTTCTCCTCACTGATACAGCCAACAATTGCAGAGTCGTCCGAGAACTTCTGCAGGTGGCAGGTCTCAGAGCGGAACTGAAAGTCCGAGGTGTACAGGGTGAACAGAAATGGTGAGAGAACAGTTCCCTGTGGTGCCCCGGTGCTGCTGACCACAGTGTCAGACACACCGTCCTGCAGTCTGACATACTGTGGTCGACCTGTCAAATAGTCCGTGATCCAAGAAACCAGGTGAGGGTCCACCCGCATCGCCGTCAGTTTGCTCCCGAGCAGGGCAGGCCGGATGGTGTTGAACGCACTGGAGAAGTCAAAAAACATGATTCTCACAGTGCTTCCTGATCTGTCCAGATGGGTGCTGGCGCGGTGGAGCAGGAAGATGATGGCGTCCTCCACTCCTAGTTTCTGCTGGTAGGTGAATTGAAGAGGGTCCAGTGACGAGCTGACCAGGGGCCGAAGAAGTGAGAGGATCAGCCTCTCCAGAGACTTCATCAGGTGGGACGTCAGTGCCACCGGTCTGTAGTCGTTGGGGGTGCTGGGACGCGTCTTCTTCGGTACCGGAACCAGGCAAGATGTCTTCCACAGCACAGGGACCCTCTGCAGACTCAGGCTCAGGTTGAAGATGTGCTGCAGGACTCCACTCAGCTGGGATGCACACGCTTTGAGGACCCTCGGGCTGACACCGTCGGGACCTGCTGCCTTGCCTGGGCGGAGTCTGCTCAGCTCCTTCCTCACCTGCTCTGCAGTGAACGTCAGTGTGCCATGTGTGTTGGTGGGGGTGGGGGGAGATGATGGTGGGGTAGAGAGGACAAGTAGGGTGAAGTCCGGAAAGAGCTGTGTGGGAGGGGGGACAGCAGGGCCAGAGGTTTGGAGGTGGGTGGATGTGGAGAAGCTGGGGGAGGGGTAGTTCGGAGCCCTCTCGTCAAATCTATTGAAGAACAGATTCAGCTCGTTGGCACGTTCAATACCCCCCCCTGTTGTCTGGCTTCCAGGTGGTTTGTAGCCAGTGATGCTCCTCATGCCGTTCCACACTTCCTGCAAGTTGTTCTGCTGGAGTTTGTGTTCCCCCTGGACCCGCCTCATCTGCTCCCTGTCACCATCTCTGAAGGCCCTCTTCTTCTCATTCAGCAGGACCTTAATGTCTCTGGTGACCCACGGCTTGTTGTTGGGGAAACAGCGTAAGGTCACTGTAGGAACAACAGTGTCCACACAGAAGTTGATGTACCCTGTTATGCAGTCCGTGAGATCATCAAGGTCCTCCCCATGCGAATCACAGAGCAACTCCCAGTCAGTTTGTTCAAAGCAGCCCTGCAAATCCTCAATGGTCTCCTGTGACCATCTCCTAACAGTCCTGGTGGTCACAGGCAGCCGCTGAACTTGAGGCTTATACAGGGGTTGCAGATGGATGAGGTTGTGATCTGACCTTCCAAGTGGAGGAAGGGCAGTGGAGCTGTATGCCTCCTTAACATTGGCGTACAGCAGGTCCAGTGTCCTGTTTTCCCCGGTGGGACAATCCACAAACTGCTTGAAGGTGGGGAGTGTTGCAGCCAGAGTGACATGGTTGAAGTCCCCAGATATCGATGAATGCGTCTGGGTGACGTGTCTGTAGTCCCGCGATGACGGTGTGTGTGACGTCACACGCGAGCGCAGCATTTGCCATCGGAGGGATGTAAACAACCAGGAAGATCACGTGTGAGAACTCTCGCTATATTATATATATTTTCAGCTTCTTCCTTAAACTATTTCATTGCATTATGCCTTGTGTGGACATTTTCTTCAGCCAGCTCCAGAAGTGGACCATCAACTTAGTCTTTGCCCGGGGAATCATGCAGCAGTACACACACTTTTTCTGACTTCAGCATACATTGTTTAATATTAGCGGGAACAGGCCACCAAATTATAAAGGACCAGCTTCTTCATCGCAAGGCGTTGCTTGTAGAAGCCCTGACGGCAGCATGCCCCAAGGTGCGTGGACTGCGAGGGCCCGCTCAATGCTTCTTGCAGCTTTAATCATAAATGTATTTACTATTAACTAAAGCTGTAGACTCTCATTGCAGTACATTTTTAAATGAAATAGTGCACATCGACAGCTTCAGTACTTTGCTTCCCTAATATTTTTTCCATGTGTCACAAATACGTCACTGTTATTAACCTGAGGGAGTAAACAAACTGTCAGGAACAGAGCTGGAACAAGAGGTGGAGCAACATAGGAAAATCAGGTGAGATCCAACATCAGATACCTCAACAAGAACGGAGAAATCATTAGAGTAAGAAGAGTGTTGCAGCTGAGACACACCTTTTGTTTCTCTCTGAACAGCGAGAATCAAACTCAATTCATCTCATCTTTTATAAAAGTCTCTGCCAAACAGCGGTGATTACAGCAGATTATATCTAATGTGTTTATAATATCAGCATTAACATGCACCTGTTTTCAATAAGAGCGTGTTTTTATTTCTTCCTTTCTATTTTTTTTTTTTTTTTTACATTTCAATAACTTCTCAAGTGAAACTTTCACAAATGTAAAATGTAAGCATATGATACAAAACTGTCTCCTGACATTCTGGTAATGACACTTTGATGATCATGATGAAAATGATTCTGTTGTTCTGCTTCTTCACACTTTCACTTTGGTTTTTCGTGGAAATGTCAGCTGCCGGCCTCACAGTTATATTGTCAGTTAATGAATGAAAAAACTTTCACTCATTTGTTTCTTAACATTTAGTAATCAGTCATTTTAAAGTATTCGTTTTGCCTGTTTTATGGCTTAATTTAATAGGACAGCTTAAGAGCTGACAACAGACGGGATGAGAGGGAGGAGGGACGACTCTCCTACAACTGAGTAACTGAGGCACTCTGTAGTTTGATAGTTTTAAATGATTATTTAATTAATGTTCTGCTTCTTCACACTTTCACTTTTGTTTTCAGTGAATATGTCAGCTGACAGCAGCCTGCTCTTTGAGGACCAGTTTCTGTGCTCCATCTGTCTGGATGTGTTCACTGATCCTGTCAGCACACCATGTGGACACAACTTCTGCAAAAACTGCATCACTCATCACTGGGATTTTAATGTCCCTTGTGAGTGTCCCAACTGTAAAAAACGTTTCAAGATAAGACCTGAGCTGCAGGTCAATACTTTTATCACTGAGATGGTTTCTTGCTTTAAAGAGTCAGCTCAACAGAGAGCCAGCAGCAGCTCAGCGCAACAAGCTGCCAAACCAGGAGAAGTTCCCTGTGACGTCTGCACTGGAACCAAACTGAAGGCCCTGAAGTCCTGCCAGGTGTGTCTGGTGTCCTACTGTGAGACTCACCTACAGCCTCATCTGACAGTGTCAGTCCTGAAAGAACATCAGCTGAAACACCCTGTGGAGAACCAGCAAGGCAGGATGTGTATGAAGCACAATAAACTGCTGGAGCTGTTCTGTAAGACCGACCAGACATGTGTCTGCATGCGCTGCACTATTTCAGACCACAAACAACATGAAGTTGTTCCTCTGAAAGAGGAATATGAAGATAGAAAGGCAGAACTGGGTAAGACAGAGACTGAACTTCAGCAGATGATCCAACAGAGACAACTGAAGATTGAAGAGTTCAAACATTCTGTCAAGGTCAGCAGGGAAAATGCAGGCAGGGAAATAGCAGAAGGTGTTCAGGTGCTGACTAGGCTGAGACATGCTATTGATAGAAAGCAGGCTGAAGCCATTAAAGTGATTCAGTCTAAGCACAAACTGATAGAGAAACAAGCTAAAGGCTTCATCAGAGAGCTGGAACAAGAAATCTCTGAGCTGGAGAGGAAAGGTGCTGAGCTGGAGCAGCTCTCACACTCTGAAGACCACCTCCTCCTCCTGCAAAACCTCCAGGCCCTGAATGCTGCTCCACCCACCAAGAACTGGACAGAGGTCAGAGTCCGTTCTCCATCTCATGAGGGTATTTTCAGGGCAGTTTCTGCTCCATTGGTGGATAAGCTCATAACTGATTTGAAGAAACTGCTACCTAAGACTGAGCTCAGAACTGCCCAGCAGTCTGCAGTGGATGTGACTCTTGATCCTGATACAGCACATCCACAACTCATCCTGTCTGCAGATGGTAAACAGGTACATCATGCTGATGTCAGGAAGAATCTCCCAGATAACCGAAAAAGGTTTTCTACTGGTCTGTGCGTGGTAGGGAAGCAGGTCATTTCTGCAGGAAGATTTTACTTTGAGGTTCAGGTTAAGGGGAAGACTCAGTGGTGTATAGGAGTTGCCAGAGAGTCAATCAATAGGAAGGGGCCACTCAATATTGATCCTCAGAATGGTTACTGGACTCTTGGTTTGAGGAAAGAAAATGAGTACTGGGCTGCTACATGCCGTCTCTATTCAAAGTCAGATCCTGAGAAGGTGGGGGTGTTTGTGGATTATGAGGAGGGTCTGGTCTTGTTTTATGATGTGGATGCTGCCAAACTTCTCTACGCCTTTACTGGCTGCTGCTTCACTGAGAGGCTCCTCCCATTCTTCTGCCCCTGTTTTAATCAGGGTGCCAGAAACTCCACCCCTCTGATCATCTGTCCTGTCAATTTTACCACGTAAAATAACATCAAGAAAAAGACTCACGACTTGTTGGATGTAACAAATCTCCATATTTAGTGATAGTGTACAGAGCACTTTTGTTTTGTTTAGATTCTCTTTAATGTTGATTTTTGCTTCTTTATTATATGGAACTCAACGCTGCAACTAACCACTGTAAAGCAATCATTTAAATACTCTTCTATAATGTAGTTTAATTAAGTTTTACACTGACTGTAAATATCAAAATAGCAGTCCAATAGTCACAGGCCTAACCTGAAGTTGTTTTGTATATTTTTATGTGATTTGAGTTTTTATGAAACCTTTGTTGGACTTTCTTTTGCAGGAGACATTTATGTCACAGTTGTGATCTGTTATATGATTGTTTTTATCGTTTTTATACTGAAATAAACAGATTTTGTGAGACTATATCTAGTGTTTTCTTTTAAACTAATACAGACACAACATCTATACAACACAACAATAAGGGGCAACAAACAGTGATATGATTAAATAATAATTAATGGAAATAGATAGCTTAACCGCAAACATCAAAATTATTGTTAAAAAATATACACAAGTTGTTTCCTATAACACATTTTGTTGCTAATGTGTGATGAATTGATTTTACAGGAATATTTGAGTAGGAAATGATTGTCATGTGACCCAGTGACATCAGACCAGTGCAGAATTGTATTAACACTCTGGATGACGAGGACACACCTCGTTGTATTGAATTCAAGCGCTTGTCATATTTTATATTAATGTTTTTTTAAATATAAATGAAAGAATTCTGCTTTTTTTTGTTAATAGTTTCCAGTTCGTTTCATAATTTGACTCAAAATCAAAGGCACATTTTTATCATTACACTACTCACATTTTTTAATTTATATTATTGTATATTTTATATTGAAATTCAAAATCTGTATTTTTTCAGTAAATTCTTTTACATGTGACCCACTGACTCAAAATACATTTCATGGTTTTCATATTTAGGAAAATAATCAACATTTTTTCAAAACATCTTCCAGGTTCCTTCCATAAATATATTTACAGTATATTTGTAAATTTATAACAGTATATTTTTCTCACTTTTCTGCCATCAAGGAGGAAAGAAACCAGAAAATATTCACATTTTAAAGTTGGATTCAAACTACTATTGTGACATTTGACAAGTAATTTACCGTTCAGCTCCGTGATTAACTTGTAAGTTTATTCCAACTTTAATTAACAGAGCTGCTGTTCTGTTGAGCTAAATCATAACTTACACTAAATATTATAATACAAACACATGTTGACACTTATTTAAAGAAAATAAATGCAGTCATGTTGCAGCGACCTCCACCCTATCTCAGGTAAACCTGCTTCAGACCTGTTCTAACAGCTCTCCAGGTACAGAGGTCAGTATACAGTGAGATTATTATGACTCACATCATTGTGATGATTTCTTGCGTGTGTGATTAAGGATTGTAAAACTTCATAACTGTGAACCTCATGTGATTTCAGGGTTGTGGAGATTTGGACTTAGCGTTTAGAATCAAGTCTCTAGATACTTCAGTAATTTTGGAGAATGCTGTTTTACGGTGAAGCTCCAGAAATCTTTTGTGGACTAAAAAACTTGACCTGACTTTTATCAGCATGGTAGGATGAGATGATGACTGAGTTTTCATCTTGGGGTGAACAGTTCCCTGAAAAACAAACCAACCATGAGACTTTTACCATTTCAGTGTTCATGGTGCCACCCACATAATCGTCAGCTGTGAAAAAAATACATTTACGAAAAAATACAGTTTATTCATGGATGTCAAAGACTTTCATGTCTTTTCTCTTTCCTGTTATACTTTAAAAAGTATCAAGCAATTAAAATAGTAGTTAGTGTTTAACTACTTATACTTCACTCCCTATTAAACATCCATCCATCCATCCTTTTTCATCCGCTTATCCGACCGGGTCGCGGGGGCAGCTGCCTGAGCAGGGACACCCAGACCTCCCTTTCCCCGGACACTTCCTCCAGCTCTTCCGGGAGGATCCCAAGGCGTTCCCAGGCCAGCTGGGTGACATAGTCACTCCAGCGTGTCCTGGGTCTTCCTTGGGGTCTCCTCCTGGCGGGACATGCCAGGAACACCTCCTGAGGAAGGCGTCCCGGGGTCATCCGAAACAGATGCCAGAGCCACCTCAACTGGCTCCTCTCGATGTGGAGGAGCAGCGGCTCTACTCCGAGCTCCTCCCGGGTGACAGAGCTCCTCACCCTATCTCTAAGGGAGCGCCCTGCCACCCTGCGGAGGAAACTCATTTCAGCCACTTGTATCCGGGATCTTATTCTTTCAGTCATGACCCAAAGTTCATGATCATATGTGAGGGTAGGAACGTAGATTGACCGGTAAATCGAGAGCTTTGCCTTTCGACTCAGCTCTCTCTTCACCACGACCTGTCAATCTCACGCTCCATCCTTCCCTCACTCGTGAACAAGACCCCAAGATACTTAAACTCCTCCACCTGAGGCAGTAGCTCTCCTCGGAGGGGACAAGCCACCTTTTTCCGGTCGAGAACCATGGCCTTGGAATTGGAGGTGCTGATTCTCATCCCAGCCGCTTCACACTCAGCTGCAAACCATCCCAGGACATGCTGGAGGTCCCGGCTCGAAGGAGCCAACAAGACCACATCATTCTTGAAAAGCAGAGATGAAATCCTGTGGCTCCCGAATCAGATCCCCTCCGGCCCGTGGCTGCGCCTAGAAATTCTGTCCATAAAAATAATGAACGGAACCGGTGACAAAGGGCAGCCCTGCTGGAGTCCACCATGCACCGGGAACAGGTCTGACTTACTGCCGGCAATGCGAACCAAGCTCCTGCTCCGGTCGTACAGGGACCGTACGGCCCTTAACAGAGGGCCTCCGACCCCGTACTCCCGGAGCACCTCCCACAGAATGCCACGAGGGACACGGTCGAATGCCTTCTCCAAATCCACAAAACACATGTGGACTGGTTGGGCAAACTCCCATGAACCCTCGAGCACCCTGCGGAGGGTATGGAGCTGGTCCAGTGTTCCGCAGCCCGGACGAAAACCGCATTGTTCCTCCTGGATCTGAGGTACGACTATCGGCCGAATTCTCCTCTCCAGTACCCTGGAATAGACTTTCCCAGGGAGGCTGAGGAGTGTGACCCCCAATAGTTGGAACACACCCTCCAGAGGCACTGTCCCCGACTGCCATGCAATGTTGCAGAGATGTGTCAACCAAGACAGCCCTACAACATCCAGAGACTTGAGGTACTCAGGGCGGATCTCATCCACCCCCGGCGCTTTGCCACTGAGGAGCTTCCCAACTACCTCAGTGACTTCGGCTTGGGTGATGAATGAGTCAACCTCTGAGTCCCCAGCCTCTGCTTCCTCTATGGAAGACATGTCAGTGGGATTGAGGAGATCCTCGAAGTATTCCTTCCACCGACCCCAGTCGAGGTCAACAGCTCCCCACCCCCACTGTAAACAGTGTTGGTGGCGGACTGCTTCCCCCTCCTGAAGCGCCGGATGGTTTGCCAGAATTTCCTCGAGGCCAACCGATAGTCCTCCTCCATGGCCTCTCCGAACTTTTCCCAGACCCAAGTTTTTGCTTCCGCGACAGCCCTTGCTGCCGCTTGGTTGGCCTGCCGGTACCCGTCAGCTGCTTCAGGAGTCCCCCGGGCCAACCAGGCTCGATAGGACTCCTTCTTCAGCTTGACAGCATCCCTTACTTCCGGCGTCCACCACCGGGTTCGGGGATTGCCGCCACGACAGGCATCGGAGACCCTACGGCCACAGCTCCGGACAGCCGCATCAACAATAGAAGTGGAGAACATGGTCCATTCGGACTCAATGTCCCCAGCCTCCCTCGGGATCAGGTCCAAGCTCTCCCGGAGGTGGGAGTTGAAGACCTCCCTGACAGAGGATTCTGCCAGACATTCCCAGCAGATCCTCACAATACGTTTCGGTCTGCCAGGTCTGTTCAGCTTCCTCCCCTTCACCCGAGTGTCCAAGACATGCGGCCGGAGGTCAGATGACACGACCACAAAGTTGATCATTGACCTCCGGCCTAGGGTGTCCTGGTGCCACGTGCACATATGGACACCCTTATGCTTGAACATGGTGTTTGTTATGGACAAACTGTGACTGGCACAGAAGACCAGTAACAAAACACCACTCTGGAGCACTCTCCAGTACCCCTCCCAGGGACTCCAAGAAGGCCGGGTACGCTACACTGCTGTTCGGCCCATAAGCCAAAACAACAGTGAGAGACCTATCCCCGACCCGAAGGCGCAGGGAAACGACCCTCTTGTTCACTGGGGTAAACTCCAACACATGGCGGCTGAGCCGAGGAGCTATAAGCAAGCCCACACCAGCTCGCCGCCTCTCACCGCGGGCAACTCCAGAATAGAAGAGAGTCCAGCCTCTCTCAAGGAGTTCGGTTCCAGAGCCCAGACTGTGCGTAGAGGCGAGCCCGACCATCTCTAGCCGGTACCGCTCAACCTCTCGCACCAGTTCAGGCTCAGGGCCCATGACCGCCACCCAAATCACACCGCACCTGGTGCAGGTGCGGTGTGATTGGACCCTCCTGCAAGTGGTGAGCTCAATGGAGGCCTTTTTTTCTTTTTCCTGTTATAGACCATTTTAAAACAAAGGGGACTTAAAAAAGTATCAAGCAATTAAAATAGTAGTTAGTGTTTAACTACTTATACTTTGCTCCCTATTAAACATTTCTTGAGAGATTGAGCAACAGCAACAAGACAGATAAATGAATCAGAAAGTTTGTCGGAGTAAGAGACTATATAACTGTCTCTGTCAAACCCTGGTGAGTACAGCACATTGAGACACATGAGAGAATTATTCTCTGAATGTCTGGCCTCTTCTTTTGTCTTTTTGTAAATGTATTTACTATTAACTGTGGCAGACTTTCATTGCAGAACAATTTCAAATGAAACAGTCTCCAAATATCTCTCAGAGCACATAGAAAGCATTGATACTTTGCTTCCCTAATAATTTTTCCATGTGTCACAAATACATCACTGTTATTAACCTGAGGGAGGAAACAAACTGTCAGGAACAGAGCTGGAACAAGAGGCGGAGCAACATAGGAAAATCAGGTGAGATCCAACATCAGATACCTCAACAAGAACTGAGAAATCATCCGAGTAAGAAGAGCGCTACAGCTGAGACACACCTTGTTGTTTCTCTCTGAACAGCGAGAATCAAACCCAGTTCGTCTCATCTTTTATAAAAGTCAGGGCCTGTCTTTATTTTCCCCTGTTTCTATTTTTTTTTCTAACATTGAAATAACTGTTGAATGTGAGCATATGATACCAAACTGTCTCCTGACATTCTGGTAATGATTATTTGATGTTTATTATTACAAATTCTGTCATTCTGTTTCTTCACACTTTCACTTTTGTTTTCCATGAATATGTCAATATGTTGTTTTCGTTCCATTGCTCCGTGCAAACTAGAAACAGAAATACAGCATGAATGGAAACAAGATATAAAGATAGATATAATAAAAACTAAAATAGACAATGAAATAAAAAAAATTTGAAATCAAAATGAAATATTAAAGTAGACATCAAATTAAAATGAAATATTAAAGTAGACAATAAAATGAAAATAAATAATGAAAAGTAGTAACCAAAACAAACCAACCTTTTTATTTATTTTTTTATTTTTTGGCCTTTTCTGGCTTTATGTCAGGTTGGGGGTTTAAAGGGAAGACTATGGATAAAGGGAGGTGGACCCAAACGCAGTTACACAGGAGGCAAGATAAGGGGAACAAAAGGCGAGCTTTTATTAAACAAAAGCTGAATGCAAAAAAACCCCCCAAAACAGACTAAATGGGACAAAAGGCAAAGTAGCAAAACAAAACCAGCAAGACAAAGTAGCAACAAAAGAAAACAGCAAGACAAAGTACAAATCAAAAATCAAAGTTCAACTCAACCATGGAAAACTCAAAACCAAAACATACCAAACAGGGGACAGGAGCTCGAACAGGAGCTCGAACAGGAGCATGGCCCGGAGCATGGACAGGAGCATAGACAATCAAACTCAGAATGCAAACAAGACAATGACTGGACAAGGAGTGAAGGAAACACACAGACTAAATACACAGAGTCAAAGCCGGGAGGGTGGAGAGGGTCAGGGGGAGGGCCAAGGTCCAAACGAACAGGAGGGTGGAGGCAAGGACTGGGAGCCACTGGAGGCCAGGGACGTGGACTGGGACCCACTAGAGGCCGGGGACATGGGCTGGGACCCACTAGAGGCCGACAATGAAACTGAAGGTGTTCTGAAGGCCGGCGACGAAGACGAAGACGTAGGCGTAGGCGTTCTGGGGGCCGGCGCCGAAGACGAAGGTCTGTGGCGAGGACGAAGGCGAAGGGGCTCTGGAAACCGGCAGAAGCGGCATGGGCTGAAATGCACTGGATACCAGGTACGTGGGCTGAGGCGCACTGGAGGCTGGCGACGAAGGCGTAGGCATAGGCGTAGGCGCAGGCTGGAACTCACTGGAGGCTGGTGACGAAGCGTAGGCGTGGCCTGGAACTTGCTGGAGGCCGGCGACGAAGGCGAAGGCGTAGATGCAGGCTGGAACAGGCCTCGGCCGGGCCTCTGACAGGTGCCATCTGGACTGCCGACTGAAGATCACTGGCAGGTGTCGACCGGGCCGCCGACTGAGGGCCACTGGCAGGTGTCGACTGGGCCGCCAACTGAGGGCCACTGGCAGGTGTCGACCGGGCCGCCGACTGAGGGCCACTGGCAATTGACGACTGGGCCACTGACTGAGGGCCACTGACTGAGGGCCACTGGCAGGTGTCGACCGGGCCGCCGACTGAGGGCCACTGGCAGGCACTGGGGTTGAGACTGTGGTCTGGGTTGGTAGCCAGGCTGTGGCTGCGGCGTTGGTTTGGGCTGGGAGCTCGGCTGTGGCTGAGGCCTGGGCTGCAATAGCTTAATCTCTAAGATGGTTTCTCGCATTAAAGAGTCAGAACAACAAGCTGCCAAACCAGGAGAAGTTCCGTATGACGTCTGCACTGGAACCAAACTGAAGGCCCTGAAGTCCTGCTTGGTGTGTCTGGTGTCCTACTGTGAGACTCACCTACAGCCTCATCTGACAGTGTCAGGCCTGAGAAGACATCAGCTGATCGACCGACCAGACATGTGTCTGCATGCGCTGCACTATTTCAGACCACAAACAACATGAAGTTGTTTCTCTGAAAGAGGAATGTGAAGGAAGAAAAGCAGAGCTGGGTGAGACAGAGGCTGAACTTCAGCAGATGATCCAACAGAGACAAGTGAAGATTGAAGAGTTCGAACAATCTGTCATGGTCAGCAGGGAAAATGCAGGCAGGGAAATAGCAGAAGGTGTTCAGGTGCTGACTAGCCTGAGAGATGCTATTGATAGAAAGCAGGCTGAAGCCATTAAAGTGATTCAATCGAAGCACAAACTGATAGAGAAACGAGCTGAAGGCTTCAACAAAGAGCTGGAACAAGAAATCTCTGAGCTGAAAAAGAAAAGTGCTGAGCTGGAGCAGCTCTCACACTCTGAAGACCACCTCCTCCTCCTGCAAAACCTCCAGGCCCTGAAAGCAGCTCCACCCACCAAGGACTGGACTGGACTAGCTGTAATATTTTAGAGAGTTTGTAAAATTACTTGCAGTCAACAGAACAACAAAGCAACAACCATGAAAATCTGTCACAACATATGTGGTGAATACACGCATGTTTTGCCTCTTGATATCTGTTTTATACTGATTTCTTATTAGTAATATGTTTGAAAAATAAATGTTCAAGAGTGGAAAAAATGGGATTGTTGTTTCTCAGTCGTTAATATGGGAAACTAGCATTGATATTGTTTTTATACTGAAATAAACAGATTTTGTAAGACTATATCTCATGTTTTCTATTAAGTCAATATAGATACAACCTCTATACAACACAAACATTGATATGATATAATAATGAATACAAACAGAACAAATGTCATAAAACAACAGCAAAGAAGGCACTGAAAGAGGATTTGAAGGAAAAGCCTTGCCATACAAATTTTGATAAACATCAAGAGACACTCCTTGTTTCATTGTTGTCTCTGTTGTGTAGAAACAGCTGTTTCGCTGTTGTTCCTGACTCTCTCCTGACCCAACACAAGCTCTAACACCCTGCAGCCAATCAGAATCAAGTATTCACAGAGACCATGGTGTAAAACCAAAAATCCAACATCCTGTGGATGTCTTAAACTGGCCTCTTCTGTTGTCTTTTTGTAAAAGTATTTTCTGTTGACTGCTGTAGACTCTCATTGCAGAATATTTTAAAATTAAATAATCTCCAAATATCTCTCAGTGCACATAAACAGCCTCAGTACTTTGCTTCCCTAATATTTTTTTCCATGTGTCACAAATACTTCACTGTTAGTAACCTGAAGGAGGAAACAAACTGTCAGGAACAGAGCTGGAACAAGAGGCGGTGCAACATAGGAAAATCAGGTGAGATCCAACATCAGATACCTCAACAAGAACTGAGAAATCATCAGAGTAAGAAGAGTGTTGCAGCGCAGACTCACCTTGTTGTTTCTCTCTGAACAGCCAGAATCAAACTCAGTTCATCTCATCTTTTATAAAAGTCTCTGCCAAACAGCGGTGAGTACAGCAGATTATATCTAATGTGTTTATGATATCAGCATTAACACACACTGGAGCTGTTTTCAATCAGGGCGTGTTTTTATTTTCCTTCGTATTTTTTACATTTGAATAACTTGTCAAATGAAACTTTGACAAATGTAAAATGAAATCATATAATACAAAACTGTCTCCTGACATTCTGGTAATGATCATTTGATGTTTAATAATTAAGGATTCTGTTGTTCTGTTTCTTCACACTTTCACTTTTGTTTTCCCTGGAAATGTCAGCTGTCGGCCTCACAGTAACATTTACACGAGCTGTCCTTAGTCAATGTGTGCTTCTATTGTCAGTTAATGAAAGAAACTTTCACTTATTTATCTACTAACAGTCAGTGATCATATTATTTTTTGAAGTATTCCCTTGGCCTTTTTTATGGCTTCATTGGATAGGACAGCTTGAGAGTTGACAGCAGACAGGATGAGAGTGAGGGGGGACGACACGCAGCAAAGGGCCAGAGGTCAGACTGTGTCCTGGGCTGCTGCAGCGAGGACACAGCCTCTCCACCAACTGAGTCCCTGTGGCACCCTGTGATACTATTGGATAATCATTTAATTAACGTTTTGCTTCTTCACACTTTCACTTTTGTTTTCAGTGAATATGTCAGCTGCCAAAAGACCTTTCCCCAAGGATCAGTTTCTGTGCTCCATCTGTCTGGATGTGTTCACTGATCCTGTCACCACACCATGTGGACACAACTTTTGCAAAAACTGCATCACTCAACACTGGGATAGTGAAGCCCATCGTGAGTGTCCCGACTGTAATAAACGTTTCAAGAGAAGACCTGAGCTGCAGGTCAATAGTTTAATCTCTGAGATGGCTTCTCGCATTAAAAAGTCAACTCAACAGAGAGCAGAACTGGGTGACACAGAGGCTGAACTTCAGCAGATGATCCAGCAGAGACAACTGAAGATTGTAGAGTTCAAACAATCTGTCAAGGTCAGCAGGGAAAATGCAGGCAGGGAAAAAGCACGAGGTGATCAGGTGCTGACTAGGCTGAGACGTGCTATTAAGAAAAGGCGGACTGAAGCCGTTAACGTGATTCAATTGAAGCACAAACTAATAGAGAAACAAGCTAAAGGCTTCATCAAAGAGCTGGAACAAGAAATCTCTCAGCTGAAGAAGAAAAGTGCTGAGCTGAAGCAGCTCTCACTCTCTGAAGACCACCTCCTCCTCCTCCGAAACCTCCAGGCCCTGAAAGCTGCTCCACCCACCAAGGACTGGACAGAGGTCAGAGTCCGTTCTCCATCATATGAGGGAAATATGAGGTCGGCTCTTGCTCCATTGGTGGAGATGCTCTTAACTGAATTGAATAAACTGCTGCCAAACATTGCACTCAGAACTGCCCAGCAGTCTGCAGTGGATGTGACTCTTGATCCTGATACAGCAAATCCAACACTCATCCTGTCTGCAGATGGTAAACAGGTACATCATGCTGATGTCAAGAAGAAGCTCCCAGATAACCCAAAGAGGTTTTCTCGTGATCTGTGCGTGGTAGGGAAGCAGGTCATTTCTGCAGGAAGATTTTACTTTGAGGTTCAGGTTAAGGGGAAGACTTGCTGGGTTATAGGAGTTGCCAATGAGTTGATCAATAGGAAGGGGCCACTCAATATTGATCCTCAGAATGGTTACTGGACTCTTGGTTTGAGGAAAGAAAATGAGTACTACGCTACTGCAGGCCGTCTGGATTTAAAGTCACAGCCTGAGAAGGTGGGGGTGTTTGTGGATTATGAGGAGGGTCTGGTCTTGTTTTATGATGTGGATGCTGCCAGTCTTATCCATGCCTTGACTGACTGCTGCTTCACTGAGAGACTCCTCCCATTCTTATACCCCGCCCCCAATAAGAGTGGCAAAAACTCCGCCCCTCTGATCATCCGTCCTGTCAAACACAGGGTAAAATAACTATCGAGAAAAAGACAGATCTCCACATTTAGTAATAACGTAATGAGCACCGGCGTTTTGTTCAGATTCTATTTAATGTGGATTTTTGCATCTTGATTATATCCAACTCCACCCTGCAACTTACTGCTGTAGCACAATCATTTAGTTGATCTTGTTTAATGTAGTTTAATTAAGTTTCAGACTGTCTGTAAATACCAAACAAGCAGTCCAGTAGTCACAGGCCCAACCTGAAGAAATGTTCTCAATGGCAATCTTTTGCAGGAAACATTTCTGTCTTAGTTGTGATCTCTCTATGACAATATAATAATTAATAAAAATAGACAGATTGACCACATACATTAAAATTATTGTTAGAATTTATACACTTATTAGAAACGGCTGTTTCCCTTTTGTTCCTGACTCTCCTCAAATATTGACCCGTCACAAGCTTTAACACTCTGCAGCCTATCAGCACTCACTGAGACCATGGTGTAAATCCAAAAATGCAATACCTTGTATGTTAGGTTAAATAGTCTCCAAATATCTCTCAGTGCACATGGACAGCTTCAGAACTTCCCTAATACTTTTTTCATATACCACAAATACGTCACAGTTATTAACCTGAGGAACAGAGCTGGAACAAGAGGCGGAGCAACATAGGAAAATCAGGTGAGATCCAACATCAGATACCCACCCCACCCCCACCCCCACCCCCAACACACACACACGCGCGCACATACACACACACACACACGTGCGTTTTCAATTAAGGCGTGTCCGTTTTTTTTCTCAGTAACATTTACATGATGTAGTCAATGTGTGCTTCTTTTGTCATTTTATATATGTATGAAAAACATTTCAAAAGTAATCTTCTGGTCTTTTTTGGTGGATATATATTTATATATTTGCTGGTGTATTGATTTAAGAGGACAGCTTGAGAGGGGGGACGACTCTCCACCAGCTGAGTTACTGTGGAACCCTGTAGTTTGATTTAAGTGACATTCTGCTTCTTTACACTCTCACTTTTGTTTTCAGTGAATGTGTCAGCTGACAGCAGCTTTTATTCATTTATTTCCATTTATTTGATCTTGTATAATGTAGTTTAATTATGTGGTAAACTGTAATTATCAAAAAAGCAGTCACATAGTCACTTAACCTGAAGTTGCTTGTATATTTTTATGTAAGTTGAGAGGTTGAGAAGTTGAGTTTTTATGACTTCATGATCATAATGTAAATTGATATAAAACAGCAGGAAACTTTTGTTTGACTTCCTTTTGCAGGAGACATTTATGTCTCAGTTGTGATCTTTAACTTCTCATTTGAATATTTTACAGAGTTTGTAAAATGACTTGCAGTCGACTGAACAACAACCATGAAAATCTGTCACAACATGTGGAGAATATACGCATGCTTTGCCTCTTGATATCTGTTATATACTGGTTTTATTATTACTAATATGTTTGTGAAAACAATATTGAAGACTGGAAAAAGTGGGATTGTCTCTCTGTCATTAATGAGGTAAACTAGTTTGTATGCTGTGTTTATACTGAAATAAACAGATTGTGTGAGACTTTATCTAGTGTTTTCTTTAAATCCAATACAGACACAACATCTATGCAACACAATAAGGGGCAACAAACACTGATGAGATTATATAATAATAAATAAAAAAAGATAAATTAACAACAAATATTAAAACTGTTGTTAAAAGTTGAACAGAATTGGTTTCCTATAACACACTTTGATAAATTGTGATACATTGATTTTACATAAATATTTAAATAGGAAATGTGACCTAGTCACAAATTGCATTAATACTCTGGATGATGAGAACACACCTCTCTGTACTGAATTTAAGCACTTTTCATATTTTATATTAATGTTTTATTAATAAAACAAAAATAAAAAAAGTGTTTTTGTCAATAGTTTCAAAGCCATGTTATATCTTTATACTTAGTTCAATCATTAATTTAATTATTTAGTGCTCTTTGTATTTGATATTTATATTATTATACATTTTATATAGAAATTAAAATCAGTATATTTTCAGTAAAATCATCTACATGTGATCCATTGACTCAAAATACATTTAATGGTTTTTATATTCAGGAAATTCTTTAAAATAGCTTCCAGGTTTTTAAATGAAAAAGGTTTTTCAGTTCTCTGTCATCAAGGAGGAGAGAAACCAGAAATGAAACTATTATTGTAACACTTGACAACAACTTTAATGTTCAGCTCTGATTAACTTGTATGTTTAATGACAACAATAAGTAACAGTGCTGCTGTTCTGTTGAGCTAAATCTCATCTTACACTAGATATTAAAGAAAATAAATGCAGTCATGTTGCAGTGACCTCCACCAGATCACAGCTGATAATATTAAAATAATGTCTGTGCTGCAGAAATCGTCCACTAGAGGTCACCCTATCTCAGGTAAACCTGCTTCAGACATGTTCTAACAGCTCTCCAGGTACAGAGGTCAGTATACAGTGAGACTATTATGACTCACATCTTTGTGATAATGTCCTAAAGTTAAAATCTTTCACCACACGAGTGTAAAAGTTCATAACTGTAAACCTGATGTGAACTTGGATTTAGCGTTTTAAAACACCAGATACCTCAGTAGTTTAGGAGAACGCTGTTTTGCTGTGAAGCTTCAGAAATGTTGTATGGACTAAAAAACTGCCTTTACTGTCCATTTACTGTCCATATTTATAAATATAATCAATCAACCATCCACATAATAAATGCTACATCTTTTTTCGCCCACTCCACAAACTATATCACACAGATGGAAGCAGTTTCCTTCCGAATCTTCACTCGTGCTCCGGAGACACGAGAGCAGCCGGTTAGTCTCGATCATCCCTTTAAGAGTCCCAGCTGGGACTCGAGGGGACGCCGAGGGGCCCTGAAGGAGGCTTGTCTCGTCTCTGAGTCAGACTAATCCAATATGGCTTCTAATGAGATAATTCAAGTGTCTGCCACCCCGTCTGCAGCCCTGCTAATGCATTACCAATACCTGCCTGAGCTGTTAGGATGAAGGGGCGACAGGAAATAGGAGAGATGACGGGTTTCTTTGAAGCACATCGGGAGCTGAAGAAGAAGAAGAAGGAGAAGGATGAAGATCAGTCACATGACGGCTGACGGTTTTTTGTAGTGAAGATACAGAAATGGAGCTCTGGAGTGTTTGAGGCCTCGTGAGAAGAGGACGATCTGTCATCTCATATTTCATGTTTCTTCAAAGTGAAACTTGTGTGTTGTGCTGGAAGCCGGTCGTTAGTTTCTGCATACGGTCGCATCCGTTGCATAAAACCCACAATCCAGCAGCGTTTAGGCCGCCGAGAGAGACGGGGAAGGTCTGTTTTATCATGTCACATCACAGTCTGCTCATATATGACCGATAAATAAATGTTTAATCCAGGAAGTGTTTTTACTGTGCAGCTCTTAGATTGGACACGTTGTGTTAATCCACTGACACGGATGGTCAGACAGTGTCACACTGATCGGTCAGCTGAGTGAAACGTTCAAATCCAGTTAAACACAAACGTCTCCAGAATGAAGTCCAACATGTTTGGTATCTTCAGAAACTTCAACAAACTCAGTTTTACATTTTTATTCCTTTTATGATGCTCCTGGTTTGCATGAAATTAAAAAAACCCAAAGCCAAGATTGTTTCTCCCGTCCGTGTCAAGCATCAGTATAGTTCTTATGCTAACAGGAAGCCAAATTTCTCCAAATCCTTTGCAGTAAACAGCATTACAATCTAATCACAATTTATACGTCACATATCACAGTCATGGTTACCTTCTACAGTCACACACTTGTCTTTTTCAGATGTTCAAAAACGTGCATGGTTTGAAATAAAACAAATCTACCAGTATTTTTTTTTAATTTTATTTTACTTGAATATTTGTTTGCAAGAGTTAAAATGAAGCAATGCCTTCTGGGAATTTCAAGACTGGATCCAGTAGGCTGACTGAGTGCTGGTTGTTGGAAGTTGACTGAGATTAAACTAGCACAAAAATCAATCGAGGTATCAAGAGACACAAGAGACGAGCAGAGAAAAAAAGAGAGAAATCTCAGAGAGCACTGCTGGCTGACGGTGAAAAATGCTGCTAACCGTTTGTTTGTAAAGTCCAGTGCAGCTTCAGCTAGCACAAGCGCTAATACTGCTAATACTGCTAATACTGCTAATACTGCTAGCACTAATGTTAGTAACACAGGTGAGCCAACACACCTGGAGAAAGACAGCACAGAGAGGAATATGAGCAGGAGGATGAAGAGGCAGACCTGGATAACTGCATGACGGTAAGACACATTTGCAGTATGGAGGCTGGCTCTGGTGAATTATTAATGTGTTTTATGTTTTGGGGTGTAGTTGTTTATATTTATTTACCTTTATATTTACGTGCGTCAAAAATTGCGTGTTGGCGCATTGATAAATAACCGCCGGTTCCAAATAAATGCTAAAAGTCAAAGTTATTTATTTATTTTGAATCAAGTAAGAAGACGTGACCACTGACACTGCACGTTTTCCTTCTTCGCCTTTCCCCGTATTGTTCAGTCACTGATGATCGCCGTGGCTCCGGTGCAGAGCAAAAATAGTTGTCAATGTGGGACCAGACGTTTAATTCGTTCCTCTCAAAAATCCGGGATGAAAATGTCACAAACTTCTCCAGCTTCTCGGTGAATTCTCTGGCATCCTGCTGGGCAGTATTTGATTGTATCTGATTTGAGCACTGTCGAAATGTCTGGTTGACCAATCAGATTGCTTGGTCGGAACCACTTGTTGTATAATTTGTATTTCAGATCAGTTTATGAATTTGATTGTCTTAATAAATGTTGTTAATAGGAAGTGTTGGCGTTCTGTGCTGCTGCCAGCAGGTGGCACTGTTGTCCAGCCAAACCTCCTCAGGTCACATGGAGCTGATTAATGTTTTACTCTGTGCAGCCTGTGAATCCACACACACACACACACACACACACACACACACACACACACACACACACACACACTGCGTGCTTGTTGTCAGGTATCAGGTGTCAAACTACCAACCACACACACTTGAGGGAGTGTCGCCACAACACCTGAGAAGCTGAGAAACCCCCTCAGAGAGAACCGGGCGGATAATGAGACGAATGTTAAATGATTTTATTAACCTTTGAAAGTTCAGTTTTACTCCTTCAGCTTTGGAACAGAATAAATTTATTTCCTGCTGTTTGGGCTCCAGAATGTACCGACACACCTGTGAGCCCGCGGGTCGCAGGTTGTTTGAAACCTGGTTCTGCAAAATAAAGAACAGAAGAAACCAGCAGATGTTCACATTTTAGAAATCAGTGTGTTTTGCTTAAAAATGACTGAAACGATGAAGAGATGATCAGAACTGTTGCCAGATAATTTCCTGTTGATCAACTAACTGATTATTTGACTGTTATTTCATGTGTTTCAGCTGCATTTTATGACAAAATCGACAAAATTATAGACAATAAAAACACTTGTGAGTCGCAGGTTAAATGCAAAGACTGAGTCGATTCTTCACACCAGAACTTTTTCCTTCCTCTGATATTTCATGCACAATTACTCAGAAACATTTGCAGACAGACACATTTTACCTGACAGTGTGTGGATGCACAGAAGACGTCTTGTTGTGTTGATGTTGCAGCCGTGTCTTCTAATCCCACGTGAGACGGTTGAGCTAACTGGGATCATGGCTGCAACCAACACACTTATATTCATCGTTGATTAATCTGTGGATTATTTTCTCAATTAATTTATTAGTTGTTTGGTCTATTAAATGTCTGGAAATGGTTTTCCATGGTGCTCAGATGTTCTCACAACTCAAATATATTCAGTTTCCTGTCAAAAACGAGGAAAGAAAATGGAAAATATTCAGATTTAAGTAGCTGGAATCAGAAAATTTAGACAGAAACTTTATTTTAAATTCCATCTCTTATTGATCTGTGCATGTGTGTATCAGTGTGCACAGTATATGTGTGTGTGTGCGTGTGTGTGTGTGTGTGTGTGTGTGTGTGTGTGTGTGTGTGTGTGCAGTATGATATCATCCACCTCTTCACAGCTGACCACATGAAAAGCTGAATTTCTGTCTCTCTGTTAAAAACAGGAGTTAATCTCACCCACGCAGGCCTACCTGCTGTCGCCGGGGCGAACGCTACAGCGAACGTACTGATTGGCCGCCGGCCTCCGGCTCCATTGTTGTGGCCGCGCTTCTGTTGTCTCATACCTCAACAGCTGTAATGAGAGAGGGGAGGCCGGGAGGAGGAGGGGGAGGTGGGGGAGGCCTTTTTCCCCTCCTGTAGGGAAGCTGTTGAGCTTAATGTTTAATAAGCCACTGGACACAGAAGGAAACCTGATCCTCTCCGGAGAGGCTGTGTGTGTGTGGGTGTGTGTGCGTGTGTGTGTGTGTGTTTGTGTGTGCGCACTCTCCGTGCATTTGTTGTGTGAGTATCCAAGCGTGCTTCATTATTCTCTGGTCAGTGTGTGAATCGGATGCACTGTGTTGATCGGGCTCCGTTGTAACCGACTCTTTCTTCAACTCGAGGCTGGCTTGTGTTTCTGTTTGGAGCCAAACGTCTATTTTAAAAGCTCGAGCCATTATTTTTTACTAAATGGAGTGTGTGATGTGAAATATGCTGCAGCATGATTCGTAAAGCCTAGAAGAAATTGAAATTTACACCTGGTATTAGCATGCAGGCTGTCATTTGAGATCATTTCTGGATAAGAAACGAAGAGAGTACGCAGCAAGTCTGCGAGTGTCCGATGAAGCCAACGCCACGCTGGCTTCATCGTACACTCGAGGACTTGCTGCTTACTTTTTTTGGGAGTTTGCAGGAAGGCCACGCTGCTCAGCTTCACGTGTTTCTTCTTCCTTACGCATCGACTTGCATCCTGTCGGGAGGTGAAAAAAAGTGAAAATGAACCTTGTTTTCCAGCAGCTGCAGGTTGACTCATGCTGTTTATTGTTTCCCTGCTGCACCTCTCGGTTTATACCTCAGTGAAACCCCTTCATTGTCTGATCTGCAGCCGTGGAACAAACCTCTCACACCGGCTGAAAGACGTTCCCCTCCCGTGTCCCGAGGGATTGTAGGACGTCACGTAATTGCCGTCCCTCTCAGATGAATCATATCCATCTTATTCTGGTATTAAAACGTCTGTTAGGCCTTCTGTAGATTATTCAGGAAGTTAAGTTCAGTCTTCCCAGAAGCTGCCACATGAAATGCACCGTCACCTTGATTGAGACACAAAGGTCCAGTCGGGTTTTTTGGTTGGGAGGGATTTTAATGCAGAATTGGTTCATATTAGATGTTTCCGTCACAGAAGATGAACTGATGCGTGAGGTCAAGTGACAACAGATACCTCACACACAGTCTAAAGCGCGAGCAGCCAGCGGATCACACACATCGCGCTGCCTCCACAGCTGTGTGCACCCGAGCAGCTGGAGCCACACTGAGGCCACAGTTGTAGGCACCGGCCAGTTAAGCGTTCATATCGGCCACATGCTGTTTTCGCTGGCACTCATAATACAGCTTTACTCATCAACGGTCACACTGAATGGCTATTCTGCCGCGGTCACGTGTCCTCTGTTGGCTGAAGCCGCCGGCCTGCCTCCTGTCCTGCGACTCGGGTAGAGTTACGGGGCAGCTAAAGCCTCTGATGTATTATTCATCTACTCATGTCAGATATTACAGGGTGACGTGGGGAGGGGGCGGCATGCACTGCTGCACCACGGGGTCAGGAAGTGGACACAAACACACTGGCAAGTGAGCAGGCTGGCAACCAGAGAGGCACACAGGCAGGGCTCTGTCCCCCATGATGCATCTGTCACAGTGTCCTCCAAAAACACTGCCGTCCTCTTCCACAGACGTCCCATCTGTCTCCCTGTTGTCGCTCTCAGACTTCAAGACCAGCGGCAGTTTTCACTCCAAGATCAATAAAATCCTCCAGTAATCCCTCAGTAACTGTAACTGGTGCAGATCCGGAGATTTGTGATATTTCATATTTGCTTCTGCACATTTAGATGTTTCCTGTAAAAACGGTCAGGAAGGGAGAGACTTGGATCGGCGTTCAGAGTGGCTGATGGTGTGAGTTACACACCTCATGATCGAGATGTCAAATAACACCAAGCTAGCCACTTTGAACAGTTACTTTAGCAACAAGTAAAGTCATCTGTTGATCAGGAAACTCAGTGTGGAGTTAACAAGTAAAATCTGGACACAATGTTGGAGATGGCGGCTCGTTCATGCCTGTGAAAGCTGCTCAGTGGTGCACGAAGCCAAAGAAGCTTGAAAAGTACCTGAATCTTCTTCACGTTGTGGGACCCGAGTCAGCTAACTTGTAGTTAGCGCCCGGCTAACTTGAACAGAGATAAAATCATTTAATCCTGCAGCTCTTGTAGACTCGTACATTAATGGACCAAATGGATCAGTGACGTACAGCTTGATTCTTCAAATCAGGAAATTAAATTAAACATTTGTGTAGACAAACCAGGCGTATGTAGGTGGCTGGTATCTGAGAGTGAGCGGAGGTATACGCTCTTCTTAGTGCCATTGTATTGGCATCCCTGCAGTGGAATCCAGACCAATAATGGGCCGTTCATCCACCAGACGGCCTCCTGGGCTCCCAGTGAGACCGGGGAATTAGCAGAGCGGCCGTTGCCGGTGTGATCCAGAACTCTGTGCACACATCGTGTGGAGGAGGGGAAGAAAGGACGGTTCTGAACAGGCTGAAAAAAACAAAAAAAACAAAGTTAAAACCTGACCCTGTCCCTGCACACAAAGCCTCGGGGTATGTGAGGGGTATGGGAGCAATAATAGCCCTGCCTAAAAATAAAAGGGGCAAAATGACAGTGGAGGATTCCGTTACAAAGAGCTCCAGTGGACAAATAGGAGGGCCAGCGCTTTGAAGAGTTTCTCACAAAAGACGGACCACACACTCCCCCCCCACCCACCACCACCCCCACCCACAACCCCACCCACCTCCGCCGCCCGCTCTGCTCTCCCTCCGATCAGGTTCCCATTATCGGCGAGGCCACACGGTGGAGAGGGCAGGAGGGGTTTGAAATGCCTGTCAGAAGCCGCTCGTCTGTGTCCGGCCTCCACGGCTCAGGAGAGGCACGCAGGCAGCGGGACGGCACGCACACACTGAATACACACAACACACACAACACACACTCGACACACACTCGACACACACAACACGCACTCGACACACACACTGCAAAATCCACTCGGGTGCTGATGGGAATAACTCAAAAACTACTGGATAGATTGTGGAGTGAAAGACAGTTTGTTAATTAGTCTTTTATAAGTTGATGAGAGATTCATTAATCGTTTTAGTCATTTTTTTTATTTGCTGCTTTTCTTTGTCATGTTGTCACTAAACGCAGAGTCTTTGGGTTTTGGACTGTTTGTTGTAAATAATCTGAAGATGCTACTTTGAGCTCTGGGAAACTGTGATGAGCATTTTTAATTTTCTTTGTACATTTTATAGACTAAATGATCAGTAGATTGATTTGTAATGCAAATAAGCGTTCATTGCAGGATCTGGATTGATGGTCTGGATATTCATGGTCCCCACAGGATGAAACCATCTGACTTAACAGACCTCCTGACTTTACTGGTTCTGACTCGGATGTCTGGACTGAACTACTGGATGCGTTGCAATAATTTGGTACTTGACGGGTGAAACTATCCAACCATCTGAGATTGTGACTAATCTCTAAACCACAACGTCTCTCCTCCTCCTGCCCACTTTATCCAATCAGGACAGAGACTCCATGAACACACAAAGAGTCCGATCCATTTTGTTCTGGTACCAACACCAGCTCACACTGTTAACTGACTGTCCCGATAAACTGAAGGTTTTTTTTCCTCCTATCTTCTAACCAAATAATCCAAATAACAGTAGAATATTTCCCGATCACCTTTCAGGTTCTGAGCAGTTCTACACAACAAAATAAACCCTCCTCAGGCTGGATCGGCGCCATGTGACCCGGCTCTCAGGTGGGTGGAAATTCAAAGTGTTTAAAAGCGACTTGTCAGTCACAGGAAGGTGAGCTGAACAAAATGAAACAATATTTTTCCTGCGATTGAACCCGTCACTGCTCATTGTGTTCTCTAATGTGGTCAACCACACCCAGCTAACGATTTGAGAGGCTTAAATAAACCATCAAGTGTTTTTCCTTCACGTAGACGGAGTGACTGACAGAGTGGCTCACTGACTGTAGTGGCCCAGTTACAGGTGAATGTGTGTGTGTGTGTGTGTGTGTGTGTGTGTGTGTGTGTGTGTCCAATATTGTACCAGGTCTACATGTCCAGGCTTGTCCTCCGCTCCCTGTGTCTCACAGTCAGCCTCTGTAATTAGGATCTGAGAGGGTAACGGCCCTGTACTCGACCATGCAACACTCCCAGCACCACCTCCAGATGCAGCCGGAGTCCAGTTGCACACAAAGTGACAGTGAGGTGGTGCTAGAGGAGCAGTCAGAGGGGGTCATCGTGCATGTCTGCAGAGTTTAATGATGATCCATCCAGTAGTTTAGTCAGACCGACGTCGAGTCTGCTGTCAGCATCGCCAGTAAAATGTTTGTCTTCTTGATATTCTCAGTTAGTTTCTCATCAGATGTTTGCAGAACATCTCTGAGCTTCGTTAGATCACAGCAGTGATATCTCGTCTCCTCCTACATGTTTTATCTCCAGTTGCTCGCTGTTATCTAACAGAATGCGTTACTAATCCACCTCGGTTCAGGTGTTCTGACCGCTCAGGCACCACGCCTGAACAGAGTCACGCATTTTCTCAAAACAGCTTCCTTTTCTCCTCTACTGTGGGTCGACACGTCCCAGGAGGATTTGGTGGCGGGTGACTTCATGCAGGGTCAGTAACAGTAAGTAGAACAGTTCGTACCGCGGTCTCGTGGCAGGTGCTTATCGGGGACCGCCAGCCGGACCACGCCTTCGGATCGGAACCGAGCCACCCGGGGGAGGGTAACGTGGCTGACTCCCATTTTCAACACCGCATTGTTGTGCCTGGCAGCGCGCTCCGCCAGATTGAGATCTTGCGGGAGAAAGTGTCATTTCCTTAAGCTAAACCCACCCGAGTGCGGCCCGCTGCAACCTTCCTAAGAAAGCAGGGAATGTACATTTCCAGCCTGTCTGTCACTCAGTGCAACACAAAATGAGTGCGTATTAACAATGCTGCTGCACCCTCCTGAGATTGTGGCCGGCGATAAACACACATGCACACACCCGTGAACACATGTTGTCACACAGCTTTGGCTTTTTGACCTTCAGCTCCCACACAAGTTTCTCAGATGCTGAGGTAAGAACGACAGCATGAAAATGAAATGAGTGCACAGACAGCGTCGGTCAGGCTGATGTGGCTGAATGTCGGCACACTTGGTTTTTGTTCTGGACCAGAGTGGACCCACTGTGAGCCGTCTCAGGCCCGTATATGACTCCTGGATTTACTGAGGCTTGGAGGGTCTTGACCCAGTTTGGGTTCATTCTCAGCTAAAGTCAGCAGCACTCAGACAAGCTTCAGACTGGAACCCAACCAGTGCACTTGACGACCGACGTCCTTTATCTTTTGTCTGGCAACCTGTGCAGGGTTCAGTCTGCTGCAGCACCAGAAACACCCCAAAGCGATGTCTTCTTTTTTTTTGTCTTGTCTTTTCTTTTCTAACATCGTTGTAAAACTTCACATTATCTTTGACCTTTGCAGCTTCACACGCAGCCTGTCAAACACAGCTACTCCAATGTGTTGCTGAAAGATAAAAAATGTGACCTATCTTCAAGACGTGGCTTGCTCGTAGTTTTAGCTGTCCAACACTGTATTTACTCTTAGATTTGTGCAGGTTGAATGAGATGGAGTTGATTTTGAGTTGCACCTCTGTTTGTACATTAAAAAACTTAAAGTGAAAATCTCCCAGACCACTTAACAACTTAATAAGTTAAAACTGAACGCTTTGCTTGTGCTCTGCTTAGGTTTACGCACAAAAAACCTTTGGTTAGTTTTCAGAAAACATCGTGGTTTGGATTCAAATACCTGTTTTGGTCGATGCTCCGACCTCCCCTGAAATACAAGTTTTCCACAAAAGTCACCACAAAAATGTAACCAAGCAGTGTGACTGGAACTTGCTTGCTGTAATAACACCACCTCCATCCGCCATCTCCATCAAAGTCAGCTGATGAGCATAAAGTGTGAACATGATATTCCTCGTCTGGCATGTCTGTAGTTGCAGAAACATGAACTTCTAAAACTTTATCGTGGTGATGATGATCGTGGCTGTTTTCATTATTACTTTTCATTTTTTGCCTTACACCAGTCAAACTAAAGTCTTCCTTTTTGTTTTAACCTTTTGTAGTTCTGATCCAGGACCGCGTTATTTGTATCATCATTGTGTAAAATCCCACAGTGACCTACTCAACACACACGACTCATACTATAACAGTAAATATCATTTTTAAATCTAGACCCACTAAAACATCAAGAGGAGAGATTTGAAAATAAATACTTAAAGGCTTCAGTCACGCTCAATCAAATTCAAGCTCCTTTCTGGGCCTGTCCTCTGTCTGCGTCTCAACCTAATGGGGATTCAGAGTCGATACAATAGGGTGGTATAGACCTTTATGTGGGCGTCCCCTCCCTCTGAAGAGACATATTAACAGGCTTCTGTGACTAATGGATGTAGTGGGATCTCATTTAAAGGAGGGAGGGTATCAAATCCACGCATGCACAAAGACATTAAAGGAAGTCCTCCGGGAGGCCGCAGAGTTTTGATCCCTGCCGCCCCCCGTGGGACGCCGAGCCGCTCATTATGTCGGATAAAACCGGGACAATACAGAAGAAAATACAGTACGCTGTGCTTTTAATGCCTCTGTAATTCATTGAGTGAAGTCCAGCTCACCATCAAGTATCGTAGTGGGTGTGTGTCCGTGTGAGGCATTTTATTTCAGATGTATGTTTGGGTAGATTATGGATGTCAAAGGGAGTGGAGCAAAAGTACAATCCTATCTTATCTTATGGAATGAACATAGCTATTGTAGAACCATCCTTACTGAAGAATTGGCCTCCCTAAGTTTAGATGATGAAATAATATCAGGTGGAGTAAGAGGGAAATGTGTATTTACAGTTGAGTAACAGTATCATGTCATGATTTCAAACACCTGCTTTCAGCTGATTAGAAAGGAGGACTGCAGGCCTCCACACGCTGCTGACTGCACCTTGGAAATATTCAGCCTTGTGTTTTCAGGCCCGAGGACCAGGACCTGTCCGGAACAGTATCCACCTACTAAGAATCTTTGTCATGAAACTCATGTCCTTGACATGTCTTTGCTTCATTCTGGTATTTAAAAAATCTGTTTGAGTGGGAGATTATTTATAGACGCGGATGTAAAAGCAGTTATAGTACACAAAACGGCTCGAGGAGGAATATTTAAAGTTATTTTAAAAGTTAAATTCAGACAGACAGACTTGTAAGTTAATTTTCGCTGTGTTTTCTTTCTTTATTATTACTTTTATTATCTATTGTTTATGATAATGTGGTCGGCATCTTCATATAAAAAGTTAAACATCAGGTAAACGCTAAACTCTGACTGGCTGTGAGCACCGATGAGGTAATGAAAGAATCCAGCTCATCCATCCTGCTGTAGTTCTGCACTCTGTCGGCTCAGAACAAGGTCCACGCGTCGAATAACAGCTTCATCAAGGATGTCGAGGTGGAGACAGGTCTCTGTAAAGATGTTCCTGGATGTTACGATGGAGACAGGTCTCTGTACAGATGTTTCTGGATGTTGTGGTGGAGACAGGTCTCTGTAAAGATGTTCCTGATGTTACGGTGGAGACAGGTCTCTGTACAGATGTTCCTGATGTTACGGTGGAGACAGGTCTCTGTACAGATGTTCCTGGATGTTACGATGGAGACAGGTCTCTGTAAAGATGTTTCTGGATGTTGTGGTGGAGACAGGTCTCTGTAAAGATGTTCCTGATGTTACGGTGGAGACAGGTCTCTGTACAGATGTTCCTGGATGTTACGGTGGAGACAGGTCTCTGTAAAGATGTGGTCTCGTTGCTTGGCCACATTGTCCATGTGTATTCCATCACGATCGCGGTCCAGAAAGAAAGAAGTTGCTCGTTGCCAGTAGCAAAGTTGAGATTGAAGTTGTTGTTTTTTGATACACAACTGTCCGAAAAACATGCCTGTGTCGATAAGAAGTTAATAATCTCAGAGACGTGCTGTTCTACAGTTCATTAGATCAAATTTGAGTCAGGAAGTCTTTCTTTAAACTGAGACAGACAGTTAGAGTAATAATTTTACTGTTTGTCTTCGCTTTCTTTTCCATATAAGTTTATTAGCTCGTCTGATCATCTGACTTGTGCGTTATGCATGAATATCTGCATGCCATACATCCTCCTGCATATACACATTAGTATGACTGTATAATCATTTGCATATAGTGATGAACTTCTGCTCGAACGATCCCCTTGTATGCTCTTGCCTGTGCTTCAGGTCTCACAGCCTGGTGGTTGGTACAGTGAACAGTGATGTCGAGCAGTCATGACTTTTATGGTTTAATTGCTCTCCTGCTGCTGCTGCTGCTGCTGCTGCTGCTGTCGACAGCGACACGCCCAGCCCTTCCCTCTGCATGTCGCGGTAGGATATTTTCACAGGAGGTGGGCACCTGCTTCGGCTTCCTCACTGATTGTTTCCAGGACCGGGGGCCTCCGTGGTCCTGACATTTTTTGCACTGAGGTAACGTTTCCTTGCATTATGGTCGCAGAATAGCTCCCCTTGTCCATTGTGCTGCACGTTAAAACTCCTTATGGATTCGTGAACAGTGATGGGGGGAAAGTGGAGGGAGGGAACGGGGGAGATTCCGGGGAATTCCAGCAGCATTCCTTTCAGATTGCCTTCCCGCTCTTTTCTTTTTTTCTGTCGGAATAATCAGCGCAGCTCTGTGGTGTCAAGGCCATGTCACAGCTTGGTGCCTGACACTTAATATTAGGAACATGCAGCCTGATGAGCATCTCAGTGAAACAGATGATTCAAGGAGCTTCCCAAACACGTTTTATTTCTTTAACAAAGAGACAAATGATCGTGTCCTGGTGGAACATTTTATTTAACTGATTTAAAATTAAATTACTCCAAGTAAAATCACAGCTAGGGGAGCTGTACTGGGTACTTTTTTCCATCCCAAACACCATTAAAGTGAAAACAACAAACAAACACTTTCCCACCTGAAGTATTTGAAGAGAATCATGCAGGTTGAGGACCTGCTGCATCCAGTTTCAGAGCGATTAGACCAAGAATCCCCCGACAAAGTGCCCACAAAGAGCTCCGCTTCACCGCTGGAGATCTTATTATCCACAGAAGAAAAGAGAGAAAAGAAAAAAGACAAACAAACACTCTCAGAGTTTGGAAAGGCTTCCTCTCTGTGTTGACAGCAAACAGAGAACAGAGGGAGAGGGTCGGTGCTGGAGGGTCAGTCTGAGGGCTCGGCGGTGTGATGATGGAGCCGCTCTGAGTGGGTCGCTCTGTTTACCCCGGTGCCGCTTGGTTTGACTCGAAAAGCCTCAAAGCCAAATTCACCTGTCTGTCGCTGCTCTCTGATCATCCATCCGCCCATTTACCAGCTCATCAGTCACAGAGCGAGAGGTGCATGAAGTGCTCTGAACTCTTACTTAGACACGACAGCCAGTGTGAAGGGTTCAACGCTCCGCAGCTGAAGAAACACGAGGACATGAAGCAAAAACAAAACGCAGCAAATAAATTAAACTAAACATTCCAACATTCAATACAGTAAGTTTACAAACATCATCCAAAATACTCCTCAGTAAATGTTTTTACAATCATAACTACGCCTACAAATTGCAGTTATTAATTTTTCTAGTATTATCTTGTACTGCAGTTCTGTTTGTGGTTTGTCCAAGTGGTGTTGCCGTACCTCCGGCAGAAGTTGATTTAATATCCTCCCCTGTTTTATAAATCTTAATGTTTCTCTTTGTTATGCTAATTTCCTGTCGAGACGTTAGCCTGCTGGAAGTGAAAGATCGATCATAGGGAGTTTTCAGTTTCTATAATAGAAATCAAAAGCATGATTTATGATTCTCCATCCTGCACTTGGACGGTACAGAAGAAAAGTAGCACTTTTAAGACGACACAGCTAGATCACAGTTAGCCTGCAGTTGCAACTTAAGATAAGATCCTTCATGGTTTCATCTGGGAAGACGGTTCACTCGAACCAGCTGTGAGGAACAGAACTTTGTAACAAAGTGAATTTCTTTATTTTGTTGTTTATTGTTGAATATCTGACGGCTGGTTTTGTTTGTTGAACTCTGAACTGAATATTATTGAAGCATCTGCACAAACTTCTAGTAAGTACCGTGAGCGCTGGTCCACCACCTGATTGTTCATGTGTCCTTTATGAATGATGAAGAAAAGCTAAATAAAGAAATAAAAAGCTGGAAGGAAAAGCCTTTCTCTTTTTTTTAAGACGTGAGCCGGATCAGCTCCGAGTTCAGGAGGAAGGTTGGTCACAGGGAAATGTCAAGTGTTTTAAGGAGAGGGCCTGAGTTTGGACCGGCTCCAAAGCCTCCAGTCTTCAGCTTTCATACAGTGCCTCAGATTTTTATCACTGCAGACTTAAATCATCACGGCGTTGACACTCTAAAAGCCATGACTCAGGAGTGAAATATTGTGCATGCATGAGTTTTTATCTTCGCTTGCCGCTGTAAGTTTGATATGCAGCTTCTTGTTGTACAGTATCTGTGCACTCGCCTCCACATCTGTATTCAATGTGTTTGTGTATTTGTGTGCGCTCGGCCGCTCCAGAGAGCACACAGGAACATTTTCCCACTGCCGAGTGGAGCCGCCGTTCTGTTGTCGCGAAGCCGCAGCCGCGCTGGTCATTGTATTTGTGTCCTGTGTGTCACTTCCTGCGTCAGATTGTGGATTGTTAGCGAAACAATGGTGTGTTTCGCCTTGAAAGGACACCTCAATCATTTCGCACTCGGCTGTAAATGCCGACGTATACGGCGCTGTTGCTTTGAGACAATATGTATTTTTCCCCCCCGTGCTGTCACTTGAATGCAGCCTGAGCCTCGAGTCCACGTAATGAATCATAATTTAGATCTGAGCAAAACATTTTTTTTGCAGCATCTGAATGCAACACAATGAGCTGCAGCAGTGTTTTCCCATTAAGCAACAGGGCGCCAAGTTTTCTAAACCACTCCCATCTGTGATAAAAGAGAGAAAAAAGCAAAAAAAAAGAAAAGACAGTGCACGCAAGAATGTATGTTTCCAGTGAAAAGAGAGGATGTATGTCACCGGCTGGAGTTACACAGCAGCCGGTCAATGGAAGAGTTGTTTCAGTGGAATCAGCCGGTGTGGGGTATCACCGACTGCTCCTAACCAGAAACATTCGTGTGAGCGAAGCAAACATGCCCACCTCCACAAATATGCAGTCAAGCACACACTTGTCGCTCCTGGTTGTGGTTTTGGTGATGGTACTGAAGCCTCTCCCGCATCCCGGCTCACCTCCCACTGAGGATGTTATGCAAAGGAGAGGGAGAGAAAAAAAAGAAAAGAAAAGAAGTCAAAGCAAAACGTAGGCCGATGCAAGACTTTGTCAGAAAAACTAACATGTTTGGACCGAATGGCATTCTTCAGGTCAGGATGAAGTTTTTTTTTTTATTAGGCTCCAACATGTTGCTTCTTCTGCTGTTGCGTGACAGGAATCAGCTCAGAGACGGAAAGTGAAGGAATTCGGAAGTTCAGCATCTAAGTCTTGGGTCATTCATTCAGCCTTGCAGACAACTTGGAACTTGAATTTTCATTTCATTGTTGGGGTTTCATCCCAGTGTCACAATCCTCCTGTATTCGGCAGAATTTTCCCCTTTCAGTCAGCACCACCTGTTTCCGGCACTCAGAGTGCAGTCATCCTCCTCACTGAATAAGAGTCACACGAGACGAGCAAAATGTACTCAAGCAAATTTCAGATTCCTGAATGGAAGAGAGTTCCAGTTTCTTATGGAAAGTTTTGAGGGGAAGGGGGCGTGCATCTCGTGTAATCTGCAGCGCTGATATTTCAGATAATCACAGGGCTCGCAGAGAGGCTGGAGGGCGGCAGCGTGCACAGAAAAAATTACTGAACGAAAAGAGGATTTTTACTTCGAGTTCAGGTCAGAGGGAGAACTACAGTGTTCTGTAAAAGTCGCCAGAATGCAGCAAACAAAGTGTTTGAAACTGAAACCTCCCTGTGTTTGAGGTCTCAGGCTGGCAGGTACCCACCCAGTACGATGTGTCTGTTGATAACAGAAGTTGCTTGAGGCGAGTGAATGGAATATTCAGATCTGCTTCCGAGGATAAAGAGCTATAAAAACATGTTTTATATGCACGGAGGCTGCACTGCTGAGGGTTCACTTGTGTGCACACACTTGCCAAGGAGACGTCATAACTTTTGTGCCGTGTACCTGGAAGAGGAAGTCTGAAGTTTAAAATGTCAACCTCCAGCTTCGACTGGAATCCCGATCACTGTTTTCTAATAACACCACCAGTGAGTGACCAGTTGACCTAAAAATAAAAGTCCCTTATCTCCTCGCCCTCATTCGGGTGAAGATTCGAGGTCTAGAAATACAAAGCACAAAGACAGTCTTGCTCGCCTGTGATGTGATGTTACCCACAGCCACGCCGAATTCTTCATCTTTCCATCAAAGAATGCTCTTTCACAGTCACTCTCCGTAGCGGCGAGTGGATAAGATTCTGAGAAAGTGATGATTCCTCCACCGCCGACTGCTGCCACAACAAAAAGGACCAGGAGGAGATAACACGCTCAGATCTGAGGGAGATATTCATGATACGTGCCGTCCGTGTTGAGTGGGTCGATGGACTCTCCCTATTTTATAACTTGTTATTACGTGACAGGCATTAACGTGATGCTGGTGATGGTCCCTGTGTGTCCTGACTCGGGTCAGAAACACCTGATCTGTTGACCCTTTGACACGTCAGGACACCAGACATTTACTTCCTCCCAGATGTTGCTTGTACTCGTCTCTGTCTTCAGTATGCGCTCATTATAAGATACGTGTGATCATACAGATCGTCTGCACATGAACATCTGATCCTCAGTGATGTGACTCCTCAGGTGTGCAGGATGCAGGGAGCCTCATCCGTCCCTTCTTTAAAAAGCTCTCACAGAGTTCACAGAAAGCCCCTCGAGCTTACGCAGGTATTAATTTGCAGTGATTACCTGCAGCTTCACAGGACCTGCAGCACCTCCAGCCAGCAGCCTCAGACAGGGACCTAATTGACACTGTCTGTAGGGAGGAGGAGGAGGAGGAGGAGGAGGAGGAGGGCTACTGTCGTTTTGTTCCTTCCTCTTCAGAGCGGACCCCCCCCCACCCACCCACCCTGCACAGCTTAATGAGATGTTTACATGGAGCTGGGTGTGGGAACCGGGGCCCATATGCTGCCGTGTAAGATGACAGGGACCTGCTTTGTGTTTTCGTCCTTGTTAAGAGGTTTTAGTGCTGAAATCAGAGCCTGCAGCCTCCACCGACCTGCAGCAAGGTGACAGACACTCGGCACAACATCTGCTATCAGCCGAGGTGTTGAAGCCTGATGGACGGAGAGGCGTCTACTCACGAAAATCCAGTTGAAGACGATCAGAAAGCTGCATTTGTGTCCGGCTGTGAGCATGTAGTTTAATCTGTTTAACACATAAACTTCTCTTCCTTTTTATATATTTTTTTTAATGAATGTTCAGCAGCTTTTAGATTCTAGTGCTAATACTCTGAGAATATAAAATAGTCTGAACTTAACAAACTTCTGATTTAGAAAAGTTTGATCACAGTAAACAAAAGTAAGGAGATGTGACATTTAGACTCTCGACAGCCTTCTTTTTCTTTCTCGTCTAGTTTTTTGTATAAAGCCCTAAACACTTTGTCGGCACTCGTCCACCCCTCCATCTACTTTTTTTCTCTTCCCGGGGGAGTCCCCAAGATGTTCCCCGGATTATCCAAGAAAAGAATAACGTTACAGGAATACAGTCCCTTAATAACAACCTTGTAAAGGTGTCGGAAGAGGAGTTTCCCATCGGACAACAATTCTGATGCAGCTCACTCAGTCCAGATCTGACTGGAAACCCCCTGATGGTGCAACAGTTCCTCGACCAGTCTCTGTGTCTGACAGACAGACAGACAGACAGACAGACAGACAGACAGACAGACAGACAGACAGACAGTCAGACAGACAGACAGACAGACAGACAGACAGACAGACAGACAGACAGACAGACAGACAGACAGACAGACAGACAGACAGACAGACAGACAGACAGACAGACAGACAGACAGACAGACAGACAGACAGACAGACAGGTGTAAAGGTGTCAGTCCTTCTTCTTGCTGCAGGTGATAAAGGCAGTAAACCATCATGTCTCCAGTGTTATCACACACACACACACACACACACACACACACACACACACACACACACACACACACACACACACACACGCACACACACACGCACACACACGCACACACATACACACACACACACACACACACACCTTTGGATTAGAGCGGCTGCACCTGCTGCTGCTGCTCACACACTGACCTCATCCGCCCGCCAACAAACACCTGCTCACCTGCCACCTGCCCTGTGTGGGTGTCTGTATCAAGTGTGTGTGTGTGTGTGTGTGTGTAGGTGTGTGTGTGTAGGTGTGGGCGTTGGATTTTTGTGTTTTTTGTCTTTGTGTGAAGGTATGTTGTTGGTGAAGTGTCTCGTTTGTGTGAGAGACGATCTAAAGACATGAATTATATTTAATGACACAACGTCATCGTGTGTCTCACAGGACGACAAATGGAGACGCTGCTCTTCTTTGTTGTGCACATTGTTCAAACCGATCGTGTTTTAAAATGTGGTGAAGTTAACAGAGAAGATGTGAAACACAATGGTGTCTAAACGTTTTCTGGTCCTCTAAAACGGGAGAAAAGGTGATTTTAAAACCAATCTAGAGACGAAGGAAATACTAAAAATCCTTTATTGTAGCGGTGAGGTCAGTCAAGTCTTCATCAGGCTTCGAACAGCTGTGGTGAAGATCTTGATAGATTTAGACACACAAACGCTGTTTTGCTGTTTTGCTGTTTTGCTGTTTTGTTCCATCCTCCTCGTGGCTTCATATCTTGCTGGTGTTGCCAAAAGTATCCAAATCATTCATATTGATTGTTAGAAAAGGTTTGATTACTTATTTTTCTGCAGTAAAGTACTCCCCTCGCCAATAACAAGTGGGCACACGCACCACAAAAATCTTGTTGAAATTTGAAATTTGTTCAGACTTCAGTTTCCACAGAACTGCAATGTTTTCTTTTCCCACTCATTGATCCTGCAGTCTAACTGATTGTGATTCATGTGAAAATACACAATTCCCACCATCCTGCCTCAGAACTGTTTCTACAAGCTGCAGAAATATGTGTGTGTGGGGTGTGTGTGACTCAAACACAAGGTAATGCGTCATCTGGAATGCCTGTTCCAACACTCAGAAGGTGTGTGTGTGTGTGTGTGTGTGTGTGTGTGTGTGTGTGTGTGTGTGTTGAGTGGGCCTCCAGCCTGTCAGCGAGCCGTCAGGTGATCAAACAGACTTTCCTGTGAAGGTGTGAGCTGTGAAGCAGGAGCTGAGTGGAGGTGCAGACGGAGGTCAAACACGGTTTCTGATTTCTTGACCTCGTCTGCCTGCAGGAGGTCACGACGCTCGGCGCTGACCCGGAAGCTTGAACTCCGTCCTCTCTGTCTCCTAATCATCGACTTATAACCCTGCAATAAAACCTGCAGGCCACGACTCCAGACAGCACAGACATCACACCTGATCCCTGACTCAGCAATTATTAAGAAAGTGATGACGCTGAACCACAAATCTGATTCTACGTTTATTTGAAGTGGAAAAACTTTTCACCAGTTTGATGTAGAAAATTCTGATCTCAGTGCTGTGAAAAGGCAGCGTGAAGTGAAGTAGCTGTATTAATACGTCGGCAGGTTTGATTCTGATCTGATAGAAAGAATGGTGGTTCCGACCCGTCCGTGTCCTGGTGCTGAGAGGAAACACAGATAAACAGGGGGACACCACGGCACTTCATTTTTCTAATGTTTTAAACTGAAATCCTGGTCATCGCTCACAGGCTGCACATCATGTTGGTCAGACTGTGTTTTCCTAGTTTGGTTTTAACTTGTGAGTGTCGTTTCACCTAAATGCACCACAGACACAGAGCCTTTTCAAAAATGTCCTCTGACAAACATTCACGCTTCGTGGAGCTTTGCCTCCAGACGCTGATCCACATCTGACTCTGACACGCGAACTGTATCTCACCTGGTGCGAGCTGAGGCCTCCTGCTGTGTGAAATCCAGCTCCGGTACCGCCCGACCCGAGCCGCACCCCGCCCTGTGATGAGCAACACCGATCAGGCATCTGAGCGTCATGCGTTTAAATCGCTGCCAGGAACCTGAGAGTGAATCAGAAACTTTCTCCACTCCCTGAATTTCATCATCATCATCATCATCATCATCATCATCATCAGTGTGTGACTGTGTGTAATCCTCTCCTTTCTCTGCTGTAACTACCCCCTCTGGACTCTTCCTGTAAACAACAAAGCATTTTTATTTGAGTTGCCGGGTTATACAAGGGGTGAAAAAAAAAAACGAGACAGTCACCCTCCAATGTGCCGTATTGTAGTTGAAGGACCACACAGGCAAGCCGCAACAAGACTGTCTAAAGTTTACTCTTTTGTCAGATAAGAGCTGCACTCAGGTCTGTTTGCATTCTTCAGGACGGGACTTGTAAACGTTTCTATGGCAGCCCTCGGCCTGTTTGTGTGCCGTTGCGCTCCACACACTGTGTGCAGAAGCCGCGGCTGAAGGTGAAAGCGATTGTGTTTTTTTTTTGCCACGTCTTTCCCTGAAAATACACATTAGCGTTTGATTTTTCAACAAGTCTAGAAAACAGTAGCTGGTGAGTCACAGAGAGGGAGAGAGGGAAGGGAAACCCGCTCTGACGACTCGTTATCTGGAGTTGTTCTCACAAAAGTTAACCGCTAATAAATACATAATAAATACATAATTCAGTCTGTATAAATCTTCATAAAGAAACAAAAACTTTGTCAATGACAAAATAGGTAAGTTCATTAACCGAATATATACGCTTATCTTCAAAATCAGACAAAAAAAGGTTTTTATTTGCATGTTTTAGTGTTTATTAACTGTTAGCAAGTTTCTCTTACGTTAATAAGCATCTTATGAGGCCTCATTACCTTTTAACAAACACTGATGAGGTTCAACAGACATTAAAGATACAAAGATTTAAAGAGTCTCACCTCAGATTAGAGAAGAAAAGTGAGCCGCGGTCTGAGAGTTATATAAAGTTACTGGTATGAGTGAGTCATCGTCAGAGCTTCAGTGTGTTTTAAGCTGCTTGGACGAGATTCATGGGAGGAATGAGAGCAGAACAAGAGGAAGTCAGAGACGCTCTTTGTGTTTGTGGTGTGACCAGATGAAGTGCTCGTACACATCGCTGGTGCCGCAGCCTCGAGTCGTCACTCTTCACGGCTCGGTCCAGTCGCAGGGTCGGGTCGGCTCGCTCGTTTGAACATCAGGGCCTCGTTCATCCCGATGAAAGTTACCTCATGTCAAAAACGTTTGACTGGCTGGTTGGGCTGTCACAATATCAGATTTTAACTACATGATTATCTTGGCCAAAGGAATTCACAAGAAACAGGATTATTGCTATATCTATAGAAATAATAACGAAATAAATTATCCTCAAAATGTGAGTGTAGGGAGGTGAAGAGAGTCCGTCCCCATCACTCGTGAAAAGGAAGCTGGATGAACTCGAAAACAAAGAAATACGAGGCCAAACATTGTGCCGAATTATCGCATGATATTATTATATATGTGCTTTTTTAACACGATATCAACAGTTACATTTTTGATATCATGATTATGGTGACACTTTGACTACCCGAGTAACAAATTACCAGAACCTTCGACAGCTTGTGCAATCGAGACTCTATCGCTGTCAAATGAAATGGGTCACAATCTCAGAATATAACGATCTTCGGTGCCGGAGCTGCAGAAGTTCACATTTGCACGGTGGGAGTTTGCAGAAACACAGTTTCTTTACGTGAGCGAAGCCACCAGATCGACGCAGTGGAGAGATATAAAAAAAGTGAGAGGACCGACTCCTCCTGTGCAGGCCGGCACACGCAGCACTTCACCTGCAGGGCTGACTCAGGACTTCTTACAGTGACGGAGGGATAAGTCTGAATATTTCATGTCCACTCAGATCGCAAAAATACAGTCATCAGAGGCACAATTACCTTAATCACCAGGTGTGATTAATGTGCAGGAATTTGTATCAGTGGGATCGGTGCAGACAGAGCTGAGCTTGTACATCAGAGCAGGAGACATGTGGCATGAATCAATAGACAGTAAGTTCACAGGGCTAATGATGGTTTAAAAGCAGAACCAACATGCTTCAGATGTAAATTATAGCCGTGCATGATGTTTTTAATCATGATATACTTGTAATAATTTGGATTTCATTTCCTTCTGGATGTCAGCCGGAGTGTTTTCCCTCAGCAGCAGCGTCATATCTGCCCTGCAGGACGGATCAGATCAGTGTGTGTAGACTTCAGCTCGCCTCTTGTTTAGTCTTTGTTCTGCATTAGAGGCCCCAGTGATGTGAGATGGGACTTTATCTCCTGCTGAATTTCTTAATCCTTCAAACATTCAGCTGCCAAATATGAAAACAGTTTTTACTCTTGCGTGTCCACATCAGAAGTCAGCATGTACAGGAGGTCCACACACACACACACACACACACACACACACACACACACACACACACACACACACTCTGTACTGAGAGTTTGTCTTGAAGTCGTGAGAGACTGAAACTGTGTCCTCTGATAATTAAACAGGTTAAGGTTCCATTTTCCATCTAGTTCCTCCAACACAGAACTTCCATGTCGTGATACCTCAGAAAGTAACGGCACAGTTTCTGTCAGCCTGTTTAACGTAATGCTAATATTACCATTTAGCTACTGAGTTACACTGACAGTAAAGGACACACCATCAGCTACACATGAAGATGGACGACAGCTGTACACATTGATTACCAAATGAGAACAAACAAACGAAGGGAGAGTAAAGAAAGAAAGTTGTACATGTTGGTCTAACTGGACTTTTTCAAGTTGCACGGGGATCACAGATCATCTGCTACAAGCTGTCCAGTGAGTTTTATGCGTCTAATGAACCTCATTACTTCCCCAGTTTATCTGTCTGAAAGGTGTTTCCCATGCTTCCTTATCGCTGCTGATAAGAGCCGTCATAAAGAGACAAACACAAGACGTTTGTGTCTGTGTGCAGGCATGTGAATGAGTCATATGCACACAAGTATGTGCAATGACAAAATGTGTGTGTGTGTGTGTGTGTGTGTGTGTGTGTGTGTGTGTGTCAGCACCTGCTTCCCTGGGAGGAAACATCTGCTGCAGGGTGTCAGAGGCCACCTGTCTGACTCCGTCCTGCAGCCGCTGACCGGCCGGCCGGCCTGCAGAACTGATCCAGTGTCTGCTGAAGCAGCAGCAGGAAGATCAGTGTGCGGAGAAACAGCTGTCTTTATTAGACCGTCCCACGGCTCGCCATCTGAGACAGAGTGGATGAAAGCCTGGTGTGTCGAATGTGGAGGCAACAGGAAATCTTCTCTGCATGCTGGAAGTAACAGATTGACGGCGTGACTGAAACGGTCTGAAACTGACAGGAACATGATCTCAATCACCAGCTTCAAGACTTCTTCAACACCGCGTGGCAGAAAGAAAATCTAAATAATCTAAATAAACCAGTTCGACTGCCTGCGGTACTTAATTCTTGGTCCATGCTGGGTAGACAAATGTGTTAGCACGTTGCTGGTATTTGCACTCTGACACGATATCACAGCATTGCACTGATTACACACGGCAGAATTCTCATCTTGTTTGGTGAAATGCAGCCAGGCTTTAGATCGAATCCTCCTCTCCATCATGCTGCTGCGTGGTTGAAAGTCTGAGTCGTCACAGACAGTAAGACGCAAATGTACCACGATGCAAAATTTAAGGAGAACTGGAAAACCTCGTGCAGGCAGGGAACTGAGAGGAAGAATCGATAACGTTGGAGGAGTATTACTCTGATGGAATTGGTCAGTTCTGAGTGGGAACCGGTTCTTGATACCCATCCCGAGTCCGGTTCAGAATAGAACAGATGGTAAAGCAGGTAAACTTCAGGGTGCAGCATGCGGCACCAGTGGAAGTTGGAATTACATCTTGCAAAACTCGAGGCACATTTATCTAACCTGACTTCAGGAGGGGGCAGTTGTTTGGGGTGTATTTGTTGACGACAGAATTTGGAAATAGGCCAGTGAATGAAATGTATTCCTAAGTTTCTAAATATTAAAGTAAAAATGTAACGTATAGTTTGTCGTCAGCGGCGTGTAACTTTGGTGTTGTGCCTGCAACGCTTCACTGTCGCACGTTGGAGGTTTCAACTAAAACCTCCAACTAGAAGGAAGCGTCAGCATCCACCCTGCTAACACAACCTAAACTTACATTTAATGTTCAGAACAGTCCAAAAGTCACGATGAGTCGTCACCAAACGTTGTATCTTCGAGGACGATGGCGCTTCGTCTCTGAAGCTGAAGCTGCAGACGGAGCTGTCGTACATGACGACTTCAGAGGGAGAACACGTTTTCTCGGCTTCATACGTCAACGTTCTGCAGATACGTGTTAGATAAAATTGTTTTGGGATTGTGACATTGTTTGTAAGATTTATGCCGCTGATTTCCACATCACCCCACAAACAGTGATAATAAGGAATAAATGAGAAGCTCCAGGCTGCAGGCGGGACAGAGCGCCATTGTGTTGAGCAGCTCACAGGTGTCGTCTCTCGTCATTTCCAAATTTGTGTCAGTTTCTCCGGGAAAGATGCAATAATTCATATTTCACACTTTGGTGCCAACAGCAACAATATGACTTTGTATTAAAGACAAAGGGCTGAGGCGGTTATCCTCGTGTGAACAGTGATTTAAGTTTTAGGGAAAGTTATTAAAAACTTCAGCTCACCTGTCACACCCAGGGCCTCTGTGGTCGCTCGTTAACAGACACTTTCCTTTAATTAAAAAGGCTGATTTGAATGTATCTCATCAGTTTGAAGCAGAGATACCTGCAGCGATTTTCATGACCTTTACTTTTCATCATGTGCACTAGCAGCCGCAGAGTCATTAAAACGAGCACGAACCTCGTTTATCGACTCAGATCGTTGATTTTACCCTCAGAAACTGGAACAGAGATCACAGAAAGCGATTACTGAGTTCAAACTCTTCTGTTTTAATAAGTTATGGTGGGATGTAAAACACAGAGATGAGTAGAAGTTGCTTCAGTTTCGTGTTGTTGATGGTTTTATTCTCTAATTTCACCCATAACGCAGCTTATCATCGGAGGACTGACCTGCTGCATCGTTAGCTGCTCGCACTCGTTACCAACCTCTCTTATGGCTTTGAGATCAAACACGCACAATTAATAGTGTTAAAGGAACAGTTCACCCTGTCGTAGTCCAAAAAACATTTCTGGAGCTTCACAACAAAACAGTGTTGCAGAATTCTCCTAAACAGAAAAAACCAAGATGCAGCTCGTCGGTGATATCGTCGTCTCTGGAAGCCCAGAGATCCCAAAATGGTTTGAAAAGACCGAAAAACGTCATCGTCTGTAGAATCAGCAACCAAATCCTCGAGTAAAAACAACGGAAGGAATTAAATGAATTAATGATGTGAATGATATTTGCCATATTTATCAATGGTTCAAGACATTTAAAACAACAATCATATCATCATATCGTGATCTGAATCAGTTCACATCCCCAACAGATAATATCCCCAATTTGTGCTTTGAGAAGAGTGAGAGAAAAAAGAAAAACTACAAATGTATTTGGATAAAAAGAAGAGAAATGCAGCGGAGTAGAAACTGTCAAGTTCTGACTGGACGCAGCGTGTCTGCAGCTCTGTCACATCCTGCAGGCCTCCTCGCTGCGCGGGGCGCCGGTAGAGGGCGCTGACAGCCGTGTTTCCTCCGCCGGCAGGTCGGTGAGGAGCAGCTCAGGTGTCCTTCACCAAACACATCATGTTCTCCACTCTGCGTGCGCTGGATCGTTATTTATGGCTCAGATTTACAGCAGCAACTGTTTGCGTTTGTTTTACTGCGTTAATATGAATGTGAAGGATCACGGAGCCGGTGACAGAAACATTCTGACTTCTGGACAACTTTTATTTTACTGTGAGGAGAGACAGATGTGCTCAGCAGAATGTTATTTCACTGTGTATGAACAGTGAAATCACAAACACAAGCTCCTGTTTGAGAAAACTTGAGTAATAAATCCATCAGCCGTCCTCCCCTCGCGCCTCCTCCCGCCCCTCTCCGCTGATTGGCTCCCAGCTGACGAGTGTTCCACCCCGGCGAGCTGCGGTTGGTCCAGGCCGCCGCCCATCATCGGGGAGCGCCCGGCTCCAGCTTTGGGCAGCAGAGACGCACCGCTGCTCCCCTTCTCTGCTGTTTAGTGCGTCGAGCGGCGGAGGGAAGTGGAGTTCGCGCGTCTTGTTGTGCGTCCGTGGACCAAAGAGCAGCAGCAGCAGCAGCAGCAGCAGCAGCGGCGGAGCGCTTTTTCCTCCTCCAGAGCCGCGGGCATCCCGGGGAGCGAGCAGCCACGCCGTGCACGCCTCGGACACCAGGAGGAGGAGGACACCGCTTTCTTCTTCCTCTTCTACATTATTATTTTGACTGATTGAGACATCCGTTTATTTCATTTCCCTCATGGTAACCAACACTGAGCAGCCGGAGACATGTGGAATAATCCGGGGAAACTGCACCGCTTCTCTCTAGTGTGTCTTCTCCTGACGCTGTGGGCTGAGGTGAGAACTTTATCCTCCTGATCTCAGCGGAGACTCACATTTTCACTGATGGTTTCTCTCATCAGTGGAACTGGAAGTTGGTTCTTTGGAGGGGGTTAAATTCCAGCCTTAATTGAATTGCCTGCTCGACTGTTGAATCATGTGATGTCGGAATTTCTAAATTCGCGCTTCCCTTTCAGGGAGATAAATGAAGTTTACTGTCATTTTCTCAAACATCTGCTGTCATGAGCTGCGTGCTGGTGAGGGTGAAAACATTAATGAGCTGCTTCTCAGAGATAAAACCCTCAAAGTTATGGCAGAGCTTGGCGCAAGTTTTTGTATTTTCCCGTAAAGTTTCCTCATCAAAGTGCGTAATTGGTCTTTTACGCAGAATAGCTTCACATGTCTGCAGCGCAGCTTCACCTGCACGGAGCGTTCGCGTCCTGGGAGAAACCACAGACATGAATTCAGATTAGTTTCGTATTTTCTGGCTTTGGAGAGGAAAAAAAAATCTGAGTGTGAGTGGAGCTCAGGTCTTATTGGGGTGATCGGCAGCAGCCTGATCTGCAGAGTGAGCTGAATTGGAGTACGAGGTCGCGTTTGTGCCAAAATGTACAGTAGTGAGCTGCAGAGCGGCTGCACGCTGCAGGAAACACCTTCATGTGCTGCTTTTTATCCACGATTGTGAGACAGTTTCACTCATTTCCCAGCAGAAATGTAAAGATTCTAGAGACTTCGGATTAATAATGTTGATTTTCGGGAACAGGCTGATGTCGCTATAACACATTAAAACGCTTCTAATGGAAATAAATAACCTGTATTTGGCATTTAATTAGATTTGAATTGATTTTAAAGATATAAAACTTGACTTGTACTCGTGTGAAGACCTTCTCACCCTCTCGTGTCCCCCTCAGGTGTCTCAGTCCACGGGTTACTTCGAGCTGCAGTTGATTTCGGTGGAAAACCCCAAAGGTCAGCTCCTGAACGGCGACTGCTGCGACGCGGAGAAGAGCGCGGCGGAGGGCCACTGCGGCGCGGACGAGTGCGACACCTACTTCAGAGTGTGTTTAAAGGAATACCAAACGGAGGTCACGACCAATGGACCGTGCACGTACGGCTGGGAAACTACTAAGGTTATCGGTGGGAATACTTTTCACTTCAAAGGCGGCCTGAAGAGCGGACAGAACCGGAACAACGACGCCGGGAAGATCATCATTCCCTTCAAGTTCGCGTGGCCGGTGAGTGGGGCCACTTCGATGGGCCAAATGTGATATTTAACTGATGTTACAAGGTGGATTACTGAGTGACGTGTGCGTAAAAGTTTCAAAATGTTCACCAGAACTCAAGATGTGGCCAAATCTGATAATTTCATCACGTAATAAACACGATTCCGTGTTGATAATCTTTGATGTTTGGGTCCAAAAATAACGGACTGCAAATGAATTTTGGCACATGTTGGCGCAGTTTTCTGTTAAACGTGTCTTCACTGTCTCATTCTTCACTCTGCGCGTCCATTTGGCAACTTTTGGCGTCTCTACATGGCCAAACATCTCTCGAGGGACCTCACGTTCCCCTCTTAGAGCTTCTGAGTGAGTGTCTGCCTGTTTCTGATGGAGCGAAAGCCCCGAGCGCGCATGACGCATGACTTTTACGCACAGCAGCGGTGCAGTTGTGTCTCGGTTTGATGAGTTACCAAACAAGCTGCTGTTTGTGTGGCTTCAGTTACAGTGTGTGTGTGTGTGTGTGTGGAGGGGATGTGGTGCCAGTGTTTGAAGGGTCGGAAAAATAAGGATTTCCAAGCCAGCGATGATTAAGAAGTGGCAGGTAACTTATTATCTAATCTAAACAGAGCGGCTGAGCCAATCAAAACCCGCCGCCGCTCCTTATTTGGAGAGGCAGCGTGGGAAACAGGAACAGTGTTGGCAATTATGAACGCTTCTGTTTGGCTTCGGGAGCTGCTGTTACACTCAGATGTGTATCAGGGAGGTTTCTGACTGTGAGAGTGACGTCCTGTGGAGGAAACGTCACAGGTTTGATTCCCACAACAGCTGATGAGCTGTCAAAATAAGAGCACTGAGCCGCTGTGAGGCCTCAGACGGAGATGATGGAGGTTGAAGTTGATCATGTGTACATAAAAAAACATCATTAATGCTCTAATGGACTTATCAGTCAAGAGGAAAGTCGTTTCTTGGTCGATTTTAGGTTTGATGGTCTTTTTTTTAATTGAGATTTGAACATTATTCAGAACTCACACGAGAGACAAAAGTGATTTTGAGACACAAACCTTTGAGAAGTACAAAAACATTGTGGTTGGATTTGTTCTTTTTCTCTGCTTCATATTATTACAAACTAGATGCTCTTTATCATTTCACTCGATCAAATCTGCAGTTTGATCTGGACTCCGGGGACGTTTGCCGGACATTCATCTTCAAGTTTTACCATTTTACAGACTAAAAATGTCATCTGTTAATGAAACAGTCAGTCTTGTTTTGCATGTTTGCAGCAGCAAAACATTAACTCACATCAGAAAGGCCGACGTTTGAAATCAGTGAACGTCAGGATACGAGACGCTCTCTGAAATCCTTCGACTCATTCCAGACATTCTTACTGTGACAAAAGCAGAACCCTCTATGTGTGTGTGTGTGTGTGTGTGTGTGTGTGTGTGTGTGTGTGTTCATGTCACATACATACATCTCGTACAGATCGGGTGCTTTGTGGCTACGTGACCTCTCCATTCATCACTCCCCATGGTCAGCTGTCAGCAGAGGGGAAGATGGAAGTAGTAAGTTGGGGCCCTGCGGGCGGATTCAGTTACCACTAAGTTGTGTGTGACACAGGCGGCTGGATATCAGTGTCACCAGCTACTCAAACAAGTGAAGATCCCCGGTCAATCTGGGCCGAGGGATGCCTTTACCTCGCCGCCTCTCAGGTTCACGCTCTATCCGTTATTGGGTCATTGTCTCACTCGGCGTGTGTGGGGTCAGTATTTTCCACTATCCGCCTGGGAGGGGGTGGAGTGTGAGTGTGTGTGTGTGTGTGTGTGTGTGTGTGTGTGTGTGTGTGTGAGGGGCACAAAGGAAGGAGGGTATCAGTGTTCAGCAGCTTCTTCTGACGAGGCTGTCAAGGTCGGAGCAGTTTAAGGCGTTTTAAAAATGTCCTCACACTTCAGGTTTTTTAATCGTCGCTGCAGACGCCTCGCCTCGGAGTGAAACAGATTGTTAGTTTGGTTTTAAATGTCTTGTTTTGCTCGACCAACATCCTCAAACTAAAAAATAACCTGTTTCATCAATCAGAGGAGATTTGGCGTTTTTGCTCAATCAATCACTAATTAGTTATTTGAAGTGTCTCATCAGATTGCAGTTATACACTTGTTGTGTCTTCTGTATAAGCTACTTTATGACGTTTCCTCTCCTTAAGTCAAGTGTCAGAGGATGATGTGTGATGTACAAACTGCATATTCAGCTCAGAGCAGCGATGTGACGCCACATGAACACGACATGACAGACTCAGACTCCACATTTCTGTGTGTGTAGATTAAAAATCTTTAACTTGAATTTTGCAACTTTTGGCACAAAGATTTTTCCCTTTTCACTCATCAATCAGCAGATCTTTGCTGTAATCACCTGGTGGTCAGTTCTGAATGTTAAATAGCTGCTATGATCCAATTTGGAGTTTGTAGAGGTTAAAAAAAATCATCCTCAATGTTTATAGTTAATCCTCGAAGTCATCTCAGCTGGAGAGCTTTTCAATCGACTCATGTTTTGTGTCAGTCGGCTCTGTGAACGAGAAATTGGTCTTTGGATTGAGATTTTTATTCCCAAGATCAAGAGTGAACATTCACATAGAGCTTCATAAACTGATCAATCAGTTTAAAAAAAGGCAAAATCCTCAGATTCCAGCTTCTTAAATGTGAATATTTTCTGGCTTCTTTCCTCCTCCGTGACAGTAAGACTGAATATCTTTTGGTTGTGGACAAAACAAGATGATTGAGGACGTTTTGTTGGACTTTGGGAAACACTGATCAATTTTCTGACATTTTACAGGACAAAACAAAAAAAATCAATCCGCCGATTAGTGGATAGATCAGTGCACGGAGAAAATCTTTGGGACAATATTGCAATGTTTCCTGAAATTCAAGTTGAAGATAAAGATACATGTAGCGGGGCGGCGCTCATCCACAATGCAAATCATTGTACGTTAATGTTGAAAGTAAAGATACACTGAAGGATGTTTTCAGTCATCTCAGCACTGAATCATCTCTGAGACGAACAGCTTCAGAGGATGCCCCGCCCTCCTCGTCCTCCTCGCCCTCCTCGCCCTCCTCGCCCTCCTCGTCCTCCTCGCCCTCCTCGTCCTCCTCGTCCTCCTCGTCCTCCTCGTCCTCCTCGCCCTCCTCGTCCTCCTCGTCCTCCTCGCCCTCCTCGTCCTCCTCGTCCTCCTCGCCCTCCTCGTCCTCTGACAGACTGCAGTCTGCAGTGTGGCGTGCTGCCGGGCCGACAGACAGCGCTGACGCTCACTGATTGAGTGTGTTTGTGCGAGGCCGTGGCCTGTAGCCTCTGGTGCTGCTATAGTGGACTGATAGTCGCCCTGATATCTGGGCCACTGGTCCTGACATGAATGAGCCACTGAAAAAAATAAAAAAGAGAGGGACATTGTTCTGCTCGCTCCTCTGCCGATCGTTCCCCCTTCATGTTCACCCCTCCGGCTGTGTGGGTCTTTAGTGACATCTTTCATGAAAGGGGACGGTGGGGGGAGGAAGAGGGGAGGGATTGACCGATGGAGCGAGGGAAGGAGGGATGATGGGGGAGAGAGGAAGAAGGCAGCCCCCCCTTCAGAATAAGAATCCCTCCACAGCTTCCTTGTGAGGTTTCTGTCACGAGGGAGGTGTATTTTTAGGAGGCAGAAACTTAAGATTACAGTCGTGAGAGGAGCAAAAACAAGCATTTACTTCTTCTCCTCTTCCTCCTCGGCCGCCCCCCTCCTGATCTCTCCATCTCCTCTCCCTCTCTCCTTATGGGGTATTTTTAGAGCTGCTGTCCTCCCCTCACCCCTCTTGGAGTAAATCAAGGATCAAGGGTGCGTACTCCTTCAGTTTCATAGCCCGTTTTCTTTTCCCCTCTGCCCCTGACTCCTGCCAGATTCCCCCCTCAGCCTGGCAGATCTGAGAGGACAGAGGTGGAACAGCTGTTGTAGAGAGACCTCCTCCTCCTCCTCCTCCTCCTCCTCCTCCTCGTCCTGGAATGAATGTTTTAGTGAAATAGCATTAGGAAAACAGGCTATGATTACAGCGCGCCAAGCGTAAGATCACCTCACTCGGAGGAGTATCAGTGAGCAATCACAAAGTGCAATGTTGGATGACGGCGAGTCGTCTTCTTCGCTCGTCTCCTCGCTGCCGTCACTGCCGGCGGCTGGCTCGGTTGGCTCATTTGCCGAGTGTGTCGCTGGCACGCTCGCCCGCTCCTCCGTCAGGAGCTCCTTCTCAGTTTGGTGATGCTTTCATGGCTGATTAGTTTGGGAAGAGAGGAGATGGTGTGACGCTGGAGGCAGCGTAGGGTTGGAGGTGTGTTCAGGAAGCTGAGTGACAGAGATGATCAGTGAAAGCTTCGCAAGCTACCAGTTACTTTACTGGAGGAAACATAAATATATATATTTATATCTATATGTTTGTTGTGCATGTCGGGCTGTCAGTCATAGAACAGCTGATATGTTTTCTTGCCTCGGCAGCGTCCTGCTGACTTCACGTTGTGTGCAGCGCCTCCAGTTTGAACAAGCTTTATTGGCACTGAGTGGTTGTTGTGTTGTTGTGTCACGGCTGTATTTTGCTTTGCATTCCTCCACAGAGCAAGAAATGCACATGAAGACAACACAAATAAACACGGAGGACAGTTAGCGTGAGTCCGAACTGAGTACATCAAAACATCAGAAGCTCTCTGAACGTTTCATAGGAACTCTTCACTCCTTGATTTCACAGTAAACGTGCTCTGTGGTGATTTGTAGCGTTGTGACGTGCCGTACAGCTTCCTTCTCCTCAGGTTCTGTCTCGTGGTTAATCTGAAACAAGTTACAAGTTTGTAGAATAACACATTTGGACTGCAGACAGTCGCCTGCTCCCTCTCAGCTCCTCTCTGCTCTGCGTGTCTTTAATAAGTCTAAAAGCCTGCAGGACGGCCTCAGCAGGGCTCTGTTACGTGGTGTGTTCTGGCCCGGCGCGGCTGGTTGAAAGCTCTCCGCTCGGTTAACTGCGGTCAGGACGGACCTGCTCATCTTTCCCACGCTGCTGCCGCTGCTTCCATGTCAGCTGACCTGCAGCGGAGGCGTAGAAATGTGTGATTAGCTGCTCAGTCTTCTCCGGCTGATCGATTGTCGATGCTGCCGCTGGATGTGGTGTTATGTGTGACGGGTGTGTGTACAGGGGCGTCTTTGTGTACTCAACATAAATCTGTTCTCACAGTTACATGAGGACGACACACAAACTGCAGGGTTCAAACTGTTGGACTTAGTCTGAAACTGAATGAAATGAATCAGAATCCAGAAGTGACGGTGAGGTTACAGTCAACACGGAGTGATGTGAGTTTCCGTCAGGACACCGCGGACTCGGCGACCTCCTCGCTCGTCATGTGCCGCCACTGTTGTTGCTATGGTTACCTGTAGTCTATTCCATACTGTGCCCTGATTTAGATCTGCGGTTAGAACCTGCTGCACCGCGTGAAGATGTCCTCATATACAGTTTCAGTGGAACCGCGCCAGCCAATCGGACTCAGGGATGGTATAGTGTTGAACAGTCGCCAAGTTAAATGTCTGTGTGTGTCTGTGTGTACGTACAGTATGTACAGTACAGCTTCATCCGCACCTGTTTGTTTGCACTTGAAAGTGTGTGACGCACGAGTGTGTGAACATCAGTGTGGTTTATTTAGGACGAGACAATGAGAATCAGTCGAACAGACGGAAACGCACGAGAAAGAAAAAAACAAATCAAAGCAACAAAAACAGAACAAAAACCGGCTGTCGGGCCAGTCGAGAATAGAAATAATCGTTAGCTGCGTCTCTGTTGTGGTTTTGCCGCAAATCACCAGGAGCGACGATGTTCGTCTGAAAGTTGAGGAAACAGGAAGAGGTGGAGTCATGTGATGGAGATCTGATCGAAGTGTGAGATAGATCCAGCTCCAGATTCGTCTTTTGATTTCATTGTCGATGATCAAAATGTCGATCAGATCCCAAGATGACGTCTTCAAATGTCTCGCTTTGTTTACGGCCTAAAGATTTCAAGTTTACTGTCAGAGATGGAGGAAAGAAAACAGAAAATATTCACATTTAAGAGGCGGAAGTTTTGTTTTGTAACAACTTGTCAATTTATGAATTGATCGTTGCAGTTCTACCTCAGATAACAGCGCGATACACACCTGATACCAGATTACATGGTGTGTGTTTGTGTGTGTGTGTGTGTGTGTGTGTGTGTGTGTGTGTGTTTAGGCGAGCCAGCGGTTGTGAGCACTGAGGTGATTAAAGCAACACACACACACACAAACACACACAGAACTTAATTTCCCACTTGACTCGCGGTAGTCGTTCACAGAGCTGATAGAGCTCAGCTGGACCTCGCTGAGAGAGGAGAAGAAGAAGAAGAAGAAGAAGAAGAAGAAGAAGAAGAAGAAGAAGAAGGGCAGGATGGGAATGAAAGGAGGGAGTTGGAGGTTGGGGATGAGCAAACCCTCCATTGTTGCTCTGTTTGTTTCTCTCATGAATCCCGTGTTGATCTTGTCCGTCTCTCTCCAGGATCCACCAGGAGAACACGACATACTTCATGTCTTAGAAATCATTTTGGCTCCCGTGCTCCATTTTTGTTAGCTTGTTTTTGCTAGCTTTGAGGGTGTGATCGCACCTACAGTTTGCTTTCTTTGGTCTGAATCAGAGTGGGAAAAGATCATTGCGCTGTACTTTTTTTTTGTGTTTGGCTCGTCGAGGCTCTCACCATGAACCCAAGGCAACATGAAGTCAGGAGTGGAGTCAGATCACGCTCCAGTTTAAAGGATTTGTAAATCCCCAATCTTCGTCTTTGAGGGGGATTTTTTGCAGCTCAGCGTGGCAGATTTCCTGGTAATTCTTCTTCTCTGGTGTTTATCCCAGTAAAGAACACATGAAGTAGTAGCTGGAAAAGAAGACTTCCTGACACGACCTCCATTCTTTTATTGGACTAATAAAACCGAGTTAAAGGAGTGCCGGAGTTCAAGCGAACCGCTGCGGCAAACACGCTCGGTGTGAACGCACCCCGACTCCTCATCCGTCTCTCCGCGAGTACGCTGCAGACATGAAACTGAGCAGATCTGATGCAGCGTAGTGTTTCCTCTTCTTCTTCTCCTGTACGCTGCTGCATCATGGAGGCGGCCTGTTGTAAGCGTCTCCTCCGGAGGGACGGTGTGAAGGTTCAGCAGGGTTTCTCAACACATCTGGGGACAAACTCTCCATCGGTTACCCAACATCCCACGACATGGAGAAACCCCCGTGACACTCTCACACACTTCTACATCTACAGTGTGTCAATGCACCAGGAAGAGGTTTCTTGGGTCGATACATTACATTTGGGTTTATTATAATTTATCAGCTGACAATAAGTCTGTACTCAGAGAGTTAACTGCAGAGATCGTAGACAACACAGGTCCAAGTAAAATCATTACCAAACCCATGAAAGCATCCAGATGACTGTTGGCTTGTTTACATCCTGCTTGTGTTTCTCGACGTGTCATGTGACATAAAACTTGATATAAACTTGAATTATATATAATGACCGCTACCAGCCGATCAACGTCAGATATGTCTGATTCTGGGCTGCGACCCAACGGGACCTCCAGCCTGAAAGAAAGAAAGAAACTAAATGTTTTACGCTTTTTATCCAAAGATCTCCCTGGAAATTGATTCGTTGTTTAGTCTGTAAAATGTCCATCAGCTCAACACGACGTCCTCAAACACAAAGATAATCAGTTTACTGTCATAGAGGAGGAGAGAAACCAGACAATATTCAACATTTAAGAATCTGGAATCAGAGTCAAAGAAAACACTACACAAACTGTATAAACTTCATCCTCACGCTCTCACTAAACACACTCTGAGCTGTCGTGTCCTGCAGTCGTTGACCTGATGAGTGTGTTTCTGTGTTTACACTCACATGAAGCTTCGACTACGTGACGGCCGTCCTCTCTCTCACACAACTCTCTGCTCCTGCTGAAGAGTTTCAGGTGAACTCGTCGAGTTTTTGATTCGCCATCCGTCACATTCGCGCTCAGGTGGCTCACCGATGAAGGAGCCGCTCGGGGGTTTTTCCCACGGCGTGAATATCACCTTCCCGCCGGCGCTGCTGGAAAACGAGGGCTACCTTAACCTCTTTGTCAGCGCACCTTTCAGCGGGAACAATGAGTTTATGCCTCGGCCTTTGTGACCAGATATTGAGTTATCGAGACGAGTGGAGGGAGGAGAGGGGGGAGCAGAGAGGCGGGAGAGGGAGATGGAAACAGAGAGAAACGGAGATAGAGGAGGGCAGCTGTGCCGGGCAGAATGTCAGCGGTGGATTTGAGAGCGTTTACATAAGGCCTCTCTTGTGCTGCTCTCCGGAGCGCAACATGCTGAATCTGGTATTCACGCCTGCTTCAGGTGTCGGCTGCTCGCTTCACACAGAGCTCTGAATTTAGAGTCGCTTGTTCGCAGACGAGGATGAATAATCGGATTCAGGATCTATCGCAGACAGCTGAAGGGATTCTTGTGTCCTCTTTCTTCATCTTTCTTTAAGTTTTCAGAGACTAAAGTGGTTTCAGAGCATCGGGGATCGTCCCACTTGCTACGCGGTGACATTTCACTTCTCTTCCCTGAACCCAATATGTCATCTTCCAATCAGTTGGTGACCTTCAGTTAAAATCCTGAAGGGATTTAAGTTAATTTGATATTTTATTAAAAGAAGAAAAGCTCTGTATCGTCACACTGGAGAGGCTGAAATTGAAAGCATTCTCCTCTAAGCTGATACTTCCTCCCTCTGTAGGACATCTGAACAAAGATCGACTGACTGATCCTCCGAGCTGAACAAATGTAGTCATTTAATCAGAAGGAATGACTAAAATGAGAGCTTTGCAGAGGAGCTTAGATGAGTTCAAGTCCCACTAACGATATTTCCTTGATAAAAAAATATCAGAAAAACCCAAGACGACGTCCTCAAACATCTTGTTCCGTCCACAACCCAAAGATAGTCAGTTTACTGTCACAGAGGAGGAAAGAAAGCAGAAAATAATCAAATTTAAGAAGCTGGAACAGAAACGCTTGAACTGTTGCACTCTAGCTAAACTTTGCTTCATGTCAGCTGCGAGCTCATCACATATTTGAAATGTTAAATAAAAGGTGACACCTCTGATGAATATTCAGGAGGCAGCTGTTGTTTTCTGCTCTCCGTTCTGCATCTTTACACCTGTGATGCTTTCTGCTTTCTGTTAAACCGACATCCTGCTGCTGCTTCGTGTCTCTTTGTGTCTCTTCGTCTCTTCATGTCTGAACACGGCCCTTCATGAATCCCTGCCGACACACGTCCGCATCGTTTGGATTGTGAAAAAAACAAAAGTCAGCTAAGTTTTGAAATCGGTCTGAACCAGGTTGTGAAAATGTCCTGGAGTGTTCTGTGGACTTTTACGGTCATGGTTGGTCTGAAACTCTCCCTGCTCTTTTCTTCCACTTCACTCTGTTTACAGCCTGTTATCGAACCAGCGGCTCCGGCCAAAGCATTAGAACGGGTCACAGACGCACTTCCAGTTCTACACGAGCAGAAATCTGTCAGATGCTCACACACTCACACACACACACACACACACACACACACACACACACACACACACTGATAACTGTTGTTTAAAAGCCTGCAGACATTTTTCACGGGGATTATGTGGATCTCGGCGATGTTGACATGAGTTAACTCTCTAATAAGATGATGTTTTTGTTAGATGTTTAGTTTTTAATGACTTTTGTGGCTCAGATTTATCTCGGACTCCATTTTCCCTCTCTGAAAACCTCTCAGACATCCTTTCTTCACGATGCCACATCTATGACACAGTGCGGAGACAGTGCCAGTGAGATGAGCGATAGGCGATCATGATTGTGTAGTGAAGATGACACGGTCTCTCTGCTCCTGCCTGTGGTTGCAGTTTGCAGTATAACGGTGGCAGTGCAGGTTGAGCTGGAGCAGCCAAATTCCCGGCGGCAGCATCTGATTACAGACGGTTTCACGAGGGGGTAATAAAGAGCCCGGCAGAATGTTTTACTCTGATTTTTATCTGCGTACGTGCTGTTACTTACTGAGATCATTTGGTTTGGATGTCTTTGGCACCTTCGTTTGATAGAGAACAGATACAGATTATTAAAACAAGTGTAAGTACTCCCCTTCATGAGATAAAAAAGAAACATCGTGTTCTGAAACAAAAAAAATCATCTTTTCATGTGCGTGTAAGGGATCTAAGGCAGCATCTTCCTGCTCCTTCTACATCGATTCACTACAGAAGAAGAATTCACAGAATGTAACCTACAGCGACAGAAATAGCTTTTCACGCGTTTGGTGTGGGAAAAGTGAATTGGGTCATTTTCCCATTCTGCCGCTCAGTATAAAGACCTGATTAGATTAGCTTTGATTAGATTTGCCGTCTGAACGAGGCCTCTTGGGGGAGGGTTGGTGCGGTGAGGCCTCCTTAGAGAGACGAGGTGGTGGTGGCGAGGTGGAGGGGCGGAGGGGTGCGGTGGGCTTGTTCTGTTAATAATGTGCTAAATTAACCATCCCGGCTCGTCTCTGCCGGGAGCAACATGTTTTATTCATGTCAATAGACTAACAGGTGTGACGTGACAGGTGTTGCAGCTGCTTTTCTTTTCTTTTTTTATTTCTTCCTCTGATCACAACTCCAGAGAAGTTGTTAATTGGGTCCCAGGCTTTGTCTTTCTTTTCTTTTTCCTTTTTTTTCATAACTGGTGAATTTTCAATTAAAGGAACATTCCTCTTGATTTTAGTCCATCTTAAAATGTAAAACTCGAGCAGTGTCTGAACACTGGAGCCTCTTCTCACTGTTGAGTTTCTTAAGCGATGCTCATTTCTTTGTTCTCTTGTTGCTCGCTTTCGCTGCCAAGCTCTTCCTTTGTTTATCACAAGCAAACCAAAACTATATTTTCCCATGAACGAGCCTCCAAAACTCTTGCGACTGAAAGCTTTAAGATATTAACGTTGGCGGAATCTCTGTTTTTGATTTATCAGTGATAATTAGATTCCCATCATGGGTAAATAAAACTAACATTGAACAGATAAAATAAATGATTAAATCTCTCTAAAGCGCCTCCAAGCTGAGACTTTGAAAACAGGATTATCATCCAGTTTAATTGTGTTTTTACTTATCGGATCGCAACATTCTCAGCGCTTTGCAGCTTTAATCTGTGTTTTTACTGTAAGTACGTATCAAATAACAGTGTGAAAACAACGCAACAATGTTAGAGGTCAGGTTCAGCTCAATCTGCAGCCCTCCTCGGCCTTACAGAGCTTTATAGTCCATATATACATAATATATATGTTAATATTTGCATGTTACATATTGTGGCCAGGTAGAGAGGCCTCTGACTAGGCTGCCATATCTGATGAGTCGGGAGTGAGAACTTGTTGGAAAAGCAGCTTTACTCCAACTGGCCAGTAGCTTTACTCCACCTGGTCAGCAGCTTTACTCCACCTGGCCAGCAGCTTTACTCCACCTGCTCAGCAGCTTTACTCCACCTGGCCAGCAGCTTTACTCCACCTGGTCAGCAGCTTTACTCCACCTGGCCAGCAGCTTTACACCACCTGGCCAGCAGCTTTACTCCACTCGCTCGGCAGCAAACATCTGACAGACACAGTTAGACACTAGCTGGTGAACATGATGGAGCATTTAGCAGCAAAAGAGACAGTTATAACCCTCTGTGTGTGTATGCGAGTCAAAATAAAGTTCTTTTATTTTCGACCGATGGTATTTAGTAAGCTAACTTTGCTAGCATGGATAACATTCGCGGTGCATACTGTACATCTAGTTACACACCTGGCAGCCGACCTCCTCACTTATTTGTTGCCTTATTGGTTTTGTTTCAGTCTCAGTAACGCTCTATGCACATGTCAAAAAAGAGAAAATTATCTTACCTACACAAGCCTGAGGATGATTTGTGGCAGTTGTGACTTTATGCTATCAGAGCATACGTTCAGAAATAAGTCCACTAACTGAAACTAACAGCAGAGATCATGGCGTTACTGTACATTGTGTTTTGTCTGTTCATAGCAGGACGTTTGTGCTGTTGTTCTTGCTCAGTGTGTGATTTTTATATTACAGTGACAGTTTGATATGTGTGGGAGCACTTCCTCCTGACTTTTATTGTGGTTTGATTTGCCACATCAGTCTCAGCACTTCCCACTCCAAATTGTTGGAAAACAGATTTTATTCAAGTTTCTGAGCATATTAACACACACACACACAAACACACCCAGTGGTGATATTACAGTCTGAGTAAAGAAGCAGCTGCACGTTATTGAGGAGAAACTCGTCTCCAAAGTCAAACAGAAAGTCTGGAGCTGAACTGCCAAATGAATCATCTTCATAAATCTTATTAGCATGTATAAAAGACATGATGCTGTGTGTGTGCAGCGGCTCCAGACTGTACAGTATATTCTCGGTAGAGTTGTGTGTGGCTGGCGGCTGTTTCCTGCCGTGCTGAGGCAGTAATTTATTCATTGAACAGGTGAAGGCGGCGAGGAGAGGGCTGCTTTCTCCTCGCCTAATGAAAACTCAAATCCCTCTGACTCCTGTAAATTGGTTAGGAGGTGTCAAGTGTCTCCCAACACGCCCCCACAGACCCCTCCCTCACACCATATCCACACACACACACACACGCACACACACACACACATTCAGAGTCGACTCATAAGGTCGTCTCGCTGCAGACTGCAGAGACGTGACACTTTGATCCTCCAGCTCCTGTCCTTCAAGGACACAAACACACACATCAGTTCGGTCACACACACACACACACACACACACTTAGATATGTATACACACAGGGAACTCACACACTCCTGCCAGGCTCCACTGAGGCCGTGGGACAGCCCCATCTGTCTGGAGCCGGTGGCTGTGACATTTAAAATTGATTACAAAGGGAAAGATTAATTATGAAAATGTCCACTTATTTTCACTCATTACAGAGTTACGGCGGCTCACCGGGCTCATAAATCACCGCCATGTCGTCTCCGGCTGATGGAGACGAGCCTCGGTGTGATCTGGAGGCTGCTGGTGTCGACATCATGCTCAGCTTAGGAGTTTTTGGGGTTATTAGTGATGGGAGCGGTGTAGTTTGAGCTGTCAGGAGGAAACGTACATGTGACATCGTCTTTAACCTTCTCAACTGAGGCTGATCCTGGTCCTTCGTTTACTGCTCAGTGTTCTAGTTTATAAAATGTTTTCAGCAGCAGGAAGTAGAAGAGTAGAAAGTAGTAGAAAGCTGCCATGATTGGTCCATCGAAAGACAATTAATCTCCAGCTATATTGATAACCAATTAATGGTCATTTCAGTAATTTTTTAAGCAGATATGTCAGACATTTCTATGTCATTTTTCACAGTGAACAAAAAGTCTTTGGGTTTTTGGACGTCACTGATTATCTAAGTCTGGCTTGTACTTCAGGATGCTGTAATATCTTCCAACCAGAGATCTGGACTCGACTTGGACTTGGAAGTTGAAGACTCGGAACTTGACTAATTGAATGATTTGATGTTTTAAGCAGAGTTGCTGTTTTGTTTTCCCACTGAGCTTTTGAGCAGAACAGACTCTCGGTACGTCCTGCTGCTGCAGCTTCACATTAAAAGCATTCACTGGTGAACTGCGAGCTGAGATTTATTTTGAAGTAGGCTGGTCACAGGAAATGCAATGTGTATACTGGGTTTAGTGCTTACTGCTATCGTGAATCAGAAATGTGCCCCCAGAGTCATTTTCAGCTGGTCATCAGATTTGACTCACCCAAAATAAAAAAGACTGGGGACTTACTTGAGCCTCGGACCAGATGACTTGAGTCACATGTCTGGTTCTGGATGGTAAAAACCAAGATTGTGAAAATGCTGCTGTGACTTATTCTGGAAGTTTCATGACCAAAACCAAATTTCACAAAACATTACATTTGATTTCATCATTATGTCTTTATGTGTGCTGGAGATTGTGTTTTTGTCGGGTTGATGAGGAACTACAGAAGAAATAACGGACAGACTTTCCAGTTTGCAAATGTCCATACACTTCAGATCCACGTGGTTTCAGGGGGCAGGGGGTTTGGATTTGCTCCACGTCCGGGTCTTTGTCCTGCTGAACAGTTTCTCATCTGTAAATGATCTCCAGCTTTATCTCCTTTAGTTCCTCAATTCTGCTCTTTATATCGGTCGTATAAATATCATTTGTCATTTTTATGCAACGGTTTATGACTTCTCTCGTCTTCTTTGTGGTTTCTTGTCGTTCTGACACTCAGCAGCCAAACGTCCAGTCAACTGTCAGCGGCTCTTTATCACCTTCAACTGAGTTTTTAGACGATGTTTGTCGATGGCGGTTCACTGAGAGGCTTTAACACCCGTGAAGAATATCATGGGTCCACAATCTGTTGTTTTCGAAGCAATCTTAACTCCAGATCCGCTTACTGTCTCGTTCCAGCTCAGTCAGCCACTTTTACGTCATTTTCAGATCCAATTTCCTGGAATAATGAATTTTGGATGCAGACTTTTGTAATGTGATTACAATGCAACTCATTGTCCCCCGTTTAATAAAATGTTATTAGATTCTTACAGCACAGTGGCTGAATATGAGCAGCTTCTAATACAAATCTGTGCTCAAACAATTAACTGATTGATTTGTTGACGTTTTTAATCGTTTTCTCTGTTTGTTAATTGTGTATTTTTGGATTTTGGACCATTTGACTGGGAAGTGATGGTAATCACAATAAACATGATCATTAGCTGCTGCCCTCAGGACCTTAAACCTCCCATTGTGGGGTTGTTTCTTGTGGTTGACAACATCTCCCTGCAGAACAAATCCTTTTTTCTCAGGTGTCTGTTTCCTTTGAATTTAGTGAATGTTGGCTCAGCAGAAACAGCTTCCAACCTGCTCGTTGTGAACTCACCCTAAAGCAACGACCAGATACTTGTAACAACACAGCCTCGTATCTGACTCAGGATTTCGCCTCTCCTCCATCTTTTTCTGTGAACTCCCCCCACCCCCCCAAAAAATCCTAGCACCATAAAACGACCTTTAAAAGTGCCATAAAGCACTTGAGCTCTGTTGCCTTCTTGTTTCTGTCTTCCCTCTGTCTCTAATCTCTCCCCAGCACCACTTTGTAACCTCCCCTGTAATCTTCCCTGCAGCCCTCAGTCCCTCTGAGTCAGACTTGGGTCATGGGAACTCACAGCTGCTCGTCCGGCCCCATGCAGTTGACGGACAGCGAGCTCCGTTTCGGTTTGTTTGCTGATGCCCGTGAAAAAAAAGGGAAAAAAATTAGCCCTGCACCTGAAACAATCCAGAGTTTGAGTTTGTTGCTTGTGGGAAGGGACGAGTCGCTCCTCTCCTGGAAAGTAGGGCATAGTGTGCAGGCGTGCTGGGCTTTTACACACAATATCCACAGAGTGCTGCATCATAGCACCAAACACTGGGTCGGTAATAATGTAATGTTGGTATCTTTTAGAGTTACCTGCATTAAACTAAAAGAAAAGACAACAGAGAGTCCATCTGGTCAACTTCAAACTGACTTTATGCCAGGGCTGCAACTAACACTATGTTCCTCTTCAAGGTTGGCGATTTATCAGAAAGTGATGGAAAATGTCAAACATGTCGGAAAGAAATTCAAAAGTTGGACTGTAATTAATTCAGGTTAAATATGCTCTTATTCCTTAAAGCAATGCAAACTCAAATTTAGAGATAACGCCCTTGATCAGAGATACAACAGCAGCAAGGTTTAGAGGAAAAGCACTGCTGTGGCATCCATACTGGAAGTTGTTATTGGGACGAATATCTACATCATTTGACAGGATTAACCCGCCTCCACCTGTGTTGCAAGTTTTTTTTTCCTCACACACGTCCACCAGACCATTACTGATTTGGCAATGAGCTTCTCCCAACATGTCAACACACCCAAGATTCTTAACTCTTGACGCTGATCGATCAAACCCACGAACTGTACATTTCTGCACACCAAAGACAAGTTGAGACTATTTATGTCTTTAGTTTTTCAACTTTTGAGAACGTTGCCACAAACAGCTGGAAATGTCCCGACATTGCATTAAACACAATTGGATGGTTTCCGGGTATCTTGTTACAAATATCCGGCAGTTTGATGCGTGTAAATGTTGAACTGTCATCTCAAAGGTTGGTCTCTGGCTTGGCAGCTGTCTCACCCCCCGACTCTTCAGTTAAAGAGCAGGGAGAGAGTCTTTAGCTGGTCCCTGTGGAAAAGGCAGGAAAAAAAATGAATTTCCCTATTGGAAATCAATACATTACCCCACAAAGTGCCCTCGAGCAAGTCATCAAATCCCGGCTAGTTCCAGGGGTGTCGACCTCCCTGTGGAGCCGAGGAGCAGACGAACCCTCTGGGATCAATAACGCCGTGCCATAGAAAGAGGCGATGGAGAGAATGAACTCCTGACGCCTGATCCAGAACCAGATTCTAAGTTTTTTTTTTTTTTTTTTGGCCTTTGTCTTTTGGCTCTAAAAACAGATGAACAAGCAAACCTGTCTGGTGGAATATGAAAAATGGGTTCTGCTGGTTCCCAGGTGAATGTGTTTTCGCTGTGTGACAGAACAGTGGCTGCACTCGTTAACCAGCCCGGGGCAGATGGAAGCTAATCAGTGACAGCAGTGTGGGAACCAGACTGATTTTCCCATCGTTACTCACCTTTCGTGCAAAAAATATGTGCGTGTGCGTGTTGAAACGCACTCATGTGTGTCTGTTTATGAGTGACGGCAGCTCATATCTGAGTTTCTGTTTCACGTGCATGTGCACGTCCACGTCCACGTCTTCAAGTGGGCATATCTGAGTTTCTGTGTGTGTGTGTTTCTGTATTAGCGTGCACTGTGATAACCTCTGACCTCTTTTCTGTTTCTCCTCTGTGTGTTTCAGCGAGCGTACACTGTGATCGTGGAGGCGTGGGACAGAGACAACGGCACACACAGCAATGGTGAGGATCGTCCTGCGCACTGTTTTAAACACACACTGGTGCAACAGATGAATTATCTTAAAGGTGCTATACGTAGTTTTGTGGAAGAGAAGGACAACGCTGATTCATTCGGACCCTGCCACCTTTCCTGGCTTCAAACTTTGTTCTGAGGACTTTATTTTCCTCTGAAACAGCTTGTTTATGTCTGAGTCTCATTAGTATTGTAAGTATTAAAATTCAGAGTTGGAGTCTCTCCTCCAAAACTACACAGTGTCTCTTTAATGCAGCAATAAGCAGCAGATAACATTTAACACAACAAAAAGCTGACAGGAAGAGTTGCAGACCTGCAAACACTCCGACGTTCCCGTGTTTCTTTTCAGGATGCTGTTGTGCTAAGATGTCGACAGCCATAGTTAATCCATTCGTCTGCAGCTGCTTTTATTTGGATCAGACATTCATGACGTGCAAATACATATAACTTGATGTTTGTAGTTTGTGAATCTCATTTGTTTCTGATGTTTATATGTCTTCTCTGTCTGATATCCTTCTTTATTCCTGTTTCTGGATATGAGACTGTCGTAAACATCCTCTAGAATGATTAATTTAACAAATACAATCCTTTTTTCTGGTTTAAATAGTTTGCTGACCTAAAATATGAACCGCGCCCTTTTGATAAAACCTTCATTATTTTGAAACCTGTTATTTGTTGGCAGGTGTGTAGTTGTGTTTCTAAGGAATAAAAGGTGTGTGCCATGTTTCGTGTTTGGACTTCCCCATCCTAAGATCTGACTTTTGATTGACAGGTAGCTTGTTTGTCCTCTTCCTCCCCTTTTCTCACCCTCATCAGGGTCACTCTGGCTGTTCTGGGCTCTCCTCTATATTAAGCCTACGAGTGCATTGCACCGTTAAGCCATTAATTACTGGCCGCGGCTCTCCTTCCTCTGATGTCTGTCTCCTAATTAGCATCCCGACAGCTGTCCGGCTACCGCACGCCACTTCATTATCCTGCAGCGCTGTGACAGGCTGGCATCCACGCAGTGCCTCGGCCCGATGGTGGGACGAGTCGTGCCCGGCCACCTTTAGGAACACTTGCTGGAGGGTTTTCTTTATCAGGCATCTCATGTCCTGTCTTGTAGACTTGGACTGGAGTATATTCTCACTGCACGATCACAAGTCTGATCCTGGAATCTGTCAGTGAGTCTGACAGCGGTGAAATCCGACCCACTCGCTTCACTGACAATCTTTTAGGATCGGCTAAAAATATGAGCAGAATTCCCCGTGTTTCTTCATCAGTTTGTTCCTGGAAGTGTTTTTTTTTTACCTTCCTCTGTTCACCTTCGCTCACCTTGGTTTGGGATTTCCTACATGTTCTGGAACCACTCTGACAGACGTCAGCGAGCAGGCAGGAACCTGTTGCATCCAGCTGTGGGTGTTTCACACAGGTGGAGCGAACATTAGTGATACTGATCAGAGAGAGAGGGAGACTTGTCGTGGTGGGAACAGGGATGTCCCAATCAGATCTTGTTTTGCCCCGTAGGTCATCGTTACTCTTTCATACATTTACAGGAAAATTCATCAGTTTGACAGCTTGTTGGATCCTCATTCTGGAAACACGGCCACTATCACACATTCCTGAGATGGTTTCCACGTATATGATGTGTTGATTCATATTGTCTAAATGCAAATTCTCTGGTTTCACCCTCTCAGATGTGAAGGTTTGCTGCTTTTACTCGGGTCTTATTTTATTGGAAAATTGATCGATGGTCTGCGATGAGGCTTCTGTTTACTCTGTATAGTCTTTAAGATACATTTTGCTCTAGTTGCCTTGATTATCTCAGGATGTCCTAATAAGGAATGTATTCTGCCAAACAACAACATTATGGCGTCACTGTAATGATTATAATTATGATGGTGGGATTAGAGAAGAGGTGGCAGAAGGTGCGGACATGAAATGAGTTTCCTGCCCCGAGTTACCGTCTGCAGCCGTGTGCGAACAGGTCGGTGCAGCAGGTTGGAGAGGCCCCAGGAAAAAGAAGGTCTTTGTGAAGACTGTTTATGCTTCAGGAAGCCCCCGCCTGTTTCAAAACAAAACACAAATGGCAGCAGAAAAGAAAAGAGGACGGAGCTGTTGTTGACTCTGTGGGCTGGTGGATTGTCGGCTGCTGCGGAGGGTAGAGATATAAACCGATACGGGGTGTGTGGAGAGCAACGGAGCAACGAGGAGGATTCCCCTCCTCAGAAATCAGGCGCTAAAAGGTTACCTGCTGTCCCGAATGCTCACTAGAACTGTGGATTAATCCACCGCTTAAAGTAGTCCCCAGCAAAAGTCCCTCCAGCTGTCATCAAACTGAAGTCAGAGCTGCAAAATGTCAGAATGTTACTCAAAAACATTGAAAACATATCAAAAGTTGAAGTTAGCATGCTAACCAGCTAGCCGCCCATCACTCCCAGTCCAGACCACTAGCTGCGTGGCTAACTGAGCTAACCATCAAATGGTAGCGACAGTTAGCAGTTAGCATCCACATTGTTGCAGAGACAGCGACTGAAGACTAACTAGTAAACAGCAGCTAGTTTATAGTTTAACGGTTTATAATATGCTGCCCCCTGTTTGTTTAGTGTATGAACTAAAAGACCATTTTTTACATAGTGAGCCTTTGAATACATTTTGTGAGCTATTTTTAGCGATCTGACTCTCCAGTGGGCTCGTGGATTAGATCCATAGACCGGGAGGAGAAGTCAGAACGGACTGAGAAACAAACTAACAGTTTCCTGCTGTTCAGTGCAGCAGAAACATAAAGTATTGTCGCTGTCATCATTAAACACTGATAACCTGACAGTTTGTTGCTGTTATCAGGAAAGGTGTTGGACACAAACCTGCAGATTGCGTCAGACTCTGATTTGTGTCTCGTCGCCACAAACCAACAACTTAAACTGTGCTGTGTTGCAAAAGTAAAGTGGCGGCCTGCCCGCGTAATGACGAAGATTGATGTGAGCTATGAAAATGAGGTAATCTGCATCTTCACTGAGTGTGTGCCAAGACGAATGCAGCAGTAAAATAATTCACAGTAAAGTTTTGGCAGTCACAGGACAGCAGCTGAAAGCTGATGAAGGGCAATTTCTTCTCATATAATTTCCATTACGCTGTCACAAGTGTCTCCATGCGTTTAACTCCACCTGTTGAAACACGGGTGAAGCGCCCGCTGGTCATTGTTCCATCTGAAGCAAAATGTATTCAGAGAAACGATCGGTTACTCACAGTTGGCTTCAGAAGAGAGAGGGCAAACCTTCAACCTGGAGCCTGAATGCTTCCCAAACAAAACAGAAAGAACTCCCTGACAACCTGCGTATCATCACTGATCTGGTCCGCTGCTGTTTCTCATCCCAGCTCTGCTTCATCCGACCAGTCGCTTCACTACAGCTGCAGCTATTCATAGATTAATGTTATTATCAGGTATTAAGTTATTGCCAAGTCTGTTCTTGTATCGTTCCTTCTCGATGACAGCGAACTGAATATCTTCAGTTTGTGGACAAAACGAGATATTTCAGACGAAACAGTAACTTTTTCTTCCCTTCACGGCGGTTAACCCACCATAAGATTTAATTTGGCTGCGACATACGCCACTTTTATTTTTAATAATCTGAAAGCTGGAGGTGAAGCAGATTCATTAGAAGTTCAAAGGATTCTGGTAACATGTTTCAGTTTCTACCCTCCAAAAGAAAGAGATGAGGGACCGTCGACCTCGTGCTGGTTTACTGTCCAGAACTTTTAGGTGCTCGCTTCTTGTTTGAGGCGAGTTCAGCCTCACTTTAATAAAATGATCAGATTATTTCATTTAGTGAAAACAGATGGACTGAAAAAAAGTTTCTTCAGGCAGCTCGAGCAGGGACTCGCAGCTCAATATTTTTTTTTGGTGCCGGCTCAAATTTGGCAACAGGCGAGAACCAAAAGCTGCCTTTGAACGTTTCACTGGATTTGGACTCTTGGTTTCTTATTTTGTGATCAGATTGTTGCTGATTTGAACCAAAACGATGCCAGATTTATATAATTTTGTTTGGCAACTCGCAACTTTTAAGAACTTCTGTCTTTATTTTTGTAAGTGAGACACGTGTACTTCAAAGTTTTCGGGCATTTAAGTGACAACCTCGTCCACGTGGAAGCTAAATGTGACGGTGCATCTTTCTGAGAACCATCAGACGTCAGCTGGAGGGAAACAAAATGAACCAACTCATTTTTTTCACTGGCTGCGTGAACACGACGCTGACTTTGGTTCAAAGATCAGCGCTGTTACAAGTGATAAGCTGTCAGGAGGTCAAAGGTCAAAGAAAAAGTGCCTCAGCTCCCTAAAAAAACACTCGGGTTTATAGCAGCTTGTTGCTCGTAACTAAAAACGAGAAAACAGTCACGCTTCGTGCATAAAAAGAATCTTCACACGGACGATCCTGCAGCTCTCGACTGGATCAGCTGCTCAGATCTGAAGCGCCTGGTTGTTTATATAAGCTGGTTTTATATGGCCCACTCTCTGCTGCTCTCCCTGGTAACAACGGCCTCTCTTAGCGAGTCTCCTCCAGCACGCAGAGAAGCTCATGATTGGTCTATATTTTTATATCTAATTGCTGGAGATGAACAGCAGTGAGTGAGTGCCGGGGTGTTTCAGGTGGTGGGTGTGGGACTGGAATCTGTGGCAGTGTGTTAGCTCGCAGAGAGACTCAGTAAATCAGGACGGTGTGAAAATGGATTCTTGCTGGCTTCTTCTGCTCTTTTTTTTTTTTCTACAGTCTCAAACTTCAGGAGTTATGGTGATGATATGAGGACACACAGAGGGGTGTGTGCGTTTATTATTGAACCATAAAAGGCTTTAAATTCATCCCTTGACAGGTGAATGAATCTATTGAATCCTCTCTCTGCAACATGAATGTCATGCATCGCTCCTCAGGGGGTTTACAGCTTCAGCCCAGCTTGGTTTGGTCGCTAGCTGATGGTGGCTAATGTGAGCTAATGTTAGATGAATGTGATAGATGGATTAGGACCCGTCTATGTATTAACTCAGTCCTGCAAAAAGCCTGAAAAGTTAGATGCCACGTACGAGCAGCCGTTTAATGCATCATGTGGAGCTCACAGGCAGCCTGTCTGCAGCCTGACGCTCCGACACAACTGACAGGAAAATGTTTTGTTTGCAGTTTTCGATGGTAAAGAGTTCACCGACACTTTAATGTGCAAAGTGGAAGCAAAAGAGATGAAGCACCGACGCAGCGGACTGTGGCTTCATACCGTGAATCTTTGTATCGCCGTTTCGGTCTCGCTTCATTAACACTTGTGTAAACTGTTTGCCTCCGATTGACGTAAAGATCATCTCAGTTATGGAGCTGCATTTACACTCAGCTCTGCAGGGGTCTCGTGTTGTTTTGGGTGGATTGAAGCCACTAAGGCGAGGATGAGTTCTTCCTTCCAGCTCATGTCTTGTTCTGCAGCAGCAAAGCCTGCTGGGTCACGGTTCTTCAGTTCCTTGAGAACAAGCTAAAGGGCCTTTCCTATGTCGCCCTTCCTCGTCTGTTCCCCGTCTCTTATTATTTCCGGCCTGGCTCCGATGGAGTTGGGGCTGGATATCCTGAGGTGGGGAGGGGGGAGCTGGTGGGCGGACGGGGGGGCAGAAAAGCATTTCACCGAGCAGGAAAACTGAAAAAGGCTTTCAGTTATCAAGCCCTCGCAGACCTCGCTCCTACACGCTCTGTTTGTGCTCGCTTCGTTTTCCTTTTCTTTCCCCCCGTTTTCCTCTTCTTCTCTCTTTTTTTTTCTTCTCCGTCCACATTCCTGGTGGAGCAGAGTGAAGTGTGGGCCGAGGCTACACCTTCCCTCTGATGTGTGCTAACAACAGGCATTCTTCGATGGACTGTCTTATCTTGCTAAACACTGGGTTGTCGGGTCAAATCCCATGACTGGAAGTTGCCCTTCTCCTTGGAATGTCATTCATAATTTTCTTTTTTTTGTGTGTGTGTTTCCTATCCAAGTGACCCAAATACTTAACCTGTCGACTGTTCAGTGTTGTGTTTTTTTCAGATTAGTCTGTTCGCTACACCCTCTCCTGAGAAGTGACTGTACGTTCACAGCTTAGCTATCGTCAGTAGCGGCTCGGCTCGTAGTGATAATGATGTTTGGTATCTTAAGTTAAGTTCTAACTTTCCAAAACCAAAAAAGATAAAAAATATAAGAAATGATTGAACAGTTTCTGCTCGTGTATGAGCTGAAAACCTTCGTAATGATAATCAGAACAAATCGTTAACTGAAATATTACCCACGGCCTTTTCCATTAATCACGAGTAAAGAACTAAATATGATTCTTGTCTTCTGTCCAGACGACGAGCTGCTGATCGAGCGCAGCATCCACAAAGGGATGATCAACCCCGGAGAGGAGAAGCAGAAGGAGGAGTACAAGGGCTCCGTCGCCCGCCTCGAGTACACCATCCGGGTACGCTGCGACGAGCACTACTACGGCAGCAAGTGCAACAAGGTGTGCCGACCCCGCGACGACTACTTCGGCCACTACGTGTGCGACCAGCTCGGGAACAGAGAGTGTATGGAGGGCTGGACCAACCTGTCGCTGAGCTGCAAGTCAGGTGAGAGACGGACGTCAGTGTCCAGTGTCTTCATGTGTTCACATAAACATTTGTTATATATTTATGTGTATTTTGCTCTTTTTGAATGATTCCACTCAGATGTTTCTTGAATGCTGTCTAGTTGTTTACCTTCATGTTACACAGTCACAACCTTATCAGCGCTCACATGGATGCAGCTCCCTCCGTTTCTTTCCTCCTCGCTGCCCTTTTTTTTTTTTTTTTTTTCGGGAAAAATTTGCAGGTTCATCGAAGTTCATGTCAAGTGTCGCTTCGCAAGAATTCCAAGAATGTTTGGAAACTTTAGGGAGACACCTTCAGTTTGTACCGACAATGACTTTGCCATCCGTTGTTACCACGCGCCAGATTTCTCTCAGACAAACACAGGAAATGAGACTTTAATGATTTTATCACCTGAAAAACAAGATGCCAGACGAGAACATAGAAACAATGTGATGGTTCTGATGAAATGAACGAGAATTAACAAAAGACATTTCATTGTTTGGTTTTTTGTTTTTTTTTTTCCCAAAAAGCGATCTGCAAACAAGGATGCAGCGTGGAGCACGGGACCTGCAGCGTGCCGGGGGAGTGCAAGTGAGTGTCGTCTCCCGTCTATTAAGATTTATTTGTTTGTTCCACGATGTTTTCGGCTGTCAGCTGACGTAAAATATGCTCCTGTTTGGATGGAAAACCCCCCCGTAAGAGTTTAATGAGGAAAACAGAGGTGACACACAAGACAACAGAGTGATGAGGTGGAGAAGGAGGAGGCAGGAGGGGGCAGGAGGAGGCAGGAGGGGGCAGGAGGAGGCAGGAGGAGGCAGGAGGGGGCAGGAGGGGGCAGGAGGAGGCAGGAGGAGGCAGGAGGCGGCAGGCGGGGGCAGGAGGGGGCAGGAGGGGGCAGAAGGAGGCAGGAGGAGGCAGGAGGGGGCAGGAGGGGGCAGGAGGAGGCAGGAGGGGGCAGGAGGAGGCAGGGAGGGTTGTTGATAACATACCAAGCAGCCTCCCCCCCATCGGTGTTCTGTGAAGTGTCCCCCTCCCCAACCCTCCACCTCCATCCCTCAGCTCCAGCTCTGATCCAGAAGCCATTGTTCTGCTTCCTGTTCTAAAGCTGGCCTGCACGCACACACACACACACACACACACACACACACACACACACACACACACTGATACAGAGGCATGTTTTTTTTGCTGCTGTATGTTTCCTCCCTCGTCCTCCTCCAGCAGCAGAGAGGCACCGTGCCCTCCTCCGCCCTCCTCCGCCCCTCTCCTCTCTAATGTCTGCAGCCCACATCACCTCTTCCTACCCCGGGACTTGTTATGGCTGCTGCTCGCCCTGTTGGGGAAGTGAGGAATCCACCCAGTGAGCTGCAGACAACAGGCGGAGAGCAGGCGGAGGGGGAATCAAGCCAAGACCAGAAAAATGTTTGCATTAAAAACATCCAGAGAGAATTTAGGGCACTTCTACACCTGACAGGTAGCTCCCACACTGTCATCCAATTATAAGCATTATTAGTTGAGCGTGTACCTGATTAATAAGGACAAACAGATAGAGATCACCAGCTGTATAAAATATGGATCTTGAACCTGCCGTCCATGCCTCAGTGCTGCTGAATCATCTGCCTCTAACAAACATTTCCAAGCTTGTGGCGTGAATTGTGTGGTCGAATTTTGTAGCTGATAATCGTTACTTGACGCCACTTCCTGTCTGTGAATGAGCGGACGCCATGAGCACGTCAGGCCGGCACCGTGTGTCTGCACTCTCGTTACAGAAAAAGGGCTGAGCAGACGGCGGAGAGACATTTAGATTTGATTACATGTGGAGCTGAACTGTAGGTTGAGACACAGTGGAGCACGAGAGCTTTAAAGAGCCAAACACACACACACACACACACACACACACGCAGTGGCAAGTATTTGGAAACAGGAGGAGAGGTGGTGGAGGGGTGGAGGAGGTGGAGATGAGGGTTTCATACTGACGCAGGTTTGATTTAGTAAAGATCTCGTTAAAAACAAAAAAAAAAGGAAAAAGAAATCCGAGCTGATATTTCTCATTGCAAATGGCCGCAGGATTGGAAGAGAGAGAGGAACACCCTGGAATGTGCCTCAACATGTGATTTGGAGCTTCATCGCAATCAGGGGCACAACACACACACACACACACACACACACACGCACACTGCTGTGAAAGGAGAAAGATGCTGGATAACATTCATCCAACACAAACACGGTTACATGGAGAATGAAAGCGTTCTTGTTGTTGGTTTAAAGGGGACATGAATCAAAACAGACACATTAAAACGCTCCGTGTAAACATAACGGCCGTTAGCTCAAAGGCTAGTTAGCACCGAGGTGTAATAAGACAACGTCATGACAACATGTAACACAACAGGACACGTTTATCAGGATGCAGAGGTCAGGGTGGACGACTGTCCATGGACAGGAGAAACAGTTCCAGGTAATCGATGGATGGATGGATGTGTACTTCAGTCGCAGCTGATGAGATTCCCATCAGTCTCAGTCTTATCACACTGAGCATGTTAGCATGGAATTGGTAGCATTTAGCTCAAAGCTCAGCCCTTACAGAGCCAAGAGCTGTTTGGAAGTGCTGGTACCAGAGCAAATCTGTAACTATATTACCACGTGACATGAAACCTGCTTTTATTTCATGTTTTTTAATCAACTGAAGAAGCCAAAGTTGTCAAATGTTGAACTTTTAAACTCCAAAACTGGTAAAATCTTGACTAAAAGGTGCAATATGTAAGAATTTCTGCTAAAAACATTAGCTGATTGGGCTCCTTGCTACGCTAAGGCTAACTGAGCTACTATCACTCCCACTGTCAGTTGTCGACATCCAGACAAATTATTTGCTGTATTCATGTTGTCATTATTTTTTCATTTTTTAACTCCAGATGTTTGGCTGGATTTCTTTTAAAGGCAAATGGATATAACTTTTATTATAACTATTGCAACTAGTACACATTAGTCTCTGAATCCGTTTGTGTCTTGATTGATTGATTGGTTGCTAAAAATGAGGCCATGAGGAATTTAAAGGGCGAGAGGGTGAACGTGTTTCCATCCAAATTAAATATGAAAAGCGTCAGAGCTCAAAGAAATGATGGACAAAACATTAAGTATAAGACAAAAGCAATACAGTCGCACAGTTAAGATACAAATCAGGGTGAACTTGATGTCAGAAAAGAAGTGAAGGAGAGAAAATAAAACTGGTGAAAACAATCGGAGGGCGAGGGGTTAACGGCAGAGAGAAGCAGTGAGAAGAAAGAAAGAAAGAGAGAGAAACAGGAAAAGGCTGGCAGAGGAAAACTAAAAATGTGTGTTTGGTATCTTGTTTCTTACACGCAGCGCATTCACAACCTACGCTCCCTCATGTGACACTACTAAACATGTAGCTAGGCAACAGCGGGCTAAGTCCGTCCACTGGATTTGGGCGCGAGGCTCGCCTGTAAATAATTCAGCTGTCCCACACACACACACACACACACACACACACACACAGCCCCCTCTACCTCTGCCCCGGCCCACCGTCCCGTCCTCTGGGTGTGGTTTGTCTGAGGGGGCAGCAGCAGCAGAGCAGGCGGGGGTTGTGGGCAGGCTGGATATTTTTGGCTCCGGCTGGCCCCTGCGGCCCCTTCCATTGATGGGACGGCAGCAGCTCGGCGACGGGGCTTGTGGGTAATGCCACCCTTGGCCTGTGGCTGCCCAAAACCATTTCCCCGCTCTGTCCCACACTGCAGCCAGACAGACTGTCCACGCTGCCGCCGCCGCCGCCGCTGCTGCTGCATGGCTGACAGTGTGCAGGGCAGCGCTGCCGACCGCGGTGCCGGACACCACACGCTGTAGGAAACAATACGCAGCACTGTCACACATGTAACTGAGCTGCAGTCGCAGGGCAGGATCAGGTTAAAGTTACGGTGGTGCCTGCATTTGAAGGCATCTTAGCATACAATGGTGCATGAATCAAAACGTGTGCATGTTTTAACACAACTCCGCTGATCAACAATGATTCCAGCTGCTCAAAAGGGGCCTAATCATACAGATCTGAACCACAAACTCATTCCTCAGATGTGCCCACACGATAAAAACTGTTGACAGAGTGTCCTGAGGATATCAAAACTGTGATGCCGGCAGAAGGCTCAGTGAAAGATGCCGAAGAACTCCGATCACTAAAACCGATCTATCAATCTATTTACATACTTTGGCTGTAAAACTAAGGAGATTTCACTCTTAGCTCGCGGCGCAATCCGTGGTGTCAGCCTTCAAGTTGTTGACTTGTGGCTGAACATGCAGGTGTTGAACCAATCAGCACCCTTTGAAAACAAAACAACTCCTCAATAGGTTAGCGTAGCTGCTAAAGCATCACTTATATCAGAACTGGAGAGTATCTGACATCTTTGATTAAACAAGGAACGGATCAAAGATGAATTTCACCAGACTACAGCTCTGATCAGACGCTTCATGCCAACCTTTGGTATTTGTGCAGACTCACTGGCTGATTCCTAAAAAGGACTCAGCCCGTCCAGCATGGAGCCTCCAGTCTGTCACCGTCCTCAGCTACGCAGCGTACTACAGCACGTTACAGCTGACTACACAGCAGTATATCACTGCTGGTCGGAGGAGTGTGTGGTCGGCATCCATTTTGAAGTGTTTGTGAGCCCGGAGCGGAGGGAGGGTGGAGGTGGTGCTGGTGGGTTTGCTCCCTAAAAATAGCCCCCCGACGGGGAGAAGTGACAGGACAGGTGGGGCAAGGTTACCACTGGCCTTGGAATAACAGAGTGCTGCCATAAACCAACAGATTAGCTAACCCTGCGCTGGCCTCCCCCTTCGAGACGACTAACCCTCGTTCCACAAACCCGCTGCTCATTCCAAGTTTGACCTCGACCGAGCTCACGACACGGGAAGAGGCTGACAGGAGACACGCAACACACGACACATGGGATAAAACACAACTGCACAAAGACTCTGTGATCGAGTGCTAAACATCCTCACTCTCAACTTATCATGCCGGGAAAACTAGAAGATTATAATAAATATTCTGCAATGTGAGGATTTGTCTTTTTAATCTTTGATTGGACAAACAATGCGATTTAAATATGAATTAAAATAAGGGATACACTGATTATGAAGGTGGATATTCAGCATTTTTCTTTTTAAAAGCATGTTTAGCATGCTAACCAGCTAGCCCTGGTCCGTCTAAAGCTCCTGTGCTGGCAGGCTAAACACTACTAGCTGCACGGCTAACTGAACTAAGTGGCTAACTGTAGCTAGTTTGGCAGCAGTTATTCTGGTGATATGCAGCGTATTTGACTGTCTGAGTAGGAATTCAAAAGGCAGCCAGATCCTACATGTTGCACCTTTAATAATCAGTATTGGCATTTGACCTGAAAAAGCGTTTTGGTTGATCTTGATGACGACGTTCAGCTGCAGCTCCGTCTGCTCTCCTGATCATTTCTACTCACCGTCGTCTCTTTACACGAGCTGAAACGTTTAAAAAGTCTTTTTCCTTTTTACCAGGGGACGTTAAACTGGCACGCTGCCCGACATCAAGTGCTCCTCTGTGTTTTCACACATTGTAAAAGTATTACATTTCTTGTTTGTTATCGCGACGTAACTATCGCTGTGTTTCATGGCCGACTCCCTCGGCTTTAATAAGTGCATCTGTGTGCCTGATATTCCCTCAGGCCAGAGCTGTAAATAAGAACACACTCGCACTGTGCTTGTGAAATAAGAGGCACTTATTTCACCGAAAAATCTCCTCAGCCACCGTTAAACCCGATGAACCCTCTGCTGTGTGTGTGTGTGTGTGTGTGTGTGTCAAGCTTAATCACTTGTAATGACTCTGTTACAAGTGACAGCAACAAAAATACTGACAATGAAGAAGATTATAGTTTAGTTTTGCCTTTGAGGGGGAAAATACTTGTTTCTATCTTTAGTTGGGGGATTTCGGATCATATCACGAAGGGAGAGGAGGAAGTGGAGAAAGATAAGAGGGGAAAGAAGAAGTGAAATAGGAAAGAAGGAATGAAGGAAAGTTTCAAAGAAATGTGGGAAAATAAGGAAGTATAAGAAGTAACACTTCTCTCCGCTGTGTGTCGTAGGTGTAACTACGGCTGGCAGGGTCCGCTCTGTGACGAGTGCCTGCCGTATCCCGGCTGTGTTCACGGGACCTGCAGCGAGCCGTGGCAGTGCACCTGTGAGAAGAACTGGGGAGGTCTGCTCTGTGACAAAGGTCAGAGGAACTCAGTGATGTCTTATTCTGCTTTTGCTGTCTTAGAAATGGAAAGTCAAAGGCTACTGGACACAGTGCTATCGTAAATAAAGAATAAAAATCTAATTAAAAGCCAGATTAGAAAGATTTGTCTTGAGTTTATTTTTCAGTCTCTGCTGTGAAACATTCAAGCTTTATTGTGAAGTGCTTTAGATTTCCACTCTCCGGGCTGAAATCACCGGTATCGTCCTTTAAAGCTTGACTGTGTTGCACCACACAAGTCCCATGAGGTCACAGTGTGATTGGTCAAGATGTAGGAAAATTGAAGTAGACATTACATTTTCTGGAAAATGTGTTCTTACATTGTGCTCCTGCGAACCCACAATCAAAAATAAAGCCTGTAACGACTAGTTATTGTGTGTGTCCGCTGTATTTTCGACAACGTGTGTTAGCTGTGTTTCAGAGTGCTGCGCGTCATATCAGTGTGTTGTGTCGTGCAGATCTGAACTACTGTGGCACCAACAAGCCCTGCAAGAACGGAGGGACGTGCATGAACACGGAGCCGGACGAGTACAACTGCGCCTGTCCAGACGGATACTCCGGCAAGAACTGTGAGATCGGTGAGTGTCTGAATGCACCACAGACGACAGTCCGGGTTAAATTCTCTACAGATTTTGATAAAACGGAAGGATTAAATATCTTTTTTTGCCTCGGTTTTCTCTTTAGCTGAACACGCCTGTGTGTCCAACCCTTGTGCCAACGGAGGGACGTGCCACGAAGTCCCATCAGGCTTCGAGTGTCACTGTCCGGCGGGCTGGTCCGGGCCGACCTGTGCTAAAGGTGACAGTTAACAGCATTCACAGCTTAACAATCGAGCTGAAGGAAGATCAGCTGGTCACCTTCAGATGTAGCTGAATGGGCGTCATGAGGTTTCTCTGGTTTTCATTTCAGACACGGATGAATGTGCCTCCAGCCCGTGTGCTCAGGGTGGAACCTGCATCGACATGGAGAACAGCTTCGAGTGTCTCTGCCCTCCACAGTGGACGGGCAAGACCTGCCAGATAGGTACATCCCACCGAACGACGCCTTCAGGCTTTACATAGGCCCGTTTGTGTATCTGATGTTCAATATAACAGATGAGATGTGTGGACCCATTTTAAATGTATGTGTTTTAAACCCCTCGCTGCATGTTGGATGATATTTTGCTGTGGTGGAGCCGGTGTGTTTCCGTGTGTGTCGGCCTGCGTACGAAACCATTCCAGGAATCTCATTCGCCTGCAGAGTTACAGCTTACGCGGTGGTCTGTTTATCCTGCCGCGTCGTTTAACTCGTAGTGTTACTGCGGGAGGGCCACTAATTTCTACTGAGTGTGTGTTTGTGTATAACGGAGAACGCTCGCTGGGTATCATCTGCAACTCGAGCCAGGTGACTTGAGTAAAGCTAAAAATAACCTCCCGCCTGGCAACTGCTAGCCTTGGGACCAAATATACTCTGCCGGGGGGTTATCTTTGGCTCCAGACTGGGCGTAACCAGCGAGTATGTTCACTACGGTGAGGCGGCGCCCCGGCATAGCAGAGCCCTCACCACCTTCGCCTTCAGCCAGGAAACACTTCATAACCTGTAAACATGCCCAGGGAGGGTTATGGATTCTGTTATTCTCAGATCGCTTCCCCTTTCTGGGAGCTGGGTGGTACCTGGAGAGGGCGCGATGAAGAGGAGGGGCGGTCAGGGAGGTTGGGTTTTTGGGAAGGGGCTGGCAGTGTTTGGTTTCAGCAGGCCAACAGGTGCCGCTTACCTCCTGGGAGTAGTATTAATGCACTGTGTCGGTTTATAGTGAGCGAGGCGGCGCGACAGGGGCGGCGATGGCTGCCTCTGAAACTGACCACTTGGAATGCCGCAGGTTGGCCTTCGGGGAATGCAATAGAGAGACGGTAACCCTGAGGGAGGGGCCGAGGATAAAGCAGAGCGGCGATGGAAAGCTGTGGAAGAAATAAAACCCCGTCAGACATAAACTCCAGCCTGTAAATGTTCTGGCAATTAACCATGTTTGAAAAAGACCCGAGTCGTTTACACATAAAAGTCATTACAGTTTTTACTACGTGGTGCCGAGTAACCAAACTGAGTCACATTACCCAAAGTGCTTCACCACACGCTGCAGTTAAACTCGCAATGGACACGTTTTTTGTGGATTATTTACCTCAGAATAGCCGAGTAAAGTCAGCTATTAAATATAAGTTGTACGAGATAAAAAGTTATCGGTCTTCTTGGTAATTTTGAGGAAATTAGGTTTCCTCGACTTTCGCCCACTGGACACGAAATCTCCCAGGAACATGACAGCTGATGATGATTCATTGGAAACCGATCAGCAATGTAAACAGTCACATTACAGACGTCTGATAGGAGATGTAGTTTCTGGAGAACCTCCAGTCTTCGACGTTATCTCACTGTGTTGTACGTGAAGCTACGCTTGGTGATGGGGCTTCGGAGCAGCTTCTCGGCTCTCTTATTCATCCTCTCTGTGTCTCTCGTCTCCATTTTTGCAGACGTTAATGAGTGTGCGGAGAAGCCTTGCAACAATGCTTATTCTTGCAAAAACTTGATTGGTGGATATCACTGTGCCTGCTTTCGTGGATGGGTGGGCCAGAACTGTGACATCAGTTAGTATCAATCCAGCTAATCGTTAGCCTTTAGCCTCTTTCCACCTACCTGTAGCTCTGTCAGACCCTCAAGTCCTCTTTGCTGGCCAGCTTTTGTTCCACGAGCCTTTTTTTTTATCTGTCTCTCTGTATGATTCCTACAACATTTTTACTATCAAGCACATTTGTAAATTCTCGTTTATCTATAATATGAGCAGAAAACAACAGCGATCTGTGACATTAAAGCTGCTCGTGGTCCAGAGGCTGGCTCGCTGAGGGGTCTGGACTTCAGCTCTCTACTTCCTCCTGACTCTCATGTGGCTGTTTGTCTCTGCCACACCTTGACCTTAATTCTCCTAATCTGTAACACTAAAACTGACTTTCCCCGACTTGTCTTTTGGACAAAATCTTAATCCTGCAGTTTGGTTTCATTGCATCCTCTTTACAGCACGTCCTAATCTGCATCTAACATTTCATCTAGGCATGAGTCACTTCCCTTCGGTTGTATCTTCCACTTCTCTGTAGCGGCTGCATGTTCCACTTCCTGATTCGTCAGACTCAGATCTGATGTTGTCTCTGTTTGTTTTCTCCTCAGATGTGAACAGTTGCCATGGTCAGTGTCAGAACGGAGGCACCTGCAAGGTAAATGTGACGGATTTATAGCTTTGAGAAACACTGAGGTCTTTGTTGAATTACATTTTTAGTACAAGATGACGCAGTGATGGAGTTGGATCAAAGCACCTGTCAGAACATAAAAAGACATGCTCAGGGAGAATACTGTTATGAAACATTGGTTACCAGCTTGTTGGTAATGCCTGGAGGGGATTTTTCTTTCTCTAATATTAGTTCTGTCAGTAAGATTTTAAGAAAACAGTATTTAAAATAACTGAAACAGAAAAATGAACTTCCAGAGTCATCTGTTGCTTTCATATGGAAAACATTAAAACAGTTCTCAGCCTGTTGGTTTAACTTCAGTCGTGACTACATGAAGTTGTCATGACTCTTCTTATCTCTGAATATCTGCCCAGCTCGGTGTTGATGTTCTGAAACTCAGCATTGTCGATAAAAGGCCTTTGAAAATATCCGTGCACTGAACTGGGAGCATGTTTGGGGGGCTTGCGTGTGCTGTTGAGTGCTTGAACAAAACCAGGAAGTTTTATCGCATTTTCTCTGAAGAATAAACAGGAAGCTCTGCCACTTTGATCATCATGAAATACCAACGCAGAGTTTTTGATAACTTCTGGTTTTTGTTCCAGGAGGTGGCCAGAGGCTACCAGTGTGTTTGCCAGGCGGGATTTGTGGGTCGGCACTGTGAGGTCCAGAGGAACCGCTGTGCCAGCAGTCCATGTCGGAACGGCGGCCGCTGCCACGCCCTGCTGGACGGCTTCATGTGCGAGTGCCCGCAAGGCTTCGCTGGTACAACCTGTGAGGTGAGGACCGGATCCAGCTGGAAGATAAACTATAAAAACTGTCGCGTGAACACTTGTTGGTGAGAACACACCTCGACCTCCCTGTCTTCCATCCTCAGGTGCAGAATGACCCGTGCAGCCCAAACCCCTGTCACAATAAGGCCCAGTGCCACAGCGTGATGGGAGATTTCTACTGCAGCTGTCCAGACGATTATGAAGGCAAAACCTGCTCAGAGCTGAAAGACCACTGCAAGACCAACCAGTGTCAAGGTAACACAGCACCTGCAGAGTCCTGGGATCTCTGATTTCAAGACATTTAAACTAATTCTACTACAAAGAACCTTTATTTTAGTTTCTTCTGGTAGCTCCTCTGTAAACTTTGGCTCAGTGCTGCATCACCGGACTCTTTAGTCCTTTATTCACTCTGAGCAAAAATGACTTTTCCATCCCAACCTTCAGCCATGCTGATCATCTCCTCTCTCTCCTTCACTTCTGTCACTCCAAGTGATTGACAGCTGCACTGTTGCCGTGGCAACCAATGACACCCAAAAGCGGGTGTGGCACATCTCGTCCAACGTCTGCGGCCCCCACGGCCGTTGCATCAGCCTGCCCGCCGGGAACTTCAGCTGCTCCTGCGAGCCGGGATTCACTGGCACCTACTGCCATGAGAGTGAGTCATTATTAGACACACAACACACAGACTATATTTATCATCACTTACCCTCACTGGGAACCACATGATTCTTACGGTAATTCAGACTCCTGTTTCTCTAATCGTCACTCTCTTAGTTTAGATTACAGTGGAGGGGAGGAAAAAAAAAAACAGGACAAAAAGGAAATCCGGTGGAAAACATCCGCAGTGAAATGTCTTCTTTCACGTCAGTCTGAGAGATTTGGTTTTGTTCTCTCACAGGATGCTTCTAGAAATCAAACAAGCTCACTGATTTTCTTTCATTCTCAGAATCTGATTGAGTCAGAGATCATCAGCTGTAACAAAAAACTGAGCAAACATTTGAAAATAAAACATTTTTGGGGGTAAACATTTGAAATTCTTTGCATGTGTTGGTTTTTGAAAAGTGAATGACAAACAATTAAATGTAGTGAATAAACATGTCTCCCCTCTCTTCCTGCAGACATTAATGACTGCGCCTCATCGCCCTGTAAGAACGGAGGCACTTGCATCGACGGCATCAACTCCTTCCAGTGTTTCTGCCCGAACGGCTGGGAGGGCAGCCTGTGTGATGTTGGTAAGGATGAGTGTGAGCGATGATTGTGTGGGTGTGAGTGTCTGAAAGAACTGGGGGGTTTTTAGGGGTCGATTTATGCAACAGCACAAGTTTACAAGTTTAGAGAACAGCCTTAATAAGTCATGCTGCCTGTGAGTCACACGTCCTACGGCAGCAAAGGAGTGATCAGTAGTCTGAGAATCTTTAGAAGACAAAACAATGGAGGATTTGTTTTGGCAATCAAAGCAAGCGGAAAAAATTGGCAACTTAGCCAGCTGACTGATTCTAAATCTGTTCCGTGAGCAGCATATGCCAACAAATACAGCACAGTTTGTTTTGTCTGTGTGCACATTTGCAGACGACACGATTACTTATATTACACAATTACTAAAAGTCATGCAAAAGCAGAAGAAATGAATTAGTTGAATGCATATCAATCACTTTTTGATAGATAGTAAACTAATATGTCCATACACTTGTGACCTATTTGTAAAATTTAATATATTTGGTTTATAAGAATATTCCAAATACCAGGACAGAACACAGCGTCTGACCGATGGTTCTCAGTTTGAAGACAGGAAATAACACATTTTTCTTGCTGTTGGATGAGTCAGTTACTAAACCCACCAGCTCTAATGCTAAATTAACTTAAGTCAGCTAGCTGTAGTTAGCCGTTAGCTTACTTTATAACCAGGGAAAACTCCCTACACCACCTCGGTACGTATCCCAAACATATCATCTAAACTGTTTAACATTTAATGACATCCTGATAACTGCACAGACTTACTGTTTGATTTTCTTCCAGATGTGAATGAGTGCAACAGAAACCCATGTCAGAACGGAGGCCAATGCGTCGATCTGCTGAACGACTTCTACTGCAACTGCGTCGACAACTGGAAGGGAAAGACCTGCCACTCACGTAAGATAACACGCATCTGTGTCCAGCCACATGACTGGTCATAAGATGAATTGCAAAAAAAAAGAAAAAAAAAGAGATCATTCAATTTAATGTTAATAGAACCAAAAAGATTATTTTGAGCGGAGACTTCAAGTAGAGCTCCTGCAGCTCTTATAAAAGGGCACCATTGTGTTCGGTTTCCATGTTCTCCTACATGTCAGGTCTTATATTCTTTGACTACCTCTTAATCTTCTTTCTGAGGCGTGATGCCTTCACTGGCTGCTGTGCAGGCTTGTTTCACCCTCTGACGGCGTCTCTGAACTGAGCTTTGGAATTAATCGCTACTGAACCCTGGCACCGAGTCAAACGTTTGAAAGAAATCTGTTTGTCTCTTTTTTTGTTCCCTGTTCAGGTGAGAGCCAGTGCGACTCCTCTACCTGCAGTAATGGAGGGACGTGTTACGACCACGGAGACTCCTTTCTGTGTAGCTGCCCCTCAGGCTGGGGTGGCAGCACCTGCAACACAGGTCAGGCGCTCGCTGCACTCTCATTAAGCTGGCTCTGGATCAGTTGTGTCACAATAAAACTTGATGTTAAGTTGTTGCAACTGTGATCACAGGCTGAGGAGCAGCGTAAACACCTCCATTTAAAGGAATCTTTTTTTTTTACAGCCAAGAACAGCACATGTGACTCGGGTCCGTGCCAGAATGGAGGGACGTGTGTCGGAGGAGGAGACGCCTTCACCTGCATCTGCAAGGACGGCTGGGAGGGACCCACCTGTGCACAGAGTACGTCACTGTCAGCAATTCTGTCATGTTCAGGTCATAAAGGATGGTAGACACGGGAAAGAGTCGTGAGAACGTTAAGAATTTGGCACAGTATCCATTAAAGTTGGGTTTGATCGCTACACGGAGGGGATTAAAATTTGTTTACTGATTCTGTCCTTCATTTCTCTCTTGCAGATGTCGATGACTGCAATCCACATCCCTGGTAAGATTTCTTTTTTATTGTCAGGCTGAATATTTTTAGCATAAATGCAAGTTTTTCTCATTTTTTGCTGCTACCGGTTGATTGTTTTCATGGCTGTGGAGAAAGTCCAGTGCTGGTTCAGACAAACAGTTATTGAAGTCTGTAGCTGTTTTCATACGGGGCAGCAAGCCGCCAATCTGGCCATCTTATTTGTGTCTAGGTCCACAGATTTCGACAGAAGGTGGTAAATTGGGGGTCTGTTTTGGTCCGCAATTTGACGCCTCAGAGGGTACTAGGACACTTTTTTGCACCTATGCTATGTAAATCTGAGCTGTCAGTGTGCCGACAATTGCGTGAGATGGGTGGAGGTGTCCCTTTGAGATAGACAAGGCAGCACATTGCAGCCTTTACCTTGCTGCATCTAAAAGGGGCTTGTGATTGGCAGAGTTTGGCAGGGTTGCAGTTTTATTGATTCAATTGTTTGATTGTGATCGGATCTGTTGACCCGGTTCTGGTGTCAAACCTCTTGTTGCTCAGTCGGCCCGACACGCAGATCTTCACCTCTTTCACTGCTTTTCTTTGCACTTGCACACAGTTTTGTTGAATATGAGTTAATTTTCTCTGACGTCCAATTATTAGTTCAACTTGACTTCTCTTGATCTCGGGAATTAGTTCGACTCAGGTGGTCTGGACTGCAGCCCTGAACTCTAGCGACTCTTTTTCAGCACCTAGCTCAGCAACTTTGATCCTCACCTTCACTGGAGAAGCTCCAACCACCTCAGGTGTTTTGTTTCTGCTTGAGAAAATGAAACTTTTCTCTGATCACCCAAATCTGATTTTATGATGTGGATTTTCTGATTTAAGCGGTGGAAGTTGAGGTGTGAGTGGGTTGGTCTGGATTCTGACTGTATGTGTGTTTGTGTGGGTGAGAGTATCTGAATCATCGTTTTCTTGTGTGCAAACGTCTTTTCCATGAGTGTTTTTATTTTTTTGCCTGGGTTTTGGACTCTTCATCGGACAACACAAGACATCTAAAGGTGTTAACTTAAGTTTTAGGAAGTTGTGATGCCTTTTTTTGTGTATTTTCTGGCATTTCATCGACAGAATTAGTAGAAAAACACCAAAGTAAAGAGAAATCTCAGACTCCTGACAGCTTCTCTGGATCAGAGACGCCACCGCGGACAAAAGCCTCCCTCTTCCTCCCCCGTTCTCTCCTCCTCACCTTCCTCTACAATGACTGACAGGTGGATTAGTGGTGGTTTTGGTCTTGGAGGGGAGAGGGGGGCCGGAGTGTGTGAAGAGACGCCCCCCCTCACCATTCACTGGCCTCGACCTGGGGGTAGCTGTGAGAAGTGGAGGTGTTAGGGGGGTCGGGGGGCTCAGTATGTGGTCAGCAGGGATTTACATATGAAGTCTGGACATTGATCAGGGATCAGCTCCAGCCTGCTGACACTCAGAGTCTCTGGAAGCTCTGTGGGGGGAAAAAGTCTGAGAGTTTGTCTGTAGATCTGCAGAAAGTTTGGGCTAGCTGACGATTAACATAGAACAGAAATCAACCAAAATGTCGACTTAAAGGCTTGAAGACGTCGTTTCTAATGCACTGATTCATTCAGTTATTTTGCCCAGACCCTGAAAACACAGTTGTCTTAATATAAACCCGGGGAAGTTTCATGCTGATATCAATACTTAATAATAATAATTGTTATCCTGTTCACCTGTAGTGAGTCAGGACTCAGTCTGGACCTGCTGCGGTCAGACAGCAGTGAAATGAAGAAGCTTCTTTCTTTCTTTTCTTTTTTTGATCTCTTCATGTATTTAAAATTCTCTGAAAACGTTGTGAAATTAGATCGCAGTCATTGAGAAACAGGAAGTCCTGTTGATTCATTTGTGGTGTCGGACCTTCACGTGAAACTTTGGGGGAAATACCGATTGCACTACAGTCGGCTGTGTGTCTTAATCGTGCGGTTAAATGTTTTTAATTTCCACTGAATTTCTGCAGGACTTTGGCTTAAAGGAGCAGTTCACTCAATCTCAGGGCTTCGAGGGACTTGGCCTTGGTTATCTTCCATCTTCAAACTAGCATCTATCTTCTTCAGTTGTTTAGGAGAACGCAGTCTTGATGTGACGCTCCAGAAATGTTTTGTCGACTATGAAACTTCACCTGATTTTTTACCGGCGTGGTCAGGAGATCGTGACTGGACTTTCATTTTAGGGTGAACTGATCCTTTAAGGAATTCAGTAAACTAGTGACTCCTTTCTGAACTTTAAATTCAGCTGTCAGGATCAAATGTATCAGCAGAGAAAGATTTCCAGTGAAAGGAAAGCATGTGGCCATGTTTGTCCTCAAGAAAGATGTTTTAAGAAACTTAAACTAACTCTTCATGTGCATCTTTCTGTTTTTTCCTTTCTGCAGCTACAACGGCGGCATCTGCGTCGACGGTGTGAACTGGTTTCGCTGCGAGTGCGCCCCTGGATTCGCCGGACCGGACTGCCGCATCAGTGAGTCCCTGGGAACCGGAGGGGGCGTGTGGAGGGGTCAGGTGGGCGGGGGGTCAGAGGTGAAAGGCCGCGGCGGGGGAGCGTGAGCCGATTGTTTCAGGGCGACAGATTAGGAAGCCTTTTAGGAAGACGGTCTTAACCTCTCCCCTCTGCGCTGAGCCGAGGTCAGCGCAGAGGTGCGTCAGACGGGTCAGTGCTCTCTCCCGCGGCCTTCTGGGAGAAATCTCTTCAGAAAAGCCTTTTCAGGAGCAGAGTGTTATCCAATTGAAGCGTTTCGAACCGAGCTCCTATAGAACGATTGTCTGGATTCCATCAGTCATTGAAGATACTTGAATATAACATTCAGATCTCTCAGAGCTCAGAAAGCCTCGAAGGAGGAACCAAAACAATGCAACTGGGACTTAGACTGTGAAATGTATAAATTAAGATGGAAAAAAACAGATTGTTCTGCTACTGAAAAGGTGCGGCGGCTCTTTTTTATCACTCAAGACTTTAGATAAGAGGCAGATGTAGAAGTGTTTTACTTACTACAAGGGATATAAACACATTTTCTGGTGTTGCTGCTCATCTGTTCTGTTTGTTTCCTTCAGGACTCGGGAGTTAATAATTCTCTGTGTGTTTAACTTTTCTTTCAGACATCGATGAGTGTCAGTCGTCTCCCTGCGCCGAAGGTTCGACCTGCATGGACGAAATTAACGGCTACTCCTGCGTTTGTCCTCCGGGACACGCTGGGCCTCGCTGTCAAGAGTGTGAGTGCCTTTTAAAAATGTTAATTCTGTGTCAATATTTAGGCAATTCAAATGAGTAGACAACAAAACAATATGCTCATGTGGGAGCCTGATGTGAGCGTAGTGCCAGGACTGAGTTTTGGTGGATTTCCTGCAGGAAGTAAACGGTCAGATCGACACCTGACCCTCTTCTTTTTCTTCTCCACCTCTCTTATTCTCTCCAGTCATCGGACTCGGGAAGTCGTGTCGTCACGCCGGCTTACAGTTTCCTCACGGCAGCCGGTGGGAGGAGGAGTGTAACGCCTGCCAGTGTGTCAACGGATACGTCCGCTGCTCCAAGGTCAGCCTCGCAGGAAAGACTTTACCAAAATGTTCCCGTCGTAATAAAAACCCAGTTACTCACCGACTCCTCCGTCTTCCTCCAGGTGAGGTGCGGCCGTCGGCCCTGCCTCCTCCCCAAAGCTCTGCCTCCTCCTGCAGACTCGAACCCTCCGCCCTGCCCCGGAGGTCACGAGTGTGTGGAGCATCAGTTCCTCACCTGCTTCTCACCGCCCTGCCACCAGTGGGGTGTGTGTTCGACGCCCGACCCCCCGACGCCCCTGCACACCCAGTGTGAGCCCAACAGTGGTTACCTTGACAACAGCTGCGCTCGCATCACGCTCATCTTCAAGAAGGACAAAGTGCCGCAGGTGAGTGACGTCAATCTGTCAACTTCCTGCATCACGATCAGTGTATGAGTGGTGTTCTTCTTAGTTTTTAATATATTCAACATTAGTCTGTAGTTTAATAGTCTATAGTTTAGAGTAACTAAGTAACTAAACTTAAGATTTTATCTGTTTATTATCATTGTACCTAGAATATTTGTAGGTTTTTGACTGGTTTTCAGGTGAAACAACAAATTTAGAGAAAGACTTTTTGACAGAAGGGCATTCACTATTTTATTTACAGGTTCACTTAGACTTTAATGTGCTTTGAAACACTGCTGCCACTTTGCCTTTGAGCAAGTCACCTCAGAAACATCCTGTGTAAACCTTTCAGTGCTCACATAAAACATGTGGTAGTAAAAAAGTGATTTCAGTCTGTAAACTCTCAAGTGTGGTTGGTTCCGTCCTGAGTGAAGCTCCGGTCGTCTCTGCGTCGGTCCAGATGGTATTTTAGTTGTTTACTAGCGTCTCATTAAACCTTAACTGGCCCCCTGCGGCAGCTCTGACTAAACTTTTGTGAATGGAAGTGAATCTATTTCTCCGACACAGATACAGATCTGAGATCTGAGCCACCGTGTCCCCCGCTGGGCCGGGCCGCTCTGATTGGCTGCATCTGCAGCAGACTGAGGAGGAATTAGAAGCTGATTGTTCCTCGCCAGCAGTGCAGATACTAATCTGTCCTGTCGGTGTGTGTGTGTGTGTGTGTGTGTGTGTGTGTGTGTGTCACAGGGCACCACTGTAGAGAACATCTGCTCTGAGCTGAGGTACCTCCCCGTGACTCAGACGCTGGCCGAGGAGCGAGCGCTGCTCATCCTCTGCGACCTGTCCTACTCCAACAGTGACGCCGTGGAGGTCGCCATGGTGATTATTACACCCAAACACACACACACACACACACACCTGTCCACACACACACTCCATGGTGAGAGAATGGGGCTGTCTTTGGATCCATGTTGGGTTGGTAAAACGTCCCGAGCAGCAGCAAAGCAAGAAAATCAGAAATTCTCTGTAGATATGAGACACTAACACACCTTCTCTCTGTCTGTTTATGTCTTTGTCTCGTCTCACTGCGTCTGAAATCAGTCTTGTGATGTTGGGAAAGGTGTAAAAATAATCCACAACGCATTCAAACTGAAGCAACGAGTCTGTTTTTAAAATTTGAGCAGGAGAAAGTTCAGGTGTTTGGGAGGGAAAGTCAAAGAGGTACTCAAGTAAAGCTAACGGTTTTATCAGATGCAGCAGAAGAAGAAGAAGAAGTGCAGGTGTTTCAGGTGAACACAAGCTAACACACACCTCCAGATTTAGCTGCCGCTGCCTTCTCTCCCTCTCACCTCGCTCTCCCACTTTTCTTCTCTGCCCCTGTTTAAAAACACAGAATCGTTTCCAGAGGAATCCGGTTAAAATCTGAACTGTTTTCTCCCCGTTGAGTTTAGAGAGAGAGAAGAGAGAAGAAGAGGGGGAGGCGTTTGAAGCTTTTAACAACATCTGGATGAGATTTAAGCTTTTCTGTCAGAGCACCTTGCTGATCTTTGTCTCTGCTTTCCCTTTTCTTCTACTTCTTATACTTTCTGTAATGTCTCTCTTTCTCTTTACCCTTTTTCTTTACTGTCTTTCCTCCCCTCGTCCTCCTCTCTTCCCTCCTTCTTTCTCTCCCGGCCACCCATACTCGGGGGAATCAGTCACTTCGGGGCTCTAAGCTCTTAATGGAGGGGATTAGTTCCTGCTCCTCTGATGTTCTCGGGCCTGTTCAGAGCGACAGATACAGGAAAAGGAGTGGCGAACCTGACATCCACCCAAACTCCACAACAAGGCTTTCACGCAGAATAAAAAAGAAAAACTCCCACTCGCTGTCGACTCGCGTTGCGGCGAAATGTCAGCGCTCGTTTCCAAGTGAGGGTGAGATCTTTCTATCGTCAGCGATCCCGGTGCTGCACGTCGCCAGCTGCGAGGCCTCGAGGCGTCCCGATGTATCCGTGATATCATGATTCTTTCACTCCGCCTGCGGTCCTGAGGGTGGATTCGGAGCCTTGTGTCGCTGTGATGTGGTCTGTCAATCACCTCGGGGGCGGGGTTAGAGGTGTGTGAATGAGCTGCTGATTTCCTGAGGAGAAGAAAAGAGGAGTGTTTGTCCCCGGCCGAGCAGGGAGCACAGCTGGCCTGTTCTCTATTGTTTGTCCTAATTGAACTGCACAGCACACAGCTAATCCCCCTCCGTCCCCCCGCTCTCACCCTCAGCACCTTATTAGGCAATTAACTCCACCCTCTGTGGTCTCAGCGGGGGGGTCCGCAGCCTGCCAGATGTTAGGCTGAGAATCTCTTTTATTCTGACAGATGAATGTGTGTTTTTTTCTTTCTTTCTTTTCTCTCTCTCTCTCTTTTTGTTGTTCTGCGTCGCCTCGAGCGAGACTCTGACCATTTGGCAAATGAGGATTTTTCTTTTTCTCTCTACTGTCCCGACTGAATCTGTGCCGTCAGCTTCTTCACACAGACACGAGCTTTTGTGTTTTTCAATCATTGTCTGCCAGTCGGCTTTACATTCCTCTTCATTTAAACGTTACTGCAGAGGTGTTTAAGGGAGCATTCGGGCTGAATTAATGTTTAATTGTAAAGTAAAACAACAACCCCAAACTCTTCATTTGCTGCCATAAATTCTCACATCTAAGAAGCAAATGTTTGACATAAACCCTTAAAAAATTCAACAAACAGTGAATCTATTGCCAAATGTTTGGCGACTAATTGTCTTCCGATCTACTAATCGATTCATTGACTAATTCTTGTCATGGCGGCTGTGTTTTCTTTGTCTTCTGGGATTTTTGATGAATGGTCCTTTATAGAAGCTCAACAAAGACAAAGAACAACAACAAATAAATGAGAAGTCGTCTTTGAAAGTAGATTTTTGCACCATTAAGCGAAATAATTGGAAACTAGTTTAAAAAGTATGATTATGTATATTTAAAACTCTAGATTTGAAGAGGCCATGAAACAAATCAGCTGACTCCTCTCTGTGTCTCTGTCTCAGTCCTTCGAGCAGGACGGACGGTCGAAGGACAGCGATCGAGGACAGATCCAGAAGGCGGCCAGCGCCATCATCAGCTCGCTGTCCAAACGCCACAACAGCACCGTCATGCTGGCCGTGGTGGAGGTCAAAGTGGAGACGCAGGTGGAGTCGCAGCCTGTTGGTAAGACGATAACATGCTTCATTTGTCGACCAAATTTAATCTAATAGCCGTCGGAGACGATAGGTGACCTCCTCCTCTCCCTCCTGCAGGGTACCTGGTCCCGGTGCTGTGCGTCGTCTTCAGCGTCCTCTGGATCTTCTGCATCGTCGTCTGCGTGTGGTGGACCCGCAAGAGGAAGAAAGAGCGCGAGAGAGCGACCCGATCCGAGGACACGACGGTCAACAACCAGCTGGAGCCGCTGCGGAGCAACGCCCTCAAGGACAACCGCGACAAAGACATTCAGTACGAATGCAAGAAACTGATGGGCCCTTCGGACAGGACGGGCGACGGGGCCGAGGGCGAGGAGGAAGGGGAGCAGGAGGGGGAGCAGGAGGACGACGAGGAGAGGGCGATGGGCATGGGGGAGAAGTGTCCGCCGCAGAAGTGCTCCATAACTGGGGCGCAGGACAGGGGGATGATGGGTAAGGGAGGGGTCATCTGCACGTCGCGCAGCGGTCCGGTCAAGGCGCCGCACCGGACGGCGTACAGCCCCAAAGACAACCGGTGTAAAAACCTGAACGCCGCCAAGCTCAGCGAGGACGTTAAAGACCACTATGTATGAACACGAGAGAGGAGGAAGAAACAAACTGCGATGTCTTCAAACGTCACTGACTTTTTTTTAAAAAAAAGCACCAAAAGTGAAGATTACAGATGCTTTAATTTTCTATTGTTTTGTGTTTGTCACACGTTATTTAACTTCCTCTCGGCCGGCAGCACCGACGCTCTTTTACCAAAACCAACACAAAAAAAATGCAGAAAAATAAACAAATTAAAAAAAAAAAAAAAAAAAGATCATCACAGCTTCTGGATTTCTGGATTTAAACTTTTTATCGTTACACTTTTGGAATCAAGAAGAATTTTTCTTTTCACCTCTCCTGATTTTATTTTTCTGTTTACAGACTTTTGCTTTTCTCCGCGTCAGAACTAACGCTCGCCTTTTCGTTTTTGTCTTTGGACCTCGGAGATCTAACTGAACGTCATCGGCTGGCAGCTGTTAACAATGTTTCTACTGTTGGGTGCATTCGGTTCCTGTCTGCCTTAGCCCAAACCTGCGGGCCTTTTCTACTCTGTCTTCATATCATGTTTCTTTTTATAAAACAAGAAAAACATTTAAAAAAAAAAAAAAGATTTTATATACATTTAAGTCCTTGAACGTTGGCACAGAGAATCCACTGTATGATACCTGGCATGAGCGTTTTTTTGTTTACATTCATAAACATCTTTTTTTTCCCATTTTGTGTTGAGGCTTAAAGGTTCTTACGTATATATATATCCCTTTCAAAATAATGGTCACTGCTTCCTGCGAATCTACACGATGATTTTTCAGTATTTTTTGCTTTGGTAGAAAAGTGCCTTCAGCCCGGATTCTTTCTCCTTTTCTCTCCTCCTGTAGAGTTTATGCAGAATTTGAATACCTATAAAGGGAAAGATGTCCTGACAACAACTCTTCATACCACAGTAAAGGTTATTTTCATTTGCTGTACATATGTAAATATGAAAAAAATGGCTGTGTATATTTGAATTTAGTAACTTAAGTGATGCTTTGTATCATAGTTATTCTAAAGAATAAGTTTTTGTGGTTGTTTTTTTTTTTTAATGATGTCATTCCGTTTATTAGTGTCTGTTGACACTCTGACAGATGTTTTATACAGATGTTTCGGACTGTGTCCAGGGTCCGGCTGAATCGTGAGCGTCGGTTTAAACAGGAAACAGATCACGATGTTTGTCTTCATGTGTTCTGGTTGTTTGTTACAGCTGTTCAGAGGTTGAGAGCTGTTTGTTCGGCCCGTCAGTCGTCCTGAGAGGCTGTTCGGACCCGAGCGGCGCCGACTGAGAGCTCGTACGGCTCGGTAATCACTGCTACAAATACAGGAACCTCTTGTGTTGCGGCCCTGTTCATTTCAATGTTGTTTTGTTCAAGGGACTTTTGATTCTGAGGGCCGCCTGCGAGATTCACCTTTCTAATAACAAGTCGTGCAGTGGTCACCCTTCTGACAACATTTCATTTTTATCCATCTCAGTCCTGAGTTCGAGCGTCTGTGTGTGCTCATCATGTTTGAAGAGCCCTTCTACGTGAATTCAGATCATGTGACAGGCGAAATGTCACAGCTTTCTATGTTTGTTTTTAGTACGCCTGCTTCTGAACGATGATTAAACTGAAAGATGTTCTGCTTTCTCCACGTTTCACACTGCTGTTTCAAATCCTACTGGCTGTTTACTGGGACTGTCACATTCTCCGAATCAATGATCCATTTTTTACTTTCCTTTATCCTGGCAGAGTTTTTGATGGTTAGGGTTTCGACGAAGTTCAAATAATATTCACCTAAAAATACAGACCTTCAGTGATGATTCAACAATAAATACCAAAAGACAGCAATTGAATTTGTTACAGAGTATACCCTCTTCCCCAACAAATCATTAAAGGATCTCTGAAAAAGAAAATACACGCAACATCTCCGCCACCAGTCAGTTAATCGTCTTTAGTAAGCTAACTGTCGGTTGTTGGAGATAGAAAAAAATATCCTGTGTTTGACTTCGATGGACTAGAGAAATGGCACTGATCCCCCGTCACAGTCGAATCAAAAGGTGTGTGTTTGAATGGGAACGGACTCAGATGCAGTGGATGAGCGTGTATCCTGAATTGTTTTCCCTGTTTAGCCCCGCCTCTCCTCGTGTGTCTCCTCTGGTCTAATGAAGGGAACAAGTTGTAATGTTGTTGATGTTGTCGTGGTTGTCGTCCAGTGTTTGTAAAAGAGTCTGTTTCTGCACTAAGAACACACAGGAGAAGAGAAGCGTTACCTCCACAGCGGTAGTGAAAGAAAAAAGAAAAAAGAGAGTCAGATATTGTCGCTATTTGTGGATGAACATTATGTTTTCAATATTTTATGTTATTGTTTAAAAATGCTGATGCAAATCATGTAAAACCCAAATTCATATTCTGTCAGTAAACTTTACACGGTGTGAGTCCCACAGGAGGGGCTGAATGTGCAGAACATTGTAATTATTTTGTACAAAATTTGGTAAAAGTCTTGGTTTGTTAGTGGAATTTTTTTTTGTTTGTTCTTAGAACAATCCTATTATTTATTAAAGTATTTTATACCAAAGTTTGCTTTGTTTTGTCTTTTGTATGTAAAGATATTGAATGTTTTTATTGGTTGTTGCTAACGAACCCTCCCTCATTAGTTAATGATACGAAGCCTCAAGCTTTCAGTAGAGTGTCGTCAGCGTAACGTTTGACCACCAGCAGAGCAGAAACAAACACTGAGCTGACTTCTTCCCAGAATGTGTTTATTCCAGTTTTTATCTTTAATATTAGAACTTCATAAACATGTGAATGACAGTAAAATTAATGAATATTATTTATTGGAAAAAATTCTTAATGTGCTATATAAAAGTGCACTTTTGGCCCAAACAGTCCAGAGTGTCCAGTGATGTGTCTTTTGATTTTTTATTTTTGTGATTAATTGATTAAAACATTATTCTGTTTTGGTTTAAGGTATCTGTGTTGGTCGCCACACTCCAGTCCAACTTTGCAGCTCTTATTATTGGTCGTAAAAAGTCGTGATTGAACGAGTATTCCATCAAACTTAACATTATCTACTTTTCTACCATTTGTTAAGCTACGATTTAACAACTGCTGTTTTTGACGAAGACGTCTGATCAAGAGTCAGATGCTCCATCAAAACTGTACAACTGTCTTACATAACAAGTGTTTGAATAAAAAAATTAAATAAATCATTTTTTTGCACGTTCTGTTTTTTTCCTGGTAGCCAATCAGCCGTCTCCCCGCCTCCCGCCTCATTTAGCGCCATGCCGTTGAGGTGAGTCCTCCCGCGTGCCTCCATCTGCCCCTTTAATGACACTGTGGGAAATGATTAACATTAGCCGGCTCTGCATGAAAGCCTTTCCAGCAGCTGTGCTGGATATCCATAATGCTTGGTGCGACGTTATGTGCCGTGCTGTGTGTTCATTAACCCGCCAGTTGTTTTGGGAAGAATGGGAAACGTGTCTGGAATCCTGGATGGCGCGTCCGCGGCGGCTCGGGTCACATGCGCGTTCGGCGGACGTTCGCTGACCTACTTGGAGGGAAGAACAATGAAGGAGAAGGAGAGATGATGGTTGTTTAGGATCAGATGTCATCGTACAATGCAACATGTAAGATGATCCCAGATTCCTACAGGAGCTGGTTATAGTGACGGCTGCAGGTCCACAGGTTCACTTCTTCCATTGTCCAAAGTACATTCAGCTGCTGTTCAGTGATATCTGCTGATCGTCATCATCACACGCACAAGTTTACATTTACATTTTCTTTCTGATCACAGGATGGAAATGAAGTCCAGAGCAGCTTCTGGATGGACTTCACGATGAGGTATTTGTGTTTTTGAGGTCAAAAATGAACCTTTAAGCTCATATATTAAGCCAACAGGAATGAGAAGTCCTTCCACTGTGTTATTCCAATGGAAAACAAAGAAATCACAGGAGGGATCCTGAGAGCAGCAGGCGAGGCTGCAGTTTCAGGATTGTAGTCTTTCACGATCTGCTAGAGTTTTAAAGATTAACCTTACAAAACAAGTGTATGTGTGTACAAAATAAATATTATGTTTGTCACCAAATTATGTAGGTGGTGCAGCTGCAAAAAAAAATCTAAATCACATCGTCACAGTGGGCTTTAAATGTGTTCAGTGAACAACATCCTGTTCTCAGACCCTCGATTCAAGTGAAAGAAAGACTTTCAATATGGAAGAAGAAAAGAAACCTGTGAAAAGATGTGAGAAACCGGAGGAGGGATCCCTTTTCTAGGACGCACATGAAATATCACGTACAGAAAATCACAGTTCATCTTTGATTGACAGCGTGGATCCAGGAGGAGGACTGAGCAGGCTGAGACATCACCAAGTGGTGCCACGAGGCCTCCAGTCCTGCCAGGTGACCTGAAGACTACAGGCCACACAAGATAATGCCAGCGGTCAGAAATACAACCACTTCAGCTACATTTGAAGGCAGCATTTCGAAAAAAATCTGCTAATTGTCATTCATTGGCCACCTCAGGCCACATGACATCTGGTCGGCCAATGGGCAGCAACACACAACAACCAGGTGATGAGCAGGAGATGATTTCAGGAAGTAGTTTGTTTGGTGATAGTTTAGCTGAAAACGTGTGGAACATCCCAGAAAATATCAGAGATGACGAGGAGGCTGAATTAAAACTTTGGTGAGCTTCATCGTCACATCATGGAAGTTTAATGGCTGTTGAATTTTGAAACTTCTCTGTCTGTGAAGAGTTTCAGTAACATTTGTCTTCTCTGATATGCAGACATAATTTTAGGGCTACATCCTGCTTTGTTGGACCTTTTTCTTTAAGATTGAATATGTTTAATAGTTACTTAAGATTTCTGGTAATTTCCCTCATGTAAAATTGCTCTGCACAGGTAAATCTACCGGATATCAGTTTGCATGATTGTGTTCAGGATTCAGTTCCCTCCACTTCCACCTGACAGCAACAACAGCATGTTTAAATCTTAAATCCACTAACTTCACGACATCGCGGTGTCACGCTCCATTTGACGCTCGTCCTCGTGGATCATTCAAACGATCAACACAAAGCGGTCTCCACGGTGATGTGATGAGGCCTCAGCTTGATGTTTAACCGAAGGTCTCTCATCTTCTGCATCCAGACAGACAATCAGTGTGGAAAGGTAATCTGCTGAGGAGATGGACGGCTGCCATACCACAATCACCAGGCGTGTGCAGGAGCAGTGGAGCCGCCTCGTCTCAGGTAGGTTGTCTGCTTCACCAGAGCGGAGACGCTTTAATGGATAGATGACTGAGCAGTTCCACTCCCAGAGACAAACGTTTGTTTTAGGGTCAACAGTCTGCTCTGAAGATGTCATCTCATTTATTGTCATGTTTCATGGATAAAGGTTCAAAATGAAAAGATGTTAATAAGCTTATCAGCCTCAACAGAAACATGAGACTTGAAGTGCAGAAAGCAGAAGGAACATCTTCTCAGAGGTCCCAGTAGATCAGCCTGTCCAGCTTTAATCGTCTTATTGTTGATCATAAGTGTCGACAAATCTGCAAAATATCAAGTAAATCTGAGACGTTTACTGAGCAGTGGCGTCCACAAACCCTTCAAGGCAAACATGAACAGACCAACAGAGGACAGCAGACCAGCTGAGAGGATGTTCTTCATTTATGTTTTCAAACTGTGAGGATTTGTGAAATTTGTGACATTGATGGGACGTTTGGATATTTTACAGCCATGTTTTTGGCAACAGAAGCAGGTATTTTAAAGTGAATCTCTCGCCAAAATGCAACCTAGGCTTTTTTTGTGAATGTGTACCTTTGTGTAAAAGCATAATTATGACAATAGAGGCACTTTCAAGATTTACCGTATTTTCATTTTCAGCTAAAACTCATTTTCAATGGGAGCGCTACGGGCACTTTTACACTAGCAGTAAAATCTTTATTTTTAAAACAGTAAGAAGGCTCAGCACAACATGAAACTTTGCTCGTAGTATCACCAGGGTCTCTACACACTTCAGCTCAACTGGAGCACATACACTCCATCCAGACGTGTTGATCCCCGAGTACGTCTGGGCTGCCATGACAGCATTGGATCAATAATTGTGAAACTCAAAAAATAAAAATCCTGATATCCTGATATGAACCAGAGTTGATGGGGTCTGTTGTTACGCCTCAAACATACATTGAAGTGACCGAGGTATCCGAGCAGTGCCGGTCCCGTCGCAGCATCGCAGTACAGTCCGAGGTATTCCCCGACCTGCTGCTCTGGCGCCACTGAGCTTCTAAACACAATGACCCAGATATAATGAAGCCGGGAGGCTCAATGACTTTCCCCAGCCTCCTCCTGTTTCTCACACACACCCTGTATCTACACACACACACACACACACACACACACACACACACACACACACACACACACACACACACACACACACACACACACACACCTCAGTCCACACACACCTGTTTTTACTGGATCACCAGCAGCATGCTTCATGCTCACACACTCCACTGATGATGAAATACTGCCACAGCCGCAGGTGCTGGACCGGGTCCCTGTGAGTGTCAGTACCCAGCTCACCACCAGCTGAACTCATCAGAACTCATCATGTAAACACTCAGGTGCTCCGTTGGATCCACCAACAGTGGTGCAGGTTTTAAAGTCGTTTCTAAAATTTGGGCAAAATAAAACACTGTGCTTTGAATACCTTTAAATATTTAATGAATGTGTCACTTCTGATGTTCATGTGGAGTTTTAATCAGCTGAAGATGGAAGCTGAGGTGCAACAAGGACCCTGGTTTGGACCTGAACTCAGACATTACAGTTATTTATTCCCAACAACCGTTACTGTCTTTGTGTTTCAGGTGCAGGTGTGTTACAGCGAGTGGCAGATGGACATGAATGCTTTCTCAGCAACAGAAGAAACAGAAGAAGGTATGCAATGTTAATTTATTTGCAGCCCTTTTCTCTCTTTTATGCATAAAGTACTGCAGTTCAGGCAGTGGGACCTGTGGAACGACGGCACCAAGGTCCACTCCTGTTAACAGATATGAGCCACAAACAGGCTCTACAGTAGTTAGCCGCAAAACTGGCCCAAATCTGGGCAACAGTTCATTTGTATTCTGGTGGGTGGATCCAGTTGTAGTTCCCTAAAAACAAAATCATTTAAGTGAGTCCCTGGTGAAGTGTTGAGGAAAGAATCTGCTCTGTAGTCCGGCGGTACGGAGTCGGATACTTCTGTATCTCTGTCCGGACGGCAGCAGGGTGAACGGACTGTGGCCGGGCTGGATTCATCAGATAAAATGAATCTCAGATTAACACTGTGATCAAACTCTTTCTCCTCATTGTCCTGTCACTCTCTCTCTCTCTCTCTCTGTCAGATTCAGAAGCTCTGACATGTTTCAACTCCTCCTTGTTTACTCTGTTAGCTTTGGTTTCCAGCTACATCTGTGTGTGATGCCGTGCCAGATAAACAGCTTGCAGCCTCGATTAGCCGCTTCAGAGTAACACAGTTCTGAGTTTGGTTTTAGAAATGTGTCTTGAGAATTTGGTATTTTACAGCATAACTGAGTTTTTATTTGCAGAATGACTCAAGTCAACCTGATACCTGCTGGACTCCACTTACCTCGACACATTTATTAATTCTGCAGTCAAACAGTCGTTTTTGTGTCGCCGCGCCTTAAAAAGCTGCAAAATGAACGTCATCTCTTTAGATTCCTAACGTTGGAGAGCATTTCTGATCCTAACATGACTAACATTTTGGTGAACCAACAACTGGGATGTGTTGGACGCAGATAGAGGCTCAGGGATTGACAGCATGCAAGGAGGCGAGGGAGACTTGCACATGAACAGAGGAGACGGGGAGGGAAGGCAGGAATGCTCGGCGGAGCTCCTGAGGACAGCAGGAGAGCCGGATTCCTCCTCTGAGCCACCACGCCTCAGCCTCTCAGCTGGCGGCGAGCCCTCCGACTCCTCCCAGGGTTAGGGCCGAGTCCACATGTTCAAACGGAGATGAAAGGCCCCCGGTAGGAAGGTTGTCGGTGCCAATACCAACCGCCTGCCAAGTAAGCCCTGCTTAGCGGCGTTCTCCCAGATGTTCCTGACACTGAATATTCTGGTGTTCGCCTCTCCCCGAGGACGAGGAGGGGAGCCTCCGCTTGACCCCTTCACATCAAAGTGTGGAGGAGGACTCAAAACAATGAGCACTTCCAGAGAGGGAAGGAGTGAAAGTTTGGTGTGTGTGTGTGCGGAGAGAGAGAGAATCGATGATTTAGGAGAGGAGGGTAAGAAGTGGGTTGGGCGCCGAATAGCTGACGTTAATGCCTATGTCCTGTGGGTATGTATTCAGAGAGCACAGTGGAGCCCACGCCTGCATTTTTCTGCTTAAAAACCTGAATCCATACTGTATATACATGCAGAGGGGAGTCACTCCAACATCTGCTTCACAGTGTGATGGTGGCGCTCGAAGTAAAAAAGAATTATTACCACGTTGTTAAAACAAACGGTTAACAGTCCCAAATGTCAAATGTAACTCAGGATCGTCGTTTAGGATCTGAGGAGATCTGCTGGCAGCGTATAATCACCTGAAACTAAGATCTGTGATGTCACGACCTGAGAACGAGCCTTTTGTATCTGTGTCTTGCATCATGCTAACCAAAGTCAGCCATGTTGCTACAGGAGCCCAGAGTGGACAAACCAAAACCATATTCCTGGCTAAACTCAGCACTCAGCAGAGACTCTGGTTCTGGTTCTGGTTCTCTCGCTCCCCTCTGTTATGTTACATTCACTTTTCAATCCCACAAGTTGAAAAGCGATCTTTGAGCTGTCCCCCCCGTCGGTAAATGGCTCCGGATCAGAGCAGAATCTGATGAGACTGCCGGTGTTTATTCCTCCAGAAGGTCTGGATCTGCACCTGACTGTCTTCTCCAGAGCAGAAAGTACATATTACAACTTTAAAGAAAAATCCAGTCTTCTCACTGATGGTCTTGTTTGCATATGAAGTTCATACATCAACTTTAATATTGAATTTTATCATCTCCAACTAATGGAAGCAGTAAAAGGAAAATGACAGTGTAAAGTTTTGTGGACCTCTCCTCTCTGCCTGATTAGAAGGATGATAAAAGTTGTCCAACAGGAGCGATATTCATGTATTTAATCAGAACATTAGAACAGTACGCTCGACACATGAGGTGAATGAGCAGTAAAAAAAAAAATGTCATAAATCAGACATGCGAGGTGTTCAGTCAGAAGACGGAGGGACAGACTGACTGAGTGATTTCATCGCCTTTTGAAATCTGAAGAGTTTGAAGCGGCACGCCTGGCTTACATGGACACCACCCAAGGCTACGCATTTTATAGACAAGCCCGAACTAAGAGAGGAACGCCGTAACTCCCAATATCATCCACCTATTCATCAAAGCAAATGGACTGGATCGGATTCATGTTGGAGTTTTACTGCTTGCACATAATGAAAGCTAAGGAGACGCCGTTGACAGGGAAGAGGAAAGTGGTTCCTATTGTGTTACCGTAAAAAAACGCATTATGTTGATACGCTGACACAGTCGTGCGTGCTGCACACTGTTAATCTGTCACACGACGTCCGTCAGAGAGCTTCATAAAGAAACAAAAAACTGCCTGAAGGTGAAAGAAAAGTTCAACTGCGGTCACAAACACGCTGCACCCACTCGAACGCACGGCAACATTCAAACACATCATTTAAATCAATGATAACATTTAAGCAGAACAACATGAAACCTGTGCTTAAAAAGAAATGTTAGACGCTTAAATCTAATTATTTCAAAGTAGTGAAAATGAAATATATATTAAAATATTTGTTACATAAGATCTATCCATGTTTTCACCATACAAAGTAAAAGAATATACCAACAACATAAATACAAATATTAATTACATAATAAAGTGAAGTAATAAAGTATATTTCATGTATTTTTTATATATTATTTTGGAGTTTTAAAAACATGTATTGATTTTGCTGTTGTAGGAGTTATACAACTAGCTTATATCAAACAAATGTTATTTAGAATTATCCAAATACTTTCAAAATAAAATCTTTTTAACTATTTTACAACATTTTTAAAATGAGGTCTAATTCAGATTTGAGACATTATTCATATCATATTTAATGAAGAACTGTGAGGAAATACTACAGAAATCTACATTTACATGCACACATTATTAATTCAAGTATGAAGTACTGTATGTATTTTGATTGAATCCTATTTTTTAGACATAGCCTTACTTCACTGTGAAATGAAGTAAATTCGATTAAATATGTATCTAGGCGTGAATGAAAGATGATTGGTACATTCCACTGAACACAGTAACTGATAATGATGATTTGTTTCCATTTGTCGGCCTCGCAGCAGGAACGTTGTGGGTTCGAACCTGCCGGCTTCTGCGTGGAGTTTTCATGCCACGCGTCTCCGTCGACATCCGGCTTCCTCCCGCTGCTCAGAGGCGCGCAGGTGAAGCGGTGACTCATGATTTCCTGTCGGTGTGAATATAAATGGTTGCTGTAATAAACTGTGACGCAGCGGCGACCTCTCTCCCAACGTCAGCTGGGATTCATTCCAACACCACAAAAACCTTGCAGAGGATAAGTGCTTATCTGTGGTTGGATATTTAAAATGTAAATAATTTTTCAGCAGGGATTTTAATCTAATGAACGTTTAAACTATAAAATGCATGAAACACAGAACAAGTCAGTGTGTCTGTTAATATTGTCTGTATAACTTTCCTGCAGCAGTGTGAAGCAGACCTACAGCTCAGACTTTCTGACCTTTCCCTCCCCTCTTTAAGCTTGTGCAACACACACACACACACACACACACACACACAGACATGACACGGGGCAGCCGGACCTTACGTCATGCCATTTGCACGCCGTGAGGTCGAGCCCCGGGGCCTTTGGGTTGAGACAGCGCGATGGACGGATCACTGTGTCATCAGTTGGCCGGAGGTGCAACAATAAGGCTTAATGCGTGATAAAGTCCCAAATCAGCTCTCATTATGGGTGAGCACGTCAACCGTGAGCGCAGCGTGGCTCCCTTTCAGAAAACTGAACCCTGCGTCCAGATCCAGCCCGTATACCGCCTCCTCCCCCCCAACGTGGACTCACACTGCAGCTCCACGAGTTTGAGTCTCTTTGCATCTTTGATGTTGTCGTCATTAAACAGCGTCTGTCTAATTGTCTCTTGTTTAAAGCTGCTACATGCAACCTTTCAGCGTGAGTCAGCACTTTGCTGGCGTCGCCATTAAGTTCTCGCTCCAGCACTTGTCACTCAGCCGTCTAAAACATGTAGCCTGAGGCTGACGTGACCTCCATCCCACAATCCTCCACAGATACTGAAGATACAGAGTACAGTAAATCTGCCAGTTTGACGTTTAAAAAAATCAACCCTAAGGTCAAATTTTAATGAGTAGGATCTGCTGCTTGTTCAGTTTTGCTCTTAAATCTTTTTTTAAAAAAACATATTCTATATTTTTCCCTTTGACCATTATGACCCCTGACTTCACTGTGACACACAGCTAATTGTACAATGACTTAATTGAAGTCAAACAAAGTCCAAAATCACAAATCAAGCATCACTAAGTGGTGCCCGAGTCACACCACCCTCCTCTACACCGTGGTGTCGTGAAAGAGGACAGGCAACACAAGATAATGAGGAGAAAATAGCATTTTCAGATGGTATATAATCGTACAGGAACCCCCTTTTTTAAAGTTGTTGCAAAGAAATCTGGATCGCTCTCTATTCTCCCTTTATGAGACAGCTGCATTTTGGTTTCATGTTGTTAATTCAACGATACATCATTTTTATGTCTGCAGATTTATTCAGCTTCTCTCTGTCAGTCTTGCAACATTATTTGGCATGAAAGGTGTGTTATTTATGTAGCTAGCTAGATATCAGGAAAGATGTTCACATCCTTAACCCCTCCTGAGCTTTGGTTGGCCAATTGTTTCAATATAGCCTAAGAAATTAAATATAATGTGAAGGGACAACCTTGGTGAACCCCAACGCCCAACCAAAAGCATACTGGTGTCAGTCCGGAGAGCTGTTTCATCAGACTGTAGCTTACAAGACGAGAGCGGCTCTTGATGTTCTGCCATCTTTATAATTTAGGATTAATCTCAGTAACCGCAGCTTTGAGTGTTGACGTGAGGGTGTTCAGGTCTGCAGGCATATTTTGTTCCAGTTTGGGGGGTTTATTCTCCCCGTGCACTCCACTGTCTCATTCTCTCTTTGATCAGAATCACTTTAATTGCCGAAGGCCAAATGTACAGCAAATTAATCTCGATGACATGAGCACAAAAGCTTTTTTTACAGCTTACAGAATCAGCATATTTCAGTTTATACATCCATAGGTAGTGAAGACGTCAGTCACACAGAGCGAAGTAACGAGGCAGCAAAAGTCCTGACCGATACGGATATTTGTCAGCAGGACGAATCGACACCAATCATCAATAACTGAAGTGTTTTATATCACATGGAGAGTTTGGTTTAAATACATTAGTGGATGGATAGCTGATGAGGCCAACTGTGCACAGAGACAGCCAGTAACATGATGTACTGATGTGTTTGAGATGAGTTTCCTTCAGTGAGACATTTTTAAAGAGATCTAATCCCCTCGTATCTTCTCACCATCAAACGATTATCTGACATCCATCCCGTCTGACGTCGCCTGCAGTCAAACATCATACCTGCGTTTGCCTCTTCGGGCACATTTCACTCACACAGCACCAGTTTTATCTAAGATGTGTCCATCACTTTCTCTCCACTCTCTCGTCTCGCCTTGCTCACTCTTTCATCAGACTCCAACCTTTCCACCGCTCTCCGCGTAAAAACTGCCAGCTTTGTTTTGTGCCAGGCTGTAACATTAATTCTGCATCATTCTTTCTCTTGTTGGATCCAGTTCTCTGTGAAGGAAAGCATTGTCTTGGACTATCAGTCTCTCGCCTCACCTCCCTGGGCACATTTTGTTCATACCACTCCATGGTACCTGTCTGTCAAGGCTACACCTCAGGCACTAGTTGCAGTGGCATTGTGTGATACGATCAAAGGCCGATGAAATGATAAATCAAGCTCTGTTTTTTATCATTAGAAAGCCTCCTCCGCTCCCCTCAGGATTTTGGAGGCGCTGAACTGGCACTTTAGATCTAGCGTGTTGAGATCTGCCTGATTCAGAGTGCAGAGAAAATCATTTTAAATCAAGCTTATAGCCGCTGTCAGATGAGGAGACTGTAACTGCAGATTTGAGGGTTTTTAACGTGCTTCTGCCTGAATTGAAGAGTAATTGTTCATTGGGACACCTGGGCTGATGCTTTGAATGCTGCCGCTTTTGCTAAATATCACAGATTTGCAGCTCTTAATCCGAAGTTGCTGCTGTTGCTTCAACATCCGAACTCCGACTTTGACCCAACAAAGAGGCATCCTGACTTTATACTGCAGAACATGAGTTTACTCTGTACGACGTTACTCAACAGACTGGAGGAGCTTCAGATTACTGTCGGAGTCATTGTCTGATCTCCAGCACATGTTCGGGTTTCTTCTCTGATCTTGTTGGACTGGAGCCTTCAGAGCGTCATGACGAAGGTGGAATCCATCCTCTGCACACGTACGACACACAAAAACAAACACTCAGGATAAACATGACAGTTCTGATGATAAACATCTTGTCGTCTGAATCCCTCTGGTGTCCATCTGTAACATGCTGCTAACACACTCATCTGCCAGTGGCGAAGTACAAAGTGTACTACATAATATATGCAATGCAAACAAAATGTACAGCACAGAGTCAGTTATGATGCCCAACATCAGACTTTCGTAGCTTTGTTTTATGCCTCGTCACGTGGATGTCCCTTGTGGGCCACCACACACTTGAGAGGGCCGAGGGACCAAAGAATTTCTGCCATTTTTCAAGTTAATTGCAGAATTTTTACTCGTATGAGATGCAAAATATCTACAAATGGACACAAAACAACAACAAAGTCACAAAAAGTGAATAAAAAAATGCAAAACAACAACAAAGGGATGTAAAGTGACCACAAATTGAAAAACAATAAGGAACTTTTAAAAATGCATTTTTGAATGTCCCTTGAGGGCCACCGTAGACTGTTGTTACTGCTCTGTAGGCGACTCACCTGCTCTGGTCCACATGTTAATAGTTATACTCCGACACAGTGGATGTTGAGTGTGAGTGGAGTATAGGACTTTTCATCAGCACTTCCCTGCAATGTTTGCATCCAAATCACAGAAGTCGATGTTTAGAGATAATGAGCTTTAATACACTGATCCATGCCGTGTACCTGCACACAGCACGTTCGTCCTCACCTGTAGCTGGTTTGGGATCATTTAAACCAAATGATCTGTGAATATGTTCTCTCACATCATTAATGTGTTCACTTTATGAGTCTGTGGTCTTGAAGACATCTAACACTGGAAGAGCTAACAGGTGTTTATCCGTCCGTCTGTGTGACTCATGGGATCTTTGGTACCGGCTCTGAACGGTTACCATTAAGATGGGCTTTGACTGTTTGTTGTTTCTGACTAACATGGCATCTGCACTTCTACAGTAGCGTTGCCAAGCAATTGTATAATCTATAACTCTGACCACAGCAGCTGTCAAAGTAGAGAGAAAGTCGTGTATAAACACGGATCAGCCTGTCAGAGGAACACGACCAGCATGTAAATCTTCTCTCAGGGCCGCAGCTTTCATGTCCCACAACAAGAACGGACCTGTGTTTTTCCTGACTGCCAGTGAAACCGAAGAGCTCAGTGGATGTTGGGGAGGTGGTCGAGGACTCTGTCTGCTGACCTCGACTTAGAGAAGCTCTTTGAAGGGAACACCTCTTGTCCTCTGCTCCTGGATGGATGGAGGGACGGATGGATGCATGACTTGTCTTGAAAAGGAGAGGTTCAGCGCTCTTCAGAGGGAGCTGAGCTGAGACGACAGCAGCGATGCTAAGTGGCTCCTGTGAAGAGGCCTACAGACGTCCAGACGGAGGTTAATGGGCCACTTCACCCCTGAGTTTCCAGGTCAGATCTCAGGATAGACGAACCACAACCAGCCCGACCAGCTCGGCTCCGGGAGGAGGGGGGAGACGCTGCAT